>NW_024062857.1:0-726026 GCF_006381635.1 Hibiscus syriacus | reverse complement strand
TCAAAATTTGCAAATCAAACTAGAAGAGTTTGAAAAGAAAAATTTAGATTTGCAAAATTTACTTTCAAAGATCAATGATGATCATCAAAGAAAATTGATGATCTTAAAACTTCTTTTGATAAAGTTGGAACAAAAACATTTTGAAAAAAGGTGAAAATTCAAAATCCAACTTTGTTAGAAAAAGTTTTAGAAACTACAATCATAGAGGTCCCCAAAGAACCTCAAATGGAAAAATCATTAGAAGTGTGTGGGTTCCTAAAGAACTTACTACTAAAGATAAAATATCCTACACAATGGATACCTAAAGGGACTAGGATTTTGGAAACTAATGAATATGGACCCAAAAGAATGGGTACCAAAAATCAAAAATTAATCTATGTTTGTAGGGAAAGGAGCATTGCTACAAGGCACGGGAAACAAATTCAAACTCAGGGTACCTTGATAGTGGATGCTCAAGACATATGACCGGAGACAAAAGCCGGTTCATTGAGCTTAACGCCAAAATGGAGGAGAAGTGACTTTTGGAGACAATTCAAAAGGTCACATTGAAGGTATTGGTACAATAGGTAATACCTCTTCCATACAAATTAAAAATGTTTTATATGTGAATGGATTAAAGCATAATCTATTGAGTATAGTCAATTATGCGATAAAGGATTCAATGTCTTATTTGAAATTAATGGTTTAAAGTCATTGACATTGCATCTAATCGATTATGCTTGTTGGTCATAGAATAGGAAACATTTACATGGTGCATTTAGATTCTATTGATATGACTAATTTATGCCTAGTTGCTAAGGATGAGCATGATAGTTGGTTATGGCATAGGAGACTAGGTCAGCTAGTATGAGTGTTCTGCAACGGCTAATTCAAGTGATTTAGTTCGAGGGTTGCCTAAGCTTAAATTTGATAATGATAAAATCTGTGATGCTTGTGCTAAAGGAAAACAAAAACGAGTTTCTTTTAAATCTATTAATGATGTATCAACTAGTAGAGTATTACAATTGATCCATTTAGATCTTTTTGGGCCAACTAGAACTACTAGCTTGGGAGGAAAACAATATGCATTTGTCTTGGTAGATGACTATTCTAGATACACTTGGGTTCTATTCTTAAGTACTAAAGATGAAGCATTAGAAAATTTCATCACATTTTCAAAAATAATCCAAAATGAAAAGGATACTCTATCACTAGTGTTAGAAGTGATCATGGAACTGAATTTGAAAATCTGGATTTATTGAGTTTTGTAATTCTAATGGTATTAGCCACAATTTTTCAGCACCTAGAACCCTCAACAAAATGGAGTTGTTGAGAGGAAAAATCGAACTTTAGAAGAAATGGCTAGAACCATGCTTTGTGAAATAATTTGCCAAAATATTTTTGGGCGGAAGCCACAAATACCGCTTGTATGTTATAAATCGAGTAATGATTAGGCCAATTTTAAAGAAAACTCATATGAAATTCTCAAAAATAAAAGCCTAACATTAGCTATTTTCATCCTTTTGGATGTAAAGTTTTGTTTTAAACAACGGTAAAGAAAATCTTGGTAAATTTGATGCTAAAAGTGATGAAGGAATTTTTCTGGGTTATTCCTTAAACTCTAAAGCTTATCGTGTATTTAATAAAAGAACTTAGTTGTAGAAGAGTCTATACATGTTGTTTTCGATGATAATCCCCTTCTGAGGAAGGATTCTCTGTTAATGATGATGTAGGTATTGTACAAGCAAATGACGTTAGATATGACGTTGGAGAATCATCATCAAAGGAAGAAACAAAAGATGAGGAAACTCATGATCCCCTCGAGAATCCAACCATTGAAGAAAGGGAAGTATCTTTTCCAAGAGAGTACAACTATGTCAAAGATGGTGAAATTATAGGTGATCCATCAAAAGGGTAACTACTCGATCTTCTCTTAGAAATATCTGTAATTATGTTGCATTATTTCATGCATAGAGCCTAAGAACATCAAAGAAGCATTAAAAGATGAACATTGGATTATGGCTATGCAAGAAGAATTAAATCAATTTGAGAGAAGTAAAGTATGGACATTAGTTGAAAGGTCTAGTGATAAATCTACTGTAGGTACTAGATGGGTTTTTAGAAATAAACTTGATGAAAGTGGTAATATAGTGAGGAACAAGGCTAGACTTGTTGCTCAAGGCTATACTCAAGAAGAAGGCATAGACTATGATGAACATACGCTCCCGTAGCTAGGATGGAAGCAATTAGAATGTTATTAGCATTTGCATGTTTCAATGAATTTAAATTATATCAAATGGATGTTAAAAGTGCATTTTTAAATGGTTTTATAAAAGAAGAAGTGTACGTGGAACAACCTCCAGGTTTTGAAGATTCAAATTTTCCGGATCATGTTTTAAAATTGACAAAAGCTCTTTATGGTTTAAAACAAGCTCCTAGAGCTTGGTATGAAAGATTGTCAAATTTTTAATTGAAAAAGGTTTTTTAAAAGGAAAGGTTGACACTACATTGTTTTTAAAGAGAAAAGGTAAAGATTTATTAGTAGTTCAAATTTATGTTGATGATATAAATTTGGTTCTACTAATGATTTCTTGTCAAGAATTTCTAAGCTAATGCAAAGTGAGTTTGAGATGAGCAGATGGGGGAGCTCTCATTTTTCTTGGGACTCCAAATCAAGCAAAGAAAAGATGGCATCTTCATTAATCAAGCTAAGTACGTCAAAGATATGCTCAAGAAGTTTGGACTGGAAAATGGGAAACCTCATAACACTCCAATGAGCTCTTCAACAAAGCTTGACTTAGATGAAGGAGGTAAATGTGTAGATGTTAAATTGTATAGGTCAATGATTGGCTCTTTGCTTTATCTAACTGCAAGTAGACCGGACATTATGTTTAGTGTTTTGCTTATGTGCTAGATTTCAATCATGTCCTAAGGAATCACATTTACTAGCTGTTAAGAGAATCTTTAGATACCTTAAGGACACTCCTAGTTTAGGACTTTGGTATCCTAGAGACTCTAGCTTTAGCTGCATGCTTTTTCTGATGCGGATTATGGAGGATGCAAATTAGATAGGAAAAGCACCTCCGGTACTTGTCAATCCTTGGAAATATGTTGATTTCTTGGTTTTCAAAGAAACAAAATTGTGTTGCATTATCTACCACTGAAGCAGAATACATTTCAGCCGGTAGTTTGCTGTGCACAAGTTTTATGGATGAAACAACAACTTTTTGATTATGGAATTAAAGTAGGTACCATTCCTATCAAGTGTGACAATACTAGTGCTATTTGTCTCACTAAAAATCCCATCCAACACTCTAGAACTAAGCACATTGAAATAAGACATCACTTCATTAGAGACATGTCACTAAGGAAGATGTAGTTCTAGAATTTGTTGATACTTTGCACCAATTAGCGGATATCTTACAAAACCCTTAGACAAGGAAAGATTTTGGACACTTAGGAGAATTAGGTTTGACCAACCTATCTTCACTTTGTTTAAAATAATTGTAGCACTTTTAATAAATCTTGAAAAATGCTTATAATAATAATTTTTGATTGCATTCTTGCTATTAGTTAGGGGGAGTTTGTGATTCTTAATGAAAATTAATTTAGTTCAAAAACAATTAAAGACTAATTTAATTATTTGAACATAATTAATGTTTGATATATGAGTTGCCAATACCACTAGAAAGATTAATTTAGCATTTTGTGCTTAAAAAATCGGATTTTAGCATTTTGGTGCAGAGGGAATCGATCCCCCCTGAGGGAACCGATTCCCCCTTTGAAGGGGAACCGATTCACCCCACAGGGGAATCGATACCCCCCTGGGGTTCTGCTAAAATCGGACAGAATAACCCCAAACTCTCACAAACCCTCTTTCTCTCTCTCTCCGCCGTTCTCACCCTCTAAACCCCTCAAATCTCCATTTTTGCCTCAAATCAACGATATTAATCGGAATTTGCTTCATAAATCATCTTCCAAACCTGTTGGAATCATTAAAATCGTGCAAACAACATCTAAATCCCCTCAATCTTCATATTTCAAGGTAAATTTTTCTAAACTCTTTATTTCATTATTTTTGAACATAGGATTAGTTTCAATTAGTTCTAGGTTGAAATAGTGATCGGGCATTGATTATTTAGTGATTAGAAACTAGATGTTACAACTAATTTCATCAAAAACACAGAATTTTTCAAATTTTTAAAATTTTCGAAAAAAAAAAATTGTTATTATTGTGTTTGATCAAATTATATTGTTGTTATGAAAAACTATACATATATTGTTTCTCAAAACCATATTTTTCAAAAGCTTTTCAAAAACTTTGCCCATTAGGATTGATTTAGAGAATCTTGAAATATTGAGGACTCATTTGAGTTTGGATTAATTGAATTGCATACACTTGTTTTAAATTGCAGGTTATTATATCTATTCCGATTTCCTTCACCATGTCAAATCCTAAACGTCCTAGGTCTTCATCTAGTCGTTCAGTCGTCAACCAAATCCACCTCCAAATCCTCATTCTATTCCAATTTCTAATCCCAATCCCACTGATCCTAATTTGACTATCCAAAATTCGTGTTTCAATCATCCTGGGTCTAGAAATCACCGATATTGGTATTATCAGTATTTCGATTCTTACAAAATCCGGGAAGAACGTATTCCTTCTCGTCAAGCTATGTTAGCTATCAATTTTAAATATCTTCCCATTTTACAAGAATGGAAATTTGATAAACTATTTGATCTTGAACCCATCGTTTACCATCAACTTGTTCGTATATTCTACTCTAATGCCGTATGTGTTAAAAACCAGCTGAAACCGAAACCATAGGAATTCGTTCCTACCTTCTAGGATAATTCTTATATATTGACCCGGCATATATAGCCAATACTTTTGGATTAGATAATGATGGTATTTCGAATGAAAAACAAATCTTAGGTTCTCGTTATAAAAGAAGAGATAGTGCGAGTGTCTTAGACCTACATGAGCGTTTTCTTCATCTAATGATTTCTTGGTGGTTTCGACCATCCGGAGGTCGTTATTCTACTCTTAGAGCTTTGGATCTTTGGTGGTTACATTGTTTCGAAAACCGTATTAAAATTAACCTACCTCAGATTATTTTTGCTGAAATTGTTGAAACCGTAAATCTTGTTCCTAACAAGAAACACTGTTCATCTCTAGTTTACGGTTGCTTTTTGAGTAATCTGTTTTCCAAAGCTGGGCTTAGAGTCGGTCTAGATGCCGTTTTTCCTCTTAAGAAACAAATAAATCTTCTTTCCTTAACGAGAGCGGGATGGGTAAAGGACAAAGAAACCGGTGAATGGGTTCGTTCTTCTACTCCGGGAGCTAGTTCTTCACAAGCTCCACCCGAGGCTGACGAAGATCCCGAGTTTGAACAATTAATGAGGGATATTGATGAAGCTGAAGAAGAACCTGAACAACCCGAAGAGCAGCCCGAGGAGCAAGCTCAACAAACGCATCCAATGCCTCCATATTTTCAATCCTTTATGGAGACATTTGATTTCCGATACGCTACCATGGACTCGCGCTTTTCCTCTATAGAGTCTCATTTATCCACAATGGGAGCTCAACAATTAGAGATTCTTCGGGAGATGCGTGCAAACAATGAATCAACCAACGCTCGTATCAATGAACTCACACACGAGATGGCCGCTATGCGAGCCCGTTTTCCTCCTACCGATCCGGATGCTTGATTTTATGTTTAGCTTTAAAACTTTGAACAAAATGAATATTGTTTCAACATTTTGATATGTTTGATTTTGTGGATTGTTGGATTTTGGATATATGAATGGTGTGAACTTATGTTTGGTTTGTTTTATTCATTTTTGCATCATTTACATTATCATTAGCAATATGACCAATTTTGCCATATCACATTATTTATGAATTGATTTATGAAACTAATGGCTAACCTCTCTTTTGATTATGATCTTAGCAGCTTAAGCTTATAATTAATAAATCAATTGGCTAAATGATTTACAAAACCTTGTTTTACAATGTCTTTTTGATTTAACAAAAAGGGGGAGAAGAATAAGTTAAAGTAAGGGGGAGTAATTTCTAATTTCAATTTTCTAATTTCAAAACTTGATTTCAAAAATCTTAAAATTACTAAAATGTTTTGTTATATCAAAAGGGGGAGATTGTTGAAACATTTTAATATTTCGATATAACAAATTAAGTTAAATGGATTTTAAGATTTTCCAAATGATTTTCTAAGTATATTCGATATAACTATTCGAATATCAAAACATTACTCCAAATATTTCAAAAATCATTTTTGATCCTTATTTAAGTGTAAAATTAAGTTTTAATCATAAAACAATTTCAAAATATTTTATAAAGTATTTCGAACCAATTCAAAGCCAAAAATTCCAGATTACTCAGAGGGAACCGATTCCCCCCCATAGGAGGAACCGATTCCCCCCTGAATGGTTTGGCTCCGAGATTTCCAGAATGCTCGGAGGGAACCGATTCCCCCCCAAGGGGGTACCGATTCCCCCTTGTTCAACGGTCGAAATATTTGAATTTTACACTTAGGGAACCGATTCCCTATAAGAGGGAACCGATTCCCCCCACTGACCAAGCTGTTTTATTAAATGTTTTCACACTAAAACGGCTATAATATCTTCTCTAATTATCCCCAACGTTCAGAAGTGATCCAAGGTGTATTTAAGCAAGCTTAGAAGCCATTGATCAAGAACAAGAAACATCAAGCAACTAGAATCAAGAGAGAATCAAAGAGAAAGCATCAAACCTCAAGTTTGAGCATTTCAAGCCCATTTTCATTCAATATTCATTTTGCTTTCAAGAACACTTTTTGTGCTCAATTGTATTCATCTTTGAGTGTTCTTTTCTTTGTTCTAGAATTGTGCAAACATCTTACCTTGTGAGGTTTTCTTGTAAGTTTGCAAATTTGTAATCTTCTCTTTGAGAAAAGAGTGTTCTCAAGAGTTGGGGTATACTCTTGAGGGAATTGTAAGGTTATCTCTTTGGCCTCAAAAGAAAGAACAAATTAGTGAATTTGTTGGAAAATCCTTAGTGTGGATAGCTAAGGTAGTGGACGTAGACTTTGTTTGAGAAAGTCGAACCACTGTAAATCGCTGTGCAATTGCTTTCAATTTTCTGCAAAAGCTTCCACAAAATTTTTATTGCCAATTCACCCCCCTCTTGGCCAATTTCGTCATTCGATTAACTCAACATTATTCTCTAACGTTATGTCCAACATCATTTGCATTTACAATACCTACGTCATCATCAATAAAAGAATCATTCCTCGGAAGGGGATTATCATTGAAAACAACATGAATAGAATCTTCTACCACTAAAGTTCTTTTTTTAAATACCTGATAAGCTTTAGAATTTAAGGAATAACCCAAAAAAATTCCTTCATTACTTTTAGCATCAAATTTGCCAAGATTGTATTTACCGTTGTTTAAAACAAAACATTTACACCCAAAAGGATAAAAATAGCTAATGTTAGGCTTTTTATTTTTGAAAATTTTATATGGAGTTTTCTTTAAAATAGGCTTAATCATTACTCGATTAATAACATAACAAGCAGTATTTGTGGCTTCAGCCTAAAAATATTTTTGCAAATTATTTTCACAAAGCTTGGTTCTAGCCATTTCCTCTAAAGTCTTGTTTTTCCTCTCAACAACTCCATTTTGTTGAGGGGTTCTAGGTGCTGAAAAATTATAGCTAATCTCATTTGAATTACAAAAATCAGTAAATCCAAGATTTTCATATTCAGTACCATGATCACTCATAAGACTTGAAATTGAGTAACATTTTTCATTTTGAATTACTTTTGAAAACATGATGAAATTTTCTAATGCTTTATCTTTAGTACTTAAAAATAAAACCCAAGTATACATAGAATAGTCATCTACTAAGACAAAACCATATTGTTTGCCACCCAAGCTAGTAGTCCTAATTGGCCCAAAAAGATCTATATGGATCAATTGTAATACTCTACTAGTTAATACATCATTAATGGATTTAAAGGAAACTTTCTTTTGTTTTCCTTTTGAGCATGCATCACATAGTTTATCTTTATCAAATTTTAGCTTTGGCAACCCTCTTACTAAATCTCCTTGAATTAGTCTTTACAAAACACTCATGCTTGTATGTCCCAGTCTCTTATGACATAACCAACTGTCATGTTCATCCTTAGCAACTAGGCACAAATTAGTCATATTAATAGAATCTAAATGCACCATGTAAATGTTTCCTATTCTATGACCAATAAGCATAATCCGATTAGATGCAATGAAAATAACTTTACAACCATTTGTTTCAAACAAGAAATTATATCCTTTATCGCATAATTGACTAATACTCAATAGATTATGCTTTAACCAATTCACATATAATACTTTTTCTATTTGTATGGAAGAGGTATTACCTATAGTACCTATACCTTCAATGTAACTTTTTGAATTGTCACCAAAGGTTACCACTCTTCCTTTTTTGTCGTTAAGCTCTATAAACCGGCTCTTGTCTCCGGTCATGTGTCTTGAGCATATACTATCAAGGAACCATGAGTTTGAACTTGTATTTTGTGCCTTGAAGCAATGCTCCTTTTCCTACAAACATAGATTAATTTCTAAATTTTGGTACCCACATTCTTTTGGGTCCATATTCATTAGTTCCTAAAATTCTAGTCCCCTTGGGCATCCATTTATTTAGGATATATTTATCTTTAGTAGTATTGAGTCCTTTAGGAACCCAAATACTTCTAACAATTTTATTATTTGAGGTTCCTTGGGGACCTCTAGAATGTAAGACTTAAAATTATTTCTAATATAACTGTATTTTGAATTTTTTCTTTTTTCAAAAATGTTTTGGTCCAACTCTATTGAAATAAGCTTTTGGATCATCAATTTTCTTTTGATGATCATCATGGAATCTTGAAAGTAAATTATGAAAATCAGTTCAAAATCTTCGATTTTGATTTGCATTTCTTTAATTCTACTTTCAATATCATTATTGGTCTTGGATATGAGATATTTTTCACTTTTCAATTTTGAAATATCTTTCTTGTATTTTGAAAATAATTTCTCATAATCCAATGCCAACCCATTGTATTCCTCTAATAACTCATCAAAAAAATAATCTTCTAAATCAAATGAGTTAGAGGTTACCTGAGAATCTTCCCCGATGGCCATCAAGCACAAGTTTACTGCTTCTTGTTCCTCTTCATTTGATGATTCATCATCGCTCCAAGTAGCCACGTGTGCATTATGCTTCTTATTTGATTAGCCCTTAGTCTTTAATTGTGGGCAATCATATTTGACATGCCCATGCCTTTTTCATTCATAGCAAATGATAGGGTCCTTCTCCTTTGATTCAGTTTTGAAGCCTTCATTTCATTTGAATTTTCTTCCTCTGTTGGGCTTCATTAATTTTCTGAACCGTTTGGCAAATAATGTCATTTCTTCATCATCGTCATCATAATCAGAATCACTCTCATCTTTTGTGGATTTGAGAGCAACTCCAACATTCTTATTTTTCTCCGTCTCCTTCTTTATCTCCTTCTTCTTCTCGAGGTCTACCTCATCTTGAATAATCATTTCATGTGTGAGGAGAGAACCAATGAGCTCATCGAGAGTTAAATACTTTTGGTCTTTAGCTTCGATGATCATCGTCTTCTTCGATTGCCAAGCTTTTGGAAGAGAATAAATTATCTTATTCATAAGCTTCTCGTTTGGAATGATTTCTCCATATGCCTTAAGACCATTGATAATCACGGAAAATCTATCCGTCATAGCTTTGATATCTTCTCCTGGATTCATCCTAAAATTTTCATAGCTATGAGTAAGAAGACTAATTTTGGATTCTTTTACCTCGTTGGTTCCTTCATGAGTGACTTGAAGTTTGTCCCATATCTCCTTGGTGATTGTACAAGATGACACTCTCTTGTATTCATCTAGTCCAAGTGTACAAAAAATAATATGGATAACTTTTGAGTTGAGCTGGAATAATCTTGTCTCTTATTCACTCCACATATTCAGATTTGTGGATGGTTCAGAGTATTCGTTCATCACTATTTTCCATGCTCCCATGTCACTAGCTTGAATGAAGTACCTCATCCTATTCTTCCAATAACCATAGTTAGCTCCATTGAAGAAAGGAGGCTTGTTTACGGGATGAGAATCAAGATCAAAGTCGAAGTTTGATGTAGAGGCCGTTGATGACTTGAATATCGATATAACTCTTCTCAAATCGATGCAAGAGGTGGTAAAACCTTCAAATGATTGTAGCCCTGATACCAATTATTTAGTTAATCGATCGACTAAATAACTAAGTGGGGGTGAATTGGCAATTAAATTTTGGTGGAAGCTTTGACAAAAAATTGAAAAGAGTTGCACAACGATTTAGAGTGGTTTGACTTTCTCAACCAAAGTTTACGTTCACTACCTTAGCTATCCACACTAAGGATTTTCCACAAATTCACCAATTTATCTTTCTTTTGAGGACAAAGAATAACCTTACAACTCCCTCAAGAATTATACCCCAAATTCTTGAGAACACTCTCCCAAAGAGAAAATTACAAATTCACAAACTTTACAGAAAAACCTCACAAGGTAGATTGTTTTCACAATTCTAGAACAAGAAAAGAACACTCAAAGATGAATACAATTGAGCATAAAGTGTGTTCTTGAAAGCAAAATGAATATTGAAAGGAATTTGGCTTGGATTGTACAAACTTGATGTTTGAAGCTTTCTCTCTTGATTCTTTCTCAATTCTTGTTGATCATAGGCTTCAGAACTTGTTTAAATACACATTGGATCAATTCTGAACGTTGGGGATCATTGGTGAAGTCAATAGAGCCCTTATGGTGTGTTTTCTATTTAAAAAATATGTTGGGAACGTAGGGGCATCAGTACATCTTCAAAGGGTATCGGTACATCCCGTGTAAAATTCAAATATTTCGACCGTTATTTAACCAGGGGTATCAGTACCTCCCAGGGGTATCGGTACACCCATGGCATTCAATGTTTCTCGGAGCCAATTTTGACAAGAGGGGTATCAGTACATTCGGCTATGTATCAGTACCTTTATTTTATTCGAAATTGAGGGGTATTGGTACATTCGATGAGTGTATCGATACCTCCCTACTTAAAATTCATTTTTGGCTCGATTTAGGTTCGAAATACTTTGTAAAAATTGTTTCAAAAATGTTTTAAGATTTAAACACAATTTTACATTTAGTAAGGAGTAAAATTGACATTTGAAAACTTGAGTAATATTCTTGATATTCGAATAGTTTAATCGAATACATAATTTGAATCGAATATAAAATCTTAAAATTAATCTTTAAAATTCATTAACACTTAATTTGTTATATCGAAACATCAAATATTTTCAACAGATTGGTGTTGTTCAGATTTATTAAGGCATTTAATATAGAGATATATATCTAGCCAGTCACTGCATCAAGAGGTGAGTGACAATTTTAGGAGCATAAGAGACTATGAGAGTAGCATTTTAGTTTAGAAAGATCTAACTGATTGATTTCATATCATACTTAGTAAATTTACATAAGTGCGTATAGAGATGTAGATTAATGTGAGTTTATGAGTGAATGGCATCGAGAGAGATGGGGCCACTAAGTTAATGCTATGAGCATCAATCTTATTAGTGCGACATTATTGATCGCATGATTTAGTTTGACAATTTTCACAATCCTTTCCTTAACCCTACCCAATGCTTCAATTACTTATGCTACGATTCCCTACATCCTCGTATCCACTTTAGTTTTAATTTTTTTTTGTTTTATTCACAACATTCTTCGCACTACTTATTTTCTTTAGTCTAGTTAATGCTATGACAATTCTAAAAGTAGTACTATTCTTTGTGGGATACGATAACTCGATGCATTAATTTACATCCACTTTATTACTTGATACGATTGTGTATATTTGCTCTCCGGGTAATTACATTATTGCACACATCATATACATATTGCAATAGAATAAAGACTGTATTTGTAAATTACTCAGAACACTATGTGATCTATACTCGATCAAGGAATTTATCTTGCTTGAATCAAGGATGGTTCACAAGATAGTGTAACTTGGAAGAGAAAGCGTTATGCTTTGTAAAAAGATAAAATGTAGAAACTTGTTTATTTTGTCTTAAGTCCTTTTTTATTCGTTGACTTTCCTCTTTCAAATGAACTTGATCATCATAAACTTGTTTTGGAGTCGTGGAAATAAGAGTAATTGGCCTCCCATTGATATTGAATGAGTATCTATTAGAAAATCCATCATGCTTAATCTTTCAATCATATTTCTATGACCTCCCAAGTAAGACATGTCCAACTTGCATGCTAACAAAGTCAAAAAGAGCTTTATCGTTTTATTTTCAAATAGAAAAAGAGAACATGACTTAGATTACAACCTTTATCTCATATCCATCATTAAGCCATTGTAATTTGTAAGGATAAAGATGTTTTGTTGTTGACAATCAAGTCTTTCCACTAAAGTCACACTTGTTACATTTGTACAACTACCGCCATCTATGATAAGGCTACAAATATTTTATTTGATGTGGCAAAGAGTGTAAAAGATAATTGTTATAATATTGAAACGATGATTATCGACAAACAAATAAAAGGAAAACAAAGAATACCAGAATTTAAGTGGGAAACCCAAAAGGGAAAAACCACGGGCAGAGGAGATGAATTTTACTAATATAAAGGAAAAAAATACAAGATGATTTTAGTGAAAGAAAAGAATTTGATTTCTAACCCTGACTCTTAGTATCTATTTATAGGGATAAATACATGATTACAAAGGAAAACTAAATAAAGTAGAAATCGTCTTTAATAAAGTTTTCCACTTTTAACCAAAACGAGTTTCCTACTTTCCCAATATTTATATATTAATTAATTTGTGCCACTTTGAATTTGAGTAAAACTCTAACAAATCTTCACTTTGACATGAATTTTGAAAGTGCAAAGGTTTTGAGACAAAACACCCAAATTCGATGTGACACCCAAACTCAACAAAAAATAATTATTCACTTCAACGAACAAGTTCTCCATCTCTTCCACAACACCCCTCAAAGGGGTAATCTTTAGTAATGGAAACTGGTCAAGTCCAAGCTTTTTCTAGGCTTGGATTTAGTCTTCACATCGACATGGTTATCATAAGTGCCAATTTTGCTCACAAATGTTTCACACAAATGTTTCACCACGAGCAATATCATGCACAATATGATCCCGATCATCAATGATAGTTTTATCTTCAAATTCATTATGTTCACGAAATTGAACTCTTTTTTGCTTCACATAATCGTTATGCCCACGATTATTTTGTTCAACAATGTTATTTGACACGGTGGATGAAACACCAACTGCATTATCTAAAACTACTGAACCCCGTAGAACATAAAACTTGGTAGCCTTTCTCTACCCTTTCAACACAACAAGAGAGTCCTTGCAAATTTTCATAGCTCCACCTTCACTAGAGAATTTGTGCCATTTTGAATCTAGAGTACCTAACAAAATTATATTTCCACTCAAATCTGGAACATGCCTCACATTACCAAGTGTTCGAACAATCCCCTCGAACAACTTAATCTTGATTGTGCCAATACCTGCTACTTTACAAGAGACATTATTTCCCAAAAATACATCACCTGTAGATACAACTTCATACATCGCAAACCAGTCACGATTAGGACTCATATGAAAACTACTACCAGAGTCAAGAATCCACTCACCACTTGTTATAAAGTTGGCGTCATCCGCAACTAGGAGTTCTCTGTCATCATATTCCTCTACTATATGAACCTCACCAGATTTCCCATAGTTATGCTCTTCAATTTCTCTTTTGATTTTATTTTGCAACTTGTAACACTCCGATTTAACATAACCTTTCTTTTTTACAATAATGATAAGCTTTACCCCGGTTGGAAGATTTTGATATGCCCCTTCCTTTACTATCAGAAGAACACTCACCTTTTCTTCCACGTTCATAGCTAGTCGGTTCATGCACCACAAGACCCTCTTCTTGGGGCTCGAAAGTAGATACAAGATGCTTCATCTTGTCGAACGAGTGCAGTCCATTGTACATCTCTTCAAGAATGAGAGTTTCGTGACTGTACAATATTGTTTCTCTGAAAGGTGAGCAGGAAGAAGATAGCGAACATAAGAGGATTAATCCTAAGTCTTCTTGATCATACTTCACTTCTAAAGTCTTTATATCATATACAATTTCCTTAAATGGGATCAGGTGCTCTTCAAGAGACGAACCTTTCGCCAACTTAAGTGAATAAAAATGTTGCTTTAGGTGCAACATGCTGGTAAATGATTTCTGCGTGCAAAGTTGCTCTAATTTTGCTCACAAAGATGCAACTATTTTTTCTTTTAACACATCCTGCAAAATTTGATTTTATAAGTGTAAACGAATCTAAGAAAGAGTTTTACAATCCTTACGCTTTTCCTCATTCGTCCATTGTGTTTTCGGTTTCTCATCAAATCTTTCTATTGCATCGTCGAGATCTAACTGTGCAAGAACATCCCAAATCTTTACTTGCCATACTGAGAACCTGGTGTTTCGATCAAACAACGGAATATCATACTTTATTGTTTCCATAATCTTGAACCCGAAGCTTTGTTACCAGTTTGTTATAATATCGGAACGATGATTATCGACAAACAAATAAATACGATCGAAAAGGAAAAACAAAGAACACCAGGTTTACGTGGAAAACCGAAAAGGGAAAAACGACGGGCATAGGAGAAGAATTTTACTAATATGAGGGAAGAAAATACAAGAAGATTTTGGTGAAAGAAAATAATTTGATTTCTAACACTGACTCTTAGTATCTATTTATAGGGATAGAAACTTGATTACAATGGAAAACTAAATAAAGTAGAAACCTACTTTAATAAAGTTTTTTATTTTTAACCAAACTAGGTTTTCTACTTTCCCAATATTTATATAGTAAGTAATTTGTATCACTTTGAATTCAAGTCAAACTCTAACAATAATTTTCTGTTGTTACTTGTCATTTGTGGCATGCGTACTTAAGGCTTGTTTGGTGATAAATAATTCTCCTTCAACCGAATGCTCATTTTCACTTATCTTATCCAAATTGAGCATGGTTTCTTCTTCTGATTCAGCCTCAGTTTAAATTTCACCAGTCTTTAAGAATCATTGTGCTCTAGTTAGGACATTGGCTCAAAATGTGTCCTATACCCAGACACGTGCAGCACAAAATGTCTCGATTTCGTCCTCGCTGGGTTTCAATTTGATTTTAATTTGGAGTAGTCTTTTTCTTGTAATCTTTTGTCACATGCTCATTTCCTCTTGTTTGATACGTTACTTCTTTTCTCCTAGCATTTTGGCCCAAGTGGAATTGGAACCAGTGTAATTTTGGAGTGTCTTTTCTTCTTTTGTTGTCTCTTAATCTTGATTGCTAATCTGATCTCGTACTCATTGGAAGATTTTGAGTCGCATGAGTCTCCAATCAAAATTAGTAAGTGTCTAAATCAATGGGTTAAAAGGGGTTCTAGAAGGGTTTGCTTTTCCAATTGTCTTGAGCAATACAAGAAAGCCTACACTAGAGTAACTCCAGTGGACAGTGGTTCGTTAGATAATTCAATTATTGTTTCGGGTGTGGGACAGCCCGTTGAAAAGATGGAAATACCAGAGCTTCTATGCCGGCTCTGTCGAGGACAAGTGAAGGGTTGGACGGTGGTAGGACCTGTGCGGAAATATCTCAATAGGAAAAAAAAAGATGATGCATGCAAGACTTTTGTTGGAACTTACAAAGAGCTCAAGAAACATGTTAAGGCAAAACACCCATTGGCACGAATACTTGAAGAAAAATGGAAAAAAACCGGGATGATGTAATTAGTACAATCATGTCATCAACAGCAGTGGTCTTGGTATAAGGGATTATATGATTCAGATGACTCTATTGATGATGGCTTCCTTCTCCTGGACTCGTCTGTTCGATTGCATGGCAGATTCTTTGATTATGACCTATTTGAGGACGGGGGTATCGGGATGCACCGTGCAGTTTCCCCAGAAGCTCCATCTAGGCCTTCTCGCTTATTGGGGTCAGTAGGGCTAAGGCGAATCCCCTGGGTCCGAGGATGTAATGGAAACCCATAATTTTGTGTGTTTACTATACAAGGACTGGACCTTTACTTAACCGCACTGGAGAATAAGTAGATGCATTTTCAACTGCAGTCACATGGTGAAATTTATGGTAACTTGATGTGATGCGGCAGGTATTGTAGGAGTAGGCCACTGGTAAGGTGGTGAACCCAGGGTATTTCGACCTTTAGGTCCCATTGTAGGTAATTTGTAATCGAATATCATTGGGTCATATGCATAGAGCATTTGGGGGTGGGCTTCATTTGACAGCATTGCAGCATAAAGATTAAAACATTCTTTTTTATTAGTCTCTCTGCTTTAGAAGTTGTCAGGCGAATATACGAAGAACATGCTTACTTATTCTTTTCCAATGGTGTTGAAATGCAGTTTCGATGACATACGGTGGGAATGATCTATTCAAGGCTAGGATACTCGCTCAAGCCTGAATGCTTATTTAAAATCTCAAAGGTTTGAATAAAAATATTATTAAAAAATAAATTTAGACAAATTTTAGATATGTTTAAATATAAATCGGATTTGGACTTCAACATTTATGGTACGAGTTCAGTCTAACCTATTTTATAAGTTTATAAGATATTGTATTATATTATTTTTATACTATATATTTTATATCTCACAAAAATTAAATCTATAATATATAATTTAATTTAAATAAGAATCACTTCGATGATTAATTTGTCGTTCGACATCTTGATCAAATTATTTCCATCGAGAATCAGGTGTTGTAACTGCATATGCATCCTCATAACATGGGGATGAATTTATACAAGGATTCACAATTTTCATTCTCAAAACTTTTCATTTCTATAATGTTCTAAAAGCTAATGATTCATATATTTGTAACAATTCGGTTTTCGTAATGATCACTTTTATACATGTTATGCTTTAGTAGTTTTATTCTTCCAAATTAAGCGGTTAGCTACGGGACTAATACTATTTTGGTTGTACTTAAACTAATTTTACACGTGTTACTTAACTATATTTGCACAATTGGGGATTTCAATCCTACGATTAGGACGACTTCCCTAACCTTCGATGAAACATTCACACTACTTTATTATTTTATTTATATACATTTACAATATATTATACTCATGCCAATCACATAATACTCATGCTAATCACATGTACCATCTTATTATCTATGAAACTTTCTGAGGTTGAATGAGGACATATTGATATGTATTTGGGGTTGCATGTAGTTTTGTTTAAATCTCCTTGATGTGTTGTTGGGTTGTATTTAAGAATGATCATGGGTCGGGTCGTGTCAGATCAAGTTTTTCGTCCACTTATATTTGACCTGAAAATTAAATTAATCTACCTACATTCGACCCAATCTGGATTTAGAAGAGTCCCACCTGAATTTAAATTACCTAATTTTTTAGGTCAAAACTCACACCCAAACTCGATTAGTCTAACTTATATATTTATATATAAATTTATTTTTATTAGGTAAAATAAAGGACTAATTAAAATTTATTTATATATAAATTTATTTTTATTAGGTAAAATAAAGGCCTAATGATAATTGTCGTTTTGCTAACAAAATAATTTCGGCTTCTTAATAAGTAAAAATTGAGTAGAATATAAAAGCATAGTCGATCCACAGGGACTCTGGTGTTTCTGATTTAGTGGACTTTTTGATTTAGACGAAGATATTTCAAATAAAGATAAAAAGATAAGAATAAAATAATAAATAATAAAATATAAATCATTTAAAATGGAATATAAGGATAAAATAATAAAATAAATAAATAAATAATAATTATAAGATAAGAATAAAGATAACATGGGGGAGTTTTTAAATTGTTTAAAAAAATAAAATGAGATAAAGATTAAATAAACAAATAAATAAATAAATAAAATAAATTGAGATAAAAAAAAACTTATGGTAAAAATAACCTCATGCTTCATCTTTGCCTCAAATTCCTTGGATCATCGAAATAGATTTTTACTTCAAGATTCACCTCTGCTACTTGTTTACAAGGACAAATCCTTGTGACTATGCTTTGTATACCGAATATCCAAGTGCAATCTTTAATTTCGGTTTGTGAGTTAATCTAAGCAACAACAATGTTATAGATCTTAAAACGTTGAAATTCGAGAAGCTGCCGACCCGGATTATGTTGTTTCAACAATAACTGATTCTGATGTTAGTTTCCTCTTAGCAAACAATTTTGTTAAGTGTGTTAAAAGGAAGTCGAATATGCTTCAATAAGCAGATCCTTCATCCCACGTTAACCATAACAACATCCAGACCAACGACGACTTTTGGTTTTGAAAATCGTTTTGATTTGAAAATAAGCCCAGAAAACAGAGAGAGATATTCGAAGCGATTTAAGTGCCTTACAATTCTCACGTTTGGAATTGAGACATCGCTTTAGCCTTTGGCTTAAAAGAAAATTAGCTAAGCATGACCAAAGTCATACTTAGCATATTTAAAAACAAAACTTAAAATAAAAATGAAAAATACAAAAAAGTTGAAAGAAAATAAAAGAGAGAATCTTATAAAGCTAGAGAGAATAAGAAAAGTAAATTCTCAGTTGTTGAGAGATATGTTTATAGGCTTACCCTGAGAGGGTATTTATAACATTCAAAATCCTAAAAACAAGGTAAAGATAATCCTAAAATAAAGAAAATAAATCCTAATTAAAATACTTAAAACTATGTAAACTAAAATAACTAAAACAAAGATAAGATAACATATAATATTTAAAATAATATCCTAAAACATGAGTTTAATTCAAATCCGAATTGCAGAGACGTGCTGTTGATCCATTCCTTCTTCTAGAAGCGCTGATTGGACCTTCTAGAAGGTGCTGACGTCATCGCCTCGTCAGATGTTTCATCCCAGAGTCACACCACTAATCCAACTTTGATTTCAAAATTAAAAAAATTGCAGAATATTGTCATTTTAGTGTAATTTCTAGAATCTAGTGTCCTGCACAGAAAATGAATCAAAACGAACAAATAAGCCACAAAAACCAATGATTACAGAGCAATTTAAAAGCAAAATAATAACTAAATAAACACTTATCAAATTCCCCCTCACTTATTCAATGCTTGTCCTCAAGCATTCCTCAATTAATTTATCAAAATCATAAGTTGTCATCTTCAATTTCAATTTATTTCTCAAACTTCCAATCGAAATAAGTCCATTACATTTTCAAAATTCAAGTTACAATCAAGCAAAGGCACAAC
This sequence comes from Hibiscus syriacus, assembly GCF_006381635.1. Classification (NCBI taxonomy): domain Eukaryota; kingdom Viridiplantae; phylum Streptophyta; class Magnoliopsida; order Malvales; family Malvaceae; genus Hibiscus; species Hibiscus syriacus. The sequence continues at coordinate 706,687 of NW_024062857.1, read as the reverse complement.
TAAGAAAATTTAAAGTAAGCAAGATATCCCAATTAATTGCCAACTTCAATGAAACATGACTCAATACCTCACAAAGATTCACACATATCCGCTCAAAGGGTTTGGGGTAAACGAAATCACTCAAAAAAACTAACTAAAATATTACCATAAGCTTGAAATCCAATCAAGTCTCCACTACTAAAAGTGAACATAATGCAATAATCAAGGGTCTTTAAACAAGGTGTAACGAGGCTTAGGTTAGGATAGGGAAAATGCCATGATGATCGGGTTAAGTACCAAGACAAGAGATTAATACAATTAGAAACAATCTACGAACTAACATGAAGCACAATAAAACAAGGAAAAAGAATAAATGAAAGGCAATTGAAACGATCAATTTTCCTTCCTTTTTTCTTTTTTTCGCTGTTTCGAAACAATGAACATTTTTTTTCTGCTATTCGAAACAAAGAACAATTTTTTTTTTACTTTTTTTTCGTGGAACAAGAGTGATACAAGATCTCAAGTCTTGGTAAGGGTATGAAAAGAGAGGAAAAATAAAAAGAAAGGCTTCGGGTTTAATTATGAGGTGTAAAACAAAGAAAGAGAAATAGACTCAAATGTGGTTCACTAGTGGATATGTAAATGGGTAGGCTTTTTGGAAAAGTGGATATGCATTGTGATTACAATTTCTAGAACATACTAATTAGTCTGACAAAATCAAGTGAAACAATGAGCAAGAAAGAAAATGTATGCTCGTTAGGCTCAAATCTCACAAGAAAAGTTTATATGCACTGAGTCAAGTTCATCTTTATCAACAAAAGCATGAAATATCAATACTCAACAAAAATCACCAGCTATAACAATCACCATAATGAAAATTAAATTTGATCAAAACATGATCTTAATCCAAAAGGAAACAAGAGTATAAAATGAAGTTCAAGAATAGCAACCAACGATCCCAACACATCAATATCAGAATAACTCAATTTCAATCAATCAAACAAGTTAAAGAAAAATTTGACATGTTATTACTCCCCCTCACTTAATCCATTTTGTCCCTAAACGTATATCAAGTTTAAAAATAAAGAAAGGGAAAAGGAATACTCCCCGATCTAGTGGCGACCGCGGCTATGACCAGATTGAGACAAGCCCGGGCGAAGGTAAGAAAGAACCTCAGCAAGGTTGGCTTCAATAGTGTCAAGGCGACCAAATACACCTTGGATCTCCTTTCGCATATCCGGTTGTGTGCCTGTTGTCGAATGTGGTTCAGTTTACCTCATGTACACGTACCAATTACGAGCTGTAATGGTGCTGGGAGGTACAATATGGGGGCAGTGGGAGTGCATACGAGAAGTCCCATTGTGTCCAAACACCTAGTATCAAGTGGATCCCTAGCAAAAGCATGAGTAAAATTCAGAGTGTCAAAAGTCAATGGAAACAAACGGGATGCTATATGTGTAATATAAGGTCCAAGGATCATGGGTCGATTGGTTTGCACAACTAGAGCGAAGGCTCGAGCTAACCAATATCCTAAATTTACCTTTGTACTAGTTTGCATACACCATAAGAAAAACAATTCAACCTTACTTAAACAAGATGTAGTATCATTACGACCGTAATAGTTGTAAGCAAGGAACCAGTGTATGTAACAGAGAGTGGGGTCGTGAATACGCCACGCCTTTATAATGTGTATCGAATTGAACGCCTGCCAATCCTGTAACTGCTTCATAGGTGATATCAGTATCGAAGTTCTATGGAATCTCACGTAAAGATGTCAGATAACCATGGTCTGTGACATAAGTCACGAACCCTATAAATAAGTTGAAATTATTTAACGACATCCAAAAATATTGTCATAGCAGCCGAAAAGAAATAACATCAGGTGTATTCATAGAAATGGCATGACACTGCAGAAAAATAATATAGAACTCAAAGACTAACTCGTAATAAGTATCACATCTAATATTTGAATAGAGATTCCAACCAATAACATCAAAATAATGCATCACAACATCATATAAATGTAAAATGTCAAGTGTACAAGATGTAATATACTTATAAACTTGAAACCTATGATGACGAATGCTATCAAAATTCCTTGCGTCGTCACCATCAAAATTGAGGTAACCTTGCAGAAACTCCTCGGGTGGTACAAAATAGGTTCGTCCTCTTCGATTTCTTTCATTGAAAGGATCAAATGTTTCGTCTGGTGGCCCTTCGGTTTTATTCGAGCATGTGTCAAAGGCCTAAGGTTGGGGCTGCCCATATGAGCGACAAGGTGAGGAAGGCGTGGCTCCATGTTAGGGCGCAGGGCTCGGTTGTGGTGGTACACCACCCGGGAAATTGAATCCGTTCCTAAAATCTTCAAAATAGCCAAAAATAGGATGCCACATTATTAATGGTTCAGTACTAACAGGTTCAGAATTTACCTCAAGTTATACAGGTGTAGCAAATGGCTGGGACTCGACATATGGCATGGAACGCATTCCCGAGCCCGACGACACTGAGTAAAACTTCAGAGATGCCATGGCATTTATTCTTGGATTGTTTGGACCAGCATCATGATGGTGGAAGGTGGAACGAGCGATTGACGGAGGGGAAACGGCGGTCTCAGGTGCACGTGTTGAGGTTATTGGTGTGATCCTTATGGACGTCGCTCACCATATTGAGGAGGTAGTGGCGTGGGTAGTAGATCATAATCGCTTGGAATATCGACGAAAGCCAGAGCAGCATGGCGGCAATGTCCTCCGAGGTTGACCGGCGACATGGCACCTTGTCTTTCTTAGTTGCATGTTCGCACCATAGTGAAAAGAAGGAGAGAAGTTGGCGGTGCAAGGGGAGGCGATGTAACGAGCGGTGGGCGAGGCACATATTTGGCGTGAATGGAAATGGCTTAAAGTTGACGGTGAGGTGGCCGAGTGGAAAGAAAAAAGAAAGAAAGAATGATGGAGGTTGGGGGTATGGATGGAGAGAAAAAAGAAGGGGAAAAATGTTGGGTGTGTTTAGTGGGGCTAGGTCACGTGTGAAATAAAAAGAAAAATGGGGACTTTGACTTTGAGTCAAAATATAATTTAGAAGATAGGGATAAAGGTAAATAAATAAATAAATAAAAATAAAAGTTTGGTTTTGGTTAGGATGTAGTCGGCCAAGGGAAGTATGTATTGGAATTGGTTTAAGATTGTAAAAAGATTGAGATAGTGATAGAGGAGTAGGCCCCAAGAAGTATTTAAAAATGAGATGATTGGTTTAGAGTTAAAAAGGTGGAGAAAAGGAGATAAGGTGGGCCCCATCGAATAGTAAGAGCAATTTAAAACCCCTCCCCCAAACTAGAAGTGGCAGCAACACCAAAATCTAGCATTGAAAATTGCTCACGTGCGCCTATGGGAGGTAGGTTATGCTAACATGTGCCTGTTTCTTGTCTTTAGTCGTGAGACACTGCTCCTTCATTGTATATTCGATCAAAATTCGAATATGTTCAGATAAAAATAAAATAATATAAACTATAAGAATAAAATATACTGAAAATTAAATGAAATAAAATAAGAAATTTAATAAAAGAAAATATCCGAAAAGTAAAATAAATCGAAAATGGGTTGCCTCACTCAAGCGCTTTTGTTTAACGTTGTTAGCTCGACGACCTGATTTTTTTTTCAGACTTTAGGTTCCTCTAAATTAATTTCTTCGATTAGACCAACAAGAGCATTGTCATAATATGAATTCAACCTTTGACCGTTAACTTTAAATCAAACTCCTGAGTTATATTCAATTTCAATAGGACTATGAGGAAATACTTGAGTTACTGTAAACGGTCCGAGCCATTTTGATATGAGTTTTCCTGCAAAAAGTTTAAATTTGGAGTTAAATAACAAAACCTTTTGACCGATAGAAAAAGTTTTAAAAGAAATTATACTATCGTGAAATTCTTTTTTTTTTCTTTAAATATCCGAGCACTGTCATAGGTGATAACTCCGTAAAAAGACTATTTTTAAGGCCATTTTCACTTAAGTTATTGTTTGTTTAAGGGTACATATAGGTCATTTTAGATATATGTAGCTGGATATAATTGCATTTGTGGTGGTTGTGTTATTTTATTTTATTTTATTGAGGTGCTATATGAGGAGGAAGGTGTGGTTTTTAGTGATGTGCAAAAAATAACAAGCAAAATAGGCGAGCTGGGAAGTAATGCTGCGGCATCACACGTTACTGAAGAAGATTGAAATGCCTTGGCATTTCTGGCGTAGAAAATGACAAATATATACAGCTGTACATGGACAGCTGGCTCTGCACGTGAAATGACGGTTGTAACAGCCTGCTAGGGGACCACTGACACCTGGAGGATAAGGTTCATGCACAACATGTGAGTCTAGGGGTATGAGGGGTATTTTGCACCCAACAATATCCCAACAACCTCATCATTACCCATAGATATTTTTTATTATATATTACACCTCACAAGAAAGAGAGTGTGGAAGAAAGGATACGCATACTAGAGCAGAAAAATCAGATTTTTATTTTCCCTTTTCCTTTCTTCTTCCTTGGGTTTTCCTCCATTGATAAAGCTTCAAGGAGTGGTGAGCTAGGCGCCGAGAGGAGCTAGTGAGCTAAGGTGGTTTGTGGTGGCCGAGGAGACCTCCGGTGGCGCGCGTCGAAGGCTCTTTCTCACTTCCCTTTGCTCCTATTTTATTTATTTTATTTGTGGGCTGTTGGAACGAATATTTTATGGATTTTTCTATGAATATTTCGAACCCCACCATGAACTAACTTATTTGGTGGTGGTTGGTTTAATGGATGTTTAAACTTTATTTTTAATGGTATGTTTAAGTTTATTTTGGTTCTTTATTTGCTTTGCTTATGAATGCTTCACCATCTAGGCTTGTAAGAGGCATGGAAATGTCCATTTCTTAGATGAAGGTTAGGTGTTCGGAAGAATCCTAAGCTAAAAATACTTGTAAGTATTCAGAAGAAACGCAAGACAATATCCTCATAAGCAATGGGTTATAGTATTTTCAAGGGGCTTTGAACTGGCCTAGGAGTATTATAACCTAATCCCTTAGATCTTAGAAGAGACTAGGATAGGATTTCAACGACTAAAAATGGTGTCTTTATCAATAGGGTATGCTGTCCAACATCGTTGAGTGACAGCAGATGCCTTGGCATTCTATTCTGTTAGGTTCCTGTGAGAACATTTTAGGAAAGCCCTGTCGAGTAAGTAACGACCAGGTAGCTTAAATCTGCCTGAGAGATAAGTTTAACATCCTTAGATCAATCCCTACCATTCATTCCATTGAAAGCTTGTCACGTGAGGATTATCTTCTTTTTATTTATTTACTGTTTTTTTACCAGTTTCCTTTGCCATGACATTTCTTTTTGTTACTCATACACATTTCATTTGCCTCGGCATAATCATTTGTGAATACCATTAGCTATACTTAATTAATTTAGAATAGTGCATAAATTTTACTCAATATCCTTCCAATCCCTGTGGAGAGATACTCACTCATCACTGTATTACTTTTGCGATTGTGTATACTTGCACATTATTTGCGTATAATTTTATAGTACTCGCAATAAGCGAACAAGTTTTTGGCGCCGTTGCCGGGGATTGGCAATTGATGATGTTGAGTTTAGTTGTTGCACCGTTTTATTTATTTTCTTTGTACATAGTTACTTGTTTTTGTGTTTACCTTTTTTAGGTGTTACGTTGTCGCATGACACGTAAAAGAACCAAAGAACCATTATTTCATATAGAACCTGAGGCTCATGTTGTTCAAAATCAAGTGAAGGATCCTGCAGTTCTAAATGCCACGATAATTTCAAATGCTGGGAATGCTGCTCGACCACAAACTATTAGAGATTACTTATCTCCTACCTTGGATGACCTAAAACCTGCTATTATACCTCCCAAGATTCAGGCAACCCAATTCGAGCTTAAACCGATTATGTTCGACATGTTGGACTTGATTGGAAAGTTTGGTGGTGCTCCTCATGAGGATGCAAGGCAACATGTTCGAGAATTTTTGGAGGTTTGTGACTCTTTTCGACAACAAGGTGTGCATGAAGATGTGCTGAAATTAAAGTTATTTCCATATTCTTTGAAAGATGATGCCAGGGCATGGCTCAATGGATTACCTTCCGGCTCGATAAGGTCCTGGGCTGAATTGTGCAAAAAATTTTTGCTACGACATAATCCACAGAATATGAACAACCATCTTAGGAATGCCGTAGCATCTTTTCACCAAGCTGATGACGAGTCAATGCATGAGTGTTGGGACCGCTACAAAGAATTGCTTCGCAAATGTACCAACCATGGATTCCACGACTGGACTCAAGTCGTGATATTCTACAATGGAGCCAATGCACCCACAAGGATGATGCTAGATGCCTGGAAAAATGGCACTTTGCTTGACAAATCACCTGAAGAGGCTTTTGGCATTATTGATCGAATTGCTAACCATGATTACCAATTTCCCTCTTCAAGGTTTGAAACTCAAAGAAAGGCATCTGGGACATTCAAGTTGGAAGTTGAAGATTCAGTGTCGGCCCAACTCTCTACCATCACTAATATGTTGAAGAATTTGCAACATTCTAATGAGGTGAAAGAAGTGAAGGTTAATAGCTTGGCATGTCTGTTATGCCAAGGCAATCACCATGAATGTGAATACCTGAACAATCAAAAGTCCATCAACTATGTGGAAAGCTTCAATGGATGGAGTCAGCAACCCAACTTCTCATGGGAAAATCAAGGAGCTTGTAATGTCAGTCATCTTGCTCAGCAGCAGTATATGGATGAGCCCCCAGCCTTGCGAACGAATATGCCATGGCATACTTTTAAGGGGACAACATCTTCTCTAGAGGCCACTATGCAAGACTTTATGGCAACTACAAAGGCTCTATTACATGATCACGACACATCTATTAAGAGTCAAGAAGAAGTATTACAAAGTCATGGAGCATTGTTGCAAAGTCATAATTTGTCTTTGAGAGCTTTGGAAATGCAAGTAGATCAAATTGCCACGGGATTACAAGAATACCAACCAGACAGATTGCCTAGTGATACTGAAGTCACTAAGGATAAAGACAGTGAGCAATTTAGTACATTTACCTCAGGGAGTGGCACCAAGATCTACAAAGATGCTAAGTTTGGGGGGGGGGAAACACTCGAAGAACCTAGCTATGAGATTGTGCGTGAAGAATCTCAATTGCAAGAGGACTTACATTCGCTGGAGAACAAAGTTGAAGGTTCAATGAGTAAACCCAATGATGGCAGGCAAAATAATGCCACGGCAATCGAAAAACCCCCACTAGTAAAAGTTGATGACCAAAGGGAAGCTGCAGAATTATGCCACGACAATTTTGTAGGCACTTGTGAGTACTTGAAGCTCGATGAAGAAGACAAAGATGAGCTTAAGCATATTTCAAAGGAGACGGGTCAGTCTAGCTTACTCATAGTTAGACCAGGTATGAAATCTGAACCTGTGGATTTCATTGAATTTACTCATCCTAAACCCCAAGTAGCTGCCCATTTTTCTAGGCTAGAAATTGTTAAAGCACTAAGGAATAAAATGGAGAAACAATTCCCTGATGAGAAATTATTATTTGCCACGGCATTGTCGTGGTACGCTAACATTGTAAATTTTCTCGTTAGTGGTGTTTTGCTTCCCTACTTGAATAGCCAGGGCAAGAATAGATTGATGCAGGATGATGACCCCTACTTCTTGAACGACTTTGCTGCCCAAGCAATTAAAAGATGCCACGGCAACGGGGAGAGAAAAGAGAGGACTACTGCAAAGGCCCTACAAATCGGGTTCTATAGACTTACACTGAAGGTGGCGCTGTTATATATATGGAGCATTTTAGTCTATACTGGTGCTCCAATCGAACGCGACAAAAATGCCATAGCAATTCATGATGTTTTGGAGTTTGCATCCCTTCAACTCTCTTTAATTTATGTTTTAGAAGTTTTGTTTTATTTTTTTTCATGAGTGTTTGTTTGTTTTTCTTTGTTTTATTTCTTTATTATTATTTTTAATATTAGTTCTTTTTAGGACGAAGGGTGTTTTGGAGGAGGAATATGATGAAATCTCAAGAGGGAACTTCACAAACCAATATACCACGGCAAATCTAGATGTAATTGAGGCTCTAACAAGACGCAGTCGTGGCACCTGTTCACAAGGAGATGCTCCCACATTGGGCTTATAATCTTCCGGTTATCCTGGATGAGATCTTGCCATCATTTGAGGATGCCACGACATTTGAAAATGTCACTCAGCAAGACAGTACACCCAAGCCAGAGATTGCTAACCCAGTCAACATGGACTAGATGACGTCTGAAGTCATCTATTGGGCGTATGGAGACCTCAACATCTAAGAACACTGAAGGCCCTAGCACACCAGCTGCTGAACCCAGTTCTGATCCTGACAAAAGCCCTACATCACTGAGGAAGTGCACCAGACGCAATACTACTAGCACTGCCAGCGCGACTCCACCACCATCTTAGGAAGACAAGGTACCTTGTATTGAATTGCATCGCATCACATAACATGTAGTCTAGTTTAACTTAGTTTTTATTTAGCATTGAGGACAATACTTCTCTCAAGTTTGGGGGAGGTAGTGTTCTTTGTAGAACATGTGCATGATAATATTAGCATAATGTTATGCCATGGCATCAGTAAATGGTAGGACAGTTAGATGGAAATGTTTTGATGATACCTGATGAAGATGAACTTTTTAGGCTAGAAATTAAATGTAAATGACTATTGAGAATGATAGAACTGACTCTAGGGCTTGATGCTTTGTGAATTATTATTACATGATTTGTATGTTCTCTATACTTAATGAACTTAGGAAATTTTTATGAAAGAACTTTGGTTAGCCTTGGCATTAAAATATGGTATTATGCTTAAATGATAAATTAATTAAAAAAACTCCCTTATCTCTGAATTTTGTTTAATCGTGAATAAATTCTTCGGCATAGCTGTAGAAGGACACTCCTCTTTGCCGTGGCATTTCCTGGAACTCTCTTTAATAAATGGCAGCCACGCGCATACGAGTGAATGAAAGTAGTCACGTGATGACTCTACCTGACTAGCTTGGGGGTGGAAGGTATGCTCCCTTTCACCTAGAGTGTGGGATTGTAGGTGTGATGAGCTGACTCTCTTCGTAGCAGCTTAAAAAAGAAGAAGGAAAAAGTGAAAAAAAGAAAAGAAAAGAGTGTACTAAATGAAAAGGGAGTATAAATGTGCTTATGAATGAGTTAATGCCGTGGCAAAACTAGGGAACTCAATTAGAAATTGCCTAAATTCGTTAAGTATAGATTAGATACAATTAATCACACACAACACCATAAAGGATCTTGACCTAGGGAAAAGTACTTGAATTCTTGATATGTCTAGCATGTTGAAGCCAATTTTTCTGAGGGTTGAAATTCAAATTTTGTCTTGTTGTCCTACTGTTGAAAATTGTCATGACATTTTGATTGTGTTAATTGTTATCCATTGCTTGAGGACAAGCAATAGCTTAAGTTTGGGGGTGCGATAACTCCGTAAAAAGACTATTTTTAAGGCCATTTTCACTTAAGTTATTATTTGTTTAAGGGTACATATAGGTCATTTTAGATATATGTAGCTGGATATAATTGCATTTGTGGTGGTTGTGTTATTTTATTTTATTAAGGTGCTATATGAGGAGGAAGGTGTGGTTTTTAGTGATGTGCAGAAAATAACAAGCAAAATAGGCGAGCTGGGAAGTAATGCTGCGGCATCACACGTTGCTGAAGCAGATTGAAATGCCTTGGCATTTCTGGCGCAGAAAACGACAAAAATATATAGCTGTACGTGGACAGCTGGCTCTGCACGTGAAATGATGGTTGTAACAGCCTGCTAGGGGACCACTGACACCTGGAGGATAAGGTTCATGCACAACATGTGATTCTAGGGGTATGAGGGGTATTTTGCACCCAACAATATCCCAACAACCTCATCATTACCCATAGATATTTTTTATTATATATTACACCTCATAAGAAAGAGAGTGTGTGGAAGAAAGGATACGCATACTAGAGCAGAAAAATCAGATTTTTATTTTCCCTTTTCCTTTCTTCTTCCTTGGGTTTTCCTCCATTGATAAAGCTTCAAGGAGTGGTGAGCTAGGCGCCGAGAGGAGCTAGCGAGCTAAGGTGGTTCGTGGTGGCCGAGGAGACCTCCGGTGGCGCGCGTCGAAGGCTCTTTCTCACTTCCCTTTGCTCCTATTTTATTTATTTTATTTGTGGGCTGCTGGAACGAATATTTTATGGATTTTTCTATGAATATTTCGAACCCCACCATGAAATAACTTATTTGGTGGTGGTTGGTTTAATGGATGTTTAAACTTTATTTTTAATGGTATGTTTAAGTTTATTTTGGTTTTTTATTTGCTTTGCTTATGAATGCTTCACCATCTAGGCTTGTAAGAGGCATGGAAATGTCCATTTCTTAGATGAAGGTTAGGTGTTCAGAAGAATCCTAAGCTAAAAATAGTTGTAAGTATTCGGAAGAAACGCAAGACAAGATCCTCATAAGCAATGGGTTATAGTATTTTCAAGGGGCTTTGAACCGGCCTAGGAGTATTATAACCTAATCCCTTAGATCTCGGAAGAGACTAGGATAGGATTTCAACGTCTAAAAAATGGTGTCTTTATCAATAGGGTAGGCTGTCTAACATCGTTGAGTGAGAGCAGATGCCTTGGCATCCTATTCTGTTAGGTTCCTGTGAGAACATTTTAGGAAAGCCCTATCGAGTAAGTAACGACCATGTAGCTTAAATCTGCCTGAGAGATAAGTTTAACATCCTTAGATCAATCCCTACCATTCATTCCATTGAAAGCTTGTCACGTGAGGATTATCTTCTTTTTATTTATTTACTATTTTTTTTACCAGTTTCCTTTGCCATGACATTTCTTTTTGTTACTCATACACATTTCATTTGCCTCGGCATAATCATTTGTGAATACCATTAGCTATACTTAATTAATTTAGAATAGTGCATAAATTTTACTCAATATCCTTCCAATCCCTGTGAAGACAATACTCACTCATCATTTGTATTACTTTTGCGATTGTGTATACTTGCACATTATTTGCGTATAATTTTATAGTACTCGCAATACGCGAACAATAGGCATTTCTTCGGATTTCCTCAAGTTCTTGAATGTGTAATTTCTGAGCTTCACCAACCTCATCCATGTCCATGTTACACTGTTTAACAGCCCAAATAGCCCGATGTTCTAACTCAATCGGTAAATGGCATGGTTTATCGAAAAAAAGCTGGTATGGTGACATCCCAATGAGACCTTTATAAACGGTTCGATATACCCAATGTTCATAAGTTAATTTTAAACTCTAGTCTTTTCGGTCCAGTTTAACAATTTTTTCAAGAATTTTTTTAATTTCTCGATTTGATACTTTGGCCTGTCCATTTGTCTACGGATGATAAGTTGTGGCAATTCTTTGAGTCACTCCAAATTTCTTCATCAATGATTCGATCTCTCGGTTTATGAAATATGTTCTTCAGTCGCTTATTATAGCCCACGTCATGCCAAACCTGGAAAAAATAATATTTTTCATATCAACCATAGCTTGGATTGAGGGGATACGCTATTCCCTGATTTTATATGACTAAAATGAATTATGATACCTATGGTAGAGATCTTGTCTACGACTAGGCTCATTAAAACATGAGTTTAGAATGGTCATATTTAGGTTGCTTGGATTTTGAGGTGGAATAGGATTGAATGACTAGATGATGACCTAGGACGTTTTGGATTAGATATAGTTAAAGATCGGAACGGGTAAGGTAACCTTGAAAATTCGATTTGAGTGAGAATGTGATGTTGTTTGCACGAATTTGTTGATCGTAGCAGGTTTAAGAGTTGAAAATCGAGTAGATTCCGACTTGAAACGATGATTTTGAGCAATATTTTTAGAGAGAGGAGGTTGAGATAATGAGAACGACAGGTGTTATGGTTTTAGGAATTTTAAGAAAATGAGAGATTTTTAGGGATTTAAGCCTAAAACCCGAAGAGCGTATCAGTACACTACAGAGTGTATCGATACACACTGCATTGGTACACTATCATAGTGTATAGATATACATTCAAAGGAATGTATCGATACCTAGGTATCGATACACTTGTGCACAAAAATGTTAAAATCCATTTTTAAACACTTAAAATGCTAAATTAATTAGCTCTAGTGGTATTGGCAACTCATATTACGAAAATTTACTATGTTCAATCAATTAAATCTACCTTTAAATTTTATTTGAACATATTATTAATTTTCTCTAAAGATCATAAACTCCCCCTAAATATTAGCATAAAATGCAATTAAAAACATTTTCATTTCTAATTAAAAGTGCTAAAATTATTTTAAACACTAAGTGAAAATAGGTCAGTTAAACCTAATTCTCTCCTAAGTGTCCAAAATCTCTCTTTATCTAAAGGTTTTGTAAAAATATCCGCTAATTGATGCAAAGTATCAACATATTCTAGAACTATATCTCCTTCTGTGACATGATCTTTAATGAAATGATGTCTAATTTCAATATGCTTAGTTCTAGAGTGTTGGATGAGATTTTTAGTGAGACAAATTGCACTAGTATTGTCACACTTGATAGGTATTGTACTAACTTCAATTCCATAATCTAAAAGTTTTTGTTTCATCCATAAAACTTGTGCTCAACAACTACCGGCTGAAATGTATTTCGCTTCATTGGTAGATAATGCAACACAATTTTGTTTCTTTTAAAACCATGAAATTAACATATTTCCTAGGAATTGACAAGTAACAGAGGTGTTTTTCCTATCTATTTTGCATCCTCCATAATCCATATCAGAGAAGGCATGCAAGCTAAAGCTAGAGTCTCTAGGATACCAAAGTCTTAACCTAGGAGTGTCCTTAAGGTATCTAAAGATTCTTTTAATGGGTTTTAGTTGTGAATCCTTAAGACATGATTGAAATCTAGCACATAAGCAAAAACTAAATATAATTTCCGGTCTACTTGCGGTTAGTTAAAGCAAAGAGCCAATCGTATACCTATATAATTTAACATCTATACATTTACCTCATTCTTCTTTGTCAAGCTTTGTAGATGAGCTCATTGGAGTGGCTTGGGGTTTTCCATCTTCCAATCCAAACTTTTTGAGCATATCCTTGATGTATTTTGCTTAATTGATGAAGATGCCATATTTTATTTGCTTGATTTGGAGTCCCAAGAAAAATGAGATCTCCCCCATCATGCTAATCTTAAATTCACTCTGCTTTAGCTTAGAAAATTCTTGGCAAAGAGTATCATTAGTAGAACCAAATATTATATCATTAACATAAATTTGAACTACTAATATATCTTTACCTTTTTTCTTTAAAAACAATGTAGTGTCAACCTTCCTATCTGAAAAACCTTTTTCTATTAAAAAATTTGACAATATTTCATATCAAGCTCTAGGAGCTTGTTTTAAGACATAAAGCGCTTTTGTCAATTTAAAAACATGATTTGGAAATTTTGAATCTTCAAAACAGGAGGTTGTTCCACATACACTTCTTCTTTTATAAAACCATTTAGAAATGCACTTTTAACATCCATTTGATATAATTTAAATTCATTGAAACATGCAAATGCTAATAACATTCTAATTGCTTCCATCATAACTATAGGAGCATATGTTTCATCGTAGTTTATGCCCTCTTCTTGAGTATAGCCTTGAGCAACAAGTCTAGCCTTGTTCCTCACTATATTACCACTTTCATCAAGCTTATTCCTAAAAACCCATCTAGTACCTACAATAGATTTATTACTAGGCCTTTCAACTAATGTCCATACTTTACTTCTCTTAAATTGATTTAACTCTTTTTGCATAGCCATAATCCAATGTTCATCATTTAATGCTTCTTTAATATTCTTAGGCTTTATGCATGAGATAAATACAACATAATTACATATATTTCTAATAGAAGATCGAGTTGTTACCCTTTTGGATATTTCACCTATTATCTCACCATCCTTGACATAGTTGAATTATCTTGGGTAAGAGACTTCCCTTTCTTCAATGGTTGGATTCTAGAGAACATTGTAAATTTCCTCATATTTTGTTTCTTCTTTGATGATGGTTCTCCAACGTCATGTCTAACGTCATTTGCTTTTACAATACCTACGTCAGCATCAACACAAGAATCCTTCCTCGGAAGGGGATTATCATTGAAAACAACATGTATAGACTCTGCTACCACAAAGTTCTTTTATTAACTACCCTATAAGCTTTAGAATTTAAGGAATAACCCAGAAAAATTCCTTCATCACTTTTAGCATCAAATTTGCCAAGATTTTCTTTATTGTTGTTTAAAACAAAACATTTACATCCAAAAAGATGAAAATAACTAATGTTAGGCTTCTTATTTTTGAAAAGTTCATATGGAGTTTTCTTTAAAATAGGCATAATCATTATTCGGTTTATAACATAACAAGTGGTATTTGTGGCTTCAGCCCAAAAAATTTTGGTAAATTGTTTTCACAAAGCATTGTTCTAACCATTTCTTCCAAAGTTCAATTTGTCCTCTCAACAACTCCATTTTGTTGAGGGGTTCTTGGTACTGAAAAATTATGGCTAATACCATTAGAATTACAAAAATAGTAAATCCATGATTTTCAAATTCATTACCATGATCACTCCTAACACTAGTTATGGAGTAACCTTTTTCGTTTTGGATTACTTTTGAAAACATGATGAATTTTTATAATGCTTCATCTTTAGTACTTAAGAATAGAACCCAAGTATATCTAGAATAGTCATCTACCAATACAAAGCAATATTGTTTTCCACCCAAGCTAACAGTCCTAATTAGCCCAAAAAGATCTATATGGATCAACTGTAATACTCTACTAGTTGATACATCATTAATGGACTTAAAGAAGTTCTTTGATGTTTTCCTTTAGCACAAGCATCATAGATTTTATATTTATCAAATTTTAGCTATGGCAACCCTCTTACTAAATCTCCTTGAACTAGTCTTTGTAAAACACTCATGCTAGTATGTCCTAGTCTCCTATTCCATAACCAACTATCATGTTCATCCTTAGCAACGAGGCATAAATTTGTTGTATTAATGGAATCTAGATGCACCATGTAAATGTTTCCTATTCGATGACTAACAACCATAATTTGATTAGATGCAATGTCAATGACTTTACAACCATTAGTTTCAAACATGACATTGTATCTTTTATCGCATAATTGACTAATACCCAATAAAGATTATACTTTAACCCAATCACATATAACACCTTTTTAATTTGTATGGAAGAGGTATTACCTATAGTACCTATACCTTCAATGTGACCTTTTGAATTATCACCAAAAGTCACCTCTCCTCTATTTTTGTCATTAAGCTCTATAAACCAGCTCTTGTCTCCAGTCATGTGTCTTGAGCATCCACTATCAAGGTACCATGAGTTTGAACTTGTTTATCGTGCCTTGTAGCAATGCTCATTTTCCTACAAACATAGATTGATTTTTGATTTTTGGTACCTAAATTCTTTTGCTTCCATATTCATTAGTACTTAAAATCCTAGTCCCCTTGGGTATTCATTTATATAGGATATCCTTATCTTTAGTAGTAATGAGTTCTTTAGGAACCCATATACTTCTAACGATTTTTCTATTAGAGGTTCTTTGGGGACCTCTATGATGTAGTTTCTAAAACTTTTTCTAATAAAGTTGGATTTTGAATTCTCTCCTTTTTCAAAATATTTTGTTCCAACTTTATTAAAAGAAGCTTTAAGATCATCAATTTTCTTTTGATGATCATCATTCACTCTTGAAAGCAGGTTATGCAAATCAATAATTTTCTTTTCAAATTCATCTAATTTGATTTGCAATTATTTGACCTTACTTTCAAGATCAATGTTGGTCTTGGATATGAGGTTATTTTCGTTTTTCAATTTTGAAATATCATTTTTGTATTTTAAAAATAATTTCTCATAATCCGAAGCCAACCCAGTATATTCCTATATCATCTCATCAAAAGAATAATCTTCGAAATTAAATGAGCTAGAGGTTACCTGAGAATCCTCCCCGAAAGCCATTAGGCATAAGTTTGCTACTTCTTGTTCCTCTTCATCGGAAGCTTCATTATCACTCCATGTAGCCACGTGTGTCTTATACTTCTTCTTGGATTAACCATTTTTCTTTAATTGTGGGCAATCGTATTTGACATCCCCAGGCTTTTTGCATTCGTAGCAAATGATAGGGTTATTCTCTTTTGGTTCATTCTTGAAGCCTTCATTACGTTTGAATATTCTTCCTCTATTGGGCTTCATTAGTTTTCTGAACCTTTTAGAAAATAATGCCATTTCTTCGTCATCGTCATCGTCATCGTCATCGTCATCGTCATCTTCATCAGAATCACTCTCATCTTTTGTGGATTTGAGAGCAACTCCAACGTTCTTCTTCTTCTCTGTTTCTTTCTTTGTCTTATCCCCTTTCTCGAGGTCTTCCTCATCTTGAAGCATCATTTCATGCGTGAGGAGAAAACCAATAAGCTCATCGAGGGTTAAAGATTTTAAATTTTTAGCCTCAATAATTATCGTCTTCTTTGATTTCCAAGCTTTTGAAAGAGAGTAAACTAACTTCCTCACAAGCTTATCGTTTGGAATGATATCTTCATATGATTTGAGACCATTGGTAATCACGGAAAATCTATATATCATAGCTTTGATGTCTTCATCCGGTTTCATCCTGAAATTTTCATAGCTATGAGTTAGAAGACTAATTTTAGATTCTTTTACCTCGTTTGTGCCTTCATGAGTGACTTGTAGTTTATCCGATATCTCCTTGGCAGTTGTACAAGATGAAACTCTTTCGTATTCATCTGGTCCAAGAGCACCAAATATAATATGGATAGCCTTTGAGTTGAGCTGGAACATTCTTGTCTCTCTTTCACTCCACAAGCTTGAATGAGTGGAAGGTATGATGTATTCGTCTTCTATGATATTACATGCTCCTATGTCACTTGCTTGAATGAAGTACCTCATTCTATTCTTCCAATAAGCATAATTTGCTCTATTGAAGAAAAGAGGCTTGTTGATGGGCATTGAATCAAGATCGAAGTTGAAGTTTGAAGTGGAGGCCGTTGATGACTTGAATACCGATATAACTCTTCCCGAATCGACTCAAGAGGTGGTTAAACCTTTAAATGAGTGTAGCTTTGATACCAATTATTGAGTTAATCGATTGACAAATAACCAAGAGGGGGTAAAATGGAAATAAAAATTTTGGTGGAAGCTTTTGCAGAAAATAGAAAATAATTGCACAACGATTTAGAGTGGTTCGACTTTCTCAAACAAAGTCTACGTCCACTACTTTAGCTATCCACACTAAGGATTTTCCACAAATTCACTAATTTGTCTTTCTTTTGAGGACAAAGAGTAACCTTACAAATCCCTCAAGAACTATACCCCAAATTCTTTAGAACATTCTCTCCCAACGAGAACAATACAAATTTTGCAAACTTACAGAAAAACCTCACTAGGCAAGATGTTTGCACAATTCTAGAACAAAGAAAGAACACTATAAAAATGAATACAATTGAGTACAAGTAGTGTTCTTGAAAGCAAAATGAATATTGAATGAAAATAAGCTTGAAATGCTCAAACTTCCTGTAAGAGAGTTCAACTTCCTGTAATCGATGTAGACTTGCCATCCATTTTGAACTCTTGTTGGCACTAACTCCCCTTCTTGATTTTCGACCACTATGACTCCCATTTTCTTAGGAACCACATGAATTGGACTTACCCAATTACTATCTGATATCGGATAATTTACGTCAGCATCAAGGAGTTTTTAAATTTCCTTCTTTACTACTTCCATCATCAATGGATTTAATGTCATTCTCATGATGGCTTTGCTCCTTATTCAATTTTGATCTTGTGCATGCAAGTCGAGGGACTTAATCCTTTAATGTCGACAATGGTGCATCCTATGGCTTCTTTGTGCGAATGCAACACCGTTACCAAGGCTTTCTCTTCTCCTTCGGATAATTTATTTGAGATGATCACTGGTAAGGTTCCTTTTTTGCCTAAAAAGGCATACTTCAGGTGTTTCGGTAGCTGCTTTAATTCTACCTCAGGTGTTTACAAAACAGAAGGTAAAATTTTAGTATTAGAGGAAGGTAAAAATAAATCAGAATTGATTGAATAAATATTTTCAAACTCATTTTTCCTCTTTGTGGCAAAGTTCAAGATCCCTGGAAGATTATAAGAAAAATTAGATTCAATATATTCATCAATTAAAGGATCTATAACATCAACAAAATTAATTCTTTCAACACGATCCGAGTATTTCATTTATTTGTAAACATCAAATTCAACAATCTCACCATCAAATTCCATTGTTAGTATACCACTTCTAACATCAATCTTTGTATGTGCCGTGCTTAGGAAGGGCGAGTACCTCAAAATAGCTATCCGACCTATCATGTTCCATGTCAATGACATAGAAATCTGCAGGAAAAAAATAATACATTGACCTTTACTAAGACATTTGCCATCACTCCCACTAGATAGATCACGGGCCGATCAACCAACTATATGGTTATTCCTGTTTCCTTCAAAGGCTCGTTAATAATCATTTTATAAATAGAAAATGTCATAATGTTGATTGAAGCCCCTAAGTCACACATAGCACGTTTAATTTTAAAATTACCTATTTTACAAGGTATGGCAAACATACCTTGATCCTTCATCTTTGGCGGGAGCTTTCGTTGAAAATTTGTGGAAATATGTTCTCCCAAATTTACCTTTTCGTGCCCCATTAATTTCCTCTATGTAGTGCAAAGTTCTTTTAAAAATCGAGCATACCTTGGTACTTGTCGAATTACTTCAAGAAGTGGTATGTTAACTTGGACTTTTTGTAACACCACTAAGATCTCCCTTTCTTCAGCTCTTTTATCACGAGTTATCAACCTTGATGGGAATGACGGTGCGATTTCATGAGAAGAAGAAGAAGGATTCGTTGTAGATGTACCTTGTATTTCTCGAGGTGGCATTTCTTCTTGTTCTTCCTAATGTGCGACTTTCTTCTGGAACTTCAGGTGAGATGATTGTTCCATTTCGGAGAGTGATGGCACTAACATTCTCTCTCGAATTTAACTATGTTTGAGAATGTAATCTTCCTTGTGATTCCAATTTTGCCACAGTTTGAGCCAGTCGACTCACTTGTTTATCCAACTCTTGAAGATGTGTTTCGGTAGGCTTTGGAATTTTTCCTGTGATGTAACCAGCTTTTCTTGGGAAATTACTAACTTTTCCATGATTTCCTCCAATGATGTCTTTTGCGTTTGTTGTTGAGGAGTAGGTATTGGTTGAAAAGTTGGCATTTGCTTTGGCGCATAGCTGAGATTTGGGTGGTCTCGCCATCCCGGATTATAAGTATTACTATATAGGTTGTATGGTCTCTATAGAAGACCTAGAAAGTTTCCTATGGAATTGATTTCTGCATTGCCTCCTTCTCATATCATCGGGCAGCAGTCCGTCAGATGGTCCCGCTTCGTGCATATCCCATATGCTCTTGTTACCCCAAATTTTCCTACAACAAGTAAATTAATTATTTCAGTTAATTTATCTAATTTATTTTCAATATAAAAGGTACTTATCTCGTGAACCCATCGGCTGGGTTTACTTGAAAACTGTTGAGAGTTGGCATCCATGGTTGAAATCAATTCTCTCGCTGTTATTGGGGTCATGTTGACTAATGGTCCTCCACTGGCAGCATCTACCATTTTCATTTACGTTGGTAAAAGACCTTCATAAAAGTATTGAAGTAACGTTTGCTCACTTAATCCATGTTGCAGACAACGTGCACAAAGCTTTTTAAATCATTCCTAATAGTCATAAAGAATTTTTTCACTCTTTTGCTGAATGGAAAGAATGTTCATTCGTAACTCGCTTGCTTTTGCCGATGGTAAGAACATGTCAAGAAAAATCCAGCTCATATTAGCCCATGAATTAACTAAATTCAGAGGTAAATAAAATAACAAATCTTTAGCCAAGTCGGCTAAAGAGAAAGGGAAAACCCTTAATTTAATTTGATATTCGATAAATCTTTGTGGTTTCATGCTAGTGCAAACCACGTGGATCTCCAACAAGTGTTTGTGTGGATCTTCAGTGAGAAAGCCATAGAAAGTGGGAAGAAGATGAATAAGTCCTGTCTTTAACTGAAATGGAGTCCCGCCATTAGGAAAAGTGATGCATAATGGGGTCTGAGTGACAGGAGCTACGGCTAGCTCTCAGATCATTTGTTCTTCTTCTTCTTCCATTGGGATTTGATCTTCGTTATATTCTTCTATTTTAGAGTTTGTCTTTGGATTTGATTCTGTTTCTGAACTATTATCTTGTTCTTATTGTCTTTTTTTTTCTCGAAGCGTTTGTGCGTGGATTCTTCATGCTCGTGCTCGTTCTTCAATCTCCGGGTCAAGATCTACTAATTCACCCGGGTTTCTTCTGGTCATAAATCAAAAACAAAGAAAAATAAATCAGTACTTGCCGTTAGTCCCTGGTAACAGTGTCAATTTGATAGATGTCGTTTTGCTATCAAAACAATTTCAGTTTCTTAATAAGTAAAAAGTGAGAGTATAACAGAGAAGCAGGGTCGATCCATAGGGACTCTGGTGTTTCTGATTTAGTGGACATTTTTATTTAGACAAAGATAAAATTTCAGATAAAGATAAAAAGATAAGAATAAAATAATAAAATAAATAATTAAATATAAATCATTTAAAATGAAAGATAAGGATAAAATAATAAAATAAATAAATAATAATTATAAGATAAGGATAAAGGTAAAGATAAAATGGGGGAGTTTTTAATTTGTTTAAATAAATAAAATGAGATAAAGATTAAATAAACAAATAAATAAATAAAATAAATTGAGATAAAGAAAACTTATGATAAAAACAACCTTAGGCTTCAGCTTTGCCTCAAATTCCTCGGATCATCGAAATAGATTTTAATTCAAGATACACGTCGGCTACTTGTCTACAAGGACAAATCCTTGTGACTATGCTTTGTATACCAAATATCTAAGTGCAATCTTTAATTTCGCTCTGTGAGTTGATCTAAGCAACAACAACATTATAGATCTTAAAACGTTGATGTTTGAGAAGCTGCCGACCCAGATTATTTTGTTTCAATAATAACTGATTTTGATCATAGTTTCCTCTTAGCAAACAATTTTTCTAAGTGTGTTCACATGAAGTTAAATGTGCTTCAATAAGCCGACCCTTCCTCCCACGTTAACCATAACAACATCGAGACCAACGCTAACTTTTGGTTTAGAAAATTGTTTTGATTTAAAAATAAGCCCAGAAAATATAGAGAGATATCTGAAGCGATTTAAGTGCCTTACAATCCTCATGTTTGGAATTGAGCTATTGTTTTAGCCTTCGACTTAAAAGAAAATTAGCTAAGCATGACCAAAGTCATACTTACCATATTTAAAAACAAAACTTAAAATAAATATGAAAAATATGAAAAACTTGAAAGAAAATAGAAGAGAGAATTTTATAAAGCTAGAGAGAAGAGTAAGAGTAAAGTCTCAGTTGTTGAGAGATATGTTTCCAGGCTTACCCTGAGAGGGTATTTATAGCCTTCAAAATCCTAAAAACAAGGTAAAGATAATCCTAAAATATAGAAAATAAATCCTAATTAAAATACTTAAAACTATTTAAACTAAAATACCTAAAACAAAGATAAGATATAATATAATATAATATTTAAAATAATATCCTAAAACACGAGTTTAATTCAAATCCGAATTACAGAGACGTGTGGATGATCCATTCACTCTTCTAGAAGTGCTGACTAGACCTTCTAGAAGGTACTGGCATCATCGCCTCGTTAGATGTTTCATGCCCAAAGTCATGCCCACTAATCCATCTTTGATTCCGAAAATAAAAAAAAACTACATAATTATGTCCTTTAAGTGCAATTTCCAGAATCTAGCGTCCTGCACAGAAAAATGAATTAAAACGAACAAATAAACCACAAAAACCAATGATTACTGAGTAATTTAAAAGCAAAATAATTACTAAATAAAGCACTTATCGCCTAATTAAAGAACAATATAGAAAAAATATTATTATAATTATTCTTAAATATATAAGGGAAAATTATAATATTATATCAAGTCAAATAGGATTTTTTCACCCTAAACTCGAGCTTGATTCGACCTAACCTAACCCTTTAAAATAACTCGATCCAAACTTGAACTTAAAAGAAATACTTACTCGATCAGGTCAGATCGAAATCCATCAAGTATGGGTGAAATGTCCACCCTTAATTACCTCTATTTCATTTGCACTCCTACAAGTTGATACGTCCCTTGGATGATATTATCAACCTAATTTTTTCTATTATAGTGATTGCATGCCGAACTTGTATGTTATCTTTTACAACTTCACATCTTTCATTTTGTATCCATATCACATTATCTTTAGCTGGATTGGAACTGCATGTGCTCACCTTGCCGTCCTTGAGCTGATATCTTTCTTCCTTGGATCGTAGTTTAAGGTGATTAAAATTTGGGAACATGGTTGCATGTTTGGACTTTTTGCGATCTAACTATTTTTTTGTGAGAGAAAGATCTATGTTCACCCTACAAATATTGATGTATAAAATGTAAGATAGTGGTCGATAGTTTGGATGGTAAAAAGAATGTGATTCATTCAATGATTTATAATTCACCCATTCTAATTTTGGTGGAGAGCCACTCGTCAATTAAATTATGAATATAGTGTATAGATCAAGATCTCACTCTTCTATAGGAAGTAAAGAGGAGTCCCTAAAATTTCAGTGGTGCTTTATTATATATCTCATGTATTCTATAGTCAAGTAGTTGTCATGTAGTTGAGCTGGATATAGAGATGTAAAGATTCAACTTAATTCATTACAAGTCTAATATGTTTAATCCACGAAATAATGTAATATGTAAAAATTATTAGACCATACAAGTTATTCATTTTAAGTTTTATGGGTGATTTTGAGGTAGACTTTACTAGTAAATGAACTAAGTAACCTCAATGACAGAGGATTAAGTAAGTGACTTGGATAAGTCTGGAAATGCTTATGAACTTTTATAATGTATTGTCCCTATGGGTTATGAACCACGAATTAAAGTACATCAATAATTTCTGATATTTTTGCAATGTGGAAATGAAATAAAGACCATCAGAATATACGTTCGTCTCCTTAAAATCTATTCAGTGAATGATTCTGAAGATGATATATGGACAAGAATTGTTGGTATTAAAAAGTGAATACCCTTGAAGGGTATTAAATTGACCAGTTGAAGCATCAATTCCGGGAGTTGTTCAACTCGAGTTATTTCGATAATCCGTTAGATCGACACAAATTGTAAATTTCATGAATCTTCGTTTCTCCCTTATCAGCTCAAATCACTCCGGTCATATCTGATCACATAAGTAACTCAGATGCAAAGGATCCTGAATACCCTATTTGGTTCAATTGGACTTAAAATTCTGATAATTCAATTCATAATCCTGAATACCCCTAATAGTTTGAGTAATGGAATCACTCTCCGTAAATCTGAATATGGAGTTATTAAGTGTAAAGGTTCCTGAACACCTTCTTGATGCACCTAAATTATAGTGGGATCCTAAAGTATCAACTTTAAATGTTTGATTAGATCCATTAGTAATCGATCCCTTCAATTAGACTTCGTTCC
The DNA here is from genome assembly GCF_006381635.1 of Hibiscus syriacus. Taxonomy (NCBI): domain Eukaryota; kingdom Viridiplantae; phylum Streptophyta; class Magnoliopsida; order Malvales; family Malvaceae; genus Hibiscus; species Hibiscus syriacus. The sequence goes on along the minus strand of NW_024062857.1, from coordinate 682,940 downwards.
TGGAATCCGATCAAAGTATATAAGTTTCACGTTTTCCCAATAACTATTTAGTTTTTCTGAAAAATACTTGGATCCTCAAGTGTATTCCACATGTACTACATGACGGTTTTATATGGTATGAAATGAGTTTTAACAAAATTATTGATTTACTAGTTTATGAACCATGATAACATGGTATGTGTTCTCCGATTATGGTTTTCACCGAAAAATATGAATTGTTCCTGATTTATGGAATCATGGAATTTACTGGTTTATGAACTATGGTTTCCTGTTTTCACTGGTTATACTCGAACTGTTTTATTAGGATATTATCTGGGTAGGCCGAAGTATGGAGGTACAACTCTGATCAAGCTGGTAAATCCTTACGGATCTAAGGTGATCCTTGGGTAGGCTCTCAGGCACCAAGGCACTCCCTTGGGTTAATCATGGGACTACTTATGGTGTACAGGTGGAGATCAGTTATATGGTTTATTTCATTATCGCGTTTATGGCATATTACTAGATCACGATCCAGATATTACGATTTACATCTAAAACTGATTTCTACTGGATTCTAGAGTATGGAGGTTCAGCCCTGATCCAGTTGGTAATTCCTTACAGACCTAAGGTGAACCTTGCGTACGGTCTCGGGCCCCAAGGCATTCCCTTAGGTTGGCTCCCTTTACTATGTGCTTAGGGTAAGCCCTTACGGATACAGTTCTAGGGAACTCCATAACGTTGTTCGGTTGAAGGGTTCTATTATGGTTTTGAAAATATGTTGTAAACAATTACTGTTCTAAAAAGATTTTTAATTTTTCACTGGTTTTGGTTGGAACACACTAGACATCCTATGTGATCTCCTGAAAACTTGATACTATGAATGTTTCCTATGAACTGAGATCTTCATAGTTTTTACTCGATGAACTACCAGTGGAACCCCAACTTATCCCGAAAACTTGTATATGTCTGTTTAAATAAGGAAATTGTATGGTTTTCCATTTATCTGCATGTCCTGTAGCATCAACTGATAGTATTGTCTTACTGAGCTTTCAAAGCTCACTCAAAGCTCACTCTGTTACTCGCCTTTTCAGGTTAGAGGATAGAATTAGTGCAACTATCGACTTCAGTAAATGAGTTCCTCCGGCGTTGCTTGTAGAGTACGGTACATGTAATTAGGGGGAATGTATGTTGTATTTGTTTTATATCCATGTCTGAAAATTTATTTTATTTCTTAATATTGGTAAATTCTTACTTTTGTATTTATAAATTGATTTTATGATTTTACATGTTTAAATAAAAAAAATTAATTTTTTTGAGAATTTTACGGTGGGTCGCTCTAGTTGCCCTAATGTGACACCCTGGATCGGATCGGGTTACCCTTATCGGCTTGGGGATTACATTTAGTGGTATCAAAGCCTAGGTTGAGTCAAATTTTTCTAAATAGACCGACCGGTCGAATGTCATAGGATCTGGTCAGTACATGCCCCTAGACTATAACCGCACTCATATAAGCCAGAAATCTAAGGTCGAGTCCCTCTCTGTAATGAGCTAACTATCTGTTAGGGCTCGACCTATGCTTAAGGAATACGATAATGTTTGTCAAAATTCTGTAAAGTGCCTCACGAGTAATGTAAGAGTTACTTATCCGAGAAATTCTAACCTGACTCTAGAAATGAAATTGGGAGATGATACCGCTCTATGAACCTAACCTAGTAGCCAAGGTCGAATTGATTCCACAAGGATAATTTTGTTCAGATTCCTTTATGGGGTATAAGACAGTGTTTGGAGAGAATATATATCCAACTAGTTAAGGATTAGTAGAGAACTTGTACTTTTGTAAAAGTTACTGAAATATATTGAATAACTGATGGAAGCCTCATTTATGCATTTATGTGACTTGAATGAATTTCGAGGACGAAATTCTTTTAAGGAGGAGAGAATTGTCACACCCTAATTTAGGGGTAAATTTTTTAATAATTTTAAGTGTCGAATTAAAGTCGTATTAAGGGAGAAATTGAGGACCCAATTGTAATTTTTTTAAAGTTACAGTTCAGTTTAGGAATATGTGGGAAGTTCAAGGACTTATACTTAAATTTTTCCCAATTTCACCTGGTAAATTAAAACCCAGTTACTCTAAAAAAAATCCCCAAAATTCAACCCGTGTAATCCTTAACCCCAACTACACCCCACCGATCATCACCTCAATTCGTCGTCGTCCGACCGCCATTCGATGGATTGTCACCCCTGTTCAAATATTCATACTTCCCTGACCAAAGCCCGAGCATCGTCGTACCGTGAAATGCCTTATATCACAATGAATCGACAATTTTTCATGCGACTAAAATCCTGAATTTTGCCGTTGTTTTCTTCAAATTCCGGCTGACATAATCGACGTTGCCGTTCACCGCCCTTTCCATCAAGTTTCTTAGGTGTTTCTGATAAAAACCCAACCAATCTCGTCACCTCACCGTCGCTGCTCCGTCCGGTCACCGTGGGTAAGTTATCAATCACTTTTATGGTTGTTTTCAATCGTGATTTTGGCTTGATTTGGAATTAAATTGGTTGTTTTGGATGTAAGGATGATTTTAGAGTAATCAGACCACCAACTGGACATCCGTCGCCACCGCACGCGTCGGCGGTGCGCGTGGGGCTTGATTTGGACTGGAGAAATTTTCAGAATTGGGTCGATCTGACCCGTCTATTTGATCCGGCCCGGCCTGCCTACCTGGTCCAGTTACCGAATCAAAGTCAACCGAAGTCAACTCGTCCGAGTCAACCCATTGACTTTGACCAAAAAGTCAACTTTTCTGAAAAGATCATATTTTATGTTTTTTGACGTCATGAGTTCGAATCCGAAGTTCGTTTTACCAAATTCGCACGGACTAAGCCGTTTTTCAATGTTTTATCTTCGGATTCAATATTGTTTTTTAATCAAGTCTAGTTTCTAACGTAAATTTGGTTGCTTTATATCTGAGGAATTATTGGACGTTGAATTCAATTTGAGAGTGATCGAATTGAGTTTAAAGGGTTGATCGATATGGTGTGAAATTTGAGGTAATACTCTATGTAATACCCCAAAAATTACATAATGACCAAAATGCAAATTTTGAAAGTTTGATTGTCAAACTAGACAATTGGGAAAAGTTTAAGGAATTAAGTGGTAATTTTCCCAAAATTAATTTTATTTCATAAATGGATTTATTTAGTGACCAAATTATAAATTTGTTAAAGTTTAGTGACCAAAGTATAAACTTTGAAAAGTTTAAGGACCAAAATATAATTTTAAAAAGTTACATATGCGTCACGAAAATAAGTAAATAAAAATATTATTTTCACATTTTTAAAATGTTGGAAAATAATATTTAATGGTTTAATTCAATGTTTAATTTGAATTGTTTGATTAAAGTGATTGAATTACAATTTTTGGAAAATTTCAAGGGCAAATTGGTAAACTAAGATATTATTTGTTCATATTTGACTTATGGATGAAGATAAGGTTAAGGTGATATGATTTGAATGATGATAATGATAAGTATCTTGGTTTTATGTAATTATGAAGTTTCATTAAGGGTATATTGGTATTTTCCCAAGTTAATGAATTAAATATATTTTTAAAGGATAATAAGCATGATATCAATCAAAAATATTATGCCAAGATGTTCATCTTCTCCAGAAAAGGACGTGAGATAGCTTAGAGGTAAGGAAAACTATTTTATTTTCCATTTTTGAGTCAATTCCTTTGGAATTCGGGTTATGCCGTGAAATTTGAAAAATGATGTACGTGAAAAACGCTATCAATTGGTACCAATATTTCTTTATAATCTTGCTGGATTTCAAATATCCCAAGTCTAAGGGTTTATGTTCATGATAGGGTTCATGAAATTGATGATGAATCTTGATGTTATTGAAGTTGTAGATTCATTTTTAAGCTTGATTTATGGTTATAACATGCTCAATCTTCTTATAAATAATTCTTTAAAATTTGGTCAAAAGAGGAAATTGTAGAACTTTGTGTTCTGATGAGAGTTGATTAGATATTTGATTTTAAAGATGTTATAAGGTTGATTGAAAGTTAATTTCAAGCTTGAATCGAATCAAAATCGAGCAAAATCATGAAAAACCTAGTTTTGGAATTTTAAACCATTAGGCCTTGGTCTTAAAGGATGAGAAAAATTATAGAAAATTATATATGGTCTAGAAATGATGTAGAAAGTATTCTACAAGCCTTGGAAAAAATTAGGGTTCATTTTGTAATTTTTGAAAAGTTAGGGGACCAATTTGACAACTTTGGAAAAATTGTGAATGGTTGTATAATTTTTTAATAGTTGATGTACTACACTGGAAAATGATGTTTTGGAATTGAAATGAGTGTTAGATCTGAATTATGACTATTTTGGAAGTTTGAAAAAATTGGTGATTTAAGTACAACTTCACATAGTTGGGGTACTTAAATGTAATTAAGCCTTTGTAAAAGCAATTGAATGGTAATAATTTCAATGCTGGAATTTTTGTTATTAGGAATCTAAGTGATAAAATGGTTAAGGACCATTTTTAGTAAATTGGAAAAGTTGGTTCCAATGTTAAAAGGAATTATTAAGTGTTAAGTATTTTGATAGAAAATGAGTTTCAAATATATTATGGAGTTATTTTGGGATATGTTTATATTAGTAAAATACTAACATATGTATTATTATGAATTTGGGATTTATACAGATTGTGATTGAAGCAAGTCAAACATAAAAAGGGTTTATTATGGAACATAGTGAGACATATATTTTGAAAGACATAAAGTGTCAAGGTGAGTGCAATACATGCTTGACATTATACATGGATGTTGTATACATCATTAGGAAGACTTGTGATAAGTCGACCTTGTTTAAATCAACATGATATATGTCATTTTGTAACTTTGACATGACATTGTAATGTTACGGTATGAAATTAAAATGCATTGATCATGAAAAATGTGATATTTTACCATGAATGTTTTTGCGTATGAATTGCCCAATGTTAAATATTAATAATATACTTTTCCATGGATGAATCGAATAAAATAGACTATATGCCCAAGTAAGTCATTGAGGGACAGTGTATAGTTGGCATGCCATAGAGTATAGCAGCTGCAGGTTTAAAATAGCACTATAGTGTGAAAGGGCACTAAGTGCGGGAAGGTGGATACGACCTTATGTATCATGTCTGGATTAGTACTATAGTGTAAGCTTAGTGTAGGTGGTGGGCACGACCTTATGTGTCATATCCGGATTAGCACTATGGCGTAAGCTTAGTGGAGGTTTAGCACTACGGTGCTGATATTTTACTCGAATACCCAGGGTCCTCAAGGTTTTATATTAGGCTATGGGCTATTGTCTATGGTTTATGGTTTATTGGTTAATAAATGGTAACCATGCAAATAAGCTTACGAGCTTATGGAATAATGGTAAGTATATTGGTAAAATAAGCTTACGAGCTTATGGAATAAATGGTAAGTGTATTGGTAAAATAAACTTACTAGCTTATGGAATAAATGGTAAGTATATTGGTAAAATAAACTTACGAGCTTATGGAATAATGATAAGTATTTGGTAAAATAAGCTTACGAGCTTATGGAATAAATGGTAAGTATATTGGTAAAATAAACTTACTAGCTTATAGGATAAATGATAAGAAATTTTATATTATGTTGATCATGTTAAAATATTGGATATGCATGTAACATGATCTTATGGCATTTGTTTTTGACATTGAAAACCATGCATGAATTTTATTGCACTATTTATTATTTTAAATTGCCTCACTAAGTTTATACTTAGCGTGTGATGATTTTCAAGCATTGGTAAAAAGCCAAGAATAGAGTAAAGAGTACAAGGAACTCCGAGCATCCAGAAATACACTACAATATCAGTAAGACATCCTATGATGGAATTTTGAATTTGTTAGTGGCATGTAATTATTAATGTTTTAGTTGCTCTGTTAAATTATTTTACAACTAGTTTGTAATGGTTTAACTAAACTGCTTTACTCTGATTCAATATGGATAACATAAATCCATATTAATATATATTTTAAATAGTATGTGATAAATGGATATGATATGATATGATATTTTTATAATATTTGTTATCATTCCTATAAATAAATTTTAAATCACTTTTGAAATTAAATGGTTTTAGAAAATCGGGTGACATCTATAATCTTATAGGTATAATTATACGGGTTATGGGTGTTACATTTATTGTCATCAGAGCTACAAGTTTAGCCGATTCTAGGACTAAACCGAGTTGTTTTGAGTTAAAAAGTGTATACATGCCACTATGATGTTAAAAGTTACTGATAATTGTATATATAATGTGATGATGCTTATAAGGAGTAAAGTTACTCTTTACTAAAGTATGATGATTCTGACTATGTTCAGATGTTGGAATTAAAGACAAAGGTAGAAAGTTTATAATGTTGAAAACAAGGTCGAGATTGGAATCGACCCAAGAAAATCTGACATGACTTCAGTATCATGCCTTAGAAGGGTGAGTGATGTTAGGGATTTTCCTCTATATTGTGGAAGAAATGCCCCAGCTTTCAACGAAGTTTCTGAATTGGAATAATCGATTAAAAATCTTGAATGGCTTAGAAGAAAAATCGAATCGGATGAGGGTCCATAGGATATTTCTGAATCCAGTGATGATTCTGAGGTTTCTCCATGTAAGCTTAAATAAGTGAGAAATATTTAAGCTAAGCATTAAATTGTTTAAAGCATTGTTGATTTGAGTAAGAGGAAATAAATAAGCGGTAATAAGTTTTCCGCTAAAAGTTTAAAGAAAGTTGAGTTATTAGTGAATCAAATGATTATGAGTTTGATTTAGAATAGATATCAAGTCCATAAAACTTGATAGAGTTACCTTGTGAAGGTAAATTTGCGAAAATGGATTGTCTAATAATCCATATTGAAATGAATTATTATTTAAATTGAGATTGATTCTCAAGAACTTGAAAAGATTTAAGTTTGTAGTGAGAGGAAAAATAGTAAATTTGCTTGATAGTGTGATCTTAGCATTAACTGCTATGAAGTTATTGCTACAAATTTATCAAGTTTTCTTATTGAACAATGTGGACATTTAGAGTTTCAATTGATGTGGAAAATGTTTAAATTATTCGAAAATATTTTCTATGGATCTCGATAAGTTATACAGATTTCCTTAAGAATGAAATAAGGAATTCCAAAGTAGAAATATTCAATTCTACTTGATATCAAGTGTTATTATGGCGGAAGACCTATGGGTCATGATACAAGTGTTAGTCGAACAAATAGTAAATGTCCGATAAAGATTCAAGAGTTTATGTTACTGGTGAATCTTATGGGATTATCATTAACGAGTTTTAGATCATTTTGATCATGAGTTGGTTGTTTCTATATTAAGGTTGGGTTAATGGTCGCAAGAAGCGATTAATTTAGAAACATGCAGAGAAATAAAAAAAATTAGTGATTGATAAAAAAGTAAAATCATCACTAATGTGAGATTAACAATGGTTATGATTAAGATGATGTAAAAAGGATGTATAGCTTTTGTTGCTAAGGTGATAGATACTCAAGTATCTTAAGTAAGATCATATGATATTTCCATAACTTGGGAATTTTCATATGTCTTTTATATTTACTATTATGGGTTACCTCCAGATTGAGAGGTGTAATTCAATATTAATGGTTATTAAGGCATTAATCATGTATCTATGGGTTCATATTGAATGGTTGCAATTGAGTTAAGAGAATAAAGAACCAATTGCAAGAGCTGCTAAATCGAGGATTCTTTAGACTGAGTATTTCACCTTCAAGTGAACCGGTGTTATTGAAAAAAAATGTATCTATGCGATTATGCATAGATTATTGATAGTTAAACAAAGTAACTATCAAGAACAAGTATCATCTTCCGATGATTGATGACTTGTTTGATTAACTTAAGGAAGATGTTCTAAAGATAGTTTTCAGAAAACGATATGAATACTACGAGTTCGTAGTAATGCTGTTTGGTTTGACAAATGCTCTGACAGCATTAATAGACTTGATGAATCGAGTATTTCAATTTTACAATGATTAATTGGAGTAACTATCAAGGAAGATGACTTGTTTGATTAACTTAAGGAAGATGTTCTAAAGATAGTTTTCAGAAAACGGTATGAATACTATGAGTTCGTAGTAATGCTGTTTGGTTTGACAAATGCTCTGGCAGCATTCATAGACTTGATGAATCGAGTATTTCAATTTTACAATGATTAATTGGAGGTGGTTTGTATTGATGACATTCGGGTATACTCGAATACAAAGATAGAGCATGATGCTTATCTTTGTATTGTACTTGAAAATACTTAAGGGTAAAACGTTATATGCTAAATTGTCAAAGTGTGAGTTTTGACTATCAGAAGTTGATTTTCTTAGTCATGTTGTCTCGGCAGATGACATAAGAGCTAAAAAATATATATATGAAAAATACAGAAAAGAAGAAAACAAAAAAAAAGAAGAAAAAGAAAAAGATAAAGAAAAAGAAAATAAAGAGAAAATATAGAAAAAGAAAAGAAAAGAATGAAAAAAATGATAAATGCTTAAAAAATATTTCACTCGTGGAAAAATAAATATACGAGACTAAATAATTTGAAGTCAACTCTTATGAGTGTCTATTTTATCAAGAAGAATTTGTATTCCTAATGATGATGAGTTGAAGAAATATATTCTTTTTGAAGTACATTATAGTCCACTGAATATGCATCCAGGTTGAAACAAAATGTATTAGGATGTAAAGAGTCATTTTGGTGGCCAGGTATGAAAAGAAACATTAATGAGTTGCTACATGTTTGACATGTCAACAAGTAAAAACTGAGAATCAAGTGCTTTTGGAATTGTTGCAACTGATTTTTATTCCAGAGTGGAAATAGAAAAGAGTCACTATGGATTTTATTACAAGATTACCTTTGAAATCAAATAAAAAGGATTTCATTTAGGTGATAGTGATCGGTTAATTAAATAGGCACATTTCATTATAATGTAAATGGACTATGCATTGGATAAATATACAGAGTTGTATATCAAGGAGATAGTTCGACTACATGGAATGCCAGTATCTATTATATCAGACAGGGATACAAAGTTCACTTTAAGATTTTGAAAATCTTTGCATAAAGTATTGGGTACTTGATTTATTTTCAGTACGACCTTTCATCCACAGACGGATGATAAGTCAGAAAGTATTATTAAGATATTAGAAGATATACTGAGAACATGTGTGATTGATTCCAAGGAATCATAGGAAAAGAAAAGTATTTGATTTTGGTAGAATTTTTCTACAATGACAGTTATCGATTGAGTAACAAGATGGCTCAGTATGAAGTTTTATATGGGATAAAATGTCGAACACCATTAAATTTGTTCAAATTAAAAGATCGGGATCTGGTTATCCCAGATTTATTGAAAGAGGTTGATGATAAAATAAGGATAATTTAAGATAATCTCAAAATGACATTTGATCGACAGAAGTCTTATGCAGACTTGAAGCGAAAAGAGATTGAATTTCATGAAGGCGATAAAGTTTTTCTTAAAATTTCACCTTGGAAAAAGATTTTGCGTTTTGAGCGAAAAGGGAAACTAAATCCAAGATTGATTGGACCTTATGATATATTAAAAAGAGTTAGACTGATAGTTTATCAGTTAGCATTAACTCTGGAAGTAATTAAGATCCAGAGTTGAACAAAGTGCAAAATGTTTTTCATGTGTCGATGCTTAGAAAGTATCGATTGGATCTTTCACATATCATTTCATCAGAGGAAATTAAGATCCGACCAGATTTGACTTATGAAAAAGAGCCAATACAGATCTTGGCTCGAGAAATTAAAGAACTGCGTAACAAGATGATTCCTCTAGTTAAAGTGATTTAGCAAAATCATAATGTCGAGGACGAATTTTATTCTGTACAACACTAAATTAGGGTTACAAATTTACAATGGAAAGTGTAATCCTTATAAAAGGGGATTTAAGGTTTTCATAGAACGTCTTAAAATTTGAGGACGAATTTTCTTAAGGAGATGAGAATTGTAATACCCCAAATATTTAGATAATGACCAAAATGTAAATTTTGAAAGTTTGATGATCAAACTAGAAAATTGGGAAAAGTTTAAGAAATTAAGTGGTAATTTTCCCAAAAATAATTTTATTTCATAAATGGATTTATTTAGTGACCAAATTATAAATTTGTTAAAGTTTGGTGACCAAAGTATAAACTTTGAAAAATTTAGGGACCAAAATGTAATTTTAAAAAGTTACATATGGGTCACAAAAATAAGTAAATACAAATATTATTTTCAAATTTTTAAAATGTTGGAAAATAATATTTAATGGTTTAATTCCATGTTTAATTTGAATTGTTTGATTAAAGTGACTGAATTGTAATTTTTGGAAAATTTCAAGGGAAAATCGATAAACTAAGATATTATTTGTTCATATTTGAATTATGGATGAAGATAAGGTTCAGGTGATATGATTTGAATGATGATAAGGATAAGGTTCATATGATATGATTTGAATGATGATAAGGATAAGTATGTTAGTTTTATGAAATTATGAAGTTTCATTAAGGGTATATTGGTATTTTCCCAAGTTAATGAATTAAATATATTTTTAAAGGATGATAAGCATGATATCAATAAAAAAATATCATGCCAAGATGTTCATCTTCTCCAGCAAAGGAAGTGAGATAGCTTGGAGGTAAGGAAAAATATTTTATTTTCCATTTTTTAGTCAATTCCTTTGGAATTCGGGTTATGCCGTGAAATAGGAAAATGATCTATGTGAAAAACGCTATCAATTGGTACCAATATTTCTTTCTAATCTTGTTGGATTTCAAATATCCCAAGTCTAAGGGTTTATGTTCATGATAGGGTTCATGAAATTAATGATGAATCTTGATGTTTTTGAAGTTGTATATTCATTTTCAAGCTTGATTTATGATTATAACATGTTCAATCTTCCTATAAATAATTCTTTAAAATTCGATAAAAAGAGGAAATTGTAGAACTTTGTGTTCTGATGAGAGTTGATTAGATATTTTATTTTAAAGATGTTATAAGGTTGATTGAAAGTTGATTTCAAGCTTGAATCGAATCAAAATCGAGCAAAATCATGAAAAACCTAGTTTTGGAATTTTAAACCATTAGGCCTTGGTCTTAAAGGATGAGAAAAATTATGGAAAATTATATAAGGTCTGGAAATGATGTAGAAAGTATTCTACAAGCCTTGAAAAATTTGGGGACCATTTTGTAATTTTTGAAAAGTTGGGGGACCAATTCGACAACTTTGAAAAGTTGTGAATGGTTGTATAATTGTTTAATAGTTGATGTACTACACTGGAAAATGCTGTTTTGGAATTGAAATGAGTGTTAGATGTGAATTATGACTATTTTGGAAGTTTGAAAAGATTGGTGATTTAAGTACAACTTCACATAGTTGGGGTACTTAAATTTAATTAAGCCTTTGTAAAAGCAATTGAATGGTAATAATTTCAATGCTGACATTTTTTATATTAAAAATCTAAGTGATAAAATGGTTAAGGACCATTTTGAGTAAATTGGAAAAGTTGGTTCCAATGTTAAAAGGAATTATTAAGTGTTAAGTATTTTGATAGAAAATGAGTTTCAAGTATATTATGGAGTTATTTTGGGATATATTTATGTTAGTAAAATACTAACATATGTATTATTATGAATTTATGATTTATACATATTGTGATTGATTTGTGATTGAAGCAAGTCAAGTATAAAAAGGGTTTATTGTGGAACATAGTGAGGCACATATTTTGAAAGACATAAAGTGTCAAGGTGTGTGAAATACTTGCATGACATTATACATGGATGCTGTATACATCATTAAGAAGACTTGCGATAAGTTGACCTTGTTTATATCAACATGATATATGTCATTTTTATAACTTTGACATGACATTGTAATGTCACGGTATGAAATTAAAATGCATTGATCATGAAAAATGTGATATTTTACCATGAATGTTTTCGGGTATGAACTGCCCAATGTTAAATATTAATAATATACTTTGCCATGGATGAATCGAATAAAATAGACTATATGCCCAAGCAAGTCATTTAGGGACAGGGTATAGTTGGCATGACATAGAGTATAGCAGCTGCAGGTTTAAAATAGCACTATAGTGTGAAAGGGCACTAAGTGCGGGAAGGTGGATACGGCCTTATGTATCATGTTTGGATTAGCACTATAGTGTAAGCTTAGTGTAGGTGGTGGGCACGACCTTATGTGTCATATCCGGATTAGCACTATGGCGTAAGCTTAGTGCAGGTTTAGCACTACGGTGCATGTATTTTACTCAAATACCTAGGGTCCTCAAGGTTTTATATTTGGCTATGGGCTATTATCTATGGTTTATGGTTTATTGGTTAATAAATGGTAATCACGCAAATAAGCTTACGAACTTATGGAATAATGGCAAGTATATTGGTAAAATAAGCTTACAAGCTTATGGAATAAATGGTAAGTGTATTGGTAAAATAAGCTTACGAGCTTATAGAATAAATGGTAAGTATATTGGTAAAATAAACTTACGAGCTTATGGAATAATGGTAAGTATTTGGTAAAATAAGCTTACGAGCTTATGGAATAAATGGTAAGTATATTGGTAAAATAAGCTTACGAGCTTATAGGATAAATGATAAGAAATTTTATATTATGTTGATCATGTTAAAATGTTGGATATGCATGTAACATGATCTTATGGCATTTGTTTTTGACATTGAAAACCATGCATGAATTGTATTGCACTGTTTATTATTTTAAATTGCCTCACTAAGTTTATACTTAGCGTGTGATGATTTTCACGCGTAGGTAAAAGCCAAGAATAGAGTAAAGAGTACAAGGAACTCCGAGCATCCAGAAATACACTACAATATCAGTAAGACATCCTATGATGGAATTTTGACTTTGTTAGTGGTATGTAATTATGAATGTCTTAGTTGCTCTGTTAAATTATTTTGCAACTGGTTTGTAATGGTTTAACTAAACTGCTTTACTCTGATTCAATATGGATAGCATAAATCCATATTAAAATATATTTTAAATAGTATGTGATAAATGGATATGATATGATATTTTTATAATATTTGTTATCATTCCTATAAATAAATTTTAAATCACTTTTGAAATTAAATGGTTTTAGAAAATCGGGTGACATCTATAATCTGTATAGGTATAATTATACGGGTTATGGGTGTTACACTCTACTACCTTTTGTATGCTTCTCAGACTCATTAATGGATGGTAATTGCATGAATAGAATTGACTGATACATTAGATGTATTTAGTTATCATTGGACTCAGACGTAAATTGGAATAAAAACAGAACATGGTATAAGACTCAGACAGCTCGATAAAGAGAAATTGGAAGATCAATCGAAAATAATTATAAGTTCAATGATCCAATAATAAATGAATCGGTTTTAAGATCTATGAAGTTTGATAAATTTTCTTAAAAGGTTAAATAACAGGATTAAATGGATATGAAATTACCGAAAAGAGCAACATGGGATAAAATTACGAAAATGTCATTGTAATGGAAAAAGAGCAAGACTTCTCCGGATGGCGAATATAACTCTGAAAGGATAAACTTGACTAATTATTAGAAAAACTGCATATGATTGAATTAAAAGTAATTACTGATATATCCTCGAGCTTCTTAATAACTATAATAACCTCTAATGATCAAAGGAGCAAAATAATCTGAACACTAAAGGAACTAGATTACATTCAAGCCTAATTTATCAGAAAGTATACCACTAATATATTTGAATGAAATGATGATGATACGCTTAAGGTGTTAAGCACAATAGATGGTTATGTTAAGGAGACGACTTGAGAACTCATATCTTGATACACTTGAGCCCTGGAATCATTGAATTAAATTTCGGATCTATATTGGAATTATAGAATTATCCCTTAAGTGTAAAATGACCAAAATGCCCCTAAAGTGTAAAATGATCTAAAGTACCTCTAAGCCCTGGAATAACTAATACCCTTAACTCTGAAATGGAAAAAATCAACCTCGAATACCAAAATAACTTTATTATATGACCAAATTGAACTGAACGGAAGTACAATATGTATCTGAAATTTAAAAAAGTTCGAATTACTCTGAAAAACTATGAAGTGACCGGGATAGACTTTACTACTAAATGAACTAAGTAACCTCAATGACTGAGGATTAAGTAAGTGATTTGGATAAGTCTGGAAATGCTGATGAACTTTAATGATGTACTGTCCCTATGGGTTATTAACCACAAATAAAAGTATGTCAACAATTCATGATATTGTTGCAATATGGAAATGAAATAAAGACCATTGGAATCTACGTTCATCTCCTTAAGATCTATTCAGCGATGATTCTTAAGATGATCTATAGACAAGAATTGTTGGTATTAAAGAGTGAATACCCTGGAAGGGCATTGAATTGACCAGTCGACATGCATCAGTTATGAGAGTTGTTCAGCTCGAGTTATTTCGATAATCCGTTAGATCGACACAGATTGTAAATTTCCTGAATCTTCATTTCTCCCTTATCAACTCAAATCACTCCGGTCATATTTGATCACACAAGTAACTCAGATGTAAAGGATCCTGAATACCCCATTTGGTTCAATTGGATAAAAAAATCCTGATAATTCAATTTATAATCCAGAATACCCCTGATGGTTTGAGTAATGGAATCACTTTCTGTAAATCTTAATCTAGAGTTATTATGTGTAAAGGTTCCTGAACACCTTTCTAATGCACCTGAATTATAGTAGGATCTTAAAGTATCAACTTTAAATGTCTGATTAGATCCATTAGTAATTGATCCCTTCAATTGGAATTCGTTCCTGGAATCCAATCAAAGTATATAAGTTTTACGTTTTCCTAATAACTATTCAGTGCTTCTGAAAAATACTTGGATCCTCTAGTGTGTTTCACATGTACTACATTACAGTTTTATATGGTTTGAAATGAGTTTTAATGAAATTATTGATTTATTGGTTTATGAACTATGGTAACATGGTATGTGTTCTCCGATTATGGTTTTCACCGAAAAATATGAATTGTTCCTTATTTATGAAATCATGGAATTTACTGGTTTATGAATTATGGTTTCCTGTTTTCACTAGTTATACTCGAACTATTTTATTGGGATATTATCTGGGTAGGCTGGAGTATGGAGGTACAACTCTGATCAAGCTAGTAAATCCTTACGGACCTAAGGTGATCCTTAGGTAGGCTCTCAGGCCCTAAGACACTCCCTTGGGTTAATCATGGGACTACTTATGGTGTATAGGTGGAGATCAGTTATATGGTTTATTTCATTATCATGGTTATGGCATATTACTGGATCACGATCCATATATTACGATTTACGGCTAAAACTGATTTCTACTGGATTTTTATATGGGTAGGATTCTGGAGTATGAAGATTCAGCCCTGATCCAGCTGGTAAATCCTTACGGACCTAAGATGAAGCTTGGGTAGGCTCTCGGGTCCCAAGGCATTCCCTTAGGTTGGCTCCCTTTGCTATATGCTTAGGGTAAGCCCTTATGGATGCAGTTTTAGGGAATTGCATAATGGTGTTCGGTTGGAGGGTTCTACTATGGTTTTGAAAATATGTTGTAAACAATTACTGTTCAAAAAGATTTATATATTTTCACTGGACATCCTATGTGATCTCCTGAAAACTTGATAATATGAATGTTTCCTATGAACTGAGATCTTCATGGCTTCTACTTGATGAACTACCAGTGGAACCCCAGCTTATCCCAAAAACATGTATATGTCTGTTTAAATAAGGAAATTTTATGGCCTTCCATTTATCTACATGTCATGTAGCATCAACTGGTAGTATTGTATTACTGAGCTTTCCAAAACTCACTCTGTTACTCACATTTTCAGGTTAGAGGATTGAACCAGTACAATTATCGACTTCAGTAAAGGATTTCCTCCGGCGTTGCTTGCAGAGTACGGTGCATGTGATTGGGGGCTTGTAGGCTGTATTTGTTTTATATCCAAGTCTGAAAATCTGTTTTATTTATGAATATTGGTAAATTTTTACTTTTGTATTTATAAATTGATTTTATGATTTTACATGTTTTAATAAAAAAAATTATTTTTTCCTAGATTTTTATGGTGGGTCACTCCGGTGGCACTAATTTGACACCCCGGATCGGATCGGGCCACTCACATCTATATGGGGGTTACATATTTAAAATGTGTATGTATATATATTATATATTAAAAAAGAAGTAGCTAGGGAGGTAAACATGTGAACATATATATATATATATGGATGACTCAATGTATATATGAGAATATATTACAAATGTGTATGTGTATGCGATTGAAAAAGAAGTACCTAGGAAAGTAAACAAGTGAGTATATATGGATGGAGAAAGTGAGATGCCACTTGACCAAAAATCATATGGCATACAAGGTTTGGTTATTTACTTTAACAGCCCAAAACAAAGAGCAAAAGCTAAACGAAAAGAGACCGAATAGATTATCTTTTAAGATTTCGTTGTTAATTCAATGGCCCTTTTACAGGACAATCGACATCATACACAATGTGAGGAGCAAAGTCGTATTTTTTATTCATAAATTAGAAAAATTGGAAGAAACCGACAACATAAAATAGAAAAATTGGAAGAAACCGACAACAACGATTGTAGAAAGTTTTTGCCCTAAATCTATGGACCTCATTCAAGTTCCACAAAAACATTTTTGTCAGTTGACCGCAGACACCAGAAACAAAGGTTGCTCAATGCTCGCTCTAAGGGCCAACGTCTCTCCTTAACTTTGACCCATCAATTCCCCATTAGCCGCGCCTGCTTCCTTATTCATTTGGTGACGCTTTCCATTTTTTTTTACATTTAATTTAAAGGGTAACTATATTTAGTATTTAAATTATTATTTTTGTTCTGTTTTAGTACTTAAATTTTATTTTATTTTCCTCAAAATCATACATAACGTTTAGTTTAGGTTTTATTTTGGTATCTCATTGTTAAAAACTTACCGTTCATGTTGACGTGTCACCATAAGATAATACCACATCATCAATAAAAATAAAAAAATATCACACCAATAGTTATTTTAAATTTTTAACGGTGAGGTATCAAATTGAAATCTAAGCTAAACATTAAGTGTGATTTTGAAGAAAAAAATAAAGCTTAGGTATCAAAATGAAACAAAAGTAATAGTTTAAGTACTAAACATATAATTTATCCTTAACTTTTATTAATTTGTCACTTTCGATCCATCTTCTCTTTCCTCTATGCATCATTCATGGTATTGTTATTTCTTCATTTATTGGCCGTTGGCTCTCCCATTCTCCACTTCTCAATGGGACTTTCTCCATTTCTCCATCATCATCTCTTAATTATTTTATACGAAAGAATTATAAAATAATATTTATTTAAAATTCTCTCAAACAATTGATGATTAACGCGTACACTTTACAGATGTAACTGTTTAAATATGAAACCTCAAAGGAGAACAACACTTCTTTTTATCATTGAAATCGTTCAATAGATTATAAGTTTAATTTGTTAGTATATATATGTTCATTTTATTTTTAATGAAAATATATTAAAATAATTAAGGATCGGAAAAAAATTGTAACAAAATTAATGTAGAGTAAAATTATTTAATAAAAAAGGTGGTATTGAGATTTTTCCATATCATCAAATCTTAACACCATTGATAAGGTTATATTAAGTTAATAAATACTAATGATAATATTATTGAGCCAAGGGTGATTATGTGATTACAAAATGAAAAGTTCATGTTGATATTATTACACAATTTATTCAAAAAATAAATTATTAAGCGTAAGTGATAAAAGTAAATGATGTTTTCTCTTCCCTTTTATTTGAACATGCGAAAATTCTGAATCTATGGAGTAACTTTAGTGATAAATGATATTAATATTCTTCCTAGAGATATTGAGTTCGAATAGATGAGTCTGTATGGTATAAATAAATTATAATTATTTTTATTTTTATAATGATATAATAGTAAATTCTATATATAGAGAGAGACAACAACAACAACAACAAAACCCAATTCCCATATGTATGGGGTAAGGGGGAGGTAGGGTAGTAGGCTACCCCCAACGCCAGGTTGAGAGTAGCTTCCGTGGAAGACCTCCGGCAGTCAGAAAATTAAAAATTTAGATAAAATGCAATGCATGTATAAATAAATACATAAATACATAGCTAAACAGTATTCATATGCAGTCATTAAAATCATATGTGCGTCTGTAACGGGAATTAATCCCTGCATAATAATCCCTGCGAAAGAATCTCTGCATATAGACAGAAACATAAGATCCGGCTAAATTTAAAAGAGGAAACATGAAGAGAATGATACACAGAAGTCAACGTTAGCAAGCCCAGTTCTAATCTTTCATAAATACCAATAACAGAAACGTATAAAAAGTATAAGTCATGGAAAATACTACAAAGACATTAAAAGAAGACATAGATGATACACCCTATAGATGTGATATATATAGAGAGAGAGGGGTTTTAATTTGTCTTCCAAGCCAAATAATATTATCTACAGCCCAAGTTTACATCAACTTGATATTCATAAGATTTTATTTTTTAAATAATTACAAAAAAATTTGACAAAATATAAAAATGTTCTCTTAACAATATACTTATTTAATGGAATGGCTCAATCAAATTCAAAGAATCTTCAATTTTTTTTCTTAGTCTAATGTACTTCCACTAAACACGTTTACGAAAGATTTAATTAAGCTTTGTCAAAACCTTGTGGCGGCATGCATTACATAGATAAAAGATTATTAGATATTTTGCAAAATTGACGTCACCAACCCCTTACAATTTTTTTGAATAGTTTGGTTGAGATGGTAGGAAGTCTAGGTGTACACGACCTATGTGTCAAATAATTCTCCTTTACATAAATTAATCACAATAATCAATTATATGTTTTTTTAATAAATATGGGGTTAATACAAGGTAATATCTATTCAAGGATTCAATAATTTGACAATAAATGTTTATACTCCTATATATGCGATGCTCGAACCTAAAACTTCAAAAGATAACAATAAATTTTTTAATCACCGGGGTTGTTTGGTTCGTGCAATCAACTATATGTTTAGGTGAGATTGTAAGGGGTCTCTTCTATCTTAGCCAATAGTTGAGGGATCGATCCTCATCATGGGTATGAAGCAGCTTCAAAACTTGTGGTCAACGTCTACCTCCATTTAGGCCTAAAAATGCGGAGGATCAATGATTGTGCTTGCTCCAATTGATACTTGAGAAAAAACTTGTAATAATCCTATTTCCTTGTATTTAAGAAAGGATATTATAGTCGTTGATGAATGAAAGGGAGTGAGGTTTATGGTAGTCAAAGGCAGTTCACCCCTTTTAATATAGACGGGGAATTATGAATAAAAATAGCTTAAAACCCAAGCATGGTGGGTGTTTTGGGAGTAAAAATAGGTGCTCTAGTTATATGAGGCCCAAGAGAGGGTTTTCCCTTTTGTTGTGAAATATGTAAGTTACCATCTTGCCTATAAAGCCACAATGTGACAACCATAAGTTAGCTATCGATGGTGATTGATATGAACCAAGACACTTTAGTAGTTAAGGAGATAATTGTTTTTCCTAGAGGTTTCAAATTCGAGCACTAAGAGATTGCAAGGGTGTTTGAGCTATCACTGTCAAATGATGGAAAATCATTAAAACATATACTACCTTGTAATCACCATAAATTAATAATAGAAAAATAAGAAAAAATCAAAATAAACTAAAATTAGAAATATTACCATAAATTAACGTTTGTATATTTTACCCAAAAAAATATTAACGATATAATCATTTTAGAGATTTCGATTCAACAATCAATGAAACATCTCATGACATGAAGGTGTAAAAAGTAAAAAGAAAAAAGAAAAATAGTATTTCTATAAAAATATTTATTATTATTTAAATGAATAATTTACTGACCTTTTAGTGACTGAGTTAATTTCACACATTAACAAGATATGAAATGTTTTTAGGTTATACTTCAATGTACGAGCAAAAATATTGATAACTGATATATATCTAGATCTAAAATTAGAACAAATATGGTTAGTACTCACACATGGTGCGACTCGAACAAAAATAAAATATAGACTAATAACTCACTCACGCAAAAATAATTACATACAGTAAGATTTAAATTTGAACATTTGTATGAATCAATTGACTTTAGTTATTAAAAGATTTGTTCTTCTCCCTAAAAGTCACGAGTTCTAACAATCATAAGAGTGAGCGTTCTTCATAGTTAATTGGTTGAAAATCTTTAAACATATATTACGTTGTATTTACTCCAATTATCCAAAATAAATAAATTTGAACACTTAAATTTTAAAGATTAAATCACTGTGAACACTAGCGCTAAGCAAAGAAACCGGAAAAATCGAAAACCAATATGAATCTTTAGATGATTTATGGGTGATAAGTTTAAAAAGATTATCCAAAGAAAACTAAATATTATTTTTATTTAATTTTTATCATAAAAATAAGTATTTTACATTTAAAATATTGTAAATAACTTGAAAACACTATATAAAAATTATTACTTACTTTTTATTAATTTGAAAAGTCAATTTTTCTTGGAAATATTTTATGAAAAAATACTTTAAATCTATTCGTTCAATATAAATTTCAAAAACTTAAAATTTAAAATTGATATGAAAAAATAAAAAGAAATCTAATCAAACTGAAATAATATGAACAATTTATTATTTCTTTTTTAAAATGATTGAACAAAGCCGATCTCAATCCGAACCAAACACAACTGAGATCTCATTAGCATAAAACATACATTTTTAATAATAAAAAACTTATTTTTATACCATTAATAAATATTTTATATGTAATACCCCAAAAATGTAGATAATGACCGAAATGCAAATTTTGAAAGTTTGATGGTCAAAGTAGAAAATTGGAAAAAGTTTAAGGAACTAAGTGATAATTTTCCAAAAAAGAATGTTATTCCATAAATGGATTTAGTGAGTGGCCAAATTATAAATTTTTAAAGTTTGGTGACCAAATTATAAATTTTTAAAGTTTGGTGACCAAAGTATAAATTTTGAAAAAGTTCAGAGACTAAAATGGTAATTTTTTTAAAAAAAAATTTGGTCTCGAAAATAATATATATATTATTTTCACATTTTTCAATGATGTAAAATAATATAAATCTTTAGATTTAAGGGTTTAATTTCATATTTAATTTGAACCGTTGAATTAAAGTGGCAAGATTGTGATTTTTGGAAAAAGGCAAGGGCAAATCAGTAAACTAAGATCTTATTTGTTCATCTTTGACCAATGGGAGATGATAAGGTTGAGGTGTCTTATTTTGGAAGATGATAAGGTTAGGTGTCTTGATTTAATGGTGATTATGAAGTTTCATTAAGGGTAAATTGGTATTTTCCCAATTTAATGAATTTAAAATTCATTAAAGTTAAATTAAAGGTAAATAAGCATGATATTAATAAAACATATCATGCTAAGTTGTTCATCAGCTCCTCCCTTTGCTGTGAGTTAGCTTGGAGGTAAGGAAAAATATTTGTTTTCCATTTTGAGCAATTTTCTTTGGATTTCGGGTTATATCGTGAAATAGAAAATTGTTCTATGCGAAAAACGCTATCATTTGGTACTAATATTGCTTGCTAATCTTGCTGGAATTCAAATATCCCAAATCTAAGGGTTTATTTTCACGATAGGGTTCATGAAATTTATGATGAATCTTGATGCTTTTGAGGTTGTAGATTCATTTTCAAGCTTGATTTATGGTTAAAACATGTTCAATCTTCCTAGAAATTATTCTTTAAAATTCGGCCAAATTATAAGTTGGAGAAACTTTGTGTTCTGATGAGAGTTGATTAGGGATTTGATTGTATAGATGTTATAAGGTTGATTGGAAGTTGATTTCATGCTTGAATCGAAACAAAATCGAGCAAAATCATGAAAACATAGTTTTAAAGAATAAAATATTCGGCTATGATGTATTTGAGAGAGAAAAATTATGGAAAATTATATAAGGTCTGGAAATGATGTAGTAAGTATTATACAAGCCTTAGAAAATTTTGGGGACCATTTCATAATTTTTGAAAAGTTAGGGGCCAATTCAACAATTTTAGAAAAGTTGTAAATGGCTGTATAATTGCCTAATAGTTGATATACTATGCTGGAAATTACTGTTTTTGAATTGAAATGAGTGTTTAGATGTGAAATATGATCATTTTGGAAGTTTGAAAAGATTGATGATTTAAGTACAATATTCACATAGTTCGGGTGCTTAAATGTAATTGTTCCTTTGTAAAAGCACTTGGTTGGTAATAATTTCAGTCTGGAATTTTTGGTATTAAAATCTAAGTGATAAAATGGTGTAGGACCATTTTGTGTAAATTGGAAAAGTTGGTGCCAATATTAAAAGGAATTATTAAGTGTTAAGTATTTTGATGGAAAATGAGTTTCAAGTGTATTATGGATTTTGGTTTTGGGATGTGTTTATGTTAGTACAATACTAACATATGTATTGTTATGAATTTGTGATTTATACAGATCGTGATTGATTTGTGATAGAAGCAAGACAAGTATAAAATGGTTTATTGTGGATCATAGTGAGACACATATTTTGGAATGTAAAAAGTCTCAAGGTGAGTGCAATACATGCATGACATTGTACATAGAAGTTTTATACATCATGTACATAGATGTTTTATACATCATCAGGACGACTTGTGATAAGTCGACCTTGTTTATATCGGTATGATAATATGTCATTTTTATAACTTCGATATGACATTGATATGTCACCGTGAAATTATAATGCATTGATAATGAATAATGTGATATTTTACAATGAATGTTATTTCGTGTATGAACTACCTAATGTTAAATTATGATAATATACTTTGTCGTGGATGGATTGAATAAAATAGACTATATGTCCAAGTAAGTCATTGAGGGACAGGGTATAGTTGGCATGCCATAGAGTATAGCAGTTGCAGGTTTATAATAGCACTATAGTGTGTAAGGGCACTAAGTGCGGGAAGGTGGGTACGACCTTATGTATCATGTCCGGATTAGCACTATGGCGTAAGCTTAGTGTAGGTGGTGGGCACGACCTTATGTGTCATATCTGGATTAGCACTATGGCATAAGCTTAGTGTAGGTTTAGCACTACGGTGCAAGTATTTTACTCGAATACTCAGGGTCCTCAGGGTTTAAAATTGGGCTATGGTTTATTGGTTAATAAATGGTAAACATGCAAAATAAGCTTATAAGCTTATGGAATAAATGGCAAGAATAGTGGTAAGAAATTTTATATTCGTGTATATCATGTTGATTATGGTAATATATTGGACATGCAGGTAACATGATCATATGGCATTGAATATGGTTATTAGTAAAATGATTATAAAAATATTATCATATTGGGATTATGGTAAAATATTGGTTATGTGTATAAGGTGATTTTATTCCATTTGAAAATGACATGTAATTTCATGCATGATTTTGTATTGCACTGTTTATTGTTTTAATTGCCTCACTAAGTATATACTTAGCGTGTGATGATTTTCACGCGTAGGTAAAAAGTCAAGAGTAGAGTAAAGAGTACAGAGCAATCCAGACATCAAGGAATATACTACAATATCAGTAAGACATCCTACGATGTGATTTTGACTTAGTTAGTGGCATGTACTTATAAATGTCCTAGTTGCTCTGTTGAACTATTTAAAAAACGATTTTTAATGGTTAAACTAAATTGTTTTTCTCTGTTTCAATATGGATAACATAAATCCATATTAATATAATTTTTAAATAGTATGTGATAATTTGATATGATATGATATGATATTTTTATATTATCACTTACCATTTTAAGAAAATAAATTTTAAATCACTTTGAATGAGAAAATATTTTACGAAATTTCAGGTGACATCTATAATCTCTATAGGTATAATTATACGAGTTTTAGATGTTACATTTATTGGCATCATAGCTACAAGTTTAGTTGTTTCTGGACATGAAATGAGTCTTAATTTAAGTAAAAAATGTGTACATGCCACTAGGATGTCAAAAGTTTACTGATAGTTGTATATATATTATGATGATGCTTATTAGGGAGTAAAGTTACTCTTTACTAATGTAAGATGATGTTGACTGCGTTCAAATGTTAGAAACTAAACACAAAGGTAAGAAATTTGAAAATGTTGAAAGGAATGTCGAGATTGAAATCGACGCAAAGGGACCCGACATGACTTCTGTAAAACGCCTTAAAAGGGTGAGTGTTGTTAGGGATTTTCCTCCATTTTGTGGAAGAAATGCCCCAGCTTTTAACGAAGTTTCTGAATTGGAAGAATTGATTAAAAAGTTTGAATGGCTTACAAGAGAAGTCGAATCGGATGAGGATCTAGAGGAGATTTCTGAATCTAGTGATGATTCTAAGGTTCCTCCAGGTAAGCTTAAATAATTGAGAAATATTTAAGGTAAGCGTTAAATTGTTTAAAGCATTGTTGATTGAGTAAGCGGTAAATATCATTTCCGCTAAAAGTTTACATAAAACTAAGTTACTAGTGAATCAAATGAATATGAGTTGGATTGAGAATAGATATCAAGTCCATAAAACTTGATAGAGTTACCTTGCGAAGGTAAATTTGTGAAATGGATTGTTTAACCATTCCATGCCATAATGAATTATTATTTAGATTGAGATTGATTCTCAAGAACTTGAAAAGTTTCAAGTTTCAAGTTCGTAGTGAGAGGAAAAATAGTAAATTTGCTTGATAGTGTGATTTTAGCATTAACTGCTATGAAGTTATTGCTACAAATTTATCAAGTTTTCTTATTGAACGACGTGGACATTTAAACTTTCATTTGAGATGAAAAATGTTTCAATTGCTCGAGAATAATTTCTATGGATCTGGATAAGCTATACAGATTTCCTTAAGAATGAAATAAGGAATTCCAAAGTAGAAATATTCAATTCTACTTGATATCGAGTGATATTATAGCGGAAGACCTATGTGTCATGATACAAGTGTTAGACGGACAAATAATAAATGTCCGATAAAGATTCAGGAGCTTATGTTACTGGTGAATCTCATGGGATTATCATCAACGAGTTTTAGATCATTTTGATCATGAGTTGGTTGTCTCCGCATTAAGGTTGGGTTAATGGTCGCAAGAAGAGATTAATTTAGAAAAATATGGAGAAATTAAAAATTTTAATGATTGATGAAAAAGTGAAATCATCACTAACGTGATATCAACAATGGTTATGATTAAGATGATGTAAAAAGAATGCATAGCTTTTCTAGCTAAGGTGGTAGATACTCAAGTATTTGAAGTAAGACAATATGATATTTTTATAACTCGGGAATTTCCATATGTCTTTTTAGATTTATTATTTGGGTTACCTCCAGATTGAGAGGTGGAATTCAATATTTATGGTTATCAAGGCATTGATCCTGTATCTATGGGTTCGTATCGAATGATTGCAATTTAGTTAAGAGAATAGAGAACCAATTGTAAGAGCTACTAAATCGTGGATTCTTTAGACCGAGTATTTTACCTTGGGGTGCACCGGTGTTGTTTGTGAAAAAAAAAAGATGGATCTATGCGATTATGCATAGATTATCAACAATTAAACAAAGCAACTATCAAGAACAAATATCCTATTTTAAGGATTGACGACTTGTTAGATCAGATTAAAGGGAGCAGCAATTTTCTCTAAAAAATTGATATTCGAATGGGATATTACCTGTTACAGATTAAAGAAAAAGATATTCCAAAGATAGTTTTTCAGAACACGGTATAGACACTACGATTTCGTAGTACTGCCGTTTGGTTTGACAAATGCTCCGGCAGTATTCATGGATTTGATGAATTGAGTATTTCAATTTTACTTGGATTAATTTGAGGTGGTCTGTATTGATGACATTCTGGTATACTCGAAGACAAAGATAGAGCATGATGCTTATCTTCATATTGTGCTCGAGATACTTAAGGGTAAAAAGTTATATGCCAAACTATCAAAGTGTGAGTTTTGGCTGTCAGAAGTTATTTTTCTTGGTCATGTTATATCGGAAGAAGGCATAAGAGCTAAGAAAAAAAGAAAGAAGAAAAAAAAAGAAAAAGAAAAGAAGAAAAAATGAAAAAAAATGAAAAAAAAGAGAAAAAAAGATGAGTGATGCTTAAAAAATATTTCACTTGTGAAAAATGTGAGACTAAAGACTTTGAAGTCAAGTCTAATAGGTGTCTATTTTATCGATGAAGAATTTGTATTCCTCATGATGATGAGTTGAAGAAATATATTCTTTCTGAGGCACATTATAGTCCACTGACTATGCATCCAGGTGGGAACAAAATGTATCAGGATTTAAAGAGTCATTTTGGTGGTCAGATATGAAAAGAAACATTACTGAGTTTTTTTGCTACATGTTTGACATGTCAACAAGTAAAAGCTGAGCATCAAGTGCTTTCGGAATTGTTGCAATTGATTTTTATTCCAGAGTGGAAGTGGGAGAGAGTTATGGATTTTGATATATGGCTACCATTGACATCAAATAAAAAGGATTCCATTTGGGTGATAGTGACCAGTTAACTAAATCGACACATTTCATTTCGGTGCAAATGGACTATGCCTTGGATAATTATGCAGAGTTGTATATCAAGGAGATATTTTTACTACATGGAGTGCCAGTATCCATTATATCTGATAGGGATCCAAGGTTCATTTCAAGATTTTGGAATTCTTTGCATAAAACTTTGGGTACTCGATTGAATTTTAGTACGACCTTTCATCCACAGACGGATGGTAAGTCAGAAGTACTATTCAGATATTAGAAGATATGCTGAGAGCATATGTGATTGAGTTCAAGGAATCATGGGAAAAGAAAATTATTTGTCTCTATAAGAATTTATCTACAATAACAGTTATAAATCGAGCATCAAGATGGCTCCATATGAAACTTTATATGGGAGAAAATGTCGAACACCATTAAATTGGTTCGAGTTAAAAGATCGAAATCTTGTTGGCCCAAAGTTATTGAAAGAGGTTGAGGATAAAGTAAAGATAATTCAAGATAGTCTCAAGATGGCATATGATATGCAGAAGTCTTATGCAGACTTGAAGCGAAAAGAGATTGAATTTCATGAAGGCGATAAAGTTTTCTTTAAAGTATCGCCTTGCAAAAAGACTTTTCGTTTTTGGTGCAAATGAAAACTAAGTCCAAGATTCATTGGACCTTATGAAATCTTAAAAAGAGTTGGACCGATGGCTTATCAGTTAGCATTACCTTCGGAGTTAGACAAAGTATACAATGTTTTTCATGTGTCGATGTTTAGAAAGTATTGATCGGATCCTTCACATATCATTTCATCAGAGGAAATTGAGATCTGACCAGATTTGACTTATGAAGAAGAACCAGTACGGATCTTGGCTCTAGAAATCAAAGAATTATGTAGCATGACGATTCCTCTAGTCAAAGTGATTTAGCAAATTCATAATGTCGAGGACATTACTTGGGAAAGAGAGGATTATATGAAGAAATAATATCCACACCTTTTCATATCAGGTATGTGTTAAAAATTCAAGGACGAATTTTATTTAAGAAGGGGAGAGTTGTAATACCCCAAAAATTTAGATAATGACGAAAGTGAAAATTTTGAAAGTTTGATGGTCAAAGTAGAAAATTAGGAAAGGTTTAAGGAACTAAGTGATAATTTTCCCAAAAAGAATGTTATCCCATAAATGGATTTAGTGAGTGACGAAATTATAAATTTTTAAAGTTTGGTGACCAAAGTATAAATTTTGAAAATGTTTAGAGACCAATATGGTAATTTAAAAAAAATACAATTGGTCTCGAATATATATATATATATTTTCACAATTTTAAATGTTGGAAAATAATATAAATATTTAGATTTAAGGGTTTAATTTCATGTTTAATTTGGATCGTTTAATTAAAGTGGCAAGATTATGATTTTTGGAAAAAAGGCAAGGACAAATCGGTAAACTAAAATCTTATTTGTTCATCTTTGACTAATGGGAGATGATAAGGTTGAGGTGTCTTATTTTGGAAGATGATAAGGTTATGTGTCTTGGTTTAATGGTGATTATGAAGTTTCATTAAGGGTAAATTGGTATTTTCACAATTTAATGAATTTAAAATTCATTAAAGTTAAATTAAAGGTAGATAAGCATGATATTAATAAAAAATATCATGCTAAGTTGTTCATCAGCTCCTCCCTTTGTCGTGAGTTAGCTTGGAGGTAAGGGAAAATATTTGTTTTCCATTTTTGAGCAATTTTATTTGGATTTCGGGTTATGCCGTGAAATAGAAAATTGTTCTGCGCGAAAAAACGCTATCATTTGGTACCAATATTGCTTGCTAATCTTGCTGGAATTCACAGATCCCAAATCTAAGGGTTTATGTTCATGATAGGGTTCATGAAATTAATGATGAATATTGATGTTTTTGAGGTTGTAGATTTATTTTCAAGCTTGATTTATGGTTAAAACATGTTCAATCTTCCTATAAATTATTCTTTAAAATTCGGCCAAATTATAAGTTGGAGAAACTTTGTGTTCTGATGAGAGTTGATTAGGGATTTGATTGTATAGATGTTATAAGGTTGATTCGAAGTTGATTTCATGCTTGAATCAAATCAAAATCAAGCAAAATCAAGCAAAATCATAAAAACATAGTTTTAAAGAATAAAACATTTGGCTATGATGTATTTGAGTGAGAAAAATTATGGAAAAATTATATAAGGTCTGGAAATGATGTAGTAAGTATTACACAAGCCTTAGAAAATTTTGGGGACCATTTTGTAATTTTTGAAAAGTTGGGGGACCAATTTAGCAATTTTGGAAAAGTTGTGAATGATTGTATAATTTCCTAATAGTTGATGTAATATGCTGGAAATTACTTTTTTGGAATTAAAATGAGTGTTTAGATGTGAAGTATGATCATTTTGGAAGTTTGAAAAGATTGATGATTTAAGTGCAATATTCACATAGTTGGGGTGCTTAAAATGTAATTGTACCTTTGTAAAAGCACTGGGTTGATAATAATTTCAGTACTGGAATTTTTGGTATTAAAATCTAAGTGAATAAATGGTGTAGGATCATTTTGTGTAAATTGGAAAAGTTGGTGCCAATATTAAAAAGAATTATTAAGTGTTAAGTATTTTGATGGAAAATGAGTTTCAAGTATATTATGGATTTTGGGTTTGGGGATGTGTTTATGTTAGTACAATACTAACATATGTATTGTTATGAATTTGTGATTTATACGGATCTTGATTGTTTTGTGATCGAAGCAAGTCGATTACAAAAGGGTTTATTGTGGATCATAGTGTGACACATATTTTGGAATATCAAAAGTGTCAAGGTAAGTGCAATACACATGCATGACATTGTACATAGATGTTTTATACATCATGTATGTAGATGTTTTATTCATCATCAGGAAGACTTGCGATAAGTCGACCTTGTTTATATCAGCATGATAATATGTCATTTTTATAACTTCGATATGACATTAATATGTCACAGTGTGAAATTATAATGCATTGATCATGAATAATGTGATATTTTACCATGAATGTTATTTCATGTATGAACTGTCTGATGTTAAATTATGATAATATACTTTGACATGGATTGATAGAATAAAACACACTATATTCCCAAGTAAGTCATTGAGGGACAGGGTATAATTGGCATACCATAGAGTATAGCAGATGCAGGTTTATAATAACACTATAGTGTGTAACGGCACTAAGTGCGGGAAGGTGGATACGACCTTATGTATCATGTCCGGATTAGCACTAGAGTGTAAACTTAGTGTAGGTGGTGGGATCGACCTTACGTGTCATATCCGAATTAGCACTATGGCGTAAGCTTAGTGCAGGTTTAGCACTACGGTGCAGGTATTTTACTCGAATACTCAGGGTCCTCAGGGTTTAAATTGGGCTATGGTTTATTGGTTAATAAATGGTAAACATGGAAATAAGCTTACGAGCTTATGGAATAAATGACAAGTATAGTGGTAAGAAATTTTATATTCGGATATATCATGTTGATTATGGTAATATATTGGACTTGCAGGTAACATGATCATATGACATTGATTATGGTTATTAGTAAAATGATTATAAAAATATTATTATCTTGGGATTATGGTAAAATATTGGTTATGTGTATAAGGTGATTTTATTCCATTTGAAAATGACATGCAATTTCATATATGATTTTGTATTGCACTATTTATTGTTTTAATTGTCTCACTAAGTATATACTTAGTTTGTGATGATTTTCACGCGTAGGTAAAAAGCTAATAGTAGAGTAAAGAGTACAGAGCACCCCATACATCAAGGAATATACTACAATATCAGAAAGACATCTTATGATGTGATTTTGACTTAGTTAATGGCATGCATTTATAAATATCCTAGTTGCTCTGTTGAACTATTTAAAAAAACGGTTTGTAATGGTTGAACTAAATTGTTTTACTCTTTTTCAATATGGATAACATAAATCCATATTAATATAATTTTTATATAGTATGTGATAATTTGATATAATTTGATATTTTTATATTATCATTTACCATTTTAAGAAAATAAATTTTAAATCACTTTGAATGGGAAAATATTTTACGAAATTTCAGGTGACATCTATAATCTGTATATGTATAATTATATGAGTTTTAGGTGTTACATTATATATGAATAAATTAGGTAAATTATACATTTAATATCTAAAATATCCGTTTTGATTTATTTTAATACATAAACTTTTATTTGTTTCAAAATCATACCTAATGTTTACTTTTTTATTTCATTTTAGTATCTCGATGTTAAAAACTAAGCGGAACTGTTAGAACATAACACTTTCTTATGTGTATATTATATAAATCATCACTCAAATATCTTCTCACTCTTATTTTAACGACTAAAGTTTATTTTTTTAAATTTAATTACTTAACTTTCAAATTACTCCTAATTTAATAATTTTAACTTTTAAATTTAATTTTTCTTAATTTTAATTATATATTAATAAAATAATAATAATAATAATAATATTTCATGTTACAAAATTATTAATAAAATATAAGAAATCAAGACAGATAGTTTAAATTATTAATCACTTTAACTTTCAAATTATTTTAATTATATATTAATAAAATTAATCAACAATCAATTGATCTAGTGGGATGAGATACTAGATTTCTTAAGCAATATAAGGGGTTTCGAATATTGACATTTGTGAATGTAGCAAACTGAGTTGGAAGGATCGTCATCGCCTCTGCAATACCCGATCTAAATTAGTATGTCAATAAATCGTATACCAGTGATTAATTAAAAAAATCAAGAGGTAATTAAAAATAATTAAAAAAAATATGTAATCAAGACAAATGTGAACATTAGTGATAGTCCAATACGAAAATGCATGAATGGTAGAATTAGCAGTATGCTGAATATAAAGAATTCGAATGTGAATATTGTTGTACAACAAATGTGGTGCTTCAATAAGATAAAAACTTATCACCGATAAATCAAGATGTTGTGTACTGACTGGCCAATAACATTGGCAGCATAATTTAACATATTTAATACCCTAATTTTAACTTATTATATAGTTTCGTTTTATTTGTAATAAAAGAAATAATAATCTTTTTAAACTTTCCAGAACGATTAACTTTTACTAAAAAGTACTGCTTAAATAACTTAAACAAAACAAACGAGCACATGTATCATTCAATTTTAGTATTTATATAATTTTCCTTTTTAAATAAAAATTAGCACATTGGCTGAGGAACCATTATCTCTTGTGCCCCCCAAAGCGCCCGGCGAGCCTATATAAACACTTGATCCTCTTCCCCAGTTCCTTCGATTTCTTCCAGTAAACACAACTCCAAAACCAGGAGG
Organism: Hibiscus syriacus; assembly: GCF_006381635.1. Lineage (NCBI taxonomy): Eukaryota > Viridiplantae > Streptophyta > Magnoliopsida > Malvales > Malvaceae > Hibiscus > Hibiscus syriacus. The sequence continues at coordinate 650,917 of NW_024062857.1, read as the reverse complement.
GAAAAAAAACACAAAAAAGGGTGAGAACAAGAGGAGTAGTAGTTTCCTTTTCATTCTCTTTTTCGAGAAACTCTGTTTATCATGGTGGCTTCTGTCGATAATCGACAATTCAGAAACCTTGAACCGGCTTTGAACGGTGTTTTCACCCCCTGAAGCCCGGTCCAAGTGCCCCGACCCACCGCCCTGTCAAACATGTTTTCATCAACCATGATTACGATGACTCTTCCAGTGACGATGAAGGAAATGAGATCAACCGTTACAAAGAGTTGATTGTCAAGTCCAATAACGAGCTCGAACCTTCCGTCTTGGACTCTCGAGATGAAGCCACCGCCGATAACTGGATCGAGCGTAATGCTTCCATGATCCGTCTCACCGGGAGGCACCCTTTCAACTCAGAACCTCCCTTGAACCGCCTCTTGCACCACGGCTTTATCACTCCCGTTCCTCTCCACTACGTTCGAAACCATGGTCCGGTTCCCAAAGCTTCCTGGGATGACTGGACCATCGAAATCACCGGCTTAGTTAAAAAGCCGATGAAATTGACCATGGACCAACTCGTTAACGAGTTCCAAAGCCGTGAATTCCCCGTCACTCTGGTTTGTGCTGGGAACAGACGTAAAGAACAAAACATGTTGAAACAGACGATAGGTTTCAACTGGGGAGCGGCTGGGATTTCCACTTCGGTGTGAAGAGGTGTACCGTTGCGTGACGTGCTCAAGCGATGTGGGATCTTCAGCAAGAAACATGGTGCCCAGAATGTGTGCTTCGAAGGGGCGGAGGATTTACCGGGAGGCGGTGGTTCCAAATACGGAAGTAGCATTAAGAGGGAGTTCGCCATGGACCCTTCTCGTGATATTATCTTAGCGTACATGCAAAACGGAAAGCTTTTGAGTCCCGATCATGGATTCCCGGTTCGGATGATTATTCCAGGGTTCATCGGTGGACGAATGGTGAAATGGTTGAAGAGAATCATCGTTACCACACAAGAATCAGAGAATTATTATCACTATAAAGACAATAGAGTGCTTCCCTCCCATGTCGATGCAGAGCTAGCCAACGAAGAAGGTAAAAATTAAGAAACACTTCCATTTTCCAGTAAATAGTATGATTATTTTGTGCATGAGAGTGACGTTGATAATGAAACATTGTGATGTAATGTTTGAAGCTTGGTGGTATAAGCCGGAATACATCATCAATGAGCTAAACATCAACTCGGTGATAACGACACCTTGTCATGAAGAGATCTTGCCAATCAACTCGTGGACCACTCAGAGGCCATATACTTTGAGGGGCTATGCATATTCCGGTGAGTTTCTCTAAACATTCCGGTGATTTGCATCCACAAATTTTGCTTTCAGCTTAGGCGGTTAGACCCGTTTTAAGGTTGTCTTCTTGCTTACGTTTTTATTAAACTAAATGGAAATTTGCTTTTAAAAGAATTCCCTATCGATTGGAAACCTTTTGTCCTAAGGCTCGAGTTACATTGTACATCACGTCCTTCGGAACATAGGGTAGATACAATTTTCTCTTGTGATTTAGGGAAAAGTGCTGCACAAATCTTAATAAGACCCCTAAATTTTCCAATGGCCAAATAAGGCATCGCAAAGACTAGGAAAAGAGTTAAGGGGGATATATATATATATATATATATATATATATATATATATATATATATATATATATATATATATATATATATATATATAAAGAAGGTAAAAGCCACTTTTTCCTGTTTGTAAGAGTCGTCGAAATGGAGCTACTTGCATATGCATTAAATTTAAAGTTTTTTCTTTACATATATATATATTTACTAATTTGATTTTGTATGAATTGACAACAGGAGGTGGGAAGAAGGTGACACGTGTGGAGGTTACGATGGATGGTGGAGAAACATGGCAAGTATGCGCACTGGACCACGCTGAGAAACCAAACAAATATGGAAAATTCTGGTGCTGGTGCTTCTGGTCACTGGAGGTCGAGGTTCTTGACTTGCTCGGAGCCAAGGAAATCGCTGTTCGAGCATGGGATGAGACGCTCAACACTCAGCCCGAGAAGCTTATTGGAATGTCATGGTACGCTTTCTTTTCTGTTTGAATTGTAACTGTTAGAAGAGAAAGAAGAAATCAGTAATGGAGTTCATGATATTGTAACAGGGGATGATGAACAACTGCTGGTTCCGTGTAAAAACAAACGTTTGCAAGCCGCACAAAGGTGAAATCGGGATCGTTTTCGAGCACCCAACGTTACCAGGCAACCAATCCGGGGGATGGATGGATAAGGAACGACACCTTGAAAAATCAGCCGATGTAAATTCCACCTTAAAGAAGAGTGTTTCATCTCCTTTCATGAACACTGCCTCCAAAATATTTTCAATGTCAGAGGTTAAGAAACACAACTCCGCTGATTCGGCTTGGATCGTCGTCCACGGTCACATCTACGATTGCACTCGGTTCCTCAAAGATCACCCCGGTGGGGCTGATAGTATTTTGATCAACGCCGGAACAGATTGCACCGAAGAATTTGATGCAATTCACTCTGATAAAGCCAAAAAACTCCTTGAAGAATATCGAATCGGAGAGTTGCTCACGACGGGTTATGGTTCCGACTCGTCGGCGTCATCCCCGAATGCTTCAGTGCATGGGGCATCGAACATGATGAGCTTTTTAGCTCCTATTAAAGAAGTTGCGTCGACAAGACCGGTGGCCTTAGCTCCACGTGAGAAAATACCATGCAAACTCATCGAAAAAACATCCATCTCTCATGATGTTCGCTTCTTTAGATTTGCATTACCATCTGAAGATCAAGTGCTGGGATTACCACTCGGAAAGCACATATTTTTGTGTGCCACCATAGACGATAAGCTTTGCATGAGAGCCTACACCCCAACGAACACCATTGATGAAGTCGGCTATTTTGATTTAGTGTTCAAGGTTTATTTCAAAGGGGTGCACCCCAAATTCCCCAATGGCGGACTAATGTCAGTGTATTTGGACTCATTGCCTCTAGGGTCACTTTTAGACGTAAAGGGTCCTTTGGGTCACATTGAATATACAGGTCGAGGCAACTTTACGGTGCATGGCAAACCCAAGTTTGCCAAAAAGTTGGCAATGCTTGCTGGTGGGACAGGGATCACTCCAATTTACCAAGTCATCCAAGCTATCTTGAAGGACCCCGAGGACGAGACGGAGATGTACGTTGTGTACGCGAATCGAACCGAAGACGATATTTTGCTGAAAGAAGAGCTCGATGGTTGGGCAAAGAAGCATGATCGATTGAAAGTGTGGTACGTGGTCCAAGAATCAATAAGAGAAAGATGGGAATATAGCTTGGGTTTCATCACCGAAAGCATCTTGAGAGAACATATCCCGGAAGGCTCGAACGACACTCTTGCATTGGCTTGTGGGCCGCCGACGATGATTCAGTTTGCAGTGCAACCTAATTTGGAGAAGATGAAGTATGATATCAAGGATTCTTTGTTGGTTTTCTAAAGAAACAAAAAAGGATGGATGTGAGATAACCTAATTAGGTTTTTTTAAATATATTTTTTAATTTTTATGTTAAATAAAAATTCTCAAAATTACCAGAATGTGACATGTATCACTTAACAAAGATTTTTAACAGCGGTTAATGCCCATACACTTAAAATGGTAATGGAGAAAACGTTAGGCACCTATTTTTAACGAAAAATTCTTTATGCATTAAAATGTTTTTCGAGACAAAATTTAGTCACTTATTTTTGTATTAAGCTTTTTTTTTTTCCAATGAAAAGTGGAAACAACATAAACCTAACCTTGGAACTCGTTCATGCCTACTACAGCTTCTGATTCGGCTTGGTATGTTGACAAAATTTATGCTGTAGGACATCTGAATATCCGGAAGCCAAAAGGGAGACCCCAAGCTAACTTTGCATCTTAGGGTCGATTTCGACTGATTCTTTTTGGTTCAAAAGTAATCCACATTCTTCGCACCGATTGTTAATGAAAAAATTATGATTGTGACTAATTTTGATGGTCTACCCCTTCTAGTTTAAATAAATAAATGTGACTCATAATACTAATGAACTAAAGAAGATGATTTACTTTATGGAGAGAGAGATCAAGATGGAAAGAGAATCTAAGATCCTTTTTTCAATATTACATGATATAAACTCTTAATGTTGGTGTCAGACCTAAGATAATAATTGTCACACCCTGTCCGCGTTTTGTGAGTACTAAATATGGACGCGAAGTATGTACAAGCATACATAATCAAACAAGTGATAAAATGATGAGTGAGTGTCGTATCCACACGGATTGGAGGAAATTTATAAGTTCAATCAAAGCATATAACTACTTAATCTAAGTATAGTTAGTGTGATGGTATGTACTAATGAGAGTGCTGAGGCAAAATGAAATGTATGTTGGTGGGGATAGAATGATAGTGTGATGTGGAAGCAAATAGAGATGTCGTAGCAAAATAGATTGTTTGTAAATAATCAAATGAGAATGTAAAGGTAAAACAAAATGTAAACACTGGATTTGAATAGAATAACTTGACAATCCTCACACAACAAGCTACTATGAGAATGAATGATAGGAGTCACTTAGGAAACTTAAGTCTATCTTCTCAGGATGGTCTTGCTTCTATGTCTTACTTGCCCGACAGAGTTTACGAAAATGCCCTATGATATCTCAAGTCAAGGGACTCGACAAGTTTAGAATGCCATGGCAATACCTCTCGGCATTAGCAGACGCATGGATCCTATTGGTTCAGGTCAACAAAATATGTCACGGAAATACCACTTAGTGTCAGCACTAACATCTAACCTCTCGATCGAGCACTACTCCTTTTAGTCGATTGAAATCCTAGCCTTATGTCTAAGGGTGGATTAGGTCTAGTTACTATATAGAACCCTTTTTTTATGTTGATCCTCCTTAGTTTCTCTCAAACACTAAGTATTTTCCTAAGGAATGGATACTCTCATAGCTCCTACAACCTTAAGTCATTAAGCACCATAAACAAAACAAATAAAAACATAAAAAGAACAACCATCCATTAAAGAAAAAAACTTAAACATCCATAGTGAACTCCCACCAAATAAAGCTAGATCATGTTGGGGTTCAAATAATCAATGAAATAAATCATAAAATCTATTCGTTCCTTATAACCCAAATATGATAAGTGAGAAAGAACATCAAAGGGACGTAGGAAAAGCCTTCGGCGTGCACTACTAGAGTTCCCCTCAGCCACCACAAATAGCCTTAGTTTGCTAGCTCCTCTCGGTTGTCTAGCTTGCCATTCCCTCGAGCTTGTTAATCGATGAACACCACGGAAAAGATGAAGGTAAAGAAAATGGGGAATCTTTTTCTTCCAGCCGCCACTTCTCTCTAAAGTTTCGGCTCAAATATTTCAAATCAAGTCCCCTAAATATGGTGACCTCATATCCTATTTATAGTGGAGAATAAACCTGGGGATTTGTTCAAAATTCCCATGGTACCCTAAGGTTCATTCCCTTCATGTGAAGTGTAGTACAAAGGTGGCAGTAGTCCTCTCCTAGGTGGCTGCAGCAGAGAGCACCTGTAGACAAGTACAACTGGCTTTAATAAAAATATATTCTTTTGTCTTTTCTGCCCAGAAATATCATCTGGGTTACTGCATTATTCGTATTCTGCTCAGCATTTCCAATTTGTCACAACAATTTTCCTTGCACATCCTTGCTTCAAATCCTATACATCATTAAACAACACATATTCCCCATAACATAGCTCCATTTTCCAAAATAAAATTCCAAAGCAAAATATATCCACCACATGCAACTATATGCTCCTAAATGCATATATATGATCATATATGAGCTTTTAGATAATCAATAACTTAAGTGAAAAGACCTAAATACAGTCTTTTAATGGAGTTATCACCCCCAAACTTAGCTATTATTTGTCCTCAAGTAATGGATAGTATTAAGCAAGACAAAAATACCATGGCAAGTTCAAGTTCAAGCTAGTCATATGAGATAGAATTTCAGCCCTCAGGATAATTGGCTTCAACATGCTAAACTAGTTTGAGAAATCAAGTATTGTTCCCTAAGACAAGATTCTTTGTGTGTGTGTGCGTGATTTTATCAAGTCCATGCTTAACAAATCTAGAAAATTTCTAGGCAAACTCTCTTTTTTCCATGACATTTATTAGTCACTTAAATGCAAGTTTACTCCCACAATGTTTTCTTTTTTTTAAAATTTCTACGAGGGGTGTAAGCTCATCACCCCTACCATCCCACACTCTAGGTTAAAGGGAGCATACTTTCCACCCCGAGCTAGTCAAGTAGAGTCATCTCGTGACTACTTTCATTCACTCGTATGTCGTGGTTGCCATTTATTTAAATACATTATCCAGGAAATGCCATGGCATACTGAAGTGTCCCTCTACAGTTATGCCGAAGCATTTATTCACAATTTTATTTTTCATCATATTTTTTAAAAAGAAAAATGTGGGGTTTTCATTATTCAAGGTCATTGTCAAAGTTTTATGCCAAGAAATGCAAGAGTTCTCTTATAAAAAATTTCTAAGTCCCCTAAGCATGGAAATATACAATCATGTATCAAAAACTTACAAAGAAACAAGTCTTAGCGTTAGTTCTATCATTCTCATAGTCAAGTACATTCAATTATAGCCATAAGGAGTTCATCATCATCAGGCATCATTAATTTATTCTAAAAAACTAACTCAAACACTTAATAATGTCATGGCATATTCATTCTATTAATACTATCATACAATGATTTAATAAGAACCCTGCCTCCCCCAAACTTGAGAGAAACATTGTCTTCAATGCTTGATAAAAACTAAGTTAAAACTAAACTACATGTTATGCAATGTTGTGCAATGTACCTTGAATATTTATGGCGGTGGTGTTGCCGTAGCTCTATGACGTAGGTGCTTGTGTAATGGTGTAAGGTTAGCGTGTTCAGAGTTTGTTGGCGGTGCAATAGGGGGTCTTAAGGCCTTTACAGATCGGAGTGAATTGAGGCTCCTCAAGTTAAGACACCTTCTTCAAACGACATCGACTCATTCACAGAGGGAAAATCAATGGCATTTTCGATTGTGCTACATCATGTGGCTTCGTGGGTTGCGGTGGTGCTATCAAGATTGGTAGTTGGGGCTCAGTCTGTTGTTGTTCGGTTACGGGCACTGTGTGGATTGGATCAACATCTTCTCACTCCTCCTCATTAGCTGATTGGGTAGCATCTGCTGATGCCGTGACATCCTCATTTGTTCGCAAGAGTGTATCAGGGAATACGGGAAGTCATGATCTATATGCAGAAGGAGCTCCATGAAGAAAGTTTCTACAACCTCATCCTTTCGCTTGGCATAGGCAAAGAAGGTCGTCAAGTTGTTGGTCAAACTTGCCACTTGATCCTGGGTTCGCTTGGCTACCTTTGAGAGAGTATCTAGTTTCACCATGGCATCTTGCTTCGCATCAGCTTGGGAGGTGCTCTCATATTTTTCCTTTCCCTTCTTCTCTTTGAACCATAGCAGCGTATATAGCTTGACTTTTGTAATACCCAACAACCCAGGCAATATTTCATCAAATTGGTCAACAATCACTTTTTTTTACGAAAAAGTTTCGTGATAAGGTTTGGAAATACCAAGGCACTTGTGGGTTGCTTCAAACAAGTATGAACTTGATCCACTATGATCTTTCCCACATAAATAGAGCACCCAACCAAAATAGAGTGTAGCAGAACCATCCTCTGTATGAAAAAAATGGTGTTATGGGTAGTGGGGATGAGCTTATGCTTTATAAAGTGGTTCACATCCTCTCACGATCGACCGATCATCGGATCGCTTGTTGCACATTCCATTTTGTGTTTGAAAAGCATATGTCCTCTAAAATGCCATGAGTCTCGTTGTCTGCCTCCTTTGTGAACGTGGTGTGGCTATCAACAATATCCTGCAATTGAAAGTAACAATTAATAGTTGAAGGACGTGAATGCACCGTCGTTTGGTTGACAAAAGAAATAAAAGATGAAAAAGCTTGAAGCTTGAAGTTATGGCGTGTTGTTTGAATGAGGGAAGAAGAAGAAAAGAAGATGAAGTTGAAGTAAGAGAGTACAAAGATAAAAATAAAAAGGAGAAAGGGGTTATTTAACGAGTGGATGTGGTGATTTAAAGAAATAGACAAAAATATTAAATGCAAAAGTAACACCCAAAAAGAAAGAAATTTTAAAAAGTCAAAAGTAAAGATTTCTCTCATATGTTTGTCTTGTTGCCACCCACTCCTATGTCATTAATCGTACTATCCTCACATGCCATCTGTGCGGGTCCTTGAAAAAATTAAAAATTACTCATATAACTGAAAAATAACTGAACAAATAATAAAATAAAATAAATTGCACATATTATTTATGCACTATAATAAATCTAAAATGTCGTGGCATTTTCAAAATGTTGTGTCGATTTGACACACAAAGGCGGGGCTCATTGGTATACTTTCAGACGTTGGCTATTGACTTTGAAAATGGTCTCATTATCTATGTTCCTTATATCAATAACACCATGGGGGTAGACATGGTGTACTTCAAAGGGTCTAGACCATCGTGACTTAATTTTTTCGGGGAAAAGCTTCAGCCTCGAGTTGTAAAGGAGCACATGCTGACCTACATGAAACTACCTTGGAAAAAACATTTTATCATGTCACTTCTTGGTCTTTTCCTTGTAAAGCTTGGCATTTTCATATGCTTGTGCTCTAAACTCTTCTATTTCATTCAAGTCGAGTAATCTTTGCTCCTCAGCTAGTTGCGCATCAAAACTTAGCTTTTTCATAGCCCAATATGTCTTATGCTCTAACTCTACGAGTAAGTGGTATGTTTTCCCATACATCATCTTGAAAGGTGACATTCCCAAAGGTGTTTTGAATGTTGTTCGATAAGCCCAAAGTTCTTTATCAAGCTTTAGGGACCAATCTTTCCTCCTCAGATTCACTACCATCTTCAGAATTTGCTTAATCTCACGGTTGGATACTTCAGCTTGCCCATTGGTTTGTGGGTGATATGACATGGCAATTTTATGTCACACTCAATATCAATGCAATGCCTTGGCAATTAGCTTGTTATCAAAATGAGTACCTTCATCGCTAATGATGGCTCTAGGTGCTCCAAACCGTGCAAAGATATTCTTGTGAAGTCCCTTGAGCACAGTTTTAGAGTCATTAATCGGTGTTGCAACTGCCTCAACCCACTTGGACACGTAGTCCACCGCAAGCAAGATATATAAGTCTCTAAAAGAATATGAGAATGGTCCCATGAAATCATTGCCCCACAAATCAAAGAGCTTGATCTCCAGAATGTTTTACAATGGCATTTTGTGTCGTCTGGAAATGTTCCCAATGCGTTGGTGTCTATCACACACTTTGCAAAACTCATGAGCATCCTTGAAAAGTGCAGGCTAATAAAAGATGGATTGAAGAACCTTGACAATGGTCCTTACACCTCTAAAATGGCCTCCACAGGGGGACTGTGTGACAATGGTGTATAATGTCCCTTTGCTCCTCCTCAGGGACACAACGTCGAATAATTTGGTCTGTGCATTGTTTGAATAAATATGGCTCATCCTAGAAATAGAACTTAGAATTGTGATGGAACTTCCTCCTACCCTTATTTTTCAATTCATAAGGCAAAATATCATTAACAAGAAAATTAACTATGCCAGCATACCACAAAATTATTGTGGCATATAAAATTTTCTCATCTGGGACTTCTTCTTGAATATCTAAATTGTCATGACATTTTGAAATATTATCTAGCCTAGATAGATGGTCTTCAACCCGGTTTTCAGTACATTTTCTATCAATCACATCTAAGTTAAATTCTTGCAATAGTAATATCCATCTAATGAGTCTAGGCTTGGAATCTTACTTGTTCACTAAGTATTTTATGGTTGAGTGATCAGTGTGAACAATAACTTTGATGCCTATCAAGTATGACATAAATTTATCAAATGCAAATACAACACAAGTAATTCCTTCTCAGTAGTAGTATAATTCGATTGTGTTTCATTTAAGGTACAACTAACATAATATATAACATGGAAAATTTTACCTCTTCTTTGCCCAAGAATAGCTCCTAGGGCATAATCGTTCGCAACACACATTAGCCAAATTGTGACATCCAATCGGGGGGTATAACAATGGGTGCAGAGATAAGTCTATGTTTCAGCTCAGTGACTACGTCATGGCAATTTTTATCAAACACGAAGGGTTGATTTTGTTGAAACAGGGTGCATAAGGGCTTAGATATCGTGGAGAAGTCATTGATGAATCTTTTATATAACCCAGCATGTCCAAGGAAACTCATAATGCTCTTGACAGATATTGGTGGGGGTAGCTTCTCAATCACCATAATTTTGGCTTTATCCACTTCAATGCCCTTATGAGATATCATATGGCTGAGCAAAATGCCTTCGGTCACCATGAAGTGACATTTTTCCCAATTCAGTATGAGGTTGGCCTCCTCACATCACTTGAGTACCTTTTCCAAATTGCCTATGCATTTTTCAAAGTTATCTCCAGAAACGGAGAAGTCGTCCATAAAGATTTCTAGAAAATCCTCAACCATGTCAGAGAAGATAGCTTGCATACAATGTTGAAAGTTTTCGGGCATTACAGAGTCCAAAAGGCATCCTTCAGAAAGCATAAGTGCTATAGAGACACGTGAACATAGTCTTCTCCTGGTCCTCTGGTGCAATGATAATTTGATTGTACCTAGAATATCCGCCCAAGAAACAGTAAAACACCTTGCCTACCAATCGATCTATCATTTGATCGATGAAGGGAAAATGGAAAGGATCCTTCTTTGTAGCATTGTTTAACTTGCGGTAATCCATGCATATCCTCTATCCGGTGATGGTGCTTGTTGGTAATAGATGATTGTCTTCATTGGTCACCACAGTCATGCATCCTTTCTTGGGCATGCATTGGACATGACTTATCCATGAACTATTAAATATGAGGTAAATTATTCCAGCATCAAGCCATTTGAGGATTTATTTCATTACAACCTTCTTCATGGCAAGGTTTAGTATTCTTTGTGGCTCTATGGATTTGCCATGGCATCCTTCCAGCAGAATCTTGTGCATGCAAATAGGGGGACTTATCCCCTTCAGGTCTGCCATAGTCAATCCTAAGGCATTTTTATGCTGTGACAAAACACTTAACAAGCTATGTTCTTGGTTAGGAGTAAGGGAAAAAGAGATAATGATAGGTAAAGTTTCATCACTACCCAAGTAAGCATATTTAAGATGTTGTGGTAAATTCTTTAGATCTAGGTTAGGTGCATATTGTAATGAGGGCTTAGGAGGAATAAACGTATCAAAATCAAGAGGTTCAAAGTGTGTACCTATGCTAGCTATAAAGAAGCTAGAATGCTACACCTCTCAAGAAAAGTCCTCGGGCTCCTTAATACTTTCCTCTTCATTAAGCCTCTCGTAATTTTCCAGCGGAATGAAATTGTTAAGGCAAAAATTGATCAGTTTCTTATGTTGTCACTGAATCTGCTTCCAAAATGCTTTGACATTCTTTAGACTCATCCATATACTTGAGAGTACGAAAGATATTCACGTTTACATATTGGTCAGCCACTCTCATGGTGAGCTCGTCCTTCTCACAATCAATAAGAATATGCTCAGTAGCTAGGAAGGGTCTCCCCAATATTATGGGCGTCGTGTTATTTGCCTCACAATTAAGTATAAGGAATTCTACTAGGAACACAAATTTTTTCACCTGACAATGACATCCTCGACTCACCCCTCAAGACGAATATGGGAGCGGTCGACTAGTTGCAAAATAATGGAGGTGGGTCTTGCATTTCCCATTCCAAGCTTCAAGAAGATCGACTTTGGAATTAAGTTCACACTTGAGCCTAAGTCACATAGTGCCTTCCCAGCATAGTTTTCTCCTATCGATCATAGAATAATAAAGTTTCCTGGATCTTGTCACTTTGGTGGCAGCTTGCTTAAGGCAGAGCAATATTCTTTTGTCGTGGAAATGATCTCGTACTTCTCAATTTTCTTTTTTTTGTAGCAATCTCTTTGAGAAATTTGGAATATGTGGGCATTTTCTCTACAACTTCAAGAAAAGGAACATTAATGTCATGCCTCCTTTTTTGGGAACACATTGGACATGGTTTATCCATGAACTATTAGATATGGGGTAAATCAATCCAGCATCAAGCCATTTGAGGATTTTTTTCATTACAACCTTCTTCATGACAGGGTTTAGTATTCTTTATGGATATATGGGTTTGCCATGATATCCTTCCAGCATAATCTTGTGCATGCAAATAGTGGGACTTATCCCTTTCAGATCTGTCATAGTTCATCCTAATGTATTTTTTATGTTATGACAAAACACTTAGGAAGCTACGTTCTTGGTTAGGAGTAAGGTTAGAAGAGATAATGACAGGTAAAGTTTCACCAATAGCCAAGTAAGCATATTTAAGATGATGTGGCAAATTCTTTAGATCTAGGGTAGGTGCATGTTGTAATGAGGGCTTAGGAGAAATACACTTATCAAGATCAAGAGGATCAAAGTGTATACTTGTGCTAGCTGTGATGAAGCTAGCCTGCTGCACCTTCCAAGAAAAGTCTTCAGGCTCCTCGACGCTTTCCTCTTCAATAAGCCTCTCATAATTTTTCAATTGAATGAAATTGTTATGGGAAAATTGATCAGCTTCTTCTACTACCACTGAATCTGCTTCTAAAATGCTTTGACATTCTTCAGACTCATCCATATAATTGAGAGTATAGAAGACATTCATGATCACACATTGGTCAGCCACTCTCATAGTGAGATTGCCCTTCACACAATTAATAAGAATACGCTCAGTAGCTAGGAAAGGTCTCCCCAATATGTAAGCGGTTGGCTAGTTACAAAATAATGGAGGTGGGTCTTGCATTTCCCATTCTAAGCTTCAAGAAGATCGACTTTGGCATTAAGTTCACACTTGGACCTAAGTCACATAGTTCATTCCCAACATAGTTTTCTCATATCGAGCATGGAATAATAAAGTTGCCTAAATCTTGTCGCTTTGGTGTTAGCTTGTTTAAAGCAGGGTAGTATGCTTTTGTCGTGGTAATGGCCTCGTACTTCTCAAATTTTCTTTTCTTTTTAAGAATCTCTTTGAGAAATTTGGCATATGTGGGCATTTTCTCTATAACTGGTCGAGAATGTCGAAAAACATCTTGAATTGAATGTCATCTTATGTTCCTTCAGTCTTTGTGAGAAGGGTAGTGGGGGTCTGACTTCTTCTGATGACTGGTTGGGAATAACTTTTTCCATGGCATTTTTGTTTGCTCTCTCAATAGTTTCTCTAGATGAATCCTCATCCTTATCATCCTCCTTTTGTGTCTCTTCTCGAATTTCTTGCTAAGCTTGCACTGTTACATGGGTTGAATCATTCTTCTTCTTTCCCTTAAACTTATCTTCTACATTGATTTGGGTGCCACTCCGTAGAATGAGTGCACTACATTGCTCCTTAAAATGAGCTTTAGTAACTTCAGTGTCACTTGGCAGACGACCTGGTTGACGTTTTTGTAATATGACGACAATTTGACCAACCTGACCCTTCAAAGCCCTCAAAGATGAGTTATGGCTTTGAAACAAAGCTCTTTGACTTTGTAATAAGGCTTCTTGGTTTTTTATAGATGTAGTATGGTCTTGCAGCATCCTCTTCGTGGTTGTTATAAAATCTTGAATCGTGGCCTCCAAAGAACTTGTGTTGGATGAAGATGGTACTCCCTTATTAGAATTATACATGGCATATCATTTGAAAACCTTTGGAGTCATTGAATTTCTGCTGCCTAGCGGATTGACTTGTATTGTTGGTTCCTTGATTTTCCCATGAGAAATTTGGATGTTGACGCCATCTAGGATTGTAGGTATTAGAATAGGGGTCGTTATTGCCTCGATTGTAGTTTCCTATATAGTTGATGAATTCCTGATTGGTATGACACTCACTCTCATAGTGATTTCCATGGCATAGTAGACATGCTGAGTTGATTTCCTGCACTTTTTTCATCTCACTTGATCGTTGCAGATTTTTTAACATATTGGTGATGACAGAAAGTTGGGCAGACACGAAATACTTAGTATTAAACTCGAATGTCCCCGGCGCTTTTCGCCTGACTCCAAGCCTTGTAGATGGGAATTGATAATCATTGTTGGCAATCCTATCCATGATGTCAAATGCCTCTACAGGTGATTTATCAAGCAATGTCCCATTTTCCAAGGCATCCAACATCATTCTCGTGGGTGCATTGACTCTATTGTAGAACATTACTACTTGAGTCTAATCTTGAAAACTATGATTAGAACATTTACGAAGTAGTCCTTTATATTGATCCCAACATTCATACATTGATTCATCATCAGCTTGACGAAAAGAAGCAATGTCATTCCTCAGTTGGGTGCTCATGTTTGGCATATTATACCGCAGCAAACAATGTTTGCACATATCAGACCAAGACTCCATCGAGCCAGCTGAAACACTACTCAACCAAGCTCCTTCTTGGTCACACGGAGAATATGGAAATAACTTTAGCTTTAGTACATCTTCATGCACTTCTTGTTGTTGTAAAGAATCACATACCTCCAAGAAGTTACGAATATGATGCATGGCATCTTCATGCTGCATGTCCCCAAACTTCCCTATCGAATTCATCATATTAAACATGACATGTTTGAGCTCAAAATGGGTTGTCTGAATCTTGGGTGCCACAATTTCAGGATTTAAGTCATCCAAGATATGATTTAAATGATCTCGAATAGCATGAGACCTAGCTTCATTCCAACATTCGGAATTGCCTCAATATTTTGATATTCCTCATCATTAATACCTTGATTGCCAATTTGATACATGTTTGCTAGAGCACGTTGAGCATGTCTCATTTGCCTAAAAAGTCTCTCTATCCCAGGTTCAATTGGTTTTAATGGCTCTTCAGAATTTCTTATGGTCATACACCGACAAAATCTTGAAAAACCAGGAAAATAACAAGTAAAACTATATAAAATTGAAGAAGTAATATAAAAATGCTATGAAAAACTAATTAACTTCCAGTTGTCAATCCCCGGCAACAGCGCCAAAAACTTGTTCACGTTTTGTGAGTACTAAATATGGAAACGAAGTATGTGCAAACATACACAATTGAACAAGTAATACAATGATGGATGAGTGAGTGTCGTATACACGGGGATTGGAGGAAATTTATAAGTTCAATCAAAGCAAATAACTACTTAATCTAAGCATAGTTAGTGTGATAATATGTACTAATGAGAGTGCTGAGACAAAATGAAATGTATATTGGTGGGGATATAATGATAGTGTAACGTGGAAGCAAATGGAGATGTCATGAAAAATAGATTATATGTAGAGTAATCAAATGAGAATGTAAATGCAAAATAAAATATAAACACTGGATTTGAATAGAATGACTTGACAATCCTCACACAACAAGCTACTACAGGAATGAATGATAGGAGTCACTTAGGAAACTTAAGTTTGTCTTCTCATGATGGTCTTACTTTTATATCTTAATTGTATGACAAGGTTTACGAAAATGCCCTATGCTATCTCAAGTCAAGGGACTCGATATATTTAGAATGTCATGGAAATACCTCTCGGCATTAGCAGGCGCATGAATCCTATTGGTTCAGATCAATATAATATATCACGACAATACCACTCAGTGTTGGCACTAACATATAACCTCTCAACCGAGCACTACTCCTTTTAGTCGATTGAAATCCCAGCCTTATGCCTAAGGGTGGATTAGGTCTAGTTACTATCTAGAACCCTTTATTTATATTGACCCTCCTTAGTTTCTCTCGAACACTAAAGATGAGCTACTTAGTTTCTCTCGAACACTAATTCTTTTCCTAAGGAATGGCTACTCTCATAGCTCCTACAACCTTAAGTCGTTAAGCACCAAAAACAAAACAAATAAAAACACAAAAAAAGAACAACCATCCATTAAAGAAAAAAACTTAAACATCCATACTGAACTCCCACCAAATAAAGCTAGTTCATGGTGGGGTTCGAATAATCCATGAAATAAATCATAAAATCAATTCGTTTCTTACAACCTGAATGTGATAAGTGAGAAAGAACATCAAATGGATAGAGGAAAAGCCTTCTACGTGTACTGCCAAAGCTCCCTTCGGCCACCACAAACCACCTTAGCATGCTAGCTTCTCTCGGATGCCTAGCTTGCCACTCCCTCGAGCTTGTTAATGGATGAACACTACAAAAAAAGATGAAGATAAAGAAAAAGGAGAATTTTTTTCTTCCAGCTGCCTCTTCTCTATAAAGTTTCATCTCAAATGTTTCAAAATCAAGTCCCATTAAATATGGTGACCTCGTATCCTATTTATAGTGGGGAATAAACCTAGAGGTTTCTGTCAAAATTCCCATGGTACCCTAAGGTTTATTCCATTCACGTGAGGGGTGGTACAAAGGTGGAAGTGGTCCCCTCTTAAGTGGTTGCAGCAGAAAGCACGTGTAGATAAGTACAACTGGCTTTAATAAAAATATATTCTTTTGTCACGACAATTCTCCTTGCACATCCTTTCTCTCAAATCTTGTACATCATTACACAACACACATTCCCCATAACGCAACTTCGTTTTCCAAAATAGCATACCACGTCAAAATATATCCACCACATGCAACTATATCCTTCTAAATAAATCTATATGATCCTATATAGGCTTTTAGACAATTAATAACTTAAGTGAAAAGGCCTTAAATACAATTTTTTATGGAGTTATCACACCCTAATTTTAATTTTAAAATATATTTAATTTAATTAAGGGACTAAAATGGATAGTTTTAAAATTTTTGGGTTAATCTTGTATGTTTGGGAACTTCAAGGTCTTAGTCATGAATTTTCTTATTTTTGGGCTATAGAGAAAATTAAAAAAATGGAATTTAGGGGTTTGTGATGGTTTGAACCCATAACTTAGGGTTAAGCCTAGATTAAAAATACCCAAATTGGAACCCCCAGTGCAAGCAAAACCCTAAGTTCCTCAATTTTCCACCCAAATCCCTAGTTGACCCCTTCATTGATCCTTCTGCTCTAGCCGCCATTGTCGTGCTCCCACAACCCACCCTCAACCATCAACGACCTAAATTGGCCACCGTTTAGCCTGAATCGAGAGCAAAGGCTTTCGAAATCCTCATTGCCCCTTCTCTGTCACTGCTCATCGGTAAGCGACTCCGACACCTCCAATCAAAGTGCCAAGCCACCACGAAGTAACCGCACCCAACCACCGATGCTAAACGCCTATCGTTCGTCGTAGATGAACATTTAAAGTTTTGACAAAACCACCCGTCGCCTTAGTTAATCGCGTTTTTCGGCCGCCACGACCGTCCTCATGCCTTGACGTCGCCGCCTCTAAACTCCCTGTCGTCGTCCAACCAAATCCCAATCATGTTTGTTATCCATCATCGCCGTTATCGTCTTCTGCCGTGGGTAAGCTTCAAAACATTTAAATTAGATTATTTATTGTGATTTTTGGCTAATTTTCAAGCTGTTTGGTGTTGTAAATGATGATTGGGTATTTTGGAGTAACTGGTCGTCGTCTCTGATCTCATCGTCATCAGTACACGTCGTCACATGCATGTGGCCTCTTCCTCCAGCTTTGGCCCCTTCTAGAAACAGTCCAGGTAGACCAAACCGACCCAAATCTTTCTGAATCAGGTATTTTTGACCTGACCAAGTCATCTCGGACTGACCCAAGTTATCCAGAACCAGTCTAACCTATTGACTTTGACTTTGACATGACCGTTAACCTACATGTTGACTTTTGACATGCTCGTCGACTTTGACGAAAAAGTCATATTTTTTGAAAAGTAATATTTTATGTTTTTCAACATTCTGAGTCCGAATCCAAAGTCTGTTTTGCCAAATTTGAACCCGAAGGCCTCCAAATTGATCCATAAACCTGAATATACATATGTAATTTAAGTAATTCATTTAAGATATTAATTTAAGTGCAACTAATTTAAGGGTCAATGACTAAATTATTATGTCATTTAATTAAGGTACTCGTGATTCTCCCGATCGTTCATCTACTAAGCTCGGTTCCTCTAGACTTGTTTGTCTACGAGAGCCCATGATTACTTGTATAGTTCTATAACCCTGTTAAATGCTCAATTTAGTGTATTATTTTGATAATAAACTGGTTATGATATGACTTAGGTTCTCGTATAGTCGAAGAACGTAGTGAAGCTAGTGCTCAATAGATCTAACGTATCAATTTTTTTCGAGATGTATTCATTGTGTACTATATATATATGTTTTAAATAATGTTTAAAATATCATTTGCACATGATTGTTTTACATAATTTTCAATATGGCTAGCTGACCTGATTTAATTTTGCATGATTTATTTGTTTCAAGCCTGATTTTTGATTTATTGAAGTTTTAAGCATGTTTGCCTGATTCATATTCTCTGGTTATTGTTTTTACTGAATTGATATATGTTTGAACTTTGATTTCCTTGCTACTATTAGTTACCTTTTAAAAATGATTCTCTTTGGGGTACTCTGGGATCTTTATGATGTCTCTTCAGGTTCATCTTTGATCAATCTGGTAATTCCTTATGTAGGTTCAGCACTGATCAAGTTGGTAATTCCTTATGGACCTAAAGCGACCGTTGAGTAGGATCTTGGGCCCATTGAGCCTAGTGGTAAGACCTTATAAATCCTAAGGTACTCCCTTAGGGTAGCACATCTGCTATGTGTATTGGGTAAGTCCTTATGGGCTTGAGGGCATACCCCTCAGGTATACATCTACGCTTCGACTAATGTAAGAACTTATGGACCCAAGGTGCTCCCTTAAGTTGCCACCTACACCCTTTGTCCCTAGGGTAAGTCCTTATAGATGCAGTTATGGGGAACTGAATATAGTGTTCTGTTGGAGGGTGATTATGTATTTTAAGCCAAAAACACTACTAACATTTTCATAAATTAGAACTAAACTGATTTGAAAACTTAATTGTATGTTTTATTTATGCACTGTTGGAACACACTGAGCTCTCTAGCTCACTCCCCTAACTTTTTTCTTTCAGATACTTTTTAATAAGCAACCCGGACCTGGTACTTGGAGGATCGACAAATTCGTTCAATATCATTTTGTCGTAATGTATTTATCTTCTGAGTTGCATTTATTTTGGGTGACATATGCCTATATTTTGAAAATATTTGTTTTATGACGTGTGTTACTTTTGATACTGATGATATATTTGCTTCGAAACTGACTACGAGATATTTTATTTTACTCAGTCATTATGATGACTTTTAATTAGTGTAAGTCAACTTTAAATGTTTATTCGTAATATGTTTTTAAATAATTGAAAAATGTTTTGTAAATTTTTATTGTAATCTGCTAAATATGGTCGTAACGCATAGGTCGGGTCTAGGGGTTACATTTAGATGGTATAAGAGCTTTTGGTTTTTAAACCTTGGACTGTGAATGAGTCCAAACTAAAAATACGGTTTTAAAATATTTTACAAAATAAGTCACGAAGGCCATGTCACTAAGTTTTTACGAGTTTAGTTTTATGTGAGACTCCAAGTGTCAATATAATCTTAGGCTTTACCTTTCTGTAGTGAACTCAAGGTTTTCCGATATGATTGCTAGGCGTGTTCGTCAACATGGGCGTGGGTGAGGTTGAACGACTAGATTTACGGAACCCATAGATGAGATGCGTGTAGATCCCCCACCTCTGATAAATAATTCTACCCCTACGACCCCGATGGATCTGTCCCCTACTCCAAGAATATGTTTAACTACTCTGGTTAAAGGAGCGATCATTTCTAAGACTGAGTCTATGAAGGTAGTATTATATGAGAATCTCGGTAGACAGTTTATTCAGTTGATTCAGGGAGCGGTTCGAGCTGTTGGTGTTAAATATGAAGTTCCTATTTCTCAGACTATAATTGATAATGGAGTTAGGACCTTTGGAGGCCATATTGGTGGAGCTCTAATTAAGGCTGAGGATGTGATACCGAGCGACGTAAGATTAGTTAGGTTTAGATTTCCAACGATGTTATTTAGGAGTTGTCTCTATGTTGGACGGGAATACCCACACATAGTGGGAGTATATGGCCAGTAGTGTTTCGGCTGATCGCTTGATATGGGATTTCTTCAGATAGTGGTTTATGAGTTATTTTCTGGGAGAGAGTTATCTTATGCAGAGGCGACATCATTTCCAGGACGTGGCTCAGGGAGACATGACAATTTCTGAGTATAATATAGAGTTCTTGAAGTTGCTGAAGTGTGATTCTAGTTTGGTACCTACCGAAAGTGATAGGTGCCAAAATATTTCTTAGGGATAGAAACGAGTTGCGTCGTCAGGTAGTTACTCACCAGGATGAGGTGTTCGATATTGTAGTAGGGAGAGCAAAAGATATTGAAGAAGTTGAGGCTTCTACTACTAATAGAGATAGGGTAGATAGAGAGCGATCTAGGAGACATTTTGGTCAGTCGAGGCTTGCATCACCTCTACCTCCAGCACCTAGTCGAGGAGATTCTTTAGGTTTCACTCTGATATCGAGTTGTGAGCATTGTAAAAATCGACACTGGGGAGAGTGTCGTGAGAAGATAGGTACTTGTTATCATTTTGGATCTAATGAGCACTTTCTGAGGAATTATTCGCATCCAGCCTCTGTCGATCAGACCCCCTCTCAGACTCCAACACGTTCACAAGCTTTTGTTCAGATTCTTGCTAGGAGTCACACTCAGGGTAGGACTTCCAGATCTGTTTCTAGGGTCGACAGTAGAGCTCGATCGCAGAGTAAAGGACTAACTATTCCTGAGACTGGACAGTCTGCCCTTGTCTATGCTACCTGACGTTCTAGTGATCGAGTTGAGTCAGGGACTTCTGCATGTAGATTTATTGTTATTTCTGTTTCTAACCATGCATTTCTAACAATGCCCTTTCTATATTCGAATTTTGTATCGTAATACCCTCATATTTTTTTTATTTGAGGAATCGATACCCTTGTTTCCATTCTGAGTCTAATAATATTTCCAGTTAATGTCAATAGAATAATTAACCTTTGTCTTATGAAAGAACCTTTAGAGACCTAGTTTTCATTTTCTATTCGACTCAAATGAATTTTGAGGATGAAATTCTTTTAAGGGGATGAGAGTTGTCACACACCAATTTTAATTTTAAAATATATTTAATTTAGTTAAGGGATTAAAATGGATAATTTTGAAAATTATTGATTAATCTCATATGTTTGGGAAGTTCAAGGACTTAGTCCTGAATTTTCCTATTTTTGGGTTGTAGAGAAAATTAAAAAAATAGAATTTAGTGGTTGTGATGGTTTAAACCCATGACCTAGGGCATAGCCAGCCATCCCTCTACCATCTAGCCTAGGCCAATGTTGGTGATTATAAAAATAAAAACAAATTTTAATGGTTAGGCTCAGGTTAAAAATACCCAAATCGGAACCCCCCAGTGGGAGCTAAACCCCAAGTTCCCCAATTTCCCCCCAAATCCCTAGTCGACCCCTTCATCAATCTACCCTACTCTGGCTACCGTTGTCATGCTTTATCGCCACCAGTCGAATCGGTATCCTCCCACGATTCGTACCCAACCGTTAACGACCCCGAATCGAACGCCATTTGGCCTGAATCAAGAGCAAAAACTTTTAAAATCCTCACTACCCTCCTCCGTCATCGTTCATTGTTGAGCGACTTCGACACCTCCAATCGAAGCGCTATGCCATCGTGAAGCAACACAGCCAACCATCAACGCTAAACGTCTGTCGTTTGACGTGGATGAAAGTTTAAAATTTCATTTAAACCCCTCATCGCCTCAGTTAATCACATTTTTAACTGCCATGATCATTCTATTGCCTCATCGCCACCGCCTCTGAACTCCCCATCGTTGCCCGACCAAAACCCAACCAGGTTCATCGTCCACCGGTGTCGTTCTCACTGTCCACCGTGGGTAAGCTTCCAAATGCTTAAATTCGGTTAATTATTGTGGTTTTTGGCTGATTTTTGAGATGTTTGGTGTTGCAATGATGATTGGGTGATTTGGAGTAATTGGTCACCGTTGCCACGCACCGTCGTGTACACATTGGGCTCCTCATCCAGCTTTGGCCCCTTTTAGAAACGATCCAGGTGGATCGAATCAGCCCAACTCTTTAATATCCCAAATAATAGGTTAGTGGTTGAATTAAAAGGAATTAAAAAAGTTGGAGGACTAAATTGATTAATTTATAAAGATGAGAATGGATTGAGAATAATATATTATACTTAATTGTAGTGATGAATGATTAAGAAGGGAATTTTGGGTAATTGGAGTAAAAATGAATTAAAAATTCATTTCTTTACATGGTATATTAAGTAGGGAAATAAGAGAAAGGGGAAAAGAAAAACTAATACTCTCTTATTCTTCCTCTTTCACGTGAAAAACCTTCAACCTTAGCTAAAGGTAAGATCTTAGTTTGAAGGTTTGTTCTTTTATTTTATGTTGGTTATTGAAGATCGGAGTATGATAAAAGCTTAAGGAATGATTAATTGAGGTTAAAACTATGAAATAGAGAAAATAACGGAGATTTTAGAAAATGGGTTTGGAAATGAAATGTTAGTATATTGGTGTTTATTAATGATTATTAGTAGTTTTGACTTGTTAAGTTAGTAAATAAAAATTTAGAAGAATTGATTGAGCTTAAATTCAAGTTAGAAATTTTGGTGTGATTCTTAGAATCCAATGATCTTGAGGGGTACTATATGTTTTAAGTATTAAAATAAAGGAATGTTAGTATGGATAGTTAAAGAAGAGTTTAATAGTATTGTATGAGGTAAATGTAACTAAATTTTCCCTCACTTGTGTAATCCTCAGGTTATAAACTGGAAATCTGGGCAAGGGGGTATCGGTATTGATAGAACAGTACTAATACTATATGCAAAAGGGGAGGAATTTGCTAGATAATATTGATATTGATTTAATCAGTATCCATACCATTGAGGCAGTATCGATACCATTGTAAGGGTATCGATAACAAGTAAACATCGAATCTAATTTTGGTATCGATATATTAAGGGGGTATCGATACCATAGTATAGTAGTATCGATACCATGGTAAGGGTATCGATACCAGGCAACATCAAAGCTAAATTTTGTATCAATACCGAAATGGGGTATCGGTACCATGGTATAGAAGTATAGGTATCAGGGTAGTAATATCGATACTATTGAGCCTAGCTCGGCTAATTAGGTTGAAATTATTATAGAAATTGAGATAATGATATTTTGAATATGTTTAAAGTTTAAGGTTAAGGAGTATACTAACATTTGTATGTTATGTGTACTTAATGGGTAATTAGGTAGATCGGAACCAAGCTCCTGAATCAAGTAAAGGCAAAGGCCAAGTTCCGGAGTAGCAATTTGTATATTTTTGGATATCAAAGCAATGCAAGCCAGGTGAGTACTTTATTATAAGTATGAAAGAAGATGAATATTCTATGTAGATTGTTTAAATTATATATATGTTTTATAATATTGATTATGACATTTATAAGTATAAAAAGGATATTATGAATACATCTTAGAGAATGAACTGCTTTAAATCGAATTCATAATTGAAAATGCATGAAATGATGCATTAAGGCATGCAAGGATGCCATAATTGAAAATGCATGAAAGGATGCATTAAGGCATGAAAGGATGACATAATTGAAAATGCATGAAATGATGCATTAAGGCATGAAAGGATGCCATAATTGAAAATGCATGAAAGGATGCATTAAGGCATGAAAGATTGGCATAATTGAAAATGCATGAAATGATGCATTAAGGCATGAAAGGATGCCATAATTGAAAATGCATGAAAGGATTCATTAAGGCATGAAAGGATTCCATATATATATATTAAAATGTATAAATTGATGTGTTAATACGGGAAAATAGACATAATAGAGTTTAATGAGCTAAAGAGAAGTATGTTGGGCATACTAAAGATGATATTGAGGATAATATGACCAAGGTTTGGATATAACACGAATGACTTAACAAATTCCTATGGATGATATAACTTCTTCTTAAGTTAAATAACTATAAGATACTTATGTATTCTTTAAAGTTATTTACTATATTATATCTCACTAAGTAAATGCTTAACGTGTGTTGTTTCTCACGAGTAGGACAAAGAAAAGATTAGTTGAGTGAGTGATTTTGTAGTTGTGGTGATCATCAACTAAGGTGGACTAATTCGTGACACAAGACAATCTAGTTATTTTGTAAAAACTTAGTTGGCATGTAATCACAATATTAAAATGTTTTCAACTTTAATTAAGTAGAACTTATATCGGGTTAAATCAATGTTGATTTTATATTACAAAGTTATATTTTAGGGGAAAAAAGAAAAAAATATTTTCGGAAAGTTATTAATGATGACTATTTTAAGAATAATGTGACATTTGTATCTCGTGTACGGAAGGGTATATGAGAAATGAGTGTTACAAACTCTGTCTGAGTCAGGCTTGTTTGACCCGACCGAGTCAACTCGGACTGACCTGAGTTAGTCCAAACTGATTTGACCCATTGACTTTGACTTTGACCTGACTATTGACATGCACATTGACTTTGACCAAAAAGTCAAATTTTCCAAAAAGTCATATTTTATGTTTTTCGACGTCCTGAGTTTGAAGTCTGTTTTGCCAAATTCGAACCCGAAAGCCTCTAAATTGACCCATAAACCCGAATATACATATGTAATTTAAGTAATTCATTTAGGAGATTAATTTAAGTGCAACTAATTTGAGGGTCAAGGACTAAATTATTATGTCGTTTAATTAAGGTACCCGTGATTCTCCAGACCGTTCGTCTGGTCGGCCTGGTTCCTCCCAACCCGCTCGTCTGTGAGAGCCCGTGATTACTCGTATAGTTATACAACCCTGTTAAATACTCATTTTAGTGTATTACTTCGATAATAACCTTGTTCTGATATGACTTTGGTTATCGTACAATCGAAAAGCATAGTGCAGCTGGTATTCAATAGATCTACCAGACCGATTCTTTTTGCGAGGTGTGTTCATTGTGTGCTATATATATCTATTTTAAATACTTGTTTGAAATATTATATGCACATGATTGTTTTACCTGATTTACAATATGGCTTGCTGACCTGATTTAATTTTACATGATTTATCTGTTTCAAGCCTGATTTCTTATTTACTGAAGTTTTAAGCATGCTTGTCTGATTCATGTTCTCTATTTACTATTTTTACTGAATTGATATATGTTTGAGCTCCGATTTCCTTCCTACTGTTAGTTACTATTTGAAAATGATTCTCTTTGGGGTAATCTGGGATCTGGTATGAAGTCTCTGCAGGTTCAGCTTCGATCAAGCTGGTAATTCCTCATGCAGGTTCAGCACCGATCAAGCTGATAATTCCTTATAAACCTAAGGCGACCCTTGGGTGGGCGCTTGGGCCCAATGGGCCTAATGGTAAAACCTTATGGACCCTAAGGTCCCCCCTTAGGGTGGCACCTCTACTATGTGCATTGGCTAAATCCTTATGGACTAGAGGGCACACCCCTCATGTGTGCACCTACGCTTCGGATAGGGTAAGACCTTATGGATTCAAGGTGCTCCCTTAGGTTGGCACCTACGCCCTTTGGGCTTAGGGTAAGTCCTTATGGATGCAGTTCTAAGGAACTGCATATGGTATTCGGTTGGAGGGCAATTCTGTATTTTAAGCCAAAAACACTACTGACATTTTCATAACTTTGAACTGAACTGATTTGGACACTTAATTGTATGTTTTATTTATGCACTATTGGAACACATTGTGCTCTCTAGCTCACTCCCCAAACTTTTTTCTTTTAGATACTTTTTAATAAGTGACCCAGACCTGTCACTTGGAGGATCGACACATTCATTCAGTATCATTTTGTCATAATGTATTTATCTTCCGAGTTGCATTTATTTTGGGTGACATGTGCCTATATTTTGAAAATATTGGTTTTACGACGTATGTTGCTTTTGATACTGATAATATATTTGCTTCGAAACTGATTATGGAATATTTTATTTTACTCAGTCCTTACGACGACTTTTAATTACTGGAATTGAACTTTAATATTATCAACTATATTTTTAAAGATGTTTATTCATAATATGGTTTTAAATAATTGAAAAATGTTTTGAAAATTTTTATTGTAATCCGCTAGATATGGTCGTAACGCATAAGTCAGGTCTAGGGAGTTACAAAAATAACTATTTGTATGTTGACGTGACAAATGAATATAATTGTATGATAATAGATTTGACAATAACAAATTACGTAAACATGTAAGTGGAAAGAGTAAAAAATAATCAAATGAAGGTGTTACATTTATCTAAGAATAGGCTGATCTATTTTAGACAAAATTAGGGAGATATTATGGGTGGAAAAAAAGGGAAATAAGATCGGTGGAAAATTATTTAAGTATATATTATATATGTTATAGTAGATTAAGAACTGATCTTGCGAGTATGACGAGTTACACAAAATATATTTTATTTTAAACTCGTCACCTGAATATGACGAATTTTATAGATGAGTTCCATCAAATATAATTTGTTATTAGAATTCATTATATCTACCCGACGAATTTTAATAAAAATTATATTTTATAAAACTCAAATTGGCCACATAATGAGTTCCTAATCTATTCTAACAAATATCATAAACTCCTAAATAATTTTCTATCAATCATATATCTCAAAATAATTTTAGCGGAAGAATTATTCTATCAAATTTACCTCTATTTCGGTGTTGTGAAATTGGATAGAATTAACTAGTTGAATCGAAATGGGTAGAGTCCAGTATATACTATTCAACATAAGAATCCTTCAAACCGACAATAAATTGTTTTAAATTTATTTAGTAAAATACACTTTTTATCAAATATTTATTATATTTAATATTTAACTTAACTTTTAGTACAACAGATAATAAACTTGTAACGGAATATTTAGTCGATTTAATTATTAAAATTTTAATTTATTTAAGTTAAACCTAAAAAATAAAAAGGTAAAAATGTATATGAGGTCCTTGTATATTTTTAAAAAAATAATGTAGCCCTCAAATTATTTTTATATTTAATGTGTCTCCCAAACATAGAAAAATAACTCAATGTGACTATTTGACCAACGGTTTTTATCATTGATCGTTACGACGTTAATGTGGCATTTCCCGGTGATGATGTGGTGATCAACGATGTTGACATGGTGATCCACAGTGGCTGGTTACATGGTAGATAGGCTAAATTTGCTTTTCTATTGAATTTGAAAGCCAAATTGATTTTTTTTATATTTTAAGAGATTAGTTGATTTTTTTAAAATAAAAATATTTTAAATTTAAAATATAAAAAAATTTAAAAAAATAAATCAAATAATAAAAAAAAAATTACTAACAATTAAAAATATATATTATTATTTTTTTATCTCAAATTTAACCTGATTTTTATTTATATAAATCTAAATTCATTCATCCTGCAAAAATTTTATTTTATATATGTACATCTAATTATTTTAAACTCCAAATATCTTTCTGATTTTATTTCACTAAATTTTAATAAAATAAAATAAATCTTATAAAATCTTATAAAAAATAAAATTTAAAATTTATGAAATTAAAGTTTATTTATAAATTATCATGAAACTATATAATTTAAAAATATAATTAAGAGGAGCATTTTAGTGAATATAACAAAGGTCTTAGGTACCATTTTTATGAGATACAATTCTATAAAGTTAAGATGGATATCTACTCCATGTATTCTAGGTTTTTTTGTCACTCTATTTTTTATTTTTCAAAAAATAACAAATTCATCTCTACAAAATAAAAATAAAATAAAAGTCACATTAGAATTCTCCTATAAATTCAGTAAATCATTTAAGAATAATATTTTTAATCACTCTGGTTAGTGCATATATATTTTTTTAGTAATTTAATTTAATATTTAATATTTTGTATATTTGTATACTTTAAATTGAAAATATTTTTTAGAAAAAATTAAATAAACTCCTTAACTTTGAAAAAAAAATCAATTTGACTCTCAAACTCAATAAAAAAAATTAATTTAATCAATCTGTCATATCATCAATCACCCTAAAGTGCCCGTAAACACCGTGAAATGTCATATTAATATTGTAATGATATATAATGAAAACCGTTAATTAATAAACCATATTAGGGTTTTTTAATTTTTTTTATTTTTAGAATCACATTAAATATAAAAATAATTTCAATATCATATTGATTTACAAAAAAAATACAAAAACCTCATGTACCTTCTGCCAGATAAAAAGTTAGTCATTCGGATTGAGCTGCCTAGTGAACCTATTTAATAATTAAAATACTTTTTTTTAAAATTCAATTATAAATATAGGGAAAAGGTTAATAAGGTATAAATCTTACGTCTGTATTGCTTGCAGCTGCTGGAAAATTGAGGATTTGCCACGTGAAGTTCATATAGAGATCCAACGTGACTAGGTATAAACAATGCATATCCCTTTATATCGTTCCTTCCAAGAATGAACGAATGGATGAGACAGTGGAGATCTGACCTACGAGACTTAAAAATTTATATTAAAATTTTAAAAAATATAAAATTATAAGATTAATAAGAGTGTTAAATTAGATAATTAATAAGAATATAAGAAAAAATTAAAATCTAAGAAATTTTGAAATTTATAGGGGATAAGGTCGCACTCCATCGATCCATCTCTGATCGAGACATTAGCCTTCTAAAAAGTTTAAATTATTATATTTTAAATAAATTTACATTTTATTAATAATTTATTTTTATCTTTTAAAATTTTACAAATTTATTTTTTATTAAAATTTAAAAAGTTTAAATTCTTAATATAAAATCATACGATCCCCATTATTTCTCTTGGTATCTGCAAGGTAACAGATTGCAAAATCAGTCAAGTTTATAAAGTCATCTTACGTTAGAAATATTATGTGTATATTTATGGTAGGAACACATGAACTTCATGTATGGTAATAAGAATGAAAATTGAACTTTCTAAAAGTTATGTGGATTCCTTCTTTAATCTTTACCATTATGCCTTGACGGTGGTGAATCATAAAGTCTTAATTGCTCCATCAATTTTCTGTCTTTATTACCTATATTTCCATTTCTCTTATGATTTGGTCCCAAAGGGGGAAAAAGTGAGAATCATTCATGAATCTTCAATATCAAAAGTGTGCTAAGCTTACACTTGTACTTTTGCTGTTGGTAACTTCATATATATTATATATACAATAGGATGAATTGAGTAGTGAAATCGTATCTTTTGAAAATTTTAAATTTTTATAATATAATTTGTATCTTTTTTATATTTTCTTTTGATGATATAATTTTTATCTCTTGAAATTTTATATTTCCATAGCCTTAAATTTTTAATATAACTTCCTAAGTATGCATTTTTCTAACATAAATTCATTCATCTTTCTATGTGTAGAGGTAAATTATAGACAATTTAAACAATTTAAATTTATTGAACAAATTGTTTATGTTTATATGAATATGTTATATATTTTAAGTAGCTAGAAACTCAAGAGGTCTTAGTTATTAAGGGGAATGTTGTTCTCGTCATGAGTTTGAACAGTTGTGTTTGAAAGGTATGTGTACTTTGTCAATAATTAAGAAATATTTTGAACAAATATTAAATTGTAATCGCATGTAAACTATATAAAAATAATTAGCTAGGGAAGTACACATGTGGGCATAATAATGGATGGTGAATATGAGATGCCTCTTGACCAAGAATCATATGGCATACAAAGTTTAGATACTTATTTGGTTATTTTAACAGTAAAAAACAAAGAGCAAAAGCCAAAGGAACAGAGACCAAATAAATTATACTCCGAATCCAAATTATTATTTCCCAGCACTATGTTTTTTTTTTGTTAATTTAATGACCCTTTTTCAACAGCAAAGGCAATGTATGGACCTGATTCGAGTTTGTCAAAACCAGTTTTATCCACTGGCGACGGACTGTGCGTGCAGCAGACACCAGAAACAAAGGTGGCTCAATCCTTGCGCAAAGGGCAATCATCTCCCGATAACTGTACTCATAAATTCCCAATTAACCGCTTTTGCATATTTTATCTAAATTAATTGATATAATTATATTTATTTGTATTTATCTTTTATTTAATTTTTTTAATTATATTTAATATTTTCCTTATACTTGTGTGATTTTAAATAATTAAATTTTTATGTCAGTGAATATTTACTTTATTATTATGATTGTAAATTAATTTTATAGAGAGCGGGTCCAAGGAGCAGTGGCGAAAGAGCCGACACCGACGCGTACAGGCTGGGAGCTGAAATAAACAGCTCTTGCTGCTTGGAACTTCCAAGGGTAACCTTTCGCTTAGTTTACGCAATCGCCTTTCATTGGCCTCTTACCACTTTTTTCAATTCATGGGAACCATTTTAACCTGACTTTGAACAATGAGATCCTATATTATACCAAATCTTTTTATATACGTTCTTTTCTCTTTTTTAACGGTACATATATAATTTGAATCTCTAGCAATTATATGAATCAACCGAATTAAATCAAATTAATAGTGATGAATTTAATTTAAATAAATAAAAAACGTCAAACAATTTTTTTACTACCTAGCGCTACGATGTGAAAAAGAATTTAACAATGGTTTTTAGTTTCACTATATTATGTTAAAGGTTCTTCCTATATTTTTACCTCATTTTATAGTTTTCAGAGGACTCAAAAGCATCTATGAATCTTTGACATCTAGGAATTCCGAAAATATAGAAAAAAAAAAGTGTATGTGAAAGAAGAACTTTAAATATCTAACCTATCTTGAAAAATTGTAATCTATTGTCATGACCTCCAACAGACTCATGTGATTTATCAGAGTTAAATATATTGTCACCTAATTATATAGATCTAACCTACAATTAGTCATTAGATCCCTACACCTAATGCCAACTCTAAGACCCTCTAAAAAACTTCTCGACCATAATCGAGAGAAATGATTAGAATCATCTCACCCTTATTCATTTCTCTTATATCTCCTCATAGAGAAAGATAATCTTGACACCATCACCGACTGATCATCTTTCAACGTAACTCTATTTCTAAATTAAAAATAAATAGATAAATAAATAAATTATAAATGTTGTAATCTAATTGTTATGTCAACAAGTCTTTAATTTTAACTGTCTTGGTGCAATGTTTGAATATGAAGATTTAAAACTTTGGTAGATAGACAAGTTTTAGTGGAACACTAACACTTTATTCATGAAAGTGCCTTTGAGTATTTGACTATCATAGAAGAATGTACTTTAATGAACTAGAGCTACCAATAACAATGTAAATGTTGGCCAACGCAATTTCCTTTTGGTAGGATATTTTGGACCCTATAACACATAGCTAGGATTGAAAAATACAATTTTTTTTATCCTAATGGACAATTTGAGTTCATGTATCGCATAATATAAAATTCTAAATATAAATATAATATGGGTATCAAATTCATTGTGGTGTGTTTATCACGTTATTTTATATTCTATTAAATATCTCATTCATTTTTCTGTCAAATATTTAATAATTTAATTGGGTCATCCCAAACAATTTGGAAATGCCTCCAAACACTTTGGATGGTATCAACATTTGAATATTTATAAATTATTTTGTTTATCTCTCATTTGTTTTTCTATTTTATGCTTTGATGTCTAGTGGCCTAGTATTGCTGTTTGTGTTGTGCCGTCTAATTAAATTAACTAACAAAATAATTACAGTAAGTTGGATTGCTTTTAATTTTATAGTATAATTAAATAACACAAACTAAAAGAAAACTAAGGTCAAATGTTTTAATTTTTAGAAATAATATTATCCAGACATAATCCAACCACAATCGACTATACAAAAATCAATAGGGTCAGTAAAAAGAAAAAGAAAACATAAATTTTGACTAAAAATTAATGTAATAATGAATGTCGGATTAAAATCTATAATTGTAGGTACATATGTATAATATACAATGTTATTATAAAGTATGACATAAAATTAAGTAATCAATTATGTTATATGTGTCATAAGTATTAAAGTGTTATGAAATTAAAATGAAGATATCATAAGTTACGTATATAATTTGACGAGGAACAAAATTATAAATACTTAAAAAAATTTACTCAATATTTAGTCTATATAAAGAGATAGTCGTCCCAAAAATGGTTAACTTGTATTACTTATCATGTGAGTTTTTACGACAAGAGAAAATATATCTTTTTGGAATATCACACTAAAGAAAGACTCAAAGATCTCAACTTATCAATTAATTTAGGTACGCTTTCGCATCTAGTATTTTTATTCTTGATTACATGATAGTATTTGTTCAGG
This sequence comes from Hibiscus syriacus, assembly GCF_006381635.1. Taxonomy (NCBI): domain Eukaryota; kingdom Viridiplantae; phylum Streptophyta; class Magnoliopsida; order Malvales; family Malvaceae; genus Hibiscus; species Hibiscus syriacus. The sequence goes on along the minus strand of NW_024062857.1, from coordinate 618,488 downwards.
ACATTTCTTAAGCATTGACAATGCATACACCCACCTGCAAAGGCAACTGTTCGAACTCAAAACATCTATGAGAACAACACACTCTTTTACCACTAAAGACACTCGATATTTTCATGACCTTCTTACATAAATTAAGTTGTTAATGTTTTGTCAAGTAGGTTTAAAGTAATGGATGACGAGCAAAGTAATGAAAATCAAGGATAAGTGAGTTTTTTTAGGGTAAGGATTAGTGATCAACAAAGGAAATAGAGACAAAATTCTAGAAAGAGAAAATAACCTCAGTGACCAAAAATGTCTTATAATTACGATTTAGACCAACTTTTTTTCGATTTGCCAAAATGACCAACAAAATCGCAATGCGATCTCTAAATCGCAACGCGATCTCCAGTATCGCAAATCAGTTTCTAGATTCGCAACGTGATTTTGACTATCGCAATGCGAATATGTAAATCGCAACGCGATAATACAAAATCGCAATGTGATTTTCAAAGCGTCATTAGTATCGCAACGCGTATTTTATTTTCAAATTCTAAACACGAATATTAATATATCCTGTAATCGCAACTCATAACCTAAAACCCTAAATCACAACTCAGTCCCATCTCCATCTCTCACTCTCTACGGCAACATTCGTCCCCATCTCCGACGAAATCCGTCCCCATCTCCGGCGAAATCCATCTATCTCCATCTCTCAGAGCCACCTTCACAATCATTCACGGTCAGAAATGGAAAATCAACCAAATCAACCACCGAGGGTTAGTTTTTTTTAATTATTTTTATTTTAAAATTTTTTGCATTATTATTAGGTTTTTCATATTGAAATTGATGATAAGTTTACTGGTAATTTCAATAATAGATTAACTATTTCACTTAGATTGCTTATTAAATTCATTCGATTGTTGCCAATACTGCTAAACTGTTTAGTCTTTAACCCTTTGAAGTTAGTATTTGTCTTTATTTTGTCTTTTGGTTGAAGTAATGCAATTCATTCAAGTTTCAATTTTAGAGAATGACTATTTGAAACAAAGAATCGCAATGCGAAATGAAAATCGCAACGACAAAATCGCAACGCGATTTTAGTTTCGCGTTGCGATTTTCTCGTTGCGATTTGCATTTCGCGTTGCGATTATCTCGTTGTGATAGTCAAATTCGCGTTGCGATAGTCATTTTCGTGTTGTGATTTTCATTTTCGTGTTGCGATTTTAAGTTTCAGAAACTATTCTTCTTCTGCAAATTGAAACTTGAATGAATTGCATTACTTCAACCAAAAAAATTATATTTTTCTTATATTTCATTTTGATTAATTTTTTTTAAAATTTATGTAATTCACTAATATATGTCTTTTTTGTAAAACAACATATTGATGCATGGGTGTCACGTCTTCTAATAATAAGGAAAATGAGGAAAAATAAAAAAAAATACGTGATATACAATTATGCCGACGTCTTTTCACATAGTTCACTTGAAGAATCAACGAGATGAATCATATGTGTTGGGTAATGGACAAGCTAAACTTTATCCTGCATGGTGGGAGGTCGATAAAGTTAGTATTTATTTTTAAATATTTTAAATGTGTTCATAAATAAGTGCGCAATTGAATTATTACTTATGATTGCAGGTGTTTATCCCTGTTTTGGAACCATAATCATTGGTTTCTCGTCGAGCTTCAGCTCCCATCCCTGAAGATAATAGTATATGACAGCATGATAAATTACATATCATTGTCTGATTTGAGAGATATTATTAAGGGATTGAGCTCTAATTTTGGCTAAATTCTTGGATGTGATTAATTATTGGACTTATTCTGGAAACAAGAAGCCAAAGAAGTTCAATGTTACAGTTATCAGAGACGAGATCGTGCCACAAAAAATGCAGGGAGCCAGAGGGGATTGTGGTCCTCTCGTATGCATGTGTTTGGAGCGTTTGACGACAGGAAGTATACAGTTTCTACCTCCCACCGATAGAGATAGAGGTGCAGTAAGCTTGTGGTTTCGGCATTTTATGGCTAGAGAGATATATGCGAGACGCTGCCTACCTGCATCCGTGTTATGAAAGTGTCCATAAACAATTGGTAAGTCAAATGCAAGTGTTGTTAAGTACCTAGAATTCAATAATTTGTTGTTTGTTGGTTTTAGATGTGTAGAAAGTGTTGTTTAAGCAAATGTTTGGTTTCTGCAGGTTAATCCTGAAGTGAGCTGCGTGAAATTGATGTATGGGTGCATAAACAACTGTCTGGGGTACACTTTTTTTTATTGTTTAATTGATTCTTAAAAGTTGATTTGTTTAATTGATGAGGAAAATAAGAATTATTATTATTTTTTGCTTGTTTAATTGATTTGTAAAAGTTGATTTGTTTAATTGATGTGTAAATAATTCTTATTTGTGCTTGTTTAATTGATTGAAACGTAAAAGTTGATTTGTTGATTTTCAATCTGCATCATATTGAAGGCAAAAGACCTGTTGAAGGTACACTTTCGCAACGCTAAACTCAAAATCGCAATGCGAAATCCAAAATCGCAACGCGAAATCCAAAATCGCAACGCGAAAGTCAATTCGCGTTGCGAAAGTTAATTCGCGTTGCGATAGTCTAATACGCTTTGCGATTTTCTCGTTGCGATAGTCAAATTCTCGTTGCGATAATCAAATTCACGTTGCGATAATCAAATTCGCGTTGCGATTTTTGCGTTGCGATAGTCAAATTCACGTTGCGATATTCAAATGAATGTGTAATAAGTGATAACAACTGAACAGATCATAGCAATGTTCAAACTCAAGTTACTAATACATGCCTAACTGAAAATGTTAAAAGTTTACACATAAAATACACATAATACAACGTTTGCATTTAAAAATCACCTAAGTTAATAGTCCTAAAAGGTGAAGCTGGTTGTGATTGGGATTTTGATTTTGATTGCGATTTTGATTGCCTTTTGCTTGACACAATATGAGCTTTGGATTTTGATGAGGATCCATATTGTGGTAGAGGAAAAGATGATTGTGATGGCACTGGTGATCCACATGTCAAACTTGTATGACCACTTTCCTTGCACCGACTATATGTCGATCTCTTCTTCTCTTCACCTTTAGACGGTATATGATCGTGACTTTTTGGTCGGTTAGGTAGCCTTCTGTCCATGGCTGGTGGCAAAATTGTTTGTAAGTCATCTGGTATGTCCCACTCAGAAAGATGTAGAATAGGTAGATAATCTCGGCATAAGTCTGTCGATATACTTCTGTAGTGTAGCAATCCATAGCGTATGCGCTTGAATCATCTTGGTTTAGATGAATAGAAACTTTTATAACATGGCCACATGGATAACCAAATGTTTGTCATTTCATACAACTACACATCTTTGCATTTAGATCGACAAACCCATTTAAATTATTATCCAGTACTTCAAACAAAGTGTTTGAACATGGTTCAACTCTCCATGACGTTGACTTCACAACACGTTTCGTTATCTTTTTTTCAGTCCATGGTGTAACACGATGTTCCAATGTTCCTGTAAATTTAAATAAATAATACTTAGTAAAATATATGATAAGTTACGAATTTAAAGAAATAATACTTGCATGGTTTCTTTTCTTGTAGTACCACTGTTGAATAGAGGCTCGAAAAATCTCCATTAACATAGTAATGGGTAATTTCTGGGAATGACGACTTAGAGCGTTGATTGATTCTGCACTATTAGACATCATGAAACCATATCTTGCTCCAAGTTGATGTACTCTTGACCATCTTTCAAACCCGACATCTTCTAGTGTTTGAGCACACTGAGGCAAAACACGTCTTAAACAATTTATATGCTTATTAAAATCCACTTCCCGATAAGCTTTTACAGCCTTCCAGTATGTCCATTTGTGATATTTTATACCAGCAGACCTTGATTTTAAATTTCTATACAATTGAACACCACAAAGTCCATGAAAGGCATCTGGGAAACACCTTCTAACAGCGTTGTCAATTGAGTTTGCCCTATAGGATATGATTGTCATATTGCCAATAGGACCTATGCAATCCCTAAGATGCCCCATAAACCATGTCCATGAATCAGAGATTTCAGATTTGCCAACCCCGTAAACTATTGGCAATATCCCATTGTTAGCATCCATGACTACTGCTAATAAGTTTACTCCAAGGTATCGACCTTTCAAATGTGCTCCGTCAACTATAATAACTGGGCGCATACAAGTAATAAACGAACGAATCTACAAAATAATATACACAAGAAATATAATCATTTAAATGTGAAATGCATGTAACTAACAAAAATGAGTCAACAAAATTATATTGATTTACTAACCGCAGCACCAATGGCGATAAACAGCAACTCAAAGCGTCCATCTCTATCTGTTTTGATATGAGTTAACAACCCAGGATTTTTCACCTTTAAATTATGACAATAAGCCGGCAGTTGGGAAAACGATGCTTCTGGCGACCCCCTCAACAATTCCAATGCATAACATTTGGCTCTCCAAGCTTGAGAATATGAGATACTAATCTTGAACCGAGCATTCATGTCAGTCATAATTTCATGTCCCCGATATACCCTACCATTCAAAAACATTAACTCAGCCAGAAAACCACCCAACACCTTTTTGTTTGCCTGTCTAGGGTGAGGAAAAACTTGGGTTCTTTAACATGTATGTTTATCAATAAAAGTCCTAACTTGAAACATTTCGCAATCTTTTATCCTCTTTGCAATCATACGCCACATACAGTTTTTATCAATCATACACCTTGTTTTGAAACGATCTTTGCTTGATTTGTTAACTTTTAGTTGATATCCATCTTCCACACATTTCGTATACAAAGCTATCTTCAAGTCTTCCTTTGTATCAAAACAATCATCTTTCTTGATACGAATAATTTTTGTGTAACAATCAACTGCTATCTTTACCAACTCTTCTTTCGGTATCTGAAATAATTCTGGCATATTCCAGTTATACTCCCGTGGCATTTTCTTCGGGGACTTTTCTTCGGGGATTTCTTCTTCTTTTTCTTCTTCAGGGTTATATGAATTACATAATGGATGTTCAACATGTTCATTCACAGTCGTAAATTCCTCCGTATTATCATCAACAACATCTTCCTCGGCAGCGGCTGTTTCATCATCAAAATTCGGGTATTGACCAATATCAAAATCATTACATGCAAGGTCTGTTTCTTCTTCTAAAACATCATCAAAATCCGAGTATTGACCAAGATCAAAGTCAGGGTATTGAGCAAGATTAAATTTCGAATACTAACTAGTACTCACAATTTTTTATGTTGGCTCATCATCGTCTAACTGGTCAATATGAAAACCGGAATTTGGTGCTGAAAGTTGATTAGGATTTGGATTAGGGAAAGGTTGTGGGTTTTGAGATTGTTTTTGGTATTGGAAATATGGTGAAACAAAATTTGATTGGTGATGAAATTGTGGTGGAACCATTAAATTTTGAGCACCATAAATTGAGGTTGAAAAACTTAGTTGATTACTACCCGCTACTGACCCAACTTCACTACTTCTAGGTTCAACAACATACAATGTAACATCAACTTACAAAACACTAATGTAAGCAATGAATTTTTCAACATCTTCATTGTCGGTTAACAAATAAACTTTACCTTTTCTTTGATAATATAGCCTAAATCCACTTAGGGGCTCTAAATTCAATTTATTTGCAACACGTAACATTAGAGTTTCATAAGTTAACTTTTTTAATGATAGTTTTAGTTGAAGATTCATGGGTAAAGGCATATATTGTAAAACACCATGAACATTCTCCCATGACCCTCCAAAACACAAATCTATCCAAACATGATCAACATTAGATGATTTCATTATTGTAAATTAATTTACTAAACAAACAAGCTACGAAACTAAAACCTGTTGTCGGATGGGGAAAGATGTCGTTGGATATAAGATGTCGTTGGATATAGGAATGGATATCGCCGGAGAGAGTGATAGATGGAGATGGAATGAGTTGCGATTTAGGGATTTAGGTTATGAGTTGTTGCTGCTGCGTAGTTATATACCCAAAAAATTTGTGTTGCGAAACTAAAACCTGTTGCGAATTTGAAATTTTGTGTTGCGATAGTCAGAATCGCGTTGCAATAGTCAAAATCGCTTTGCGAATCTGGAAACTGATTTGCGATACTGGAGATCGCGTTGCGATTTAGAGATCGCATTGCGATTTTGTTGGTCATTTTGGCAAATAGAAAAAAATTTGATTAAAATCGTATATTATAAGACATTTTCGGTCACTGAGGTTATTTTCTCTTCTAGAAAAGCCCAATAAACTCACAGGTGCATACATGCATTACTAGTAAAGTTATACATAAGTTACATGTTTTGGATTAGGAGAGTTGAGATATATTTAATTAAATGGGAAATAATGTAAAATTATATTGTGTTATACAAAATAAAAACTGTCTTGGAGAGAGAAGAAATAAACCGAGAAAGAAGGATAAGGTTTAGTAAAATATTTGGATAATCAATTACATTGAATAGGTTTAGTAAAATTACATTGAACGACAAGATTCTTTTTATACAGTCTTTCATACAATTTTTCTTTCTTCATCTTCTTTGTCCTCCTAGTTTATTTGAACTTTTTTGTTGTTGAAAGCAACGTAGTTAAACTACATTTTTTCCAGTGCATTCTGAAAACCCTTTTAAGCAATAAGACACTTTCTTTTGCCTAGTTAACAAAGACAATTAAACTCAACTCTTCATAGAGATTTTTTTTCTTGAAAATTTGGTTGTTATTTTTTTAATAGTATGGGGATTATAAGATAGTATCTATTTAAATTTTTATAATTATTTAACAATGTACATATATTCTATGAATACAATTATTCGAATTCAAAACTTCTAAAAAGACTAACATTCACTTAATTTAGCTAGGCCCATCTCTAATTAGTTTTAGCCCACTTTTGTAGAGTCCAAGTTTTTGGGTGCTCCTTCCTAAATTAATCATGCGAGTGCATAGGCCTCAAGAGAATAGATAAAAACATTTGAATGGACATGTCGGTCTCTAATTTTAAGTGGGTTAAGTTTGACTCAAACTGGAAATAAATAAAAAATTAAAATTCAATACTTTAAAGTTTGTGAGTTTCAAATTTTCAAGTTCAAATAAAAAAAATTAAAGCTTGTAAAATCTTTGACTCGAAATATTATCGGACTTGACTCGATTGAAGCTTAAACTCGAGCTTGATTCAAACTCGAACTCAAGTTTGAATATGAACCATAAGTACATGAAAATCTTATATTATATTCTAAAAGACCTTATAAATGTTAATATTATTAATAATTTAATTTAAAAAATAAATATTTGATATTGTTTTTTTTTTTTTAGTTTTTTGAGAGTTTTTCGAGTCAAATATTAAGTAGTTCGTTTTGATTCGTTAAAACTCGAATAACTCGTGATATTTCTCAATTGCAAACAATGTACAATTAGTTTTTCTTCATTTGGACAAAGAAGGAATTCAAAAGAAATCACCAGCAGCAGTCAGCACCAATCCTTTTCAGTTTTCTGCGTGTGGAATTTGTCCCCAAACTTCCTTCTTTTGATTACTGGCGGAGATTGTTGGTAATCTAAGAAGGATGTCTCACATTAATGAGATATTAGCCTTACAAAGAGTATTTATATACGTATTTTCTCGATAATATATATATATATATATATATTAATTTGGGTTATAAGTGGAAATAATAACTATTAAATGATAACTTTCAATCTCTCATAACATTTATAGTGTTCGAATTCGGGTCTGTAAGAAATAACAACAATTTTTATATTACGGAGACTACTTGATTCGTGCTCTATTACTCATACTTTTAATAGAAAAAAGCCCCGCTCATGCATGTCGTTATTGTCTCCCACTCAGTTCCTGTATTTATATTCGTATTGATGATTTATTTTTGACACGTATCGTGTATTATCTTTTCACAATTTGTTCGTATGTATTCTTTTCAATTTTTTCTTTTATAAGGAAGTCATTTACTCATTTGCAAACCACTCAATCATTTAGTTCTTTTTTTTTTCTTTTCAGACTTTTTTTTTTAATTTTCTCAAAGTTTAAAGAAAAAAAATTAAGTACTCAAATTATATCTTTAATTCATTTTAAGTGTGTAAAATATTTTTTCCTTCAAATTAGGTGTATAATATTTTTAATGTTGCTCTTTCAAATAATAAAAAAATTTAACGATCATTACGATATATGTACTTAAAAGAGTAACGTTAGAAATGTTAAACGTCTACTTTAAATAAAAATATTTTAAACACTTGAAATAATCAAAAAGATCTAATTCAGACACTTGTATCTTTTTCATTAAACTTTTTCCATTATCTTATTTAACGATATACATTGTGATTGTTCTTCATATTCATATTCTTTCGACATTTTTTATTCTTTCCCAGAAAAGAGTATTTTATTTTGAGTTTCATCTTCCATTTTTCAAATATTTAGAATTAAAAATATAATGTTAACTTCAAAGGATAACATTTATTTTCGATTATTAATAAAAATAAAAATTTCTAAAACAATAACTCTCCGTAACACAATACAACTTTTTTACTATTATTGTTTATTTTATTTTAAAATAGTAGTTATCCAATAATAACTGCCATTAAGCTGCTGGTTCCGGTGCCGTGGGTAGGCCAAACCTGAGGAGTGCTGTAAAACCGCTGGTGGTGGATCCAATCGGAACCGTCGTCTTCAGATTTCCGTCTACTAACCTACGGAGAAACAGACCGAGGGAAAATCAGCGGCGGTGGGTCAGGTTTCCGAAGACTCTCGGCAGCGCGTGCCAATTGAGATTGGGTGGCGAGGATCGCAAGAAGATGCTGCCGGAGACAAGTGACGCAGACGCCGACGTTGCTGCTAAGGTCATTCAAATGATCCTTGCACCTCATTTACTTCAAAAAAATAACTGCCATTAATTTTCATCTTGCGTTCTTTTATAGTCCCTGTAATCCCTCCCTCGTCGAGTTGGAGGTTTATACATGGAAAAACAAAGGAGGTTCTGTTTATGTAATTTAATGCTGGGACCCACATTTCGTTTCTCGTAGAGAGATGATCCGAATATCTATGATGGAATTCAACGGCTTGGAGTTGCCATGAATAAATCTATAGAGATAAATTAAATTAGAAACCCTTTACATAAATAAAATTTGCAAATAATAAGCCAAGTGAGTAGCCACCTAAGAAGCTCTGTTTTGAAAATCGGACCGGACCGGTCGGTTCAATCGAAAATTGTTGTTTAGTCCGGTTTAATCTAAATCGGTTGAACCGCTAATAGTGAATCGGCCAGAACCGTTGAACCGTTCGAACCGGACCGGCTGAAAATCGGAAAAAATGGGAAAAAACCGAGAAAATCGGGATTTTTGTTTTTTTTTTTTAAATCTTTAAACCAAACAACGTCATTCGTTAAACGAGCCAAGTCGAACTCGAGTATTGCTGAGCTCGACTCGAACTTGAAAATTTTAAAAGTAAACTCAACTCAACTCAAACTCACAAGCTAAAAATTATCAAGTTCAACTCAAACTCGTGAACTCAAAAAAAAAATTAGAAGCTCGATTGAAGCCTAAAATTCAAGCTTGATTGAAGTGAAAGAATAGTTTACTCAATGCTCACCAAAAGGCTCCATGATTTTGAATGTCAAATTACCTCTATTATTTATAGAAGTTAGTTGTGATGCGCTTCTATGTTTCTTAGTAATATGAGATTGTTTTGTTCTCATATTTTCTCTTTAGACTTTTGTGATGCTCTTCTATGTTTCTTAGCCATGTGGTATTGTTTTAAAAAAAAAATTAAACCAAACAATATCATTTTGTTATGATTTTTTTAACTCCAAATTTATTTTTTAATTATATTTATATAATTATATTTATTATTTAATATGTTTTACCTTAAATATTATGTTGTAGTTAATTTGAATCATTTTGTTTCACTTGATTTTATGGTTTTTAACTTGTATATGTTATGAATTGCTTTGAATATGACTTGTGATATAAAAAATTATTTTTTATTAAATATTTTTGGTATTTTTATTTAATTTTTTAAACAATTATAACGTCGTCCGATTCTTCCGACCGGTCAGACCGGTTTAACCGGTTGAACTAGTAAACTGGTAGCATGACCGGTCCGGTTCTGAAAATCATGCTAAGAAGCATCTCTGCAGTTCTCTCACTTCCAAACTGTCTCAGCTTCATGTCTCCTAAGACAGTCCATCAGAGATTATGATATAAAGAAAAAACCCATCATTTTGTCTAAATCTCAGTGGAAATGGCTGGACCTACCCATCAAAGAAAACCAAGCATGAGCACTTGCTGAAACCAGAAGAAGCGGCCTCAGAAGAATGACAAACCACCTCCTTGGGCGGTTGTCAAAGGCCTTTTCTATGGCAAAACCCCCCAACATCAACAAGAGCAGCAGCAGAAAAAAAGAAAAAGGAGCAGCTGATGGAAGAAAGTGGGAAGAAATGCAAGAAAATGAGGTGTTCGGGTTCATTATGTAGCAACACCAAGGTTATGCAAAAGCCTGAAGCAGCTTCTTCCCCTGAAGTCCATAAGAAAAAGGCATCATCATCATCACTTGAAGCTTCTTCTAGCAGATCCATGAAAGGTCCTCTACATGAACTCGATGGTGTTGTTTCTTCAACGAATTCTTCGCTTTCTTTATCTTCGGCCGCATCAGCCTCCTCCGTTGGTGGTGGGTCTTTCAGAGGAATGCCATTCAGGAGATTCTCCGGCTGTTACGAGTGCCGAATGGTGGTTGATCCAGTCCTTGGGATAGCCAAAGATCCTTCCTTGAGGACTTCCATTTGCACCTGCCCTGAATGTGGTGAGGTTTTCATGAAAGCTGAACATTTGGAGCTTCATCAAGCTGCTAGACATGCAGGTAAATCATCTTCCCTGCAATTTCAACAATCATATATAAGTTTCTTAATCTTACTTTGCTGCTCTCCATGTTTATCAACAGTATCTGAACTGGGTCCTGAGGACACCAGCAAGAACATAGTGGAAATCATATTCCAGTCAAGCTGGTTAAAGAAACAAACGCCCATATGCAAAATTGATCATATCCTCAAAGTCCACAACACCCCCAGAACCATCTCCAAATTCGAGGAATACCGAGACTCCATCAAATTGAAAGCAACTAAGCTCCCCAAAAAGCACCCACGCTGCATAGCCGACGGCAACGAGCTCCTCAGGTTCCACTGCACCACTTTTGCATGTTCACTCGGCCACAACGGCTCCTCCAACTTATGCAACTCAATCCCAAACTGCAATGTGTGTAGCATTCTAAACAACGGTTTCAAGGTAGTTCAAGAAGCCAATGGAAAAGGAATCCTCACAACAGCAAACAGTGGCAAAGCTCATGATAAAGCGGCCGGAGTTGAAGATGGGAATGAAAAGAGGGCAATGCTCGTTTGTAGGGTGATTGCTGGAGAGTTCAGAAGAGCATGGAAGGTAACATGGAGGATTACGACTCAGTGGGGGGCGATTTGGGGTCTACTCCAACTTAGATGAGTTGTATGTGTTCAATCCTAAGGCTATATTGCCCTGTTTTGTTGTCATCTACACAGGGTTTTAATGGGGGGGGGTTCACTAATCCAAAGGATAATTTCCTTGTTTCGGATGTAGCAAAATTCAATCTTTGTTTTGCTAAATACTTACTGCTTTCAGTTATGTGAATTCGATGGCTTAACATTCATAAAACTTTACACAAAACGCCTAAATACAAGCTTGTTTGAAGTGAAGATTGTGTTGTCATATTTGATTGGCGCAAGGCATTTAAAGCATGGAAGATATCATCATCTGATATTCATGGCGTTCACAACAGAAATGTCAACTCAGGGGGACACGTTTTTCAACACTGAAATTAAACTTCAAACATCAAGCTTCTAATGTTTGTAATGGGACAAAATTTTCCGACCATCGAAGAAACTAGTTAATAACAAATTGTGTACCTTGTTTGATGGAAGACAGTTGCACCCGTAACTTTGTTTCCCTTCATTGTGTGGATTCCATTCCATTTGCTAACGCCAAGCACAAATACTGCATCCAATTGAAATTTTCCATGGCAGTGGAGTTCCCTGTCTTGTCTTCATCCATGGTTTTATGAAATATGAAAAATCTGACAAATTTGATTTTTACTAGAAGTTTGCACTTTGGAAATGAATAATGTAAAAGTTTTCCCCAACATTTGTTGAGGTTATCATTTTGATTTTTGTTTGGAACATTTAAAATTTCAATAGTTGAATTTTTTATCAAAATAATCCGTACTAGATGAAGAGTGATAGTTGACTAATGATCAATACATGTTGCTGACATGATATTGCATGTCACCTAAGATATGAAGTGTTGTGCGCCACATCACCCAAGGTGATAATATGGCATGTATCATGTCATCTAAGGTGACGACATGTCATATGACACGTCAACAGTTAAACACGTGTGAAAATATCATGTCAACAATATGTGTTAACCGTTAGTAGACTAACTATTTTTATCTAACATGGACCATTTTTACCAAAAATTAAAATCTTGGAGACTAAATATGTTAGGGAAAAAAGAATAAAGACTAAGATGACCATTCAAATAAATAGGGACTAATTTTAAGATTATGCCTTTGGAAATCTAAACCAACTTTATTACACTTCGTCTCAAACAAGTTTTATTGGCATCATATATGTATCGATTGTGAAAGAAGCCAAGTTAAAGAAAAACAGACCCCAAAACCCACATCGGCCACAGTTGAAGCAGCGTGCGTTCTGAGGTTCTGCGTGGGTTTCCATTAACAGCTGCCCATGTCAAGTGTCATTGATTTGTGGGGTTACACCTCCTTCCACATACACATAGTTTTAGATATTCTGTATGTTTGACTCTTGTTTTGTACTCATTATCTCATGATTTGAGTTCTCTTGGCATTCCATAATAATAACAAAATCATATATATTATTATAAAAAATACGTTAAGCAACTAAGAATGGGTTCAATAGGCTATTGGAATAATATACTCACAAAACCTTCCAATTCCATCGTGTTTCTTACATATACAAAATCCATATCTTCTTCTTTCCTTTTTTCTGAAAAAAATAAATAAATAGACGAGAGCCATAAACAATCGAAGCAGCTTTGATAATTGCCTATTTTTTAGTTAATTTTATTTGATTTTATTGAATTTAATTTGTTTATTTAAATTTTTTTATCATATTAGATATCGATTCAATTTTAATTAGAAATTAAGTTATATTTTATTGTAATTCTACCGATTGATGATTACTTGGTGAATAAGTTTATTTAGTTAAAAAAATTATGAAATAATAATTCTTCTCGATAAAGTATTTGACCCTATAAATAGATGGCATGCCTAAAATTTTAAAATTATGAAAAAAAGAATTATTTTGAAGAGATGTATTCTTTCTGTATTGTCTAAAATTTTTGAGTTTACATTACAAAGATGAATTTTGTAGGGATGTTGTAAGTGTTCCGAGTTATTATATATATATATGTGCGTGCGTGTGTGTGTGTTTGATAGAATGTATGTTTTTGGTAGAATACTCTATCTTTAAAGAAATTATCTTAGATTTGGAAACGAATATTAAGTATGATAAAAATGATTTAAGATTATTTCTAATTTATTCATTATCCCCTTATTATTCAACATTTATAGATACAATTTTGTATAGTCATGAATCTCTCACAATTGAAAAAGTTCGCGACTCCTTAGATAAGATAAAACATTGATATTGGGGTTGAATTTGACTCTTTCAGAGAGAGTATCATGGTTCGTGGAAGAACCGAAGAAAAATGATTTTTGATAGTGATGTCAACACTAGGTTGAAATTCAGGAACACAAGAAAAATATACTATTACAAGAAAAAACGGCACATTAAGATCAAGTGCTACAAGCTATAAAATAAAATTCGAATGGATATGGTAGATCACAAGGGAATACAACTAGAGAAATTTGAAAAAATTGACATAGTGAAAAATTATAATATAGTGAACTTTTAGTAATTTATAATAAAAAGTTTATGATAAGTGAGGAGTGAATTCTTGACTTCGAGAGTAATAGTTTTGGGGTAATCCTCAAATATATTGGAATTTTATTGTAAGAAATAGATATATTCATAGTAAACATACATGTTCATGATAACATTCTTGAAATTAGAAAAGCTCAAAAGTCCTATCATCGTGAATGCACACTTAACATACGTAGAAGAAATGATTAGGACTTCGGAGGAAAAGAAGCAACATGAGAGAAAAAGAGAATAATAACAGTTAACCACATCATTATAAGTGTGGCAGAGAGTAGGGCTTGCAAAAGCAAACAAAAGATGTGGGAATTTTGGGAACCCACCACCCATGTTGGTGTTGTTAGAACAGTGGGTCAATGGTTGGACCATCTTTATCTAATGTGCTGATCCTCTCACATAAGGATATTTCCTCAAGTTCTGCATTTTCATACTGAAATGGGACAGCACTGCATTTCAGTTTAGAGTAAACAACATGCAAAGCCGCAATTATTTAAGGTTATATTTATTTTAAATATTGTCATGTTCAATTTTAAAAAGTTATACAAATTTATAATATTTTCATTGCGGTAGTTTTAGGGTTCACAACCAAAAAAGTAATACAAACTTTTCGGTTTAACCTAAAATATTACTATGTCCAATTAAAAGGTTATACTCTTGATAACATTTTCGATTATAATAGATTCTATCTTTTCCTAACTTACATAACAAGTTGTAGCGTAGACTCTCTCATGCACAAATGGTCAGTTTTTATTAAACTTTTTGAGTCATAATGGTAATATGAAAGCTGTTCATTTGTTTCTTGTCTATATTCATATCAGAAAGCATGTAGGATTTTGCTTTTCATTGCTTCAATGGAAATTAACAGCAGCAGCTCTCACAAGCCTCTTTTCCTACAATCTGACTGAATGGTCCACCAAACCCAAATTACAGGTCCTCAAGGAATTCTTATAACAATTCACTTTACACTCAGGGTAGGACACAGGAGAGCAACAGGAACCAGGATAGTCGTCTTTTTGAAAATTTAAAATTATCATAAAATTTAGATATATTCTTATATTTTCCGTTGGTAATCTATTTTCTTCGTATCTAAACTTTTATAAGTTTACCTCCTCTAAAATTTTAGAAATTCACTCCCCACAAAACATCTTGTTGTCTCTATTCACATTCCAAATGAAATGTTTACAACCATTACAATTATAAACCTGTTAGTCAACTGTCACCCTAGACGGAATTGGGTTTAAGACCCTCTTTTTGCAATTAAGAATGCTAAAATTAATGGCAAACAATTTGTTATCAAGTTTCATTCAGTCAAATGACGACGATGATTTTAGAGTTAAAATTGACTGGACTTTTGGGCTATGCCATTCAGAAGTAGATCCAAGGCCCAAGAGTAAAGGGTTTACGGTCATGTGAACCCTCATTTTATTTTTTTAATATTTTCTATGTTCGTTTTGAAATTTATATTTAAATTTTATACATGTTTCTTCTAATAATATTATTTTTAATATTTAAAAGTTTTATTTTAAAAAATATAATATACCTTACAAATAATTTTTATACCCAAGCTCAATCTTAACTGCACAACAATACCTGATTCGTTAACCCTATTCAACTTGAAAGCAATATTACTTGTATTAACTTCAGTTAATCTAATGGAACAAGACATTAGATCCTTTAACAAGATTAGAAGTTTAAATTTTAATGTTATCTATATTACCACCTATTCATTGATTGATGCTTAAATTTTTTTCCAACTTATCTAATTTTGTTAGATCCAACAAAATGTTATTATGCGACTTATTGTCTTGCTATGATAATTCTTTGATAGAACCGTAGAACTTAAATAAAACTAAAATCTAGGATCTGTCATATCAAACCATTAGAACAAACTATTAAATGCGAAAGCGTATTTTATACATTGATATATTAAGCCTCAAATCTTTTAGTTTTGATCTTCCAATAAAATTGATTTTTTTACCGTAAAATTCTCCGAATGGATGGAGAAAAATACAAGTTAAAACTATTTTTTGGGAACCACTACCTTTGTATAATTGATTATTGAATCAATCTTAATATTATAATTATATCACTCATCAATTATAAGTACAACTGTATGTTATCTTTATTATATTTCCATAACACTTTAATACCTATGACACATTTATGTAATTGATAACAATTTTGTATCACATTTTATAATAACATTATACTATATATGTCCGCATTACGTATTTTAATACAATAATCTTATCTCAAGCAAATTGGTTTAATTGTAAAGTTATTCTCTTCATGATATTTTAAATGTTATTAATGATTATAGTATTTGAATAATGTTGATTTTTTTGCACTAAAGTGTATATAAGTGTATTGTATTAGTATATTTACTTAATAACAATAACCTCTTTAGATTATGGTATTGCTTTTTATTATGAGTGTGGTCATAAATTTATATATATATATATATATACACATTAAAAAAACTTGTTTATGTTTTGGTATAAACCCGAATTGATGTTGATAATTAAAGATTATATCAATTACGTCCAAAATAAAAATTTAGAGTGTTTATGGTATTGCTTACAACAACAAAGATCCCTTTGCCAAAAACTTTTCTCATCCTTTCCTTTGTATGACGATAACAGTGCGAAGATAGACATTCCAAAGCCAAACAAACATTAATATATACATACAATAAAAGAAGCCAAACTCTTGAAAGGGAGGATTGCTTTAGCAGATCTACAAGCCATACTTTTCTGCTATCTCGGTACATGTATGATATATGTTGTTTCCAATTATCATAATTTCTTAAACCTTAAACAAATTTGATCAGAAACAAGAAGAAAAACATCTTAAAACAAGAAGATCATGTCAAAAAGACCATCTAGAACAAGATTCAGTGGCACCGATGCTACCACTGATGCTACCGATGGGACGAATGGTGCCGTCCCTGAAGGAACTACCAGCTTTACTCGTGTTACCACTGCCATCAATCTGTCCGGATTGCCCCTACGAATCCTCGGGAGATCATCTGCCCTCGATGTCACGGGCAGTTTGTTTGCGAGATGGAAATCCCCAGACCTAGGATGGTTATTGGTTTCACTGCTTTTGATCCATCCTCTGAAGCTCGTTGGTTGGAAGCACTTTCTCTTCTTATGGATCCCCCATCAGGCTAATCAATACTGGCAATTCTGATAACCAAGACCTCAAAGCTGGCCTCGGTTCAGACGTCGGAACAATTTACTTCACTCTGAAGGTCAAACTTTTCCCGTAGAGCATCTTCGCAGGCGCAGGAGCCATAGTGCTGATGAACTGATGAACCTGAATCTCTACGTCTTCCTAGAACTTGGAATATCATACGACCAGCAGGTCCATTTGGCCAAGGCGAAGGTGAACCAACTCTGCCTCATGAAACCCCTGCACGCCCTGGTCTTGATCCAAGGAACTTCTTTTCCGACCGGGACTAAATGATTTGATAGAGAAACTATCACAAATGACAGGTCAGGACTACCCCCCGGCTCCGGAGTCAACAATCGATGCAATTCCGACTGTGAAGGTATCGGAATTACATCTACGCCATGATTCGCAGTTTCCAGTTTGTAAGGAGGAATTCGAGGTAGGTGGAGAGGCAAGGGAGTTGCCTTGTAACCATATCTACCACAGTGATTGCATCGTGCCTTGGTTAAGGCTTCACAATTCTTGCCCCGTTTGCCGCTACGAGTTGCCAGTTAGCAGGGCCGATGAACAATCTAACTGTGACTATTTCTCCGACCCGAAGTTTCTTCCAGCACGGCAGAAGATGTTGGAGGCTTAGGCAACTGGCTAGCAATTTGTGGCTCCACCACAGTTCCCAAAGTTTGGAAAATAAATGGAAAGAACCCTAACATTTAATAACAAATATACTTATTTTCCATTACAAAGTAATATGCCCTTTAATTTATACATATTGAATACGTAGAAATCTCCATTTGGGATTCCAAAAAATGTTTCATCTCCATGCGGATTTCTTCTCCCTGACTGAATTATAATCTGAAATATGAATTTTGAGTCGCTGCCGCAGTTGAAGATCATCAATGAATACAATAGAGACGAAAATGAATGGTGACTTTGCCTTAGGAGAAACTCCATAACGAATATCGCCTAACTCCTCATAAAAATCATTCATCATCACTGTCGGTGGATCAAATGGGGCTAAGTTGAACATCTGATCAATGTACTTTGGAGATTGCAGGCTGTCAAGGAGCTGTACCATGATGTTCCATCATGGAAACAGGCTCAAGTGATGGCATCAGCGATACTTCATCATCGCTTGATCATAAGTGAAGAGGACATGATGGGGAAGAAACTGTTGATGATGATATGGTGTTGGAGATATTGGTGGGGTGCTGCTGCTGCTGCTTCCATTGTCAACGGAACTATTTGCAGCGGCGGCGGTAACTCTTTGTATTGACTTAGGAGACATTTTATCAGGGATGTATGATCAGTGGATTGAGTGGAAGTTAGATTTGCTGAGGAACCTTTGAGGCATAGCAGTGCAGCATCATAGGCTCTAGCGCTCTTCTGCTGTAGAATAAGACCCTAACCAAATCCTCGTTTTCTGATTGGGTGCCCTAATCTCAGACACCCAAGAACCCCAGCTCCTCATTCTTACACCCTTGTACTTCTTCTTGCAGGATGATGACGATGATGGTGTTGGAGATGTCAATGGTGTCATTTGCTTTATTGGCTCTGCTTGTATCTTTTGCTACCACTCTTCACCATTGACAAGGTAAGTAATCATGGACAAATTACAGTGTGTAGTGGTTGAAGGATCAATGCTTCTGGTTTTTGTTCTTTTTGAAACGTAGGAGGTAATGAGGTAAGAGCTGAAAGTGGGGAGTATTTATAGATGGGGGGAGGCCTCAGTTTTTGAAGTTGGAAGAAGATACTGTTGACGAAAACGGGTAAAGAAAATAAAAGAACACGAGAATTTTACGAGGTTCGACAATGTCTTACGTCCTCGGCCTAGTCGCGCTAGAAGTTTTATTCATGATCTTTTAGGTCTAGGTTACATCTCTATTTATAATAGAAAACCCTGGTACATAATTACAAAATTAACCCCACAACGAGACTTTCTTTGTAAGGACAGTTGATGTTCGCTTCGCTCACTCCGCTCCATCTCCTGTCCTCTTTACTGGTATATTTATGAGCCATACCTAACAATCTCCACCTTGGCGAATATCCTGCCTCTTGAAAATTCAATGTGGGTTGGGTTACCTTGATTCTTTAACAACTCGAAACATTCAACAAGTCCAAGCATGCTTGAACTTGTCTGTCGTAACTGGCTTAGTGAACATATCAGCGGCATTTTCATCATATGTACCTTCTGAACAAAACCTCTCCAGATGCAACCAACTCTCTGATCTTGTGGAACCTTACATCAATATGTTTAGTTCTAGCACGATACACCTGATTCTTAGCCAAGTGAATAGCACTTTGATTATCACAAAGCAACTGAACTCCACCTTGTTGAACACCCAACTCCTTCACTAAACCAATAGCCATAAAGCTTCTTTTGCAGCTTCAGCCGCTGCCATGTACTCAGCTTCAGTTGTAGATAGAGCCACATAGATTGAACAGTAGACTTCCAACAAATAGGCCCTCCACCAAGAGTAAAGACATACCTGTCGTAGATCTTCTATTATCCAAGTCACCTGCATATCTGAATCCACATATCCTACAACCAAAGGATTATCCCGCTGACTCCCAAAAACAATTCCATGTCCCACAGTACCCTTTAAGTACCGAAAGATCCACTTGACTGCTTCCCAATGTTGCTTACCAGGTTTAGACATGTACTTACAAACTTGACTAACAGCATGAGCTAAATCAGGACGAGTACATACCATCGCATACATCAGTAGCCAACACATTAGAATACGGAACCTTTGCCATATCTCAGCTTCCTTATCTGTCTTGGGGCACTGTTCTGATGAGCTTAAAGTGATTCGCCAATGGAGTGCTAACTGGTTTTGCGCTGCTCATCGCAAACCTTTCTAGCATTTCTCAACATAACCCCGTTGAGAGCCGCAGTTTCTTTGAGTCTCTGTCCCTGCAAATTTCCATTCCAAGAATTTTCTTTGCAGCACCTAAATCTTTCATATCAAATTCCTGACTCAATAAAGTTTTCAAACCGATAACATCATCCATGTTCTTCGCAGCAATCAACATATCATCAACATACAGTAATAGAAAATAAAAGAACCATCATCAAGGCTCTTAACATAGACACAACAATCATACTCACATCGGTTGTAGCCAATCTTGATCATATAGGATCAACCGTTTATACCACTGTCTCGGAGACTGTTTCAACCCGTACAAGATTTCTTTAATCTGCAAACTAAATTCTCGTTTCCAGGTTGAGTGAAACCTTCAGGTTGCCGCATGTAGATCTGCTCCTCTAAATCACCATGCAAAAAAGCATTTTAACATCCATCTGCTCTAAATGCAAATCCCAACTAGCCCCAATGCAAGTACTGCTCGGATTGAAGTGTGCCTGACCACAGGAGAAAAGATTTCATCATAATCACTCCTTTCTGCTGTGAAAAAACCCTTCGCTACCAAACGAGCCTTGAACTTCTCCCCCTCTTTTTCTGTTACTACTGGTTTCTTCTTATACACCCATTTGCAACCAATCGGCTTCTTACCCTCAGGAAGGGGAACTAACTCCCATGTGCGATTGTGATTCAAAGACTCCATCTCCTCAACCATGGCTGCCATCCACTTGTCGTTTTCCTGACTAGTAACGGCATCATGAAAAGTACCGGATCATCATTGCTACAATAAGTGCAAAAGATACCAAGTCTTCAAAACCCAATCTGTTCGGAGGCTTTATATTCGTCCGTCTCACCCTGTCTCTGGCGAGACTATAATCCTGCAAATCATCCGTAGTGGAACCACCAGAAGTCGGTTGAGAAGTTTCTGGTTTCTCAACTGGAAACTGCTCGAAATCCACCACTGTCGTGTCTTGCTTCTGCTGCAACATGGATTGTTCATCAAAAACGACATCTCTACTAATCACAACTTTCTTCGCAACTGGATCCCATAACTTGAATCCTTTGACACCTTTCTTGTAACCCAGAAAAGCACTCCTTCGATTTGCATCAAGTTTGGATCTCTCATCAGCAGGTACATGCACATAAGCAGACAACCAAAATCCGTAAGTTATCAAACTAACATCATGACCAGTCCATACCTCTTCTACAACTTTCCCAGCCAGCGATGCCCTTGGCGATCTGTTGATAAGGTAACACGCCATGTTAACAGCCTCAGCCCAGAAGTGTTTGGGAAGCCCCGCATTCAACCGCAAACATCTGGCTCTTTCATTCAACGACCTGTTCATTCGTTCCGCAACACCATTCTGTTGTGGTGTCTTGCGCACTGTAAAATGCCTCTGAATCCCATGCTCCTTACAGAATTGTAGGAACTGTGAATCTGTGTACTCCGTGCCATTGTCAGACCGCAAACACTTGATTTTTCGTCCTGTTTGGTTTTCTACCTCAGCTTTCCACAGCTTGAACTTCTCAAAAACTTCAGATTTCTGTTTCAAAAAACACCCAAACTTTCCGTGAAAAATCATCAATAAAAGTAACATAGTACCTAGATCCACCCAAAGACGATGTCGTGGAAGGCCCCCATACATCAGAATGCACATAATCAAGAATCCCTTGAGTTGTGTGCTTCGCAGTCTTGAAACGGACTTTAGTCTGTTTACCAAGACAATACTTGCAAAGTCGAGCTTACAGCTTTTGACACCATGCAACAAGTTTCTCTGTGTAATTCTGCCATACCACGTTCACTAAGATGAGCAAGGCGCATATGCCACAATTTTGTCGTATCATCACAGGACTCAACAGAGTGACTCCACCTGCAACGGTACTCCCTAACAATCTGTAGATATTCCCTGCAGTCATCTTGCCTTTCATCACAGTCAATGATCCTTTAACAATCCGAATGGTTTCCCTATCCTCGTCAGCCTTAGGGATAAAACCATTCTTGTGCAAAGTGCCCAAGGAATCAAATTCTTCTTTAAGTCTGGGATATGTCGAACACCACTCAACGTCCGAACGGAGCCATCGTGCATCTTAATTCTGACATCACCAATACCAACAATATTGCAACATCGATCATCACCCAAATAAACCGAACCAGAATTAACCGGCCTGTATGTCGAAAACCATTCCATATTTGGCGTGATTGATAAGAACATCCAGAATCAGAATCCAAGCATCCGTCATTGTGTCGTTGAAATAGAAAGCATATCACCCTCACTACAATCAGAATTATCATCCTCGACCACGTTCACAGACTTGGATGAGCCATCACGCTTCTCATCAGTCTGCTTTTTCAACTTCGGACAGTCTCGCTTCATATGTCCCGCCTCCTTGCACTTGTAACAGTGAATCGTCTTCTTATCCCTGGATTTGGATCTGGAATTCCGCTTCCCGGACCCTGCCTTCTCTGGCTTCCGTCCACGATCTCGATTACCCTTGACATATAAGCTATCGGCTTGAGAGCTTTCCCCTGCATTCTGCTTCCGCTGGTTGTGAGCCAACAAGGCTGCAGTAATCTCCTCAACATTGATAGTCTCTTTCCCATATGTAGAGTAGTCACCATGTGTTCGTAGAGGGAGGCAACGAACACAACAGAATCATCGCTCTGTCTTCATCCTCAATTTTCACATCAAGCCGAGCCAGATCAGAAACGATTTGATTGAAGACATTCCGTGTTGCGCCAAATCGTGATCATCCTGCATCTTCAGCCCATACAGCCGCTGCTTCAGATACAGTTTTGTCGTTAAGGATTTGGACATAAACTGACTTTCCAACTTCCTCCAAATTTCGTCTGGAGACGATAGATGCATGACGTGATACATGACCTCGTCCGCCAAGCATAATCGTATGGTTCCTGCCGCTCGCTGCTGCAATTCTTCCCAATCTTCCTCATCCATCGACGCCGGCTTTGTAGATCGCAAAGCCTTCAAGATCCCTTGCTGCGCCAATAGATCCTTCACCCTCGTTTGCCATAATCTGAAGTTACCCTGACCATCGAATTTCGCGACTTCGAATTTTGCTCCTGACATCTGATACCAATTGTTGACGAAAACGGGTAAAGAAAACAAAAGAACACGAGAATTTTACGAGGTTCGGCAATGTGCTTACGTCCTCGGTGCCTAGGCGGCGCTAGAAGTTTTTATTCAATGATCTTTTAGGTCTAGGTTACATCTCTATTTATAATAGAAAACCCTGGTACATAATTACAAAATTAACCCTGTACCGTACCGCGGGCTGCGCCCCCGCACCCCCAACCCACATCATTCGTAACCCCACAACGAGACTTTCTTTGTAAGGACAGTTGATGTTCGCTCACTCCGCTCCATCTCCTGTCCTCTTTACTGGTATATTTATGAGCCATACCTAACAGATACATTGGTCAAATCCGTATGGTTCCACATATGAATACAAAAAACATAGAAATGTTTGACTGACAGATATATGACTGGTTGTATGGTAAATATTTTGCACCAAACATGTGGATGACACATGCAGTTGAGAAATGTCAATCTGCAAACCTCACCACTCATCCTACTTGTTCTCGAGGAGTCAAATAGTTTTGTCCATTCACAAAATTACAGCTAGAAATCATTTTTGAATGATTCAACCGATATCCCATTGCAGTTGGCTATATCTGCTCTTGGAATGATAGTATTTTTTTAATAATTTAGGTTGATTATAAAGTAATATTTATTCAAAATATTTTTAAATTATTGATAATATACATATTATACAAATATAACTGTTCGAATATGATATACAAACCACAAAACTTTCATATTGGTTTCTTTATCATTTTATGTTTTTATTGTTCATGTGAGTTCAGATACCCTTTTGTTTATTTGTTATACTAATGTGAGTTTAGAAAGAAAAAGAGGAACATTGGATTCTTCCTTGGCACTTCCAAGATCTACATGCTTTTTAGTTCTTGGAAGTATTATGATCATGTTACTCAAATGTGATTGCTTAATATATATATAGTTTGATCTAAATTTGTAAATAAATCGGATTAAATTATTATATTATAGTTTGATTTAAATTTAATTGAGGAATATATAAAACATAGTTTGATTAAGAGTTTGAAACTTATTTTCTTTTATATTGATTACTAGTAAAAAAATTAATTTGAGTAGATTTTTATTAAATAAATTTTCTTTATAATCAAGTAACTATCTTATAATTAAATACTAGATATTAGGGTTAAATCTTAAATTGTTAATGATGATATATCTTATAGTCTTTTATTTTCGATATTAAAACTCGTTAAAAAAATTCATATAAAAATTTTGTATGCATCTTATTAGGTAATAGAACTGTATTTCAAAAAAGAAAAACATTACGTAAGAGACATAAATAATTTAAAAGAAAGCCATTGCCGATGGAAAGAAAAAACAATAAGAGGAAAAGGCCAGCTGTTGCTGCACTGTCTGGCAGGTCTAAAACCGCGTCTCTTGGGCATCCATCAGCCTCGTGCACTTTCTTTTTTCTGTTTAAAGTATAATTAATAAATTACAAAAAGCCTCAATACACACATCATCTCTCATCTCTTTCATGCTATTTGCTTAGCTGCTTACGCATGCATGGCTTGACTTTCTCCCCAAGTTCTCTCTGCACTCGAACCAAGATCAACTACAATCATTTGGCCACATGCGTCCCAAGTTTAAACCAAAGTATGTATTGAGTTCGTTATATTTCCTCCAAAAATTCTCTACAAACTATACCTTCATTCTCTACAAACTATACCTTCATTATTTTAGGTCTGACACTAATATTAAAAGTTAATATATAAAACATCATGCATATTGGAGAAGAGATTCGGAACCTTCACTCTCTTAACTAATCTCACTATTCATCATCTTCGTCAGCTCGCTAGAATCAACATTCATGATTCTCCTTCCAAATTATATCTTTATATTTATGTTCGTGCATGTATAGGATTTAAACATCAAGTAAGATAGGTCGCACAAGGCAGGCCAAGCTAACTGTTTGCAATGATATAATGCGGAAAAGGACATAATCTGTACATGCAATACATTTTCACAAGGAAGAAAAGGGGCAATGGCAGAGAAATATTAAGTAATTTGCACATAGAAATGCTCTTTCCAATGATAATTCATGTGGGGAGGAAAGAAGAGTGTCGGATACCTTGACAAATCTTGCTGCTTTCCCATTGTCACACTAAATAATAAAAGAATGAACTAAGAAGGCATCTCTTTACTATAATTAGAGGGTGTTGTCCTAAATCAATTGTGAAATGTTATTCAATCAAATACTGCTGCTGGGGCTGGCACGATCTGATTCTGCAATAAGAACATGGTTTTCAAAATAATTTCTCTTCACATGCTCGGCCCATCTTTGCTCAATTCTCTAATTGAACTTGTCAGAAATTTAGGAATGAAACAGGGTTAGTTTCTTGGAAATGAGCAAGTAATTTCATTTTCTATATTCGGCAGCTGGTCTGGATTTTTTATATCTTGTATACATTTTTTGTAGACACACTATTCGGATTTGGGATATCTAAAACCAACAATATTAACCCTTTTTATTATTGAGATCGCTTAATAAATTTTTGAATGGATAAATTTTTATTAATTGATATTAGTTTCATTTACTTAAATATCATCTTATAAAGAATTATTTCATAAATTAATATCATTTTTAGATTAAATTTTTGTATTAATATTATTTTATGTCATAAGATAAAAATACATTATATCACACATGTCTTAAAAAACATGTTTACATATTGTATATTTACTTACATGACCGATTGTAAAAATGTATAATGACAAAATTATCCTTAATATTTATCTAAATGGTCATTTTGACTCATTTTTTAAGTATATTAACCTCAACGTTTTAATTTTTAGTCAAAATAATCATGTTCTATTGAAACTGGTAGTTAACTAATGATCAACACATGTTGCATATATTTCAAACAATAACAATAATTGCACATATGCACAAACATATGGATATGTTCGGATAGTCCCTTGTCACTCATGATTGAAAATCGAACAATAATATCAAGTCTAACATGACTAATCCATCGTCACGCATGAAAGCAAATCAGAAATATAAATCATTAATCGTTACTTAGGACCACAAATCGTAAGAGCACCACTCATGTATGGAATTCAAATCAATAATAACGTTGAACCTTACATGTTCCCATGTCACACATGGTTATAAATCAATAATATTATCATTCGAGATCAAATCACATTTCTCAAAAGACATTTAATCATCATAAACACTACATCGAAGTTTCATGCATAATTTGTGTTTATTTATTTCAAGGCACAATATACTTCAGAGAGTTTGAATCATTTTAAGCATGATCCATTTGTAAACCTTATGAAATATTACAAGTGATTTGAGTAAATTATGCTTCAGTTTTTAACATTTTATAAGTATTGGTATTTATACACATCTAGTAGTATGTTACTCTCCATAGTGTATCAATACTCGTGTGTAGCGTCAATACCAAATTGGTTAACTGGAATTGTATTTTTTTAAACCAATATCGATACTTTATTCAAAATACCGATACTCAATGAAAAATATCATCACCTCAAGAATGAGAATCAACATTTTCTTTCAAAATTATCCAGGTTTTTATAAACTTTCATACGATATTGATATCATATTAATTATATCAATACTAAAGTTTATAAAATACAATTTTAGGGTTAGACAAAAAAAATTAATTAAACTCGTTAATGAAGCGTCCAATAATCTAAACCCCAAATATCTTCCTACCATGCAATGATACAAAAGGGAGGATTTCTTGAAACTCTAAAAATGAAGATGATTTTACCTTCTCTTAATTCTTAGTGAATGGTATTTTTTTACAGATCTTGATTTTATCAACTCAAATACCATAGATTTTGGAGTAGAAAAGAATATGCGAGAAGGAAATATAGATGAAAAGATGAAGGAATAGGAGGATGAGGTCTCAAATCTTGATTTTAATTGCTTATGATGACTCGTGTTATGTATGTTTATATCAATGTTTATATGTTACTGTTTTTAAAAGAATTAAACGTGGGAAATTAAGTCTGATTTTATTCTGGGTCATTTTGATGATTAATGTGATGTTTGACATTCAAATCGGAGGATCCCGATTAAATATTGAATGTCATAGTGTTTATTGGTTTTTCTGTTCTTGATAAAAACAACAGTAACAATAGATAAGATTTTGAATCATCTTGTGACATCCAATAGATATACACAGACAACATAATGGAAAGCACCATCATCAACTGTCGTAAGTTAAATTGCATGCAAACTGCAAAGGATAATATGTTTGTCTGGGGCAACTCTGCAGGTTAAGAATAAAGATATGGAAAAAGCAGATATTAGAAATCTGTCCTAGAACTTTCTGTATCAATATCAAGATCCTTACCTGATACAAACAAACAAACAGAGATGCCATTAATGAAGATTCATGCTTCTTCCACCATCTCAAGTCTCATCAATAACTGGCATTGAAAATACCGTACTGTCCCATAACTATTCCGTACCGGGTGTGTAGGGAGGAAGGTGACAATGAAGATTTTATTTGCATTAAATACGATATGGAGAATTGAGCCTCAGCCAACTGGAATTATAGCTTTGTTTTGAATGAATATTGAAAGGGGAATGGGCGAAAGTGCTGAGAAGGATTGAGAATGTTGGATGGTAGAGAGGCAAAATCCATGTGGGTTTAGACTAAACAGAAACTTCCAGGAAAAATAAGAGTCAAATCTGCAACCACCATATCTACACTCAGGGCTAACGTAATGCTTATACTATACATCATTTGTCTTTTTCGGCCTTCTACATTTTTTTTTTGAGAAATATCTAATTTTGACCAAAATCATGCACAAATGAAGATAAAACTATTCGAATCCTTAAGTTTTTTTTTTTTGTATAATAAATAAGTACAAATTGCAGATGAAATACGGAAAATGAAAGGAGGTTAGTTGCTTCCATACAAGTTCTTAAAATGTTACTAGAAATGTAAATGTTAGTCAAACATAATTAAAAAAAAAATTCTTCAGCTCTCAAACTTCATCGATCTAATTGGTCTAGCGTGACGAGACACTAAATTCCTTAAGCAAAGTTAAAGGTTCAAATTTTAATGTTTATGAATGAAACAAAACTGTATTAGTAGGATTGTCCTCACCTCTACAATACTAGGTCCATATTAATCGATTAATAAATCGAATACTATGATTATACCAATTAATCGTTCAACAGTCATTGATCTTAATTAGAAAGCTCGGCGGATAAGGATTAAGCTTCCTAGTTCAAATGCTCCCTCCTTATCCAAAGTCAATTATAACAATTTAGATAGATTTAATAATATTTTTGAACATCAATCTTTTTATGAAAAAATATTATTTTAATTCTTAAATATTTCGTTTCTTTTGACACCAAACTTATAAGTTTTTCTTTTAATTAAATTGAATCAATTGACGAAACAAATAACAATTTTTTAACTATTTTCTATATTTTTCTTATAAATTTTAAATTTTCCTCATTTTTTTGTAATTCTATCATTTTTTATTTTAAATATATATTTTTTTAAAAAATAATATTTTTATTATTTTTAAATATTTTATTTTACATAAAAATGATGGATGTTAGCATTGGCTAAAGATAAAACAATAAACGTCGGTTTAACGAGATTGTTATTCCTTTTTACCAATTGATTCAGCTTAATAAAATATTTGAAGTTAAATGGCTAAAACAGAAGAGAAAAATCAAGATTAAAAATACATATATATTTTTAAGTTTAAGGTCCAAATTATCATTAAACTTCTTTTTAAGTATAAACTTAAAATGCTACAAAATACTATAACAAAATAAATATCATCGACAAGATTTTAAATATTTTTAAATAACATTCCTGCCAGTATAATCTCTTGTCATTGCATGAAAGATGGAAGAAGGATCCTGGAAAACACTAGAAATGGAACAGGATGAGGTTCGACTGACAACAATCTAATAGACTTGTTTGGGAACACGACTATTTCACTAAACTTCAAGTTTTATGCAAGATGTTCATCCATCAAAGTTCCAAAGGATTACTTTATTCTATTGCAGATTACAGTAGTTGTTATGCAGCAATTCATGAAACTTTGTGGAATGTTTCCTCACTTATTGAATATCAGTTTCTTTCTCATGAACGGCTATGGAGGAAATACAAGTTTTTTTTTTGTAAATTACATGCTGGGAATAACACTTGACCTGTCCAGATTCCAAATTGTTTCGATCTGAATTGTTGCAGATGTTGATGATAACCTGAAGCACTCGAACCCTGAAATGATTCAGAATTCAGATATTTTTGAAGAAGAAAAAAACCAACACTGTAATCTAAGCTTTCACAGTTTCACTCAGAAAAACTGGTGAGACAAAGGACAACTACCAAACCCCTGACTTACAGCATCCCAACAACAAACACAATTAACTGGAAAGCAGCTCTATGTGCTTCTTAGATTCTATGGGGACGTTCATGCTTACAGTAAAATTCAGATCAAACAACATCGTCTACATATTGTTTAAATACTAAAGGAGTCTTAGATTGGTAGTGGTTGCTGGTTAGATGGATTTCGTACCAATAGCTTTACATTGGTAAGATTATAGCAAGCTGGTTCATATTACGGAAATGAATGATTTTGTGAAAAGTACATGGCAACAAGCAAGACAAGATATTGTTACTTACAAAAATAACGTACATTATGAAAATATTGCACAAGCAGAACACAGAAGATGATTGATCTTACCAAGAGACACTGCAACCATGTTGATTTGTCAAACCAGTTGAAGTCATCTAATTAGATTCTCCTTTAAAGGTACTCAGAGAACTTATTACGGATTCATACACTTCAATTCCCCTCAAGTACACGGTATCTTTCAGGAACTGCAAGACAGAACCGTTGTAAGAAATGGAATTAATCTTAATAGTAAGAAAAATGATTATAAGTTTGCAATTAGTCAAACCTCGTTATGATCATGCAACAGGATGGGAGTGTTTGTCATTGGGGAAAAACCAAGTGTGGGAATTCCTCTTTGTCTCGTGAATCGTGCATCAGTTGTTGAAGCTAAAATTTCAGGCCTCGAAAGTTTTCCTCCAGCTGCCTCAATAGCTTGCTTGAAAACAGGCCACCATGGATTAGACTCGTTTGTCAATGTCATTAGAGGGCGGCCCTGGTAATCTCTTATTGGCCCTTTTCTCGATTAACTACCAAATTAGAATGCAATCAGCGCAACAGAAAAATGAAAATCTGAGATTATAAGTTATTACTAATCAAGAATACTGCATGAGAATAAGAATAATGCAGATAGATGATGATCCAGCGTGTTGACGATTTATATCCTTTTTTATCATTAAAACTTAATGTTCTAAGAAACTTTTTGCTGGTGAATCATTGACACCTTAATTAACTCTACGTATAGATGACTCATTGCAAATTCAAGTGCACAGTGACTAATATGTTAATAAGTAGGACATGGCTTAATTGATCTGTCAAATTCAAGAAGCGTATTACAGAACAAAACAGTTAGTTACCATGGGGCTTATCATCTTTCAACATGAGGATTCTCTAATGGTAGATATATAAAATTATACATATTTAGAAGCCACAGAGAACAAAAATGTATGTGACTATGTTGATACAAAACAGTTAAACCAATTATCATCAGCATG
This sequence comes from Hibiscus syriacus, assembly GCF_006381635.1. Taxonomy (NCBI): domain Eukaryota; kingdom Viridiplantae; phylum Streptophyta; class Magnoliopsida; order Malvales; family Malvaceae; genus Hibiscus; species Hibiscus syriacus. The sequence goes on along the minus strand of NW_024062857.1, from coordinate 587,667 downwards.
CTAAAATAACTCATTGCACACTTCAAGTAAACAGCGACTAAGTAAGAACGCCAAAGCACATATTGAAACAACTAAATATTGTTTAAAACTTCCATTTTCTTTCTCTCATTTTATAACTCTACCAAGCACATCAAATGGAAAAGAAAAATATATTTTCTATCTTCTATGTTCTCCTACTCTAAAATTTCGTCTTCCCAATTTTTCTTTCCAACTTGCCAACCAGTTATTGTTTTATAATTTTCTCGGATCAAGAGTTTGGCTCTCCTGGGCTTGCTTGGTAAAGTTGAATGAAAATTGAAAAGATTAAAAATTTAGGAGAAGAAAATAGAATGATTGAAAATATATTTGTTCTTTCCATTGGTGCGCTTCGAAGGAAAGATGAAAAATAGAAACAAAAGATAATTTCTTTCTGTCACTTGCGGAGCAGAGTAAAAAATGAGTGGAAAGAAATGAAAACTTTAAAATGAACAGCTAACTTCCACCTTTTTCATTTTCTTTCCTCTTTATCATTCCAATTTGGAATGGTTTGTTTAATGCATTAGGATGGTAAATGGCATCTTTCATGTTTCTTTCCTCTCATTTTCCTTCCTGCCAACCACATTCAAAATTTATTTTCTTTCCACTTTTCTGTTCTGCTCTTTCCATCCTTCTATTTCACCACTCAAACAAGTGCACCCCTACTGTCACGTAGGAGCATTCCTAGCAAGTACTTCTATTCATCAAGATTCCACAGAACATTATTGAAGACTAACCATTCACCATTCTAGGGATGAATTTGTGAGTAGAAAAATATTGAAAGGAAACATTTGCAGATGTACATAAAAGGTGGCCCAATATGAGGCATTGTGTATGTTACTAGTTGACTAGAGAAATGGAATTTGAGTGGCAGTAAAGAATACAATTGATCACATGATAATGAATGTAAGAATACATGCTTTAACACTGTTAACATTTATCATTTTACACGCCCATCCGAAATAAGTTATGATTCAGTATCAACTTTACTTAGGTTGATGAAGATGAAGCCATTTCTATCACTTTTCAAAATATGCAGTCCTAAATTACCAAATCACAGCCTGCCTTATAGGATTCGTTCTAAAAGATAGGCCAAAAATGTAAGATGATGGGTGTGAGTGGAGAATGTTATTGGCCATTGTTTGTTGGACCTTGTTGAAGCATAGGAATTTTGTGGTATTTAATCAGGAAGCGTGGAGCACTGATAGAGTGACTGTGCAATGTGCAAGAACATAGTGCCGTCCAATCTAAAGTGACCCTCAGCTGCTTCGAGGAGTTTGGCAGATCGAAGCTGAAAGTTACCCGGTAAAGGGTGGGTCAAGTTTAATACAGATGCTTCTGTCAATTGCAATCTGCAGAAGCTCCAGTTGGCGGGGTGCTCTGGGATGAAAATGCACGTGGCTTGCTGGTTTTTCCAGTAATATCGGTCCGAGTACGGTGCTGATGGCGGAGCTCTGGACTAGGATTGAAGGTATTTCAATTGCATGGCAGTAAGGTTTTGAAAAGGTGATTCTTGAGTCAGATAATCTACTGGTGGATCTAATCAACAATAGGAGGCTGTTGGGTGATCAACAACTATTGTCCACGATATTCAAGACAGACTATAAAGAAACCGGGAAGTGAAAGTGCTTCATGTTAATAGAACAACAAATAAGGCGACTGATCATATAGTCAAATATTGCATGCATGGTGATTTTAGTTTGAGGTTATATAACTATAAGGACCCTATTCCTGGCACCTGGCACCTGGCACCTGACACTTGCTAGTGGAGGATGCTTTCGGCTGATTATGTGCTCTTTTCTTGTATTCTAGGCTGCTTAAGGGCCTACTTTTTTAGTTAAAAAAAAAAACAAAGAAAAGCTAGGCCACGAATATAATGTGGCGAGGTTTCAATAACATGTAGGAATGATTAACAAGTGGATTGATTACTCTGCATTTCGTTAAAGAAAAGGTTCTATGAGTTTGATTATAGTAAAGAGCTAGTTGCAGATTCAGCAGAATACTTAAATCAGACTTCTTGTATAAAACCACAATTATTCTGTAAATCTTGTAATGTTCCTTCAGTTATCGGCAATTTAATATTGTAAAAGATCGAGTAGCACCATAACTTCAATTGGGCATATCACGAAAGCAAAATAACCACCAATTGCAAAAGAAATCATGTAAATAGTCTAGAAACAAATCAATTCCAAGAGATGCACATGAAACTGATTCCAATCAAATCAATCAACTTAATTGCTTAAAAAACAATAATATGTCTGCAAACCATCATAAGGAAAAGCATCACAAACATGTAATGAAAATTATGCTTTACCTTATAAGTCATATTCCTTCTAGCAGGTGCCCATTCCTCATCAATTCTTTTCTTAATAAGATCCGGATCAGCTGTTGGTGGCAACCTAAGATCAAATCCAGCCTCTGCCTCAGAAGGTTGCATATTCATCACAAATCCCTGCAAACAAACAAATCTCCCCATCATCAAACACCATAGAAAATTTCCATTTTAGCATCAATGAAGTATAGAACACACAAATATCAGACACTTACAGTTGGGGAAGGTATCCCAGCCTTCAGATAAACAGGATTAACCGAAATAACCTCAGAGTTCATAGCTTCCCCAGATTTAACAATATGAAACTGGCTCTCCCTGAACTTAGTAATAACTTCCACACTCTTCATCAGATTCTCCATTGCTCCATTATCATACATTCTGGAACCATGCCCTGGAGCTCCACTGGCCTTTATTATAAGTCCCCATGGTGACCTATCAGCATAAAACACTCTATACTCATCAACAGTAGAAGCCTGGCCTTCATCCAAAACGAACCCAACATTCAAATCCTCAAACTCCTTGGAGTTGACAAATTTGTCACACCCATCAATCCCTCCGATTTCTTCATCAGGAACGTAAGAAATATGAACAGTTCGCAAAGGAGTAAACCCTTTAGCCTTGAGGTTGCGAATGGCTTCCAAGTATTGCATAGCGATGCACTTGTCATCTTGAGCACCGCGGGCGTAGATTCGACCGTCGGGGGTGAGGGTGGCGGCGAAAGGGGGGTGGATCCATTTGGAAGGTTCGGCTGGGACGGAGTCGAGGTGGGAATTGAAGAGAACCGAAGGAAGAGAAGGGTCGGAGCCAGACCATGTTAGAAGAAGAACTGGTTTAGATGGGACGAATTCAAAGGTTCGGGCTTGGAGGCCTATGGCGTTTGCTTGGGATATGAGGAAAGAGACAGGGTCGGCGTAGTTAGGATCAGGATGAGCGGTTTTGAACTGAAGGTAACGACGGAATCGAGCGATGGGAGTGTCTTCTTGGGAATGAACTGAGAAGAAGACGAGGAAGAAAGAGAAGAAAAGGAGGCGAAGATTCGGCATGATTAAGGCAATCTAAGAGTGGAGACTAACTAGGAAGTAAAGAAGTAGTACTCATTTCTTTAGAGCATTGAAGTACTTAGATTGAAGTAAAGTACACAAATGGCCGATGACTATACAGTGCTATTTTTTTTTTTTTGAGTATTTTGATTATTAAAATTTATAAAATGGTATTTATATTATATAATGTTATTTTGTTGAGTCTTTTGACTATTAAAAGTTAAAAAATTATCACTTGATTATTCGTATGTTCTAAACTCATCATTTTCTATTAAAAAATGACGTTCGTCCGAGTTAGACGTTAACTTGTTGATTTAGATATGATAAAATTTGATCTCAGAACTTATTGAATTTTATTTTGTAAATCGACTCTCTGTATATATTATACCGTCGAGCTAATGCTAGTAACATTATATCGTTGAGCCAGTGTTTGAAAACAACGAAGATGTCAGTATTCTTCATTAAAAAATAATTTTATCATATCTTAATTAATAAGTTAACGTCCAGCTCAAATCATCGTTAGTCTTTTAACAAAAAACGATGAGTTTGAAATATATGAACAGTCGAGTGATTATTCTGTAACATTTTAATAGTCGGTAGACTCAACAAAACAAAATCCTATAATTAATGAATTATTTTATAACTTTTAATAATAGAATAATTTAACAAAACACGATTTTATAGTCGGGCCCAATTTGCATACTTTATTCTTAAAAGTAAATGTTTTTCCAACGTAAACTTCGCCATTTTATTACTGCTCAATGTTTTCTTTCTCCAAATCCTCTGCCCTCTACAAACCTGCCATTTTGCTACTCATCTCTATCTCACTCAGATACGTTAATAAGATCCTTAATTATGTCAATTATCAGGTTAGAGAAAATCAATCTGAAGAAGATACGAAGTGTAGCAAAGATTATTGGAACTGCAATCAGAGTCGTGAGAGCAATAGTGATGACTTTGTACAAACGTCCTGTTATTGATTTTGTGAAATCAGGTGGAGCTATACACCATGGAAAGTACCAGTGAATCTGCAGATAAAAACTGGGTAATTGGAACAATAATGCTTCTTGAAAGTATCTTTGGTTAATCAAGCTTCTTTATTTTGCAAGTGAGTTTAAATATTTCTGGAAAAAGGGAAAATATGATTAAACTACTTAGTTATTTATGAACTAACATCGGTGTATGATTTCTGGTTCAGTCCTTCACATTGAAGAAGTACCCGGCCAATCTCTGGCTTACGGCTTGGATATGTTTCATGGGAATGGTGGAAGGTGCAGGGGTGTCTCTGGTTATGGTCCGTGACCTAAGTGCCTGGAAACTAGGCTGGGACTCAAGGCGACATACTCTGTAAGTACCCCAATGAAGCCCAAGCAGACACATGAAACACAAGTACTAAACCCTTTTAACATAATTTGTGATTGATTAGGGGATAGTGTGCTCCGGAGTGGCGTATTATGTTCAAAGAGTCGTGATTCGGCAACTAGGGCCGGTATTTGTAGCATCATTTATGTATGATCATCACAGCTGCACCTGGGGCCATTGTTTTAGCAGAAAAAGTCCACCTCGGAAGGTATTATTAACCTTTGGTTTTCAATAAAGATTGGTTGATTGCTCAATTGCTTTCTTTGGCCTTTACACTGTGGTGTGGGGGTAAAAGCAAAGATGGGAAAAACTCACAAACCGATGAGAAAATCAATGGCCGGTCACATACAATTTTGACCAATCAGTGTTGATGATGGAGCTGATAAAATAATTAATATTCCCCCACATATTCCAATCAACTGATTTGATTAGTTAATTTGAGAAATTGATTTAGTTAACTTTTTTATATAGAAGTGTTTGCTAAAATTTAATTGATAACTGATATGGATAAAATGAGAAATAAGGATATGTTTCATTTAGTTGTTAAGTTTTATAATATTTTTGAAAATTTTGAATATATTTTTAAACTTAATATTTACAAATATTAACCTTGTGAGATTAATACATATTATTAACTTTGTATAATAAATTGCCCGTCTAGCTCAGTTGGTAGAGCACAAGGCTCTTAACCTTGTGGTTGTGGGATCGAGTCCTACTGAGGGTAATTCATAACGGAGGTATTCCACGAAAATTTCCCTCAATCTGGTGTTGAGAGCAACCTACTACCCTACCTCCCCCTTACCCCATTACATATGGAAATAGAGTTAGCTAATTTATTAACTTTGTATAAAATATTAATACTACATTTATTTTTTACTTTCATGGTTTATCATATTTTCTTAACTAAAATATATTTGAGAATCTATAACTAAAAATAGAACAATAAAAGAAAATTTCACTAATTTACCATTAGATGTTGCATAGCCATTTCATTGAAAATAAATTTAGATTACATAAATATTTAAGAAAAATATACATATACAAACAAGTATAAACAAATAAGAATAATTAAGAAATATGAAAATAATGAGGTTTTATGGAAACGATGTAATTATGAAAATAATAAAGTCAAATGTATCATTTAACATCTTATTTTGTAATGGTAAAAGTGCCCAAATAATGATGTGGGAATTTTTAATTCCCAAAGTAATGTACTCATCCGATTAATTCCTGATATAAGGTGTTTTCTACAGTGTTTTGGGATCTCTCGGCATCTTCGGGGTGTTCAGGAAATTGTTTTTGGCTATTTTACACAAATATCACCTTAACAAAAATTTATTACTTGTTAGTCACTGTTTAAGAATATTTTACGGATCTAGCATGTTTTTAAATACTTTCTATAAAATTATTTATGCATTAAATTACATAATACAATTATATCTACCAATTACCACTTGACACTTTCTGATGCGTTTTTGACCCTTTCAAAATCCTATACGTATAGTATATTCTAAGAAACTTTGAGGGTAAGTAATTTAAAATATAAATAATTTTATAAAATATTACAGATCATCATCATTGTGAAAATAATTTTACAGAAAGACGCAGTACATGTACCGCATAGGATTTTAAAAAATATTTATAAAAGTTTTATAACTAATATTTATTTTTCAAAATCCTATGCTGTGAATGTGTCGCGCTTTTCTACAAAATTATTTTTCAAAATCCTAGAATATACTATACGTATAAGATTTTGAAAGGGTCAAAAACGCATCAGAAAATGTCAAGTAGTAATTGGTAAACATAATTGTATTGTGTAATTTAATGCATGAATAATTTTATAGAAAGTATTTAAAATATGCTAGATCTGTAAAATATTCTTAAACAGTGCCTAACAATTAATTAATTTCTGTTAAGGTGATATTTGTGTAAAAATGCCAACTTTTTTTAAATGCTAAAGACGCCGGGATTTCCACAATTGAATTCACCCAAAGACGCTGAGAAATCTGATCCACCCCTGAAGACACCGAGAGATCCCAAAACCTTATAGAAAACACTCTATATTAGGAATTAATAAGATGAATACGTTACTTTGGGAATTAAAAATTTCAACATCATTATTTGGACACTTTTGCCATTTTGTAATCCGTATAAATTTCCATTAATTTTATTTTCAGTTTATTTTATACAATCAGGTCCTTAAAAAAAGTGTTTATCAAACACTAAAAATATAAAATTTAACTACAAATAAATTATTTATGCTCAAATAAACTAAAAACACTTCAAAAAATTATTTATCAAATACCTCTATATAAAGTCATCTATCATCTGATCTGCAGATATTAAATTTATTGTTTACTTGCCATCTTTTGACTCTACTTTGAGGCCTTAAATATGGTGAAGTAAAAACCATCAACTGTTGAAGTTTGCCTAAAATATTTCATTTCCATAGCTGTTACAGCTTCATTGAAATACAATCAAATTCTTATGATGCGTTTGATTCACGGAATGTAAGATTATCAGTGAGAATAGGATTACCAGCGGGAATAAAATTACTGAGAATATTGTATTTTGTGTTTTGGTTCGTTTAGCAGGAATGTAAGATTATAATGTTTGGTTAAATGAATAAAAGATTATCGGAATGTATATTTTACCAAATTATCATTATATATTTGTTTTTTTAACAAGTTGAATTCTACTATAATATTATTATAATTAATTTATATATTTTATTTTAAAAATTTAAATTCATAAAATTTATATAATTTTTTTTTACAAAATCGAAAAGATAAATAAGTTTAATGAAAGGATAAAATTTTATTTTAACCCCTGAACTTCATATAAAATTCTAATTATGGACTTTTTTTGTAAATCTAAAATAGTTTAAGGATAAATTTATAATTTAACCTTCGTAAAAAAAGTATTCAACGACAGAATAATGATATTTTAAAAAATTAAGGGCATTTTAATCCAAAATACTAGTAATCCAACAATACCTAAGAGAAGATGAATATTCACATTCCCGATAATATATCCCTAAAATACCACTGTTGAAAATAAAAGATTACCAGAAGTTGGAAATATTTACTAACCAAACGGAGGAATGATATTTCATTCCCCTGGTAATCTAATATGCGACCAATCAAACTCCCCCTTAAGTGCAACTTAGCACAAGAAGCTAAAAAAATGTTAATTGCCATTTTTATTGGTTTTTAAACATGGAACGTTCCGTGATAATTAACCAATTGGGTTCCGTTTAGGTTTTCATATCATAGTTACACTTGCAGAACAAAATAACATTTTGTTACTTATTATAAAATTTTACGATTTTAAATGTTAAAATTTTGGGATTAGAATTTTTTTATTAAGCTAAAATGATTATAAAATAGTATATGTTATATATACTATTAACCATTTGATAATGAACTTCTAATCACCCTTGTAATTATTGGTGCTTGAACTCATATCTTCTAAAAATAATAACGATTTCTTTAATCACCAAAATAAGATGATCCGTGCTTTGGATTAGAGCTTTAAAGTTTAGGACGTATGATTTAAATAATTTGATTGTGTATAACTTCAAATATTTTATTACTGACTTAAAAAATAATTTTAAAATGAATAAAAAAGTATAAGTGAAAATTAATTATTATTTTATTAAATTTTCTAAAAATTAATTATTATATTTTATATATGATTAATAGCAGATTCCCAATCGATTCGATTTAATAGCAGAAAATCAAAATAGAAAATTGGAAGCGAAACAGATGCTACTATAATATAATTCATAAAACGAATAACAAATGCAGATCACGTGTACCAATGTGGTGGGCATGCCGGAGTGGTTATCAGGCATGACTAGAATCATGTGGCTCTGCCCGCGCAGGTTCGAATCGTTCTGTTCACGTTTTGGTGGCCTTGCACGAGAAGAAAAATGTGCTTTAGGTTAGAAAACTGGAATGACTTGGGGGAGTTTAAAAGTATGAAAAATTGATAAGGTACCAATTTTCTATGCTTTAGGTGTCGATATCATAGAATTTTAGAGGTTTAATACTTGTTTGAATTTTTGAATGGATTTATCATTCGAGTATGATATCAAATAGAAATATTGATACTTATACAATTATAATATAATATATATTTAAATGTTTTATTATGATTATAATCTAATATATGTTTAAATATTTTGTTAATCTATTGATAATGTATACACAGCCTCAAAAGTAGTTACTTGACATAATTGGCTAAGTTAATACTATGTTACTTTTTTTTAAGTTTGATTTGGTTGCCTTATAAGAATGCTTTTGTTGCAATTTGGTGCCTCCATGCTTTATTGTGAGCTGTTTATGCTATTATAGATTCGATTGTGTCCCATTTTCTGCTCTGATTTCATCACGAGCGAGTCTTCTAATTGAATAGAGGGTGTTGTAGAATTTGTATTTAACAAAATTTATATATAAATTCTTTTATTGTTTTTCATATGTGATATTTTTTAATATATTTAAATATATATATATATATATATATATATATATATATTATAACATAAGATATTTTCTTTTGTCTATATCCCGAATATGACAAAATCTAATTACAATTAAATTATTTTATGGGCAAAGTTAGAAAATATTTCAAGACAACAACATAAGCCATAGTTTAAGGACTTCCATATAGTAACTAATTCAAAGAAAATAAGTGTTATTATTTTTATTTTATTTTTTGAATAGTATGAAATAATTATAAGACAATATAGGTTCAAAATATTTTTTAGTCATTGGTAAATATATATATTTTATGGATATAATTATTTGAATTCATAATTTTTTTTAAATTAATAACTAGTATATGATTTATTGATCAACTAATCCAGATCAGGTACTATAATGACGAGAACGACCCTTCCAACTCAATTGCTTCATTCACAAACGTCATGATTCGAACATTTTACTTTACTTAAAGAATGTAATGCCTCATCCACTAGATCAACTGATTGTTAATTGAATTTAAAACTTAAAAAAAAAACTTATATACTCTTTAATCAATAATGTCTTGATGAATTCTAATTGTTATCTTGAAAGAGTCAAAGCATTTAGCGACAACATTAAACAAAACCGGTTCGCGACGGTTTTACAGTCTTACGGAACCCGCTCATTTGGACACGAAAACGCGAAACGACACCATCCCAAGTTCCCAAACCATCGTCAAAATTCATCGTTTTCCCCCAAATCTCAAGAACCCTTAAGAAAAGTTCCGGTTTTACGTTCGACAATGGGCGGCCATGAAGCTGTGGAGGTTACCAAGACCGTCCTCGAAGTCGCCGACGTCGCATGGGCTGCCTTGGAATGTTGCCACCACCACCACCACCATCGCGACGATGCTCCCAGAAATCATGAGAACTCCAAACTTGAAAAAGAATTGGAAATCCTAAAATCGGAAAACTGACGTTTGAGGAATCAGCTTGAACAGAACCTTAAACTTCGGAATAATCTATCTGAATATCCTGCTCTATTAAACGATTGTCCTCCCGACGTACGTAATTTTCCTTCATTTTTCCGTTTTATTTTATTTTATTTTTCTAATTTCTGGAATTAATTGCAGCTCCATGCTCGGTTGATGTCTACCGTAGATTCTAAAAACTTCTTGAGCCGGCTCAAATCACTTAATGAATCCAATACTAAAATTGAGTTTCCATTCAAGGAAGCTACAGGTTCTTATATACCAAATCTCTTCACTGAATTTTTAAACTTTTTGTTGATTAATTTTTGGCAGGGTAAAGTTACTTTACTGATTTGTTCAGATTAGACATACTGATTCTGTATGGTGATAAGTTATAACAGATAAACGAGGATTTCTCTTCATTTTTAAATCAGCTATTTTCTCATATCATTGTATAGAAATTCATAATCAGACTTGTAAATTATTACCTCATAGGTGGGGTAAATTACTCGGGACAATTGTTGGCGCTATTTCTTTGCTCCTTTTATGTTAGGAATGTATAAATATTGATTGATTAGCTAACATGTTTTTTTTAAATTAGGAGATGATATACGTTCAGTTGAAGTTCTGATTAATGTTGACCAAAAAGAACCAAGTTGGTGGATATGGGTAACTGATGAAATGGTTCCAAGCAATGTTGAAGAGTGGAGTGGAATTGATGATGAGAATTACATTGTTCTTAGTGAAGAGCATGTTGTGGATGGGGTTGCTAACTTTATGGCAAAATGCATATAGTCAAACCCTAAAGCTCAGGTTTTTAGCTACTCAATCTGACTTTCCTTTTCTACTAAATATACCATGTTCGTATGTTTTTTTGTAATTCTGGTATTGCAGACTTTGACCCCAGAAGAACAGCAGAAAAGTAAGTTCCCTGTTAAATAGACTTATCTTCACCCATTTCTTTTTCTTGGTATATTACCTGATAGTATAAATGCCTCATGATAATTGATGGTAAATATTGAGGTCCCGTTCTTTAGATAAATAGGAAGTTGCATTGCAATTCACTGCAACAAATCTACATAGTGGAAGATGGGCAGCAGTGCTGTAATAATTACTAAAGATACCATGCATTAGCCCTTGACTTGTCTTTTGTTTTAAATGGTTGATAACCTTAATCTTTAGACACTTAAAAAGCGGTTTTCTGTTTTATGAGTATGTTGCCTGACATTTCTTCTTCTTCCTGTTCAAAACTTGCTGGTGAAGTTCAGCCTATATTATTTTCCATTGGTTTTGTTACTAATTATCATCTCTTTTCCCCCATTCTTTTAATTAAATGTGAATACCATATAGTGTTTGCTTACTGTGATGAGATTATGAGCAGCTCTGCTGAAAGCAATAGGAGGTGTCAGCAAATTGGAGAAGGTTTTGAACATTTGGCATGCTGGAAAGTTGTTCTATACTTTGACAACATGGGGACTTACTCTGGCTGGGTAAGTTTTCGCTGTTCCTTTTACCAATCTTTCTTTTGGTTTTTTGTATTTGTCAAATTGCCTTCCATGCATGCTTGTTCCTTGTTGTTTGAGAAGAGTTGCTTGCGAATTTAAAACCTTGATCCTTACGGCAATGCATATATATCTTCTTTTAAGAAGATCAAAGTCCATTATAGGTTTTGCATGGATGATTAAATCAGTACTAAATAATTATGGAGCCTACCTAGATATTTAACAGTTGAACTATATAAACGGCACCCCGCACCTCCGCAGCATCATTTTGTATTTCATACCTTAATAGGGATTGTTATTCACTAAAACAGGTATGCCTTTCATATATAGACGATGTAAACTACTCAAGTCCTGCACAACCATTTGCATAGTTATCTTGTAAGCTAAATTCAAGCAATTAATCGAAGCACTGTTTGAACAAACTTATCACCCATTACACTGTGGCATTGAACTGGGAACAAGTCTTTCAGTACCAAAGCATCAATAGAGTGAAAATTATGAAGTTTTTACTGCAAACTTGTACGTATGCAGATTTAAGGAAGATTGGTACTGAAAGATATTCTCAGATACATACTCCAGAATTTAAACATGTGCTAGGTTGTGTCCATGCTCTTATGTAATTTCTAATCTAATGAATTGAGTTTAACAATATCATTATTTCTCTGACTTGGTCAGGTTATATAAGAGCCGTACCATAATGAAATTTGCTGCAATGGGCATTAACACATCCGGCAAAGTTGTAATGAAGGCTCTACGAATGGATTTAACTTCTGTAACTGCATAGCAGAGAAAAGGTCTCTTAAGTGTAGTGACCCCATCATCAAACACCATAGAAAACTTCCATTTTAGCATCAATTTAGTATAGAACACACAAATATCAGACACTTCCAATTGGGGAAGGTATCCCAGCCTTAAGATAAACAGGATTAACCGAAATAACCTCAGAGTTCATAGCTTCCCCAGATTTAACAACAACAAACTGGCTCTCCCTGAACTTAGTAATAACTTCCACACTCTTCATCAGATTCTCCATTGCTCCATTATCATACATTCTGGCCTATCAGCATAAAACACTCTATACTCATCACCAGTAGAAGCCTGGCCTTCATCCAAAACGAACCCAACATTCAAATCCTCAAACTCCTTGGAGTTGACAAATTTGTCACACCCATCAATCCCTCCGATTTCTTCATCAGGAACGTAAGAAATATGAACAGTTCGCAAAGGAGTAAACCCTTTAGCCTTGAGGTTGCGAATGGCTTCCAAGTATTGCATAGCGATGCCCTTGTCATCTTGAGCACCGCGGGCGTAGATTCGACCGTCGGGGGTGAGGGTGGCGGCGAAAGGGGGGTGGATCCATTTGGAAGGTCTGGCTGGGACGGAGTCGAGGTGGGAATTGAAGAGAACCGAAGGAAGAGAAGGGTCGGAGCCAGACCATGTTAGGAGAAGAACTGGTTTAGATGGGACGAATTCAAAGGTTCGGGATTGGAGGCCTATGGCGTTTGCTTGGGATATGAGGAAAGAGACAGGGTCGGCGTAGTTAGGATCAGGATGAGCGGTTTTGAACTGAAGGTAACGACGAAATCGAGCGATGGGAGTGTCTTCTTGGGAATGAACTGAGAAGAAGACGAGGAAGAAAGAGAAGAAAAGGAGGCGAAGATTCGGCATGATTAAGGCGATCTAAGAGTGGAGACTAACTAGGAAGTAAAGTAGTAGTACTCTTTTCTTTAGAGCATTGAAGTACTTAGATTGCAGTAATCTAAGTGGTAAAGAGTTGTACTTAGTTAAGTAGGGTAAAGTACACAAGTCATCCTTTGATTATACAGTGTTATTTTTTTGAATATTTTATTAAAATTTATAAAATGATTTATCGATTATAGGATGTATTTATTGAGTCTTTTGACTATTTAAAGTTAAAATTATCACTTGACTATTAGTATGTTCTAAACTCATTATTTTTTATTAATAATGACGCTCGTCTAAGTTGGACCTTAACTTGTTGATTTGAATATGATAAAATTTGATCTCGGAACTGATTGAATTATATTTTGTGAATCGACTCTCTGTTTACATTTTACCATCGAGCTAATGCTAGAAACATTATATTGTTGAGTCAGTGTTTGAAAGCAACGAGGATGTCAGTATACGTCATTAAAAATAATTTTATCATATATTAATTAATATGTTAACGTCATCGTTAGTTTTTTTAACAAAAAAAGATGAGTTTGGAACATATGAATAGTCGAGTGATTATTCTGTAACTTTTTAATAGTCGGTGGAGTCAACAAAACAACACTCTATAGTTAATGAATTATTTTATAACTTTTAATAATAGAATAACTTAACAAAACACGACCTTATAGTCGGAGAGCCAATTTGTATACTTTACTCTTAAAAGTAAATGTTTTCCAACGTAAACTTCACCATTTTATTAATGCTCAATGTTTTCTTTCTCCAAATCATTGTCCTCTACAAATCTGCTGTCATAACCATTTTTCAGGTGAAATAATTGTTTATTGTTTTAAAAACAGTTATGATTTTATTTTGGAAAAATTAGAGATTTTGGATTAATTGGAATTAAATTGGAAGAGTCACCATCGACCTTTGGATTATGTAGGTTGAATACCTAAAACGATTTTAAGAAAAATCATTTTTTAGACAAAATTTGGTCTGCGTCCAAAGATTCGATTAAATGGATTCGAGAGTCAGTTACGCGCTGGGAAAGATTAGCACCCCACAGCGCCCAAAATTGATACTGTGTCGCTTACACTTTGTCGTAATGGTAAAAATCATGAATCAAATATAAAGTTAAAATATGATCTATTTATTGAGTTTACTTAATTTACTTCAAATTAAATATTAGGGGAAATTCTTTAACTTGAAAAGAAATCTCGAGATTAGCAATCCTCTGTCGGGAATGTTATTTCGACTATTTCTTATCCATAAAGAATATTTCCTAATCATTGATTAAAAAACGCAATTCGAATATAAATTGAGCATCAACATTTGTATAAAATAAAATAAGTTGATATTTAGCGAGACAAGCATTGACTTAAAATAAGTTAATTAACAAAATAAAATCAATTTATTTCAAGTTAACATTTTGTTCGAACGTCGTATTGGATTGCACTACTTCGATCAAGCAATGCTTTCCACGCCTGTTCTACAAATCGTTGTTCTTGAAAATATTCGAGTAAAATATAAAATATTAACGAATAAAATAAGTATTTATCCATCCTTCATGACATTGATTCTTAAAGAATAGAATACATACATAAATATCTAAGAGCCAAAAAACATTGATTAAGCACATACTTAGAACAATACATGATAACATTAATCTCTAAAAAGTTACAGAAACTAATTCCTCATATACGAAAAATTTATACATGAAGTGTATAAA
Source organism: Hibiscus syriacus (assembly GCF_006381635.1). Classification (NCBI taxonomy): domain Eukaryota; kingdom Viridiplantae; phylum Streptophyta; class Magnoliopsida; order Malvales; family Malvaceae; genus Hibiscus; species Hibiscus syriacus. Next base: position 572,577 of record NW_024062857.1, on the reverse strand, counting down.
TAAGTAAATACACATATAAATATAATATGTACATATGTGTAGTAACGGTGGAAGCAAAATATATACAACTTCATAACATAATTACGGGGTTTCAATTTAAAAAAACAAAATAACTAGGACTAAACGAACAATAAACCCTTAAGATCTTAATACCAAATTATGAATAGTGGTCAGCACGCAAATGAAAATAAACCTAAGGCCTCAAAAACATAAATTACCCATTTTGGATATTAATTACTTCTAGTGACTAAACTGAATATTACATAAATTCACCAATCAAAAATATAAATACTAAAATGAATATAATAACATACATACGAGACTAAAATAAAACATTAAGAAACAAGGGGCTCAAAACCGAATAGAGTAAAATACAATTAATGACCAAAGTAAAACATTACAAAGATACGGGGACCTAAATGATGATTTACCCTAAGTATGAAAAAACGTTGAAGGTCCCCAGTGAAACGACTTCGTTTCGGTAGAGGGATATAAGCCCAAAAACAGTCTTTTTCCCTTCAATCTCTCATTTGCTTCAATTCAGAAAAATAGGGAGAGAGAATTAGAGAATTCTCTCAACTCTCTCATCGGTGGGGAAGCCGCCACCGTTCACCGGTAGCAATCCACGGCGGCTCACGGCAGCCGGAGCGACCTAAATACCCTAAAAATGTTCCTCTTCACTCCCTAAGCTTGAAAACTACCCCCACTCGGCCTAAATCCTTCCCTGGAATTGTAGATCTAGACTTTTACCTTGCGAATGTTCGCCGCTTCCGACGACTCTATGTCTTCTCACTTCACACCAAGGTAAGAACCTCTGCTCCTTGTTATACTTTTGATGATTCTTTTATTTTCTTGTTCTTTGGTTAGACTGAGATCTGTTTTTTTCCTCATATCTCTTTTTTTCTTTTCGAAAAGCCCCCCGAATCCCTCATTTTTTTGTTCGATTCTTTCCCTTTTTATGGTGATCTCCTCTTTTGTTTTTTTTCATTTTTTATTATCATCACCGAATGCCTTGTCCCCCTCTTCTCTGTCTTCTTCCTTGCTTTATGGTATCATTTTGCTTTATTTGGTGAGATAATGACATCTAGGATAGTGGAATGGTGGTTTATTGATTTAGGGTCGATAAAATCCCATATTTTTTGAGATTTAGGTATTTAAAAATGGTTTAGTGGATTTAGTATTTGAGTGGGATTTGGTTGATGTTTGGCAGGTGGATGATGAAGAGGACTGTCAGTGGTGACTCGGTTGTGGCTTGTTGGTGTCTCTACGGTGATGCACGCGTCGGTCTGAAGTAACGCGTGCATCACACGCACCAGTGGACAATTCGGATCTTCTTGCTAGTGGTGCTATAAATAATTTAGGATTAAAACCCTAATCTGGTTTACTTGTGGGTCGATTCGAGTCGGGTTATCGAGTCCTCAGGTCGGGTCTTGAAATTGGGTCTGCTGAGTGTTGGGCTTGTACTTGTCAACAGATTGTTATAGGCTTCGGGATTGGGCCTCATTTGGGTCATTGGTTATCCTGTAAACATGTAATAATAATAATAATAATAATAATAATAATAATAATAATAATAATAATAATAATAATAATAATAATAATAATAATAATAATATTTTTAAACCCGGACAAAAATGAGTGTTTATAATTTCCCTCTTTGCACATTATTGTGTTAACAAGAATAGGGAAAAGACGAAAAAGATAACCAGACTTTGTCCGTTTTTTTTTTGTTTTAGATACTTGATAGTGTTTGATTTGGGGATGACACTGCTCATACTATGATGAATCTTGGCCATCTTTAGGAAGGGCGATAACACGGTTCCTACGTGATGAGGACGGCTGATTATCTGGGTTGACACAGCTCCTACGTGATGAGGATATCTGGTCGGGGATGACACTACTCATACTATGATGAATCTTGGCCATCTAAGGGTGATAACACGGTTCCTACGTGATGAGTACGTCTGGTTATCTGGGTTAACACAGCTCCTACGCGATGAAGAGATCTGGTCGGGGATGACACTGCTCATACTATGATGAATTTTGTCCATTTAAGGGTGATAATAAGGTTCCTACGTGATGAGGACGGTTGCTTATCTGGGTTGACACGGGTCCTACGTGATGAGGAGATCCGGTCAGGGATGACATTGCTCATACTATGATGAATCTTGGTCATCTAAGGATTTTGGTTTCAAAAGAAACCGACTCAGAGATGATGCTTCAAAAGAAGTTATCTCAAAAGAGACAAAATTTTGTTTCCAAAGAAAAAAACTCAAAGATTTCTTCTTAAAAAGAAATTATCTCAAAAGAGACAAAATTTTGTTTTTAGAAAACACCATCAAAGGTGATAGACAGTATACTTGCTTCTTCATATCGAGGAAATATCTTCAGAAGATATGTTTGTCATTTCCGAACATTGATTTCCTGAAAGATCAAAACAATGCATTTTTTACTGACTATTTTGGATATTATGATGGATGTCAAAATTGCACATGATGATGAATGTAAAGATGTAAATTTCATGCATCATGTATGTATGTGTTGATGTATGTATTCTTTCTTGGTGGGAATTATTGCATAAGCATGCTTCATTCTATCCTTGATTCAGTTTGTTTTCATTTCCACCAGGGTGTACTCTTGCAAACCTCAACCTGAGATAATTTATTTTCTTTGCCCCATCAAATTTTCTCAAAAATTTGGTTTCCCTTGCCCTAGCTTCAATCCTGAGCTTCGAAAAGATATTCGTTCAATTCCAAGATATTTCCAGAGAACTTATCTTGTTTGAAAATGATTTTATTCCTTTGAATTTTCAAAATCTTGAAAAATATCAAAAGGAATTTTGAAAATGTTACCTCTTTCTAGGTTTCACAATCGAAGCAAATCATAAAACAGGAGTTCATTGGATATCAAAAGAATTAACTGCTATTTTAATCTTTGATAGCTATAAATCTTTGAGAAATATCAAGATCGAAAAAGTTGGTTTAGAGGTTGGCTATCTAAATTTTAGGGTTTATTTCATCGATTCGGTCATTGTGAAGATCATGGCTTACCCCTCTTTCTTGGTTTGACATTTTATTCAGAGACGAACAAAATGACCCAACTAGCATAGTCAATAGCTAGACTTTTCATAACGTTTCTGTTTCAGTTCTCTGAAATCTTACATTTGTTCAAACTTCGTAGATTCCTTTAGACAATGTAGTGCAGAAATATCGGTCTAAAAATGAGATTTTTTAGTGCTCGTGTGAGTTTGACTATAACAGGTGTTCCTCAACTCCTTTAGTTCATATTCATCGAAACTCTTTTTTAGTACATTTGATTTAATTTGCCATTGTTTGGTTAGCTGAATTCAACTTTATTGTACATATATATAATTTCCTTTATATGGCTAGCTGAAGGATTCATGTCGTCACAAAGTTTTTGACTTGACAACCACAGTGGATCAAACACTGAATTACCAAGTACCCGATCAATGTAATGGTTTGAATATAATTTATTCATAAAGCCGGGCCTTTCGAGTTTCTTCTATAACCAATTGCTTTAGCGGAATAGCTTAGATTTATTATATACATATATTTTTTTTGGGTAAACGGATTCAACTTCTTAAGCTTGTCAAGAAGAACCTGTTATAGTCCAGGTGTTTGTTGAAGGTCAGCAAATCTCATCGTTAAAGTTCAATTTCCAAGCAATTGAACTAAACTAGATTAGCCTACTTGACCATTCCATCTGAGAAGATCATGATCATCATTGAACGTCATAAACAGAAGTAGAAACCAATTAGCTTTGCAATTTTACGTGCTATATGTCCCATTTTGTTCACTCCTAACACATACATGAATGCCAAAATGATGGACTCTTCTTAAGAAAAGAAAACTAGCTCGGTCTCTGCAAGAGAAGGGTATGTAGTCTGGTGTATGTTCTGGATCAAGATTAGGATCAAATGATCTTTATTTTGCAGGGGGTTCAATCTTGTCATTTGTCAAAGATTTACAGCCTTAATTATTAAAGGATTTTTAATTAAGGTGATATTCAAAGAATTAAAGATTAGAATATGTTCATTGCTCATTTCCTCAGAATGAAGCATTTTATTTAAAATGTTTGATCATCAAATGACTTACAAACATTTAAACATAAACAGAAAAACAGGTTCAAACAAGATAACATGCATTTGATGATGTAACAAAACTTTTGATGGATGCCACAACCGACTCCTGAACATAATTCCCCATTACACATTGAATGTCAATTCCCCTGAATCGATAAGATCTTGAACCTTGCGCTTCAATACCCTACAATTCTCAGTGGTATGCCCTAACCTCCCAATGTGATAGCTGCATATGGAGTTAATATCATGTCCTTCAGGACATGGGTCCTTTTTTGGTTTGGATTGAACTGGAATCACCCGGTTGTTCTACACTAGCGTTGGGAGCAATTCTCATATGTCATCGGAATTATATTAATGCTTGTCTTTTAACGAAAAAAATTATGAGACACAATCCCCAAACTAGCTAAATCCACTAGACTGATCTCAGCTCTTTCCTCAATGTCAATATGGCTATTACCACCTATCTGGCCATTCTTGATTGCTCTTTCGATCACTTCTCTGCACATGACTATGTCAGAAACTCTTAGTGGCAACCCCTATCATGTAGTCAATATATGAAGACTACAATATATCTATGAATATAGTGATGAACTCTCTTTTAGTTATTAGAGGATGCACTTGAGATACAACATCTCTCCATCGCTGAGTATATTGTCGGAAGCTCTCATCACTCCTCATCTCCATATTCTGCAGTGTTATTCAATCAGGGACTATATCGATCATGTGCTTGTATTGGCCCAGAAAGACACTGTCAAATCCTTCTAGGAGCGGACTTGAGTATGACTCCGTTGATTATTCCACCTTGATGCGGGTTCAATCAAACTATCTTAGAAGTAATAGATCAACATCTGATCATTTTTAGTGTATCCAGTCATCATTCGAATAAACATCGTGAGATGGGCATTAGGGCAACTGGTTCCACTGTAGTTTTCAAACTCGGGCATCTTGAATTTTGGCAGAAGCACCAGATCGATAATTAAAACTAGTTCAGTTGCATCCATTTCTTTGTAAGAGCTTTGTCCTCTCATTCCTTTGAAGGTCTATCTGCACTACTTTTTCAAATTCTCAAGGATTTCATTCTTGGCTTTTTTCATTGCATCAGGAGCGGACATGTTGTGATTAGTAGAATTACCCCAAGGATTTATCACAGTTGTACGAGTTTTACTAGCTGAGAAGCCTACTTGGTGGATTGGAAGCTTGTAGGGTGGAATGAGTATTTGGGGACTAGCACGGGCTATCACACATTTAGAGGTTTCATATGTCTAGGAAATATTCTCTTTGCATCTTTCCTGGTTGAGCCTAGCCATCTTTGCTACAATTTGATTAACCAGGTCATCTTGGTTTTGCAAGATACGATCCATGGTGGCTTCTTGCGCCTGCTCCATTTTAAGCTCCCACTCTGCTTGCATCTTTTATAAACTCTCTTCTAGCTCTTTCTTCAGTTTCTCAAATTTGGCATCCATTTTCAATACTGTGTGAATGCAGTTGCATAGTTAGAAGCACTTCCTCAAAATTCCCCACGAGATATGATTAATGCATGTAAAAATGCTTATATAAATGTCATGCATAATGCAAAGATGCAAAATGTTGGTCCCAATGATGAATATTGTAGAACAATTTTCACCAGAGACAAAAGCCTTCACATTACAAGATAATCCATTTTACAAACATGCTTTCACTTAGATGTTGAGTCTGAATTGGATCATTTTTTTGCTTTGGATCTTCTTCCTCAAAAATGATGCCCCTCAAGCATTCTGTAACCTAACTCCGTTAATGCTCTAGCAGTACTAAAGTCAATGTGTCACTCCTTGACGACTAGCAATGAAATGGTCATAAATAAGGATCTACTGCTGGATCACTCATCGGATTAGTGGATCATCGCTTCAGTCTCAAATGTTGTACGTTTTTCGAGCAAGTCTCATTCTTGTACTCTGAACTTCTTTTAGCCCTCAGTGTATGTCTATGTTCGTGACTGCTTGATTGAAAACTTTCATTTCTTCTTGAGAATATTTTCACTTGAGTATCACCTTGTAGATCAACATATTCGCATTATGTCATGACAATGCAATGAAATGCAAAGAAGAACGAAAAATATACAAACAAAAGAAAAAAATAAGTTAGTGTACACAAATAATAGAAAATAAATTAGTTAGTACAAGTAAGACACTCGATATAGATAAAAGTGTTATTCAAAGATGAATATAACACCTACCCCATCATGATATCTACCCAAATATGCTTTTTTTAAATAGCATTCATACCCATACATGCTTTCTACCCAAAATGATTTTTCAAGAAATTAATCCTAACTTTATGGCATCTAGTTCGCATGCTATTATTCAACAGAATTTGAAGAAAAAAGGAAAGGTTTAAAAACGTTCCTTCTTTGTGTACACCTATTTTGGGTACCTATTGACGAACAGAGGTTCGATATAGCTATACCTAGGATGACCATTCTACGGTTCACTATATGCATGGTTTCAGTTCTATCAGGAAAAGGGTACTCGAATTGTCCTTGATGTCAGTGCTCTCTTGGGCTATCAAACCCTTAATCCTCACCCATTATAGGTTTCGAACGGATTGAGTTCAATTCGAGGGGATTCACCACCTTATACCCATACAAGGAATAAATCCCTTCAAAGGTATAAGGTATGTATCCCATGAGTTATTTGCTAAAACTCATACGAATAATAAATTTTTACGAGAGTAAAGAATTCACCCCGACTAATTTGGATCGAAGCTCAAGTCTAGAGCTCATGTTATATAAATGTACGTGATGTGTGTGAGAAGGAGCGTACCTACCTTTGACTCAAAAAACTGAAAAGAAAACACTTGACCAAAACTTGGACAGAGCTGAAAGCAAAAATTAAAATGTTAGTATGACAATTAAAAATGAAGAAATTAAAAACTTCAATAAATGGATCATAAGTTAACTAAAGACTCGAACTCATAATTTTCACTACTACGATAATGTGTAAGCTACTTACAGTCTGACTCTCCAAAAAAGGGTCTGTTGAGTTAATCGATCGACGAAATAGCCAAGAGGAGGTGAATTGGTAATATATATTTTGGTGGAAGCTATGACAGAAAATTGAAAATATTTGTACAGCGATTTAGAGTGGTTCTACTTTCTCAACAAAGTCTACGTTCACTACCTTAGCTATCCACACTAAGGATTTCCCACAAATTCACTAATTTGTCTTTCTTTTGAAGACAAAGAGTAACCTTACAATTCCCTCAAGAATTATACCCCAAATTCTTGTGAACACTCTCTCCCAAAGAGAAAATTACAAGTTTCGCAAACTTACAGAAAAACCTCACAAGGCAAGATGTTTGCACAATTCTAGAACAAAGAAAGAACACTCAAGAATGAATACAATTGAGCACAAATAGTGTTCTTGAAAGCAAAATGAATATTGAATGGAAATAGGCTTAAAATGCTCAAACAATAAGTTTAAGGCTTTCTCTTTGATTCTCTAGCTTCTCTTCATAATTCTTGTTGATCAACGGCTTAAGAACTTGTTTAAATACACCTTGGATCAATTCTGGACGTTGGGGATCATTGGTGAAGTCAATAGAGCCGTTGTTATATGTTTTCCATTTAAAAAATTTGTTGGGAGCATAGGGGTATCGATACACCTTCAAAGGGTATCAGTACACCCAGTGTAAAATTTAAATATTTCGATCGTTCTTTGACCAAGTGTATCGGTACCTCCCAGGGGTATCGGTACACTAATTACATTCAGGGGTGTGCAAAATCACCCGACCCGGTTGACCCGACCCGTCGACCCGGATAAAAAAAACCCGGGTAATTCTCTAAAAAAAATTACCCGGCCTGACATTTCCCGGGTCGGGCCCGGGTCACAAAATCTAGTTTTTATTTTTTTATATATAATTATATAAAATATAATGAATTATTTATATTATGATTATTATATTTTGTATTTCGAACTTTTAAATTTTATGTTCGGATATTAGAGTATGTAATTCGAAGTTTCGAACATTTAAATTTGTGTATATATTTTTTAAAATTAATAATTTGAAAATAAAAAATTAAAAATCGGGTATCGGGTACCCGATTACCGGGTACCCACAAAATCCGGGTACCCGATTACCGAGTACCCGTAACATCCGGGTCGGGACACGGGCCGAGAAATCGTCGACCCGAAAGTTCCGGTTACCCGAAAATCGGGTACCCGGATTTGCACACCCCAAATTACATTAGATGTTTCTCGGAGCCAATTGTAATATGAGGGGTATCGGTACATTCGGTTGTGTATCGGTACCCTTATTACATTTGAAATTCAGGGGTATCGATACATCCGAAGAGTGTATCGATACACCCCTACTAAAAAATTATTTTTGGCTCGATTAAGGTTCGAAATGCTTTGTGAAAATTATTTCAAAAATATTTTAAGATTGAAACACAATTTTACACTTAAGTAAGGAGTAAAATTGACATTTAAAAACTTGGAGTAATATTTTTTATATTCGATTAATTTAATCGAATATTATTTTTGAAATCGAATATAAAATCTTAAAATTCATTTACAGTTTATTTGTTATATTGAAACATCAAAATATTTTCAACAATCTCCCCCTTTTTGATATAAAAAAACATTTTAGTAATTTTAAGATTTTCTTTTTGAAAATCATTTTTGAAAAATTACTCCCCCTTACTTTATTATCCCCTTTTTGTTAAATCAAAAAGACTCTATGAAAACCGGTTAAACAATTTTTTAAGGAAAATAACCCATTTATTTATATAGATATAACTATAGCTGCTAATATCACAATCAAGAGAATTGTTAGCCATTAGTCCATAAATAATATTCATAAATGTGTAATGGTAATTGGTCATAATTTGTCTAAAATATAAATGATGCAAAAAATTTTAAAATTCAATCTAAGTTCAAATAACTAATAATCATTCAAAATCAAGAAAAGTCAAACAATCAATACCAAACATTAAACATTCAAAAACAAACAAACATCCAAACATTCAAAATGTTTTAACAATAACTCAAGTTCAACTTCATCCTATGAAAACAAGCAAGAAAAAAGTTTAGTCATCCATTGGTGGGTCGAGAGGAGGAAAATGTGCTCGCATAGCAGCCATATCAAGTGTAAGTGCATTGAACCTTTCGTCCATAGCATTAAATCAACGATCCATTGCTTCGCGGTTAGCTCGCATCTCTCGTTGATTCCCCAAAGGTTGAGCCCCCATAGCAGTTAAGTGGAACTCTATGGATGCAAACCTCAGGTCAAATGTCTCCATAAACGATCGAAAATATGAAGGCATGTGACTCTCTTGCGAAACCGGCTCGTCCTCAGCTAGGTTAACGAGATCATCATCAGCCGGTGCCGGTGCCGCTTGTGAATAACTAGCACCCAATCAAACCCATTGATCTTTATCCCCGCTCCATCCCGATTTATGCAAAGTTTTGAGATTTATTTGGCTTTTAAGAGGGATGGATACATCAAGATGGACCCTAAGCATGGATTTGATAAACCAACTACTAAGAAGACAACCATAAATTAAGGTTTCTACGTGTTTAGACGAGACTTTATTTACGATTTCAACTAGTTCAACAAAAATAATATGTGGTATTTATTTTCTTATTATTTTGGATGCAATATATCCACCAAAGGTCAAGTTTTCTAAGAGTTGAATATCTACTTCCGGATGGTCTAAGCCACCAAGAGATGATCAAATGAAGAAAACGTTCATGATGATCTGAAAATGTACTCGCACTAGCCTTGGCTCTATAACGCGTAGTCATAATTTCTCTCTCGTTATCTAAACCCTCATTATCTAAACCAAAGGTTTTGGCGATTGAGTCTGAGTCTATATAAATGTATTGGCCTAGGAGATAAGACTGAATACTAACAGTGGCAGTTTGAGACTCGTTTTTGACACAAACCGCATTGGAATAGAAAATGCGGATGAGTTGGTGATAAACGACAGGTGCAAGCTGAAAAAGTTTATCAAATTTCAAAGTTTTGAGAATAGAAAGATATTTAAATTTCATATCGATCATTGCTTGAATAGAAGTACGTTCTTCCCGGATGTTATAGGACTCGAATAGGTCAACAAACTTAATGTAGAGATTTTCCCAACAGTCAAGTTCGTTAAAACATGAATTTTGGATAGTCATTTCGGGTTCATTTGGGTTTGGATTGGGAGGTGGAATAGGAGGTTGGTTTGACTAACTAGACGAAGTCCTAGGTCATTTGGAATGAGACATGGTTTAAATCAGAATGGCATAAGGAATACCTGCAATTTGAAAACACATGTATGCAATAATATCAATCCCAAAACTCAATATGAGCCCTCGATATTCAAAGTTCTTTAAAACTAATCATAAGGGGTAATTTTGAAAACTTTTTTTTTTGAAAATTAAGTTTGAAAATCATTATATAGTTTTCAAAAACAACATAATTAAATCAAAAACATCAATTTAAAACAAAACATTTTTTATTTCGAAAATTAACAAAAAATTTGAAATTTTGTGTTTTTGATGAAATTAGTTGTAAAATCTAGTTTACAATCAAAATATAAGCAATGCCCGATATCTATTTCGAACTAGAACTAACTAAAACTAGTCTTATGTTCAAAAATCAATAAAATAGTATTTTTGAAAAGTTACCTTGAAAATTTCAGATTTGAGTGAATTTTGTTGTTGATTGCACGATTTTGATGATGTTAGCAGGATTAGAAGATGAAGAACTATCAAATTCCGACTAAAAATCGTTGGTATGAAGCAAAGTAGAGATTAGGGGTTGAGAGCAAATGAACGGTGGCAAGAGTGTTTAAGGGTTTTTGACAAAATGAAAGAATTTTAGGGATTTTAAGCCTAAACCCGACAGGGGGTATTGGTACCCATCGAGGGGTATCGATACATATTCAAGGAATGTATCGATACACATTCAAGGTGTATCAATACATAGCAAGGGGGTATCAGTACCTGGGTGACAGGTATCGATACCTAGTGACCAAAAATGTCAAAAATATGCTTTAAAACACTCAGCATGCAAAATTAATCACCTCTAGTGGTATTGCCAACTCATATAACGAAAATTAACTATGTTCAATCAATCAAATATACCTTTAAATTTTATTTGAACATATTATTAATTTTCATCAAAGATCATAAACTCCCCCTAACTATTAGCATAGAATGCAATCAAAAATGTAATTTTTATAAGCATTTTTCATTTCTAATTAAAAGTGCTAAAATCATTTTAAACACTAAGTCAAGGTAGGTCAGTTAAACTCAATTCTCTCCTAAGTGTCCAAAATCTTTCTTTATCTAAAGGTTTTGTAAAAATATCAGCTATTTGATGCAAAGTATCAACAAATTCTAGAACTACATCTCCTTTTGTGACATGATCTCTAATGAAATGATGTCTAATTTCAATGTGCTTAGGTCTAGAGTATTGGATGGGATTTTTAGTTAGACAAATAGCACTAGTATTGTCATACTTGATAGGAATGTTACCAACTTCAATTTCATAGTCTAAAAGTTGTTGTTTCATCCATAAAACTTGTGCACAACAACTACCAGTTGAAATATATTATGCTTCAGTGGTAGATAATGCAACACTATTTTTTTTCTTTGAAAACCAAGAAATCAACATATTTCCTAGGAATTGACAAGTACCGTAGGTGGATTTCCTATCTATTTTGTATCCTCCAAAATCCGCATCAGAGAAGGTATGCAAGCTAAAGCTAGAGTTTCTAGGATACCAAAGTCCTAAACTAGGAGTGTCCTTAAGGTATCTAAAGACTCTCTTAATGGCTTTTAGATGTGATTCCTTAGGGCATGATTAAAATCTAGCACATAAGCAAACACTAAACATATTGTCTGGTCTACTTGTAGTTAGATAAAGCAAAAAGCCAATCATAGACCTATAAAGTTTAACATCTACACATTTACCTCATTCATCTTTGTCAAGTTTTGTAGATGAGCTCATTGGAGTGACTTGGGGTTTGACAGTTTCCAAGCTAAACTTCTTGAGCATATCCTTGACGTATTTTGCATGATTGATGAAGATGTCATCTTTTCTTTGCTTGATTTGGATCCCCAAGAAAAATGAAAGCTCCCTCATCATGCTCATCTCAAATTCACTCTGCATTAGCTTAAAAAATTCTTGGCAAAGAGCGTCATTAGTAGAACCAAATATTATATCATCAACATAAATTTGAACTACTAATAAATCTTTACCTTTTCGCTTTAAAAATAATGTAGTGTAAACCTTCCCTTTTGAAAACATTTTTCTATTAAAAAATTTGACAATCTTTCATACCAAGCTCTAGGAGCTTGTTTTAAACCATATAAAGCTTTTGTCAATTTAAAAACATGATTTGGAAATTTTGAATCTTCAAAACCATGAAGTTGTTCCACATACACTTATTCTTTTATAAAACCATTTAAAATGCACTTTTAACGTCCATTTGATATAATTTAAATTCATTGAAACATGTAAATGCTAATAACATTCTTATAGCTTCTATCCTAGCTACGGAAGCATATGTTTCATCATAATCTATACCTTCTTCTCGAGTATAGCCTTGAGCAACAAGTCTAGCCTTATTCATCACTATATTACCACTTTCATCTAATTTGTTCCTAAACACCCATTTAGTACCTACAGTAGATTTATTACTAGACTTTTCAACTAATGTCCATACTTTACTTCTCTCAAATTGATTTAACTCTTCTTGTATAGTCATAATCCAATTTTTATCATATAATGCTTTTTGAATATTCTTAGGCTCTATGCATGAGATAAATGCAACATAATTACATACGTTCCTAAGAGAAGATAGAGTAGTTACCCCTCTGGATGGATCACCTAAAATCTCACCATCCTTGACATAGTTGAATTCTCTTGGGGTATGAGATTTCCCTTTCTTCAATGGTTAGATTCTTGAAGGCGTCTTGAGTTTCCTCATCCTTCACTTCTTCCTTTGATGATGGTTCTCCAACGTCATGTGTATTTACAATCCCTACGTCATCATTAACACAAGAATCTGTTGAGTTAATCGATTGATGGAATCGACCAAGAGGGGGTGAATTGGCAATTAAAAATTTGGTGGAAGCTTTTGAATAAAATTGAAAAGATTTGCACAACGATTTAGAGTGGTTCGACTTTCTCAAGCAAAGTCTACGTCCACTATCTTAGCTATCCACACTAAGGATTTTCCAACAAATTCACTAATTTGTTCTTTCTTTTGAGGTTAAAGAGATAACCTTACAAACTCTCTCAATAATATACCCCAATTCTTGAGAACACTCTTTCTCAAAGAGAAGATTACAAATTTGCAAACTTACAAGGAAAACCTCACAAGGTAATATGTTTGCACAATTCTAGAACAAGATAAGAACACTCAAAAATGATTACAAATGAGTACAAATAGTGTTCTTGAAAGCAAAACGAATATTGAAAGGAAATTTGGCTTGAATTGCACAAACTTGTTGTTTGATTCTCTCTTGTTTCTTTATTGATTCTTCTTTATTGTTGTTTCTTATTGTTGATCAATGGCTTCTAAGCTTGTTTAAATACTCCTTCAAATGATTCTGAACGTTGGGGATGGTTAGTGGAGTCAATAGAGCCGCTTAAGTGTGAAAACAATTAATTAAAGCAGTTGGGAGCATCAGTGCATCGATGCATACCCATGGTGCATCGGTGCATCAGTGTAAAATTCAAATATTTTGACCGTTGGACCCTTAGTGCATCGGTGCACTAAGAGTGCATCGATGCATAAAATGCATTCGATGTTTCAAAATAGTCAGAGTGCATCGATGCATGGTATGTGCATCAATGCATTAAATGCATTCGATGTTCAATTTAATCCATGGTGCATCGATGCATGGATTGGTGCATCGGTGCATCACTTTGAAAAATTGATTCTAGGCTTGATTTTGGTTCAAAATACTTTGTGAAAATTGTTTCAAAAATATATAAGTATAAACACAATTTTACACATTTAGTAAGGTTTGAATTTGATCTTGAAATACTTGGAGTAATATTTTGATATTCGAATAATTAAATCGAATATACTAAGAAATTCCTTTGTAAAATCTTAAAATTCATTTAACTTAATTTGTTATATCGAAACATCAAAAATCTTTTCAACAGAATCCTTCGTCGGAAGGGGATTATCATCGAAAACAACATGTATAGACTCTTCTACCACTAAAGTTCTTTTATTAAATAGTTGATAAGTTTTAGAATTTAAGGAATAACCCAGAAAAATTCCTTCATCACTTTTAGCATCAAATTTGCCAAGATTATCTTTACCGTTGTTTAAAACAAAACATTTACATCCAAAAGAAAGAAAATAACTGATGTTAGGCTTTTTATTTTTGAAAATTTCATATGGATTTTTCTTCAAAATAGGCCTAATCATTACTCGATTAATAACATATTAAGCGGTATTTGTAGCTTCCACCCAAAAATATTTTGGCAAATTGTTTTCACAAAGTATGGTTCTAGCAATTTCTTCTAAAGTTTAATTTTTCCTCTCAACAACTCCATTTTGTTGAGGGGTTCTCAGTGCTGAAAAATTATGGTTAATTCCATTAGAATTACAAAACTCAGTAAATCCAAGATTTTCAAATTCAATACCATGATCACTCCTAACACTAGATATGGAGTAACATTTTTTCGTTTTGGATTACTTTTGAAAATGTGATGAAATTTTCTAATGCTTCATCCTTAGTACTTAAGAATATAACCTAAGTATATCTAGAATAGTCATCTACTAATACAAAACCATATTGTTTTCCACCCAAGCTAACAGTCCTAATTGGCCCAAAAAGATCTATATGGATCAATTGTAATACTCTACTAGTTGATACATCATTAATGGATTTAAAGGAAACTTTCTTTTATTTTCCTTTTGAGCATGCATCCCTGATTTTATCTTTATCAAATTTTAGCTTTGGCAATCCTCTTACAAAATCTCCTTGAATTAGTCTTTGTGTCCTAGTCTTCTATACCATAACCAATTATTATGTTCATCCTTAGCAACTAGGCACAAATTAGTCATATTTATTGAATCTAAATGCACCATGTATGTGTTTCCTATTCTATGACCAATAAGCATAATTCGATTAGATGCAATGTCATTAACTTTACAACCATTAGTTTCAAACAAGACATTGTATCCTTTATCATATAATTGACTAATACTTAATAGATTATGCTTTAACCCATTCACATATAATACTTTTTCTATTTGTATGGAAGATGTATTACCTATAGTACCTATACCTTCAATGTAACATTTTGAGTTGTCACCAAAGGTTACCATTCCTCTACTTTTGTCGTTAAGCTCTATAAACCGGCTCTCGTCTCTGGTCATGTATCTTGAGCATCCACTATCAAGGAACCATGAGTTTGAACTTGTATTTTGTGCCTTGTAGCAATGCTCATTTTCCTACAAACATAGATTAATTTCTAATTTTTGGTACCCAAATTCTTTTGGGTTCATATTCATTAGTCCCTAAAATCCTAGTCCTATTGGGTATCCATTTATTTAGGATATCCTTATCTTTAGTAGTATTGAGTCCTTTAGGGACCCATATACTTCTAATGATTTTTCCATTAGAGGTTCTTTGGGACCTCTATGATTGTAGTTTTTAAAACTCTTTCTAATATAGTTGGATTTTGAACCTTCTCCTTTTTCAAAACGGTTTGTTCGAACTTTATTGAAAGAAGTTTTAAGATCGTCAATTTCTTTTTGACGATCATCGTTGACTCTTGAAAGTAAATTATTTAAATCAATATTTTTCTTTTCAAAATCTTTGATTTTGATTTACAATTCATTAATTTTACTTTCAAGATCATTGTTGGTCTTGGATATGAGATTATTTTTGTTTTTCAATTTTGAAATATCTTTCTTGTATTTCAAAAATAATTTCTCATAATCTGAAGCCAACCGAATATATTCCTCTAATAACTCATCAAAAGAATAATCTTCTAAATCAAATGAGTTAGAGGTTACCTGAGAATCTTCCCTGGTGGCAATCAAGCACAGGTTCACAACTTCTTTTTCCTCTTCATTTGATGATTCATCATTATCGCTCCAAGTAGCCACGTGTGTCTTGTGCTTTTTCTTTGATTGACTCTTCTTCTTTAATTGTGGGCAATCGTATTTGACATGCCTGGGCTTTTTGCATTCATAGCAAATGATCGGGTCTTTCTCCTTTGGTTCATTTTTGAATCCTTCATTTCTTTTCAATTTTCTTCCTCTATTGGGCTTCATTAATTTTCTGAACCGTTTGGCAAATAATGTATTCTCTTCATCATCGTCATCATCATTAGAATCACTCTCATCTTTTGTGAATTTGAGAGCAACTCCAACGTTCTTCTTTTTCTCCGTCTCCTTCTTTGTCTCGTTATTCTTCTCGAGGTCTACCTCATCTTTAATAATCATTTCATGCTTGAGGAGATAACCAATAAGCTCATCGAGAGTTAAACACTTTAGGTCTTTAGCTTCGATAATCGTCATCTTCTTTGATTTCCAAGCTTTTGGAAGAGAATAAATTATCTTCCTTACAAGCTTCTCGTTTAGAATGATTTCCCCATATGATTTGAGACCATTGACAATCACGAAAAATCTATCTGTCATAGCTTTGATATTTTCTCCTGGATTCATCCTGAAATTTTTATAGTTATGAGTAAGAAGACTAATTTTTGATTCTTTTACCTCGTTGGTGCCTTTATAAGTGACTTGTAGTTTATCCCATATTTCCTTGGTGGTTGTATAAGATGAAACTCTCTTGTATTCATTTGGTCCAAGTGAATAGAAAATAATATGGATAGGCTTTGAGTTGAGCTGAAACATTCCCGTCTCTTGTTCATTCCACATATTTAGATGTGTGGATGGTTCGGTGTATCCTTTCATCGCGATTTTCCATGCTCCCATGTCACTAGCTTGAATGAAGTATCTCGTCATATTCTTCCAATAAGTATAGTTAGCTCCATTGAAGAAAAGAGGCTTGTTGGCGGGATGAGAATCAAGAACGAAGTCGAAGTTTGATGTAGAGGTTATTGATGACTTGAATATCGATTGAACCCTTCCCGAATCTACTCAAGAGGTGGTAAAACCTTCAAATGAGTGTAGATGTGATACCAATTGTTGAGTTAATCGATCGACGAAATAACCAAGAGTGGGTGAATTGGCAATATATAATTCGGTGGAAGCTTTGACTGAAAATTGAAAATATTTGCACAACGATTTAGAGTAGTTCCACTTTCTCAATAAAGTCTACATCCACTACCTTAGATATCCACACTAAGGATTTTCCATAAATTCACTAATTTGTCTTTCTTTTGAGAACAAAGAGTAACCTTACAACTCCCTCAAGAATTATACTCCAAATTCTTGAGAACACTCTCTCCCAATGAGAAAATTACAAATTTCGCAAACTTACAGAAAAACCTCACAAGACAAGATGTTTGCACAATTCTAGAACAAAAAAAGAACACTCAAGAATGAATACAATTGAGCACAAATGATGTTCTTGAAAGTAAAATGAATATTGAATGGAAATAGGCTTGAAATGCTCAAACAATAAGTTTAAGGCTTTCTCTTTGATTCTCTAGCTCCTCTTCTTAATTCTTGTTGATCAATAGCTTCAAAACTTGTTTAAATACACCTTGGATCAATTCTGAACGTTGGGGATCATTGGTGAAGTCAATAGAGTCGTTGTTGTATGTTTTCCATTTTAAAAAATCTATTGGGAGCGTAGGGGTATCAATACACGTTCAAAGGGTATCTGTACACCCAGTGCAAAATTCAAATATTTCGACCGTTATTTGACCAAGTGTATCGGTACCTCCCAGCGGTATCGGTAAACTAATTACATTCGATGTTTCTCGGAGTCAATTGTAACATGAGGGGTATCGGTACATTCGTTTGTGTATCGATACCCTTATTACATTCGAAATTCAGGGGTATCGGTACATCCGAAGAGTGTATCGGTATACCCCTACTAAAAATCATTTTTGACTCGATTCAGGTTCGAAATACTTTGTAAAAATTGTTTCAAAAATATTTTAATATTCAAACACAATTTTACACTTAAGTAAGGAGTAAAATTGACATTTAAAAACTTGGAGTAATATTTTTGATATTCGATTAATTTAATCAAATATTATTTTTGAAATCGAATATAAAATCTTAAAATTCATTTACACTTTATTTGTTATATTGAAACATCAAAATGTTTTCAACAGGGTCCCCAGCAGAGTCGCCAAGTTGTCATAACCATTTTCAGGTGAAACAATTTTTTATTATTTTAAAAACATTTATGATTTTAATTTGGAAAAATTGGTAAATTTGGATTAATTGGAATTAAATTGAATAGAGTTGTCATCGACCTTTGGATTAGGTAGGTCGAATACCTAAAAACGTCTTTTTAAAACAATTTTAAGAAAAATCATTTTTTAGACAATTTGGTTTGCGTCACCAAAGATTCGATTAAATGGATTCAGGAGTCGGTTACGCGTGGGGAAAGATTAACACCCCACAGCGCCCAAAATTGGTATTGTGTCGCTTACACTTTGTCGTAATGGTGGAAATCATAAATCAAATATAAAGTTAAAATATGATCTATTTATTGAGTTTACTTAATTTACTTCAAATTAAATATTAGGGAAAATTCTTTAACTTGAAAAGAGATCTCGATATTAGAAATCCTCCGTCTGGAAAACTATTTCGACTATTTCTTATCCATAAATAATATTCCTTCCTCATTGATTAAAAAACGCAACTCGAATATAAATTGAGCATAAACATTTGTATAAAATAAAATAAGTTGATATTTAGCGAGACAAGCATTGACTGAAAATAAGTTAATTAACAAAATAAAATAAATTTATTTCAAGTTAACATTTTGTTCGAACGTCGTATGGATTACATTACTTTGATCAAGCAATGCTTTCCCCGCCTGTTCTACAAATCGTTGTTCTTGAAAATATTAGAGTAAAATATAAAATATTAACGAATAAAATAAGTTTTTATTCATCATTCATGACATTGATTCTAAAAGAATAGAATACATACATAAATATATAAGAGCCAAAAAACATTGATTAAGAACATACCTAGAACAATACATGATAACATTAATCTCTAAAAAATTACAGAAACTAATTCCTCATACACGAAAACTTTATACATGAAAAGTGTACAAATAAGTAACAACACATATATAAATATAATATGTACATATGTGTAGTAACAGTGGAAGCAAAATATATACAACTTCATAACATAATTACGGGGTTTCAATTAAAAAAATAAAATAACTAGGACTAAACGAACAATAAACCCTTAAGATCTTAATACCAAATTATGAATAGTGGTCAGAACGCAAATGAAAATAAACCTAAGGCCTCAAAAATATGAATTACCCGTTTTGGTTATTAATTACTTCTAGTGACTAAACTAAATATTACATAAATTCACCAATCAAAAATATAAATAATAAAATGAATCTAATAACATAAATACGAGACTAAATAAAACATTAAGAAACAAGGGGCTCAAAACCAAATAGAGTAAAATACAATTAATGACCAAAGTAAAACATTACAAAGATACAGGGACCTAAACAATGATTTACCCTAAGTATGAAAACACGCTGAAGGTCCCCAGTGAAACGAATTCGTTTCGATAGAGGGATATAAGTTCAAAAATGGGTCTTTTTCCCTTCAATCTATCTTTTGCTTCAATTCAGAAAATTAGGGAGAGAGAGAATTAGAGAATTCTCTCAACTCTATCATCGGTGGGGAAGCCGCTGTCGTTCGCCGAGCTACCAAATACCCTAAAATTGTTCCTCTTCACTCCCTAAGCTCGAAAACTACCCCCACTCAGCCTAAATCCTTCCCTAGAATCATAGATCTAGATTTTTACTTTTCGAATGTTCGACTCTTCCGACGACTATATGTATTCCCACTTCACACCAAGGTAAGAACCTCTGCTCCTTGTTAGACTTTTGATGATTCTTTTCTTTTTCTTGTTCTTTGGTTTGACTGAGATCTGTTTTTGTTCCCTCAATTCTCTTTTTTTCTTTTCGAAAAGCCCCTCGAATCCCTCCTGTTTTTTTTGTTCGCTTCTTCCCCCTTTTCAAGGCGATCTCCTCTTTTTCTTTTTTCTTTTTTTTATTACCATCACCGAATGCCTTGTGGAATGGTGGTTTATTGATTTAGGGTCGATGAAATCCCAGATTTTTCAAGATTTAGGTATTTAAAAATGGTTTAGTGGATTTGGTATTTTAGTGGGATTTGGTTGATGTTTGGTAGGTGGATGATGACGAGGACTGTCGGTGGTGGCTTGGTGGTGGCTTGTTGGTGGCTCTGCAACGGCTCACGCGCCGGTGGACTGTTCGGATCTTCTTGCTGGCGGCGCTAGAAATAATTTAGGGTTAAAACCCTAATCTGATTTGCTTGTGGGCCGGTTCGAGTCAGGTTACTGGGTCCTCGGGTCAGATCTTGCAATTGGGTCTGCTGAGTGTTGGGCTTGTACTTGTCAACAGCTTGTAATAGGCTTCGGGATTGGGCCTCATTTGGGTCATTGGTTAGCCTGCAAACATGTAATAATAATATTTTTAAACTCAGACAAAAATGAGTGCCTACACCTGCCATTTTGCTACTCATATCTATCTCACTCGGATACGTTAATAAGATCCTTAATTATGTCAATTATCAGGTTAGAGAAAATCAATCTGAAGAAGATACGAAGTGTAGCAGAGATTATTAGAACTGCAATCACAGTTTTGGGAGCAATAGTGATGACTTTGTACAAAGGCCCCGTTATTGATTTTGTGAAATTAGGTAGAGCAAAACACCATGGAAAGTACCAGTGAGTCTGCAGATAAAAACCGGGTAATTGGAACAATAATACTTCTTGGAAGCATCTTTGGTTAATCAAGCTTCTTTATTTTGCAAGTGAGTCTAAATATTTTTGGAAAAAGGGAAAATATGATTAAACTACTTAGTTATTTATTAGCTAATATCTGTGTATGATTTCTGGTTCAGTCCTTCACATTGAAGAAGTTGTTGATCAAACTTGCAGGCGCCATAAATGGTAAGAGGAGAAATTGTTGCCAAATTGGTTGCCAAGCCAACAACCCAATTGACGGTGTATCTTTTGTTGAAAATAAAGAAAACCAATTAAATGAAATTAATGACGGGCCCAATTTGTATATTTTACTCTTAAAAGTAAATGTTTTTCCAACGTAAACTTCACCATTTTATTACTGCTCAATGTTTTCTTTCTCCAAATCCTCTGTCCTCTACAAACCTGCCATTTTGCTACTCATCTCTATCTCACTCGGATACGTTAATAAGATCCTTAATTATGTCAATTATCAGGTTAGAGAAAATCAATCTGAAGAAGATACGAAGTGTAGCAAAGATTATTGGAACTGCAATCACAGTCGTGGGAGCAATAGTGATGACTTTGTACAAAAGCCCCGTTATTGATTTTGTGAAATCAGGTGGAGCTAAACACCATGGAAAGTACCAGTGAATCTGCAGATAAAAACCGGGTAATTGGAACAATAATGCTTCTTGGAAGCATCATTGGTTAATCAAGCTTCTTTATTTTGCAAGTGAGTCTAAATATTTTTGGAAAAGGGGAAAATATGATTAAACTACTTAGTTATTTATGAGCTAACATCGGTGTATGATTTCTGGTTCAGTCCTTCACATTGAAGAAGTACCCGGCCGATCTCTGGCTTACGGCTTGGATATGTTTCATGGGAATGGTGAAGGTGCAGGGGTGTCTCTGGTTATGGTCCGTGACCTAAGTGCCTGGAAACTAGGCTGGGACTCAAGGCGACATACTCTGTAAGTAACCCAGTGAAGCCCAAGCAGACACATGAAACACAAGTACTAAACCCTTTTAACATAATTTGTGATTGATTAGGGGATAGTGTGCTGGCGTATTATGTTCAAAGAGTAGTGTTATTTGTAACATCATTTATGTATGATCATCACAGCTGCACCTGGGGCCATTGTTTTAGCAGAAAAAGTCCACCTCGGAAGGTATTATTAACCTTTGGTTTTCAATAAAGATTGGTTGATTGCTCAATTGGTTTCTTTGGCTTTTATACTGTGATGTGGGGGTAAAAGCAAAGATGGGAAAAACTCAGAAACCGATGAGAAAAGCAATGGCCGGTCACAGACAATGATTGACCAATCAGTGTTGATAATGGAGCTGATAAAATAGTTAATATTCTAGGAGCTGATAAAATAGTTAATATTCTAGCAGCGGATTCCATTAGTTGGTTTCATCAACTGATTTGATTAGTTGATTTGAGAAATTGATTTAATTAACCGTTTATATAGAAGTGTTTAGTAAAATTTTGTTGATAGCTAATATGGGTAAAATAAGAAATAAGGATATGATACATTTAGTTGTTAAGTACATGTATGTTTTATAATATTTTTGAAAATTTTGAATATATTTTTAAATTTAATATTTACAAGGATTAACCTTGTGAGATTAATACATACTATTAACTTTATATAAAATATCAACGCTACATTTATTTTTTACTTTCATGGTTTGTCATGTTTTATTAACTAAAATATATTTGATAATCTACAACTAAAAAATAGAATAATAAAATTAAAATTTCACTAATTTATCATTAGACGTTGCATAAAATTCATTTTACACAAGTTCATTGAAAATAAATTTAGGTTACATGAATATTTAAGAAAGAGATACATATACAAACAAGTACAGACAAATAAGAACATTTGAGAAATATGGAAATAATAATGTTTTATGGCTATGATGTAATTATAGAAATAATAAGGTCAAATGTATCGTTTAACATCTTATTTTTGCAATCAGTTCTTCTAAACCGTTGAATTTTCCAGCATTTTTATTTTCAGTTTATTTTGTACAATCAACTCTTTCAAAAAATTATTTATCAAACACTAAAAATGGAAAATTTGACTATCAATCAACTATTTATACTCAAATAACCTAAAAGCTTTTTAAAAAGTTGTTTACCAAATACCCATATATAAAACCATCTCTCATCTGCTCTACAGACAGTAAATTTCTTGTTTACTTACCATCTTTTGACTCTACTTTGAGGCCTTAAATATGGTGAAGCAAAAACCATCAACTGTTGAAGTTTGCCTAAAATATTCCATTTCCATAGCTGTTACAGCTTCATTGAAATGACAATCAAATTCTTACTTGCAACTTAGCACAAGAAGCTTAAAACAAAATGTTAATTGCCATTTTGATTTGTTTTTAAACATGGAACGTCCGTGATAATTAACCAATTGGGTTCCGTTTAGATTGACTTCATATCATAGTTACACTTGCAAACAAAATAACATTTCGTTACTTGTTATAAACTTTTACGATTTTAAATGTTAAAATTCCGATATTAGAATTTTTTTATTAAACTAAGATGATTATAAAGTAGTATATGTTCTATATACTTTTAATTATTTGACAATGAACATCCAATCACCTTTGTAATTGTTGGTGCTTAAACTCATGTCCTCTAGAAACAATAATGATTCTTTTAATCACCAAGATAAGATGATTCGTGCTTTGGATTAGAGCTTTGAAGTTTAGGACGTGTGATTTAAATAATTTAATTGTGTATAACTTCAAAGATTTTATTATTGACTTAAAAATCAATTTTAAAATGAATAAAAAAAGTATAAGTGAAAATTAATTATTATTTTATTAAATTTTCTAAAAATTAATTATTATATTTTATATATGATTAATAGCAGATTCCCTATCGATTTCGTTTTAATAACAGAAAATCAAAATAGAAAATTGGAAGCGAAACAGATGCTATAGAATCTGTATTTAATAAAATTTATATAAAATTTCTTTTATTGTTTTTATATGTGATATTTATAATATATTTTATAACATAAGATATTTTTTTTGTCTATATCCCAAATATGACAAAATCTAATTATAATTAAATTATTTTATGGGCAAAGTTAGAAAATATTTCAAGACAACAACATAAGCCATATTTTAAGGACTTCCTTATAGTAACTAATTCAAAGAAAATAAGTGTTATTATTTTTATTTTATTTTTTGAATAGTATGAAATAATTATAAGATAATATAGGGTTAAAATATTTTTTAGTCATTCATAATATATATCTTTTACGGATATAATCATTTGAATTCAATTTTTTTTGAATTAATCAATAATATCTGATTTATTGACCAACTAATCTAATTCGAGTACTGTAAAAACGAGAGCGACCCTCCTAACCCAATTACTTTATTCACAAATGTCAGAATTTAAACCTTTGACCTTACTTAAAAAATCTAATATCTCGTCCTAGACCAACTAATTGTTAATTGAAATTAAAACTTTTAAAAAAACTTATACACTTAAAGAGTCGAAGAATTTAGCAACAACGTTAAACCAAAACCGGTTCACGACGGTTTTACAGTCTTACGGAACCCGCTCATTTGGACACGTAAACGCGAAACGACACCATCCCAAGTTCCCAAACCATCGTCAAAATTCATCGTTTTCCCCCAAATCTCAAGAACCCTTAAGAAAACTTCCGGTTTTACGTTCGACAATGGGCGGCCATGAAGCTGTGGAGGTTACCAAGACCGTCCTCGAAGTCGCCGATGTCGCATGGGCTGCCTTGGAATGTTGCCACCGCCACCACCACCACGACCATCACGACGATGCTCCCAGAAATCATGAGAACTCCAAACTTGAAAAGGAATTGGAAATCCTAAAATCGGAAAACCGACGTTTGAGGAATCAGCTTGAACAGAACCTTAAACTTCTGAATAATCTATCTGAATATCCTGCTCTATTAAACGATTGTCCTCCTGACGTACGTAATTTTCCTTCATTTTTCCGTTTTATTTTATTTTTCTAATTTCTGGAATTAATTGCAGCTCCATGCTCGGTTGATGCTACCGTAGATTCTAAAAACTTCTTGAGCCGGCTCAAATCACTTAATGAATCCAGTACTAAAATTGAGTTTCCATTCAAGGAAGCTACAGGTTCTTTTATACCAAATCTCTTCACTGAATTTTTAACTTTTTGTTGATTAATTTTTGGCAAGGTAAAGTTACGTTACTGATTTCTTCAGATTAGACATACTGATTCTATATGGTGATAAGTTAGAACAGATAAACGAGGATTTCTCTTCATTTTTAAATAAGCTATTTTCTCATATCATTGTATAGAAATTCATAATTAGACTTGTAAATTATTACCTCATAGGTGGGGTAAATAACTCGGGACAATTGTTGGCGCTATTTCTTTGCTCCTTTTATTGTTAGAAATGTATAAATATTGATTGATTAGCTAACATGTTTTTTTTTAAATAATATATTTTTTTTAAATTAGGAGATGATATACATTCAGTTGAAGTTCTGATTAATGTTGACCAAAAAGAACCAAGTTGGTGGATATGGGTAACTGATGAAATGGTTCCAAGCAATGTTGAAGAGTGGAGTGGAATTGATGATGAGAATTACATTAATCTTAATGAAGAGCATGTTGTGGATGAGGTTGCTAACTTTATGGCAAAATGCATATTGTCAAACCCTAAAGCTCAGGTTTTTAGCTACTCAATCTGACTTTCCTTTTCTACTAAATATACCATGTTCTTATGTTTTTTTGTAATCCTGGTATTACAGACTTTGACCCCAGAAGAATTGCAGAAAAGTAAGTTCCCTATTAAATAGACTTATCTTCACCCATTTCTTTTTCTTGGTATATCACCTGATAGTATAAATGCCTCATGATAATTGATGGTAAATATTGAGGTCCCGTTCTTTAGATAAATAGGAAGTTGCATTGCAATTCACTACAACAAAACTATATAGTGGAAGATGGGCAGCAGTGCTGTAATAATTACTAAAGATACCATGCATTAGCCCTTGACTTGTCTTTTTTTTTCCATGTTTGGTAACCTTAATCTTTACACTTAAAAAGCGGTTTTCTGTTTTATGAGTATGTTGCCTGACATTTCTTCTTCTTCCTGTTCAAAACTTCCTGGTGAAGTTCAGCTTATATTATTTTCCATTGGTTTTGTTACTAATTATCATCTTTTTTCCCCCATTCTTTTAATTAAATGTGAATACCATATAGTGTTTGCTTACTGTGATGAGATTATGAGCAGCTCTGCTGAAAGCATTAGGAGGTGTCAGCAAATTGGAGAAGGTTTTGAACATTTGGCATGCTGGAAAGTTGTTCTATACGTTGTCAACATGAGGACTTACACTGGCTGGGTAAGTTTCGCTGTTCCTTTTACCAATCTTTCTTTTGGTTTTTTGTATTTGTCAAATTGCCTTCCATGCATGCTTGTTCCTTGTTGTTTGAGAAGAGTTGCTTGCGAATTTAAAACCTTGATCCTTGTGGCAATGCATATATATCTTCTTTTAAGAAGATCAAACTCCATTATAGGTTTTGCCTGGATGATTAAATCAGTACTAAATAATTATGGAGCCTACCTAGATATTTAACAGTTGAACTATGTAAACGAGAAATTTATTTACTGCAGGGATGTGAGTGCTTTTCTAAAAAAATTCTATAGAAAGAAGCTCCCATTTCTCTCTAGAAGGTTAGGTGTTTTTGGGGATCCCGTTAGTTCTCAATTGTTCTTTCCGCCATCCGCCAAAGCTATTCATCGTTGACCGCCGTCCGCCGCCACACTCCGACCATCTTTCGCCGCCGTTTCTCTCATGGGAGTTCATCTCGTCACTGTGATTCTACTTTCGAACTTAGTTTTGCGAAAAAATCATTCAAAAGGCGCAAATCTACCGTTAAAGGTCATTTCTTCATTTTTTCCTGGGACATTTAGAGATCGTTCTCTCGACACCGCCGGCACCAAGAGGTAGACCATTCGACGATTGGCCAATCTGGAAAGTCCTGTCACCATTCGCCCAGCGCGTAGAGTTCACGCGCCGCCACAAAGTACAGCCTTTCTTCACGCGCCGACTTTTTCCAGCGCCGACTTTTTTGCTGCTGTCTCTGGAGGATTCGACCACACCCTGTTGGAAGTTCTACAAAATCCCACTTTTCAGTTCCAAGAGATTTCAACTTCGTTAGTCCGACAATACTAAAAGCTTCGTGTTGTTCGAGCAGTTGCTGTCCTTGGAGGTCTTCTCCAAATTTTTCTTTTCATGTGTTTGTGTGGTATAACAGTCACGTAATCTAGATCTGAGTTTGGGTCCCTTCTCCACAAAATCGACTGAGATCAGTCCGGCTTGGAATGTATCGATCTCCTTCGGTAGCTGCTGGATCGTCTCGGATCCGAGGTAGGTTGCTCCCGGGGTTATACAATGTCTTCTCACCTTTGGGATTTGCCAACAGAGAGGCCAAACTTCAGTTTATGGCTCTGCCCGAGAGATCTGACTTAAAGATGGCGATTAGAAGGCGACTACGGGTTCTCCAATCACAGTCAGATAACAAAACTTGCGTCGATTATAACCAAAAGAATCCTCAGTGGGCTTCGGTTTCCTACGGTGTTGCGAAGGAAACTGTCAATGGTGGGTCTGGTGGGAATCAGAAGCAGCCATTGAGCGGTGGAGGTAGCCGGGGACGGGTGAAGTCGAGATCGAGTGAGGAAATGCATTTGAGATCCCGATTGGAGGCTTCGTCGGCGAATGAGGATACCTTTTTTGTAAGAAAAATTGTGGATAATGAATCTAGGCCTAATGGTTTGACTTCTTCACAAGGAGGGAAATATGGGAATGGGAAGCTTTCTTTAGTAGCGGCATCACCAGCTCATTCTGCCGCAGATGTTGACCACGATGAAATCAAGGAGTTCACCACAAAGGGGTGTTCCGATGATAAGTCTACTGAAGTAGCAAGAAGGATGAGAATCGGGTTTCATAATTGGTGGAATGAAGGCCACCCAAAAATTCGTAATGGGTACATAAGTGGTTGCTACACATTATTTATTGAAAATTTACCAAGAAAAGATCCATTTGAAGACGTTTGGATCTTTATTTTGCTCCCACGGTCGGGTTATTAATGATTTCATTCCAAATAAAAGAAATTCAGAAGGGGTTCATTTTTGTTTCATTCGTTTTGCAACAATCGAAGAAGCAAGGGAAGCGATCTCAAAAATGAATGGATCTCATATTGACAACAGCTAAATTAGTGTATCTTTGGCTAAATTCAAACCTCGACAGTCTTTTTAGAGAAAGACCTCGACATCTGTTCATCATAAGTCTGGGATGGAAGTTGTTTCGAGGAAAAATCATTGTGAAGTTGAAGGTGTTATGGACGAAGATATCTTCACGTGTTGAGTAAATGTCTAGTGGGGTGGTGCAAGGACTTTATCAAAATCGGTAATCTCGCTAGTCAAATGCAAGCCAAAGGTTTCACTGGTTTCTCGATAATGAGAGCTGTTGGAAATGCAGTTCTAATGATTTTTGAAGACTATGCTTCATTGAGTAATGTGAAGAACGATAAATCAGAGACTCTCGCAAAGTGGTTCTCCAGAGTTGAAGTTTGGTCAAAGAGTTTGGTGGTGGAGTATCGTCGAGTGTGGTTAGTTTGCGAGGGCGTTCCTTTTCACGCTTGGAATTGGGATACTTTCAAGAACATTGCAGATAAGTGGGGTAATTTATTAGCAATCGACGAAAGCTGTCAGTCGCCATCATCTTTTGATCGGACAAAAATTCAAATCCTCACAAAGGCTCATGTGAGAATTGATGAGTCGTTGGAATTGAAGGTCGTTGCTATGTCCTTCTAAATCATGGTGCATGAAATTGAGCCTTCCTTCAAACCAAAGTCTTGGGTCCCTGACGAAGTTGATACTCATTAGATCTTGTTTCTTCAATTGGGGCTTTGATTTAGTTTAAATGGTTGCAGGTGTTGGTTTTCTTTTGTGTTGTTTTTTATCCTTTTGCTGGAGGTGTAACTTATAAATAGGGTGATTGTCGATGGGGTTTTTTGGTTGAGGATGTGAGAGTTTTAGGTGTTTCTGGTTTGTTGTAATGATGTATTTCACCATAGGAGGATATTCCGTATTTTCATATGTATTGGGTATTATTATTAATAAACTATGAGGTACTCTTTTCTTCCTTCCAATGTTCGTTAACATACTTCTTAGTATGTGGACGAATACGAAGGGAGATTTTAATGAGACCTCCAACTTCTATAAAAAAAACTATATAAACGGCACCCCACACTTCCGCAGCATCATTTTGTATTTCATACCTTAATAGGGATTGTTATTCACTAAAACAGGTATGCCTTTCATATATAGACGATGTAAACTCCTCAAGTCCTGCACAATCATTTGCATAGTTATCTTGTAAGCTAAATTCAAGCAATTAATCGAAGCACTGTTTGAACAAACTTATCACCCATTACATTATGGCATTGAACTCGGAACAAGTCTTTCAGTACAAAAGCATCAATAGAGTGAAAATTATGTCTTTTTTACTGCAAACTTGTACGTATGCAGATTTAAGGAAGATTGGTACTGAAAGGTACTCTCAGATACATACTCCAGAATTTAAACATGTGCTAGGTTGTGTCTATGCTCATATGTAATTTCTAATCTAATGAATTGAGTTTAACAATATCATTAATTCTCTGACTTGGACAGGTTATATAAGAGCCGTACCATATTGAAACTTGTTGCAATGGGCATTAACACAACCGGCAAAGTTGTAATGAAGGCTCTATGAATAAATTCAACGTCTGTAACCGTATAGCAGAGAACAGGTCTCTGAAGTGTAGTGATGCTTTGTTTTCCACGTCAATGTTGGTGTGAAATATAAATGTTGTAAATACATACGGTTGCATTTGTACTATTTAATGGATAAATTGTATTTATTACCACTCTCATTTACACTATTTCTGTGTCAACACAATATTCATATTGCATACCTCAAAGATAACTACACGTAAATTTTTATCCATCCAGGAATTCAAAATCAACGATTCAGATAGTAAAAAATAAAAAATAAACTACGCTAGATATTGTTTTAACTTTAGCTTTTTATAGATTTTATCATAGAACTTTAAATTGACATGACTTTTTCCAGCGCCGACTTTTTTGCTGCTGTCTCTGGAGGATTCGACCACACCCTGTTGGAAGTTCTACAAAATCCCACTTTTCAGTTCCAAGAGATTTCAACTTCGTTAGTCCGGCAATACTAAAAGCTTCGTGTTGTTCGAGCAGTTGTTGTCCTTGGAGTCTTCTCCAAATTTTTCTTTTCATGTGTTTGTGTGGTATAACAGTCACGTAATCTAGATCTGAGTTTGGGTCCCTTCTCCACAAAATCGACTGAGATCAGTCCGGCTTGGAATGTATCGATCTCCTTCGGTAGCCGCTGGATCGTCTCGGATCCGAGGTAGGTTTCTCCCGGGGTTATACAATGCCTTCTCACCTTTGGGATTTGCCGACAGAGAGGACAAACTTTAGTTTATGGCTCTGCCCGAGAGATCTGACTTAAAGATAGCGATTAGAAGGCGACTACGGGTTCTCCAATCACAGTAAAATAACAAAACTTGAGTCGATTGTAACCAAAAGAATCCTCAGTGGGATTCGGTTTCCTACGGTGTTGCGAAGGAAACTGTCAATTGTGGGTCTGGTGGGAATCAGAAGCAGCCATTGAGCGGCGGAGGTAGCCGGGGACGGGTGAAGTCGAGATCGAGTGAGGAAATGCATTTGAGATCCCGATTGGAGGCTTCGTCGGTGAATGAGGATACCTTTTTTGTAAGAAAAATTATGGATAATGAATCTAGGCCTAATGGTTTGACTTCTTCACAAGGAGGGAAATATGGGAATGGGAAGCTTTCTTTAGTAGCGGCATCACCAGCTCATTCTGCCGCAGATGTTGACCACGATGAAATCAAGGAGTTCACCACAAAGGGGTGTTCCGATGATAAGTCTACGGAAGTAGCAAGAAGGATGAGAATCGGGTTTCATAATTGGTGGAATGAAGGCCACCCAAAAATTTGTAATGGGTACATAAGTGGTTGCTACACATTATTTATTGAAAATTTACCAAGAAAAGATCCATTGGAAGAGGTTTGGATCTTTATTTTGCACCCACGGTCGGGTTATTGATGATTTCATTCCAAACAAAAGAAATTCAAAAGGGGTTCATTTTTGTTTCATTTGTTTTGCAACAATCGAAGAAACAAGGAAAGCGATCTCAAAAATGAATGGATCTCATATTGACAACAGCAAAATTAGTGTATCTTTGGCTAAATTCAAACCTCGACAGTCTTTTTGGAGAAAGACCTTAACATCTGTTCATCATAAGTCTGGGATGGAAGTTGTTTCGAGGAAAAATCATTGTGAAGTTGAAGGTGTTATGGACGAAGATATCTTCACGTGTTGAGTAAATGTTTAGTGCGGTGGTGCAAGGACTTTATCAAAATCGGTAATCTCACTAGTCAAATGCAAGCCAAAGGTTTCACTAGTTTCTCGATAATGAGAGCTGTTGGAAATGCAGTTCTAATGATTTTTGAAGACTCTGCTTCATTGAGTAGTGTGAAGAACGATAAATCAGAGACTCTCGTAAAGTGGTTCTCCAGAGTTGAAGTTTGGTCAAAGAGTTTGGTGGTGGAGTGTCGTCGAGTGTGGTTAGTTTGCGAGGGCGTTCCTTTTCACGCTTGGAATTGGGATACTTTCAAGAACATTGCAGATAAGTGGGGTAATTTATTAGCAATCGACGAAAGCTGTCAGTCACCATCATCTTTTGATCGGACAAAAATTCAAATCCTCACAAAGGCTCATGTGAGAATTGATGAGTCGTTGGAATTGAAGGTCGGTGCTAAGTCCTTCAAAATCATGGTGCATGAAATTGAGCCTTCCTTCAAACCAAAGTCTTGGGTCCCTGACGAAGTTGATACTCATTAGATCTTGTTTCTTTAATTGGGGCTTTGATTTAGTTTAAATGGTTGCAGGTGTTGGTTTTCTTTTGTGTTGTTTTTTATCCTTTTGCTGGAGGTGTAACTTATAAATAGGGTGATTGTCGATAGGGTTTTTTGGTTGAGGATGTGAGAGTTTTAGGTGTTTCTGGTTTGTTGTAATGATGTATTTCACCATAGGAGGATATTCTGTATTTTCATATGTATTGGGTATTATTATTAATAAACTATGAGGTAATATTTTCTTCCTTCCAATGTTCGTTAACATACTTCTTAGTATGTGGACGAATACGAAGGGAGATTTTAATGAGACCTCCAACTTCTATAAAAAAAACTATATAAACGGCACCCCACACTTCCGCAGCATCATTTTGTATTTCATACCTTAATAGGGATTGTTATTCACTAAAACAGGTATGCCTTTCATATATAGACGATGTAAACTCCTCAAGTCCTGCACAATCATTTGCATAGTTATCTTGTAAGCTAAATTCAAGCAATTAATCGAAGCACTGTTTGAACAAACTTATCACCCATTACATTATGGCATTGAACTGGGAACAAGTCTTTCAGTACAAAAGCATCAATAGAGTGAAAATTATGTCTTTTTTACTGCAAACTTGTACGTATTCAGATTTAAGGAAGATTGGTACTGAAAGGTACTCTCAGATACATACTCCAGAATTTAAACATGTGCTAGGTTGTGTCTATGCTCATATGTAATTTCTAATCTAATGAATTGAGTTTAACAATATCATTAATTCTATGACTTGGACAGGTTATATAAGAGCCGTACCATATTGAAACTTGTTGCAATGGGCATTAACACAACCGGCAAAGTTGTAATGAAGGCTCTATGAATAAATTTAACTTCTGTAACCGTATAGCAGAGAACATGTCTCTGAAGTGTAGTGACGCTTTGTTTTCCACGTCAATGTTGGTGTGAAATGTAAATGTTGTAAATACACACGGTTGCATTTGTACTATTTAATGGATAAATTGTATTTATTACCACTCTCATTTACACTATTTCTGTGTCAACACAATATTCATTTTGCATACCTCAAAGATAACTACACGTAAATTTTTATCCATCCAGGAATTCAAAATCAACGATTCAGATAGTAAAAAATAAAAAATAAACTACGCTAGATATTGTTTTAACTTTAGCTTTTTATAGATTTTATCATAGAACTTTAAATTGACATGACTTTTTCCAGCGCCGACTTTTTTGCTGCTGTCTCTGGAGGATTCGACCACACCCTGTTGGAAGTTCTACAAAATCCCACTTTTCAGTTCCAAGAGATTTCAACTTCGTTAGTCCGGCAATACTAAAAGCTTCGTGTTGTTCGAGCAGTTGCTGTCCTTGGAGGTCTTCTCCAAATTTTTCTTTTCATGTGTTTGTGTGGTATAACAGTCACGTAATCTAGATCTGAGTTTGGGTCCCTTCTCCACAAAATCGACTGAGATCAGTCCGGCTTGGAATGTATCGTTCTCCTTCGGTAGCCGCTGAATCGTCTCGGATCCGAGGTAGGTTGCTCCCGGGGTTATACAATGCCTTCTCACCTTTGGGATTTGCCGACAGAGATGCCAAACTTCAGTTTATGGCTCTGCCCGAGAGATCTGACTTAAAGATGGCGATTAGAAGGCGACTACGGGTTCTCCAATCACAGTCAGATAACAAAACTTGCGTCGATTGTAACCAATAGAATCCTCAGTGGGCTTCGGTTTCCTACGGTGTTGCGAAGGAAACTGTCAATGGTGGGTCTGATGGGAATCAGAAGCAGCCATTGAGCGGCGGAGGTAGCCGGGGACAGGTGAAGTCGAGATCGAGTGAGGAAATGCATTTGAGATCCCGATTGGAGGCTTCGTCGGCGAATGAGGATACCTTTTTTGTAAGAAAAATTATGGATAATGAATCTAGGCCTAATGGATTGACTTTTTCACAAGGAGGGAAATATGGGAATGGGAAGCTTTCTTTAGTAGCGGCATCACCAGCTCATTCTGCCGCAGATGTTGACCATGATGAAATCAAGGAGTTCACCACAAAGGGGTGTTCCGATGATAAGTCTACGGAAGTAGCAAGAAGGATGAGAATCGGGTTTCATAATTGGTGGAATGAAGGCCACCCAAAAATTTGTAATGGGTACATAAGTGGTTGCTACACATTATTTATTGAAAATTTACTAAGAAAAGATCCATTGGAAGAGGTTTGGATCTTTATTTTGCACCCACGGTCGGGTTATTGATGATTTCATTCCAAACAAAAGAAATTCAAAAGGGGTTCATTTTTGTTTCATTCGTTTTGCAACAATCGAAGAAGCAAGGAAAGCGATCTCAAAAATGAATGGATCTCATATTGACAACAGCAAAATTAGTGTATCTTTGGCTAAATTCAAACCTCGACAGTCTTTTTGGAGAAAGACCTCAACATCTGTTCATCATAAGTTTGGGATGGAAGTTGTTTCGAGGAAAAATCATTGTGAAGTTGAAGGTGTTATGGACGAAGATATCTTCACGTGTTGAGTAAATGTTTAGTGCGGTGGTGCAAGGACTTTATCAAAATCGGTAATCTCGCTAGTCAAATGCAAGCCAAAGGTTTCACTGGTTTCTCGATAATGAGAGCTGTTGGAAATGCAGTTCTAATGATTTTTGAAGACTATGCTTCATTGAGTAATGTGAAGAACGATAAATCAGAGACTCTCGCAAAGTGGTTCTCCAGAGTTGAAGTTTGGTCAAAGAGTTTGGTGGTGGAGTATCGTCGAGTGTGGTTAGTTTGCGAGGGCGTTCCTTTTCACGCTTGGAATTGGGATACTTTCAAGAACATTGCAGATAAGTGGGGTAATTTATTAGCAATCGACGAAAGCTGTCAGTCGCCATCATCTTTTGATCGGACAAAAATTCAAATCCTCACAAAGGCTCATGTGAGAATTGATGAGTCGTTGGAATTGAAGGTCGTTGCTATGTCCTTCTAAATCATGGTGCATGAAATTGAGCCTTCCTTCAAACCAAAGTCTTGGGTCCCTGACGAAGTTGATACTCATTAGATCTTGTTTCTTCAATTGGGGCTTTGATTTAGTTTAAATGGTTGCAGGTGTTGGTTTTCTTTTGTGTTGTTTTTTATCCTTTTGCTGGAGGTGTAACTTATAAATAGGGTGATTGTCATGGGGTTTTTTGGTTGAGGATGTGAGAGTTTTAGGTGTTTCTGGTTTGTTGTAATGATGTATTTCACCATAGGAGGATATTCCGTATTTTCATATGTATTGGGTATTATTATTAATAAACTATGAGGTACTCTTTTCTTCCTTCCAATGTTCGTTAACATACTTCTTAGTATGTGGACGAATACGAAGGGAGATTTTAATGAGACCTCCAACTTCTATAAAAAAAACTATATAAACGGCACCCCACACTTCCGCAGCATCATTTTGTATTTCATACCTTAATAGGGATTGTTATTCACTAAAACAGGTATGCCTTTCATATATAGACGATGTAAACTCCTCAAGTCCTGCACAATCATTTGCATAGTTATCTTGTAAGCTAAATTCAAGCAATTAATCGAAGCACTGTTTGAACAAACTTATCACCCATTACATTATGGCATTGAACTCGGAACAAGTCTTTCAGTACAAAAGCATCAATAGAGTGAAAATTATGTCTTTTTTACTGCAAACTTGTACGTATGCAGATTTAAGGAAGATTGGTACTGAAAGGTACTCTCAGATACATACTCCAGAATTTAAACATGTGCTAGGTTGTGTCCATGCTCATATGTAATTTCTAATCTAATGAATTGAGTTTAACAATATCATTAATTCTCTGACCGTACCATATTGAAACTTGCTGCAATGGGCATTAACACAACCGGCAAAGTTGTAATGAAGGCTCTATGAATAAATTTAACTTCTGTAACCGTATAGCAGAGAACAGGTCTCTGAAGTGTAGTGACGCTTTGTTTTCCACGTCAATGTTGGTGTGAAATGTAAATGATGTAAATACATACGGTTGCATTTGTACTATTTAATGGATAAACTGTATTTATTGCCACTCTCATTTACACTATTTCTGTGTCAACACAATATTCATTTTGCATACCTCAAATATAACTACACGCAAATTTTTATCCATCCAGGAATTCAAAATCAACGATTCAGATAGTAAAAAATAAAAAATAAACTACACTAGATATTGTTTTAACTTTAGCTTTTTATAGATTTTATCATAGAACTTTAAATTGATATGATTGTAACATTAAATTTTAATTTTATCTTCAATTGTACCACTCGAAACCAAAGTGATGATACAGTTGATAGTTTCGTCAATATAATGACATGACTAAAATTGATATCGTTTGGGTGATAGTTTCGTCAATATAATTATATGGCTAAATTGATATTGTTTGGGACATGTTGATGTCCAAAATAATGATGTTTTTTAGTATCATATGCCTTTTTAAATTCTTTCTTTTAATCCTTATAAACCTAACTCAAGGATTTCACCCACCGGTCAGACTCCAGTTATACTGATTGTCGTTCGTTGGTGATTGTTGAAATTTTACAAAATATACATTTTGACCCTCTTTTTTCTATCCAGATTTTTTTTTTAATCTAAACAAAATAGCTCAGATCTAAAAAAAATCGAATTTATCTTCTCTAATTGTTGATCTTCTACTGTCCGATAGTGTACAACTCAAAAGATTTAACCATGGCCTGCCATTAATATTGAACTTATTTATCATCTATACGCTGTTTTAACTTCAAACTTTCTTTTTATAGAACTCTGCGATCATTAATACATTTTAATTAATCCCATTTATCTTTACATAAATTGAATGAAATGCTTCTTTTCACTTGCAGGTTCTTGGAGATGAGGAAAAGAGAGCAAGGTATGACAGATGAGTAGACATTGAAGACATGAGTATGTGCGGTGCCGGCTTCAACCCATTTGGCAGTGTACTGGGGGTGGCATTGTGAAACTCCAACGGCTGATGATGATAGCCGACAACGGCAGTCAATGAAGGTGAACGGTGATCGATGTCACCACATTGACGGAATTATCATCCACACCGTCACACCATTTTCGATCATTACGCATGGAGATACAAGGAAATAAAAATCTTAGCAGTCTTGGGCAATTTTAATGAAGGAAAAAAGGCAACTGCCCATTAATTGCACTGAATGATCAGAAACCAAAGTAGCTAACAGCAAGAATGTAAATGCAGTCATGGATAAAGCTACAGACAACCTGGACAGATCAAAAAGCAAGAAATCTTCAAAACAAAGACGACCAAATTACAATGACACGGGTGAGATTAATTTGATAAGCAAGCATGTCATAAGTGCAGCAGGAAGGATAGAGACCGAATTCACCAATGTGGAGGCTTCAGACATACTTCCCAGTGGAGCACCTGCCGGGCCAAATCCTGGAAGTGACCCGGTAGAAGGAACTGTCGAAGTCTTGGGCACAGTTGTTGTGGAACCATCCGACTGGGGTGAAGGTGCTGGGGCAAAAGCCGAATCCGGTACATAAGTAGGTGGGGCTACGAGGGTAGGAAATTGTTGCGGTCCTGCATTTTGAAGAAAAAGAACAGAAATTTAAATCAGTCAAGAAGCCTTCTATGACCATATGGAAATATAAGTGAATTCCGAAACGTAAACTGCTCGTGTTTGACTCCTTGAGATTTGAAGTCATGTATGACAGAAGCTTAATTAGAAAGCCAAGAATTATGCATCAGTGAAGGTAACAAATGAATTCAGTACGTTGATGACTCCATAATTATTGTTTGATTTCTAGATGCTACAACAAAAAAGATCACATAAACAACACGGATAAGAACTATCTCTTCCACTCTGTCGTTTTGATCTGTGCAAATGCAAAAGGAAATAATATATTCACATCATTGGATTAGAGAAGTCCAAATCATGCTAAAACCAAATAATTTCTTGTCTTCATGCATTTTTGAATCACAAGAATTGTGAATGGTATTTTATAAACTTGTACCTGGACATCGAGGTTCAAGAGAAGATGACAACCTACAGAACAAAGGCAAGGAATGGAAGGGTTCAGTCATTGTAAAATTAGAAGACGGAGATCACTTTTGACATAAATATCAATCAAAGTAAAAGGAGCAGCATACGATGCGATAATGGTGCCATTTGCATAACCACCGTAAGCACAAGAAGTAACGTTGCATCCAGCACTACTTTGCTGCACTGTAACGTTCCCCAGCTTAAGGTTGCTGCTTTTACATTGCAAGCTTGAACATGAAACAGCCAACGAAGAAGGCATGCAGTACAAACTGCTCCACAAAATCAACAAAGGTGATTAACTCCACTATGTTAGATTTAAGGAAAAGAATAATAAGCGGTAAAAACTATCATACAACTAATATAAACCAACAAGCTACAGGATGGCTCAATTACTTGCGACTCCCAGGCCCACAGCTGCACTGGACACAGTGGCTAGCAGTTATAGCATAGCTCCCATTAGGAACAATCAATCCATAATCTAAGGCGTATTTGGGAAAATTCGAAGCACAAGCTGCATGAACCGAAAGAACCAATACTTAACTTTCCCTGTCCTTCGGAAACCGACATAAACAAAGCAAAAGCATATAAAGGAAAACAAATCTTGATTCCAACGCTGAGTATAGAGATTCACAATCATTCCATCAACTTGAACTCATCAACGAGGAAAATATTGAAGGGATAAAGTTTGCAGCGATTATATAAAAAGCTAACTCTAATAGCCTAACTTCATAAGCAAGTATAAAACTCTACAGCTGAAAATTCAAGAGAATGGCATTGGTTTAAAATGACTAAATCATTACAATTTTCAATTTTAGTGTCAACCATACAATCTACAAAAACAAGGCAATGTAAAACTACCTGATAAAGGAACAGCTAGAATATCACCATCCTTAATAGAACTAGTCCCCATAGCATTAACATTCATTAAATCTGTGATCGTAGTGGAATAACTAGCTGCAATTCCAGCCAAAGTATCCACTGGCTTCACCACATACGACAGATAAACGGCGGGCAGTCCATTATCAGTACCATTAAAACAAGTACACGGCAAAGGAACCACAAGGTTCTCCCCCACATCAAGAACGGATGGATCAGCAATGGAGTTGACCTCCCTAATCTGATCAGCTGACACCAAACCAGCATAAATGGAGTCAGCAATCGACGAAGCGTGTCCTGTGGGCGAGTTTTGTACTTGGTGGAACGGATTTTCGAATCCCTCGACACAGGAACATTGGATGGGGATCTTGAGGAAGAGCCGGGAAGGAAGGATGTGGTTTTCGACGTCGGGGTAAGAGATATCGATAGCGTTGGCCGTGAGGACCGCAATGGGGTCAACCTGGAAGAGGGAAGCAACCTCGGCCACTTTCAAATCTGTGTAGAGAGTGTACCCTAACAAGGCGTTGCAGGAATCAGAGTTCGAACAAGGTTCGATTGTTGATTTTGAAGTTACCAAAGCCACATTGGAGAAAACTATAAAACAAAGGGCAACAAAGGAGAAAAAAGTGGGTCTTTGGTTTGACATTGTTAGGTGAATGTAGGGGGAAAACAGAACGTAAATAACCGAGCTTTGCTTTGCTACTCAATGATGGGGTTCTTCATTCAGTAATGGTTTTGGGTTTTAGAGAGAAATTCAAAAAAAAAAGACCCAATATTTAAAACCAATTAAAGATGGTTTTTTTTGCTTCTTTTGAAGGTTCCTAGGGTTTGTTCAGCTGGGTTTTACCCTCCACTCTCAACAAAAACAGCACTCGTTAAGCTTATGAAAGAGTTACCATACAATGTAGAAACTGAGGCTAGAAATATGGGTGAACTTCAGAGTGTTAGGGTTTGGGTTTCTTGCTTTTGTGCAAAATGGTTTACGGCAAGGAAGAAGAAGTGAGAGAAAAGAAAAGGAAGAAACAGAGTACTGAAGAAGTGAAGGTGAGGAAGAAAGGGGCAAATGTCGGGGTTAAGTGGAGTATGGTTTTCAGAACCTGACTGGTTGGCCAATCGGTTATGTTATCGGTTTATTAGTTCAACTGATCAAATTGGTTAGATCGATCGAAAGAATTAGACGATGTTATAATTATTTAAAAAATTAAATAAAAATATTTAATAAAAAATAATTTTTTATATTACAAGTCATATTCAAAGCAAGTCATATTCAAAGCAAGTCATAACATATATAAGTTAAAAATAATAAAATCAAGTGAAATAAAATGATTCAAATTAACTACAACATAATATTTAAGGTAAAATATATTAAATAATAAATATAATTATATAACTATAATTAAAAAATAAATTTGAGGTTAAAAAAAATATAACAAAATGATATTGTTTGGTTTATTTTTTTTTAAACAATCCCACATGATTAAGAAACATAGAAGAACATCCCAAAAGTCTAAAGAGTAAAAATATGATAACAAAACAATCCCACATTGCTAAGAAGCATAGAAGAGTATCACAACTAACTTCTATAAATAATAGAGGTAATTTGACATTTAAAATCATAGAGCCTTTTGGTGAACATTGAGTGAATTATTCTTTCACTTCAATCAAGCTCGAATTTTAGGCTTCAATCGAGCTTCTAAATTTTTTTTAGTTCAAGCTTTTTTGAGTTCAAGTTTCAATATTATATTTCGAGTTTGAGTTGAACTTGATAATTTTTAGCTTGTGAGTTTGAGTCGAGTTGAGCTTACTTTTAAAGTTTTCAAGTTCGAGTTGAGCTCAACAATACTCGAGTTGAGCTTAACAATACTCGAGTTCGACTTGGCTCGTTTAACAAACGAAGTTGTTTGGTTTAATTTTTTTTTTAAAAAACAAAATTCCTGGTTTTTTTTAGTTTTTTCCGATTTTCAGTCGGTCCGATTCGAACGGTTCAACGATTCTGACCGATTCACTAATAGCGGTTCAACCAATTTAGATTAAACCGGATTAACACACAATTCTCAATTGAACCAATCGGTCTGATCCGGTTTTTAAAACAATGGTGGACAAACACAATTCAGATTCTCAATCTTAAGAGTTTTCAAGGATTATTATTACCCTTTTTTTACCCTTAAAGACTAATTTATCCCTATCCTTTTTTAACTTAAAAAACTTAATTATATTAAAAACAATAATATAAAATTATAGTTATATTATTAAGACTTCTAATACCAAATTGATTTAATTAAATTAGACTTAATATTTATGATTAAATACTTTTTTAACATTTATAGAGCATTTAAATAATAATTCAGATGAACGTGTCTAATGTATGTGTATAGTGTATAAGCTTTCAATCTTAAATGAATGAGAGTTATCTTTAAACAATTATTACTTTATATTTTTTCTAAATTAATAAAAACAATAGTTCAAATAAAAAGTCTTTTTAATTTTATTTATAAATTTTCAAATAAAAGTTTATTAAAATAATAATTTATTTACTAATTTATTTAAGTATCTCCTAACTTGATCGAGCGAATTTATTGTACAATTTTTTTATTAAGTTAAATGTGATTACAAAGTAATATCTATTATAAGCAATGTTTTTAATACTGGATCGGACCGGCCGATTCAACCGGTTGTATCGTGAACCGGTGGTCTGTCCGGTCTTGTTAACTTCCAAAACCGGTTGTGCACAGAACCGGTAAAAAATTAGTAGAACCGGCTGAGAACCGGCAAAACCGGGGTGAATCGGCTGAAAACCGGCAAAACCGGTGTGAACTATTGATTCTCTTTTTTTCTTTAAAAAAATTAAACCAAACGATTTCATTTGTTAAACGAGCCGAGTCGAACTCGAGTACTGCTAAGCTCGACTCGAACTCGAAAACTTTAAAAGTAAGCTCAACTCGACTCAAAAACTCACGAGCTAAAAATTATCAAGTTCAACTCAAACTCGAAATTTAATATTGAAACTTGAACTCAAAAAGGCTCGAACTCAAAAAAAATTAGAAGCTCGATTGAAGCCTGAAATTCGAGCTCAATTGAAGCGAAATAATAGTTAGCTCTGTGCACACCAAAAGGTTCTATGATTTTGAATGTCAAATTACCTCTAGTATTTATAGAAGTCAGATGGGATGCTCTTCTATGTTTCTTAGCCATGTGGGATTGTTTTTTTTAAAATAAACCAAACGACATCTTTTGTTATGATTTTTTTCAGCCTCAATTTTATTTTTTAATTATAGTTATTATTTAATATGTTTTACCTTAAATATTATGTTGTAGTTGATTTGAATCATTTTGTTTCACTTTATTTTATATTTTTTTATCTTATATATGTTATGACTTGTGATTTTTTTATACATTTTAATATTGTAAAGTTCAAAAAAATGTTATATATATATATATATATATATATATATTAATATTACTTTGAATACTATATAAAATTTAAAAAATATATTATTTTATATAAAATTCAGTTGAACCCGGTTGAACCCGGTTAAACTAGTGAATCAGTACCTTCATCGGTTCAAAGTCCGGTCCGATTTTAAAAACATTGATTATAAGTACTTTTAACTATTTGATAATGAATGTTCAATCACCAATGCACTCGTTGGTGCTCGAACCTATAACCTTTAAAATTAACAACAATTTCTTTAACTACTGAAGTAAGTTGGTTATTGTACCATTTTAATATTAATATTTCCAATATCATTAAACATAAATAAGTAGTAAAATCTGTGAAATTATATGACTTACTGTGGTGAAAATTTAGGAATAAACAAGCAGGTGTGGGCTGAGGAAGTTAAGTGAGAAATCATTCTGTTGTACGATTTGGTTAAGTTAGAGTAGATTTAGGAGAATTATTATATAATTGAAGATTCTATGTTCTGAATAGATTCCGCATTCTCTTCCAATTTCATCAGCTCAATCAGACAATTTTACGGAAAAATCACATTGAATGAAAATAATTATCTGTCATACCTTCTTTCGTCTATTTTTATTAATCTAGCACCTTTTCTGACGATTTGTACTTTTTCGGAGTTTCGTTCGAGTTGACGTCACGTAATGAAAGACGCGGATTGTCATATACGCGCGCTTTTCTAAGGTTTATGACAGCGCCAGTAAGACACGGATCACCATCCACACTTTCTATTATTTGTTCTGAAAATCTTGGCCTTTAATCTCTCCATTCGCCTATAAATAACACTCCTTCAACCCTAAACATCACCACATCAATTCCTTCTATTTTGTTTAACCAATTCCTTCGATTTTTGTTGTAAGGTAAAACTTTTTTTTATATTATATTTTTTTATATATGATTATTTGAAAAATTATTGTATTAATTATTTTGTATTATTTTTTGCAGTTGTAAAATTGAAAAGTTGGATCATACGTCGAGACATTTTTGTCGATACAATAACAATATAAAATTATATTATTTAAATTATTGTAAAAAAATTTAATTTTTTATTAGGTTATATTTTAATTCATATATTATTTATTTAATTAGGTGTCAGCTATTGTTTTTGCATATATAAGACTCTCAATCTTTCAACTATCAGAATGACGCTTATTTCAGTTATTGTTTACTATGATGGAGAAATTGGGAAGAGGAATCAGCGTCGTGTTCGCATCAAATCATTATGTCAAAATATCCTTCAAGAGAAACATAACTCTTGGAGCTGATAACGAAGATTTCAAGGAAGTGTATTTCAGCTATTGTTTTTGCATATATAAGACTCTCAATCTTTCAACTATCAGAATGACGTTATTTCAGTTATTGTTTACTATATGGAGAAATTTGGGAAGATGGAATCAGCGTCGTGTTCGCATCAAATCATTATGTCAAATATCCTTCAAGAGAAACATAACTTGAG
Organism: Hibiscus syriacus; assembly: GCF_006381635.1. NCBI lineage: Eukaryota > Viridiplantae > Streptophyta > Magnoliopsida > Malvales > Malvaceae > Hibiscus > Hibiscus syriacus. Next base: position 528,749 of record NW_024062857.1, on the reverse strand, counting down.
GAGCTGATAACGAAGATTTCAAGGAAGGTTCATGTTTGAAGTACTAGAAGAATCCTCACTTTGTACAGATTTCCAACCGTAGTATTTTCGTTAACTTATACAGCGTTCGAATTATCCAATGATGACGATGTTGTTATGATGTTGATTCTCAAAATCATCATTCAGATGCCGATACAGAGATGTATGCTAATTTGTTCAAGTGTATGTTTTTCGTGGTATGTCATTATGCCCCACTATGGCTGCTTAACAAGTTGATCAAGTTGACAGCCCACTCAAGTAATATGTGATTTTAACTCGTTAATGGGAAATCTACATAATGTGCCATCTCATCAAGTTCAATGGGAGGTATTCATTAGCAACTCTTACGATATGTACCGAGGTTGCTCCACAAATATTTGTATGGTAACATCGCGTCCAGTTCAAGGGGAAGACATTCATATGCCAAATTCTTTGACCTGAATATGGAGATGCCTCGACGCAACAATATGTGCATACCCATTTGACACGATACCTTTAAGCTCCAGAGAGAGGCATTCAACTGCAAGCTTCTTCGACCTCAATATCGAGATGCCTTCAAGTTCAAGGGAAGGCATGTAACTACTAGCTTGTTCGACCTAAATGTCAACATCGTGGAGGAACCCTCATCCACCAGAAGAATCTCTTCGTAAGCCAGGTGTCGATGGTGTTGAGACTAGACTATTCGTTCAGCCCAGAATCACCGCAGTTCAACATAGACTCTGATTATGATTATGTAGAAGTTCCCACAATACGATACACACTGAACCTCCAACACATATGTATAAAGTTGACTATGATGCATGTACGAGCCACAATTTGCGGATATGCCTAATGTTGGTGATTATGATTTAACTCATCATTCATGATGGTGTTATATAAAGGAATGAATTTTTCATGCAAAGAATAAGCGTGATGGCAATTAAGAATTACAATATTCGTATTATGTTCAGTCTAGAATCGACAACTCTACCACCAAAAAGTAGTTTGTCACTATCTCCAACATGATAACGATGCAATTGGATGGTTCACGCATCGATAGGAAGAGGAAAAATAAATGAACTAACGATATACAATGATCCTCACACATGCTGTGTTGAATGGATCAACCAATATCATCCCAACTTAGACTCTGACATTTTTGCTAAGCCATCCCATGGTAAAGCAAGCTCTCATATAGCTATTGCTGTGATGATTTCAGCTATACAATCGCAGTATGGGTATATTGTATCATACAGGAAAGTATGGAAGGAAAGCAAATGCCATTAAAAACTTGATGGTGATGTGCATCTTACAATGAACTACCACGTTTGGTTTAAGGTGGTGAACAGATTGAATCTTGGAACAATTATCGACTTCGAAACTTTTCATACATACCACAATGATCGAGCGCTTCGCGATCGATGCTAATTTTACCGTTTTTTGGATTTACCCACAGTGCATTAATGTTAGAAATACGCAAGCCTATGACCTAAATCGACGTGACTTCTTGTATGGAAAATACAAGCAAGTTTACTATTGGTAGTTGTCAAAGATGTATCGCAACTACTTCCAGTTGCTTTTACCCTTGTTTGAAGGAGAAAATTCTTGGGTTTTTTTCCTCATAACTTCGCTTACATGTTATCATCAGGGGAAAATTTGTGTCATTTCAGATCGCAGCTGAGATAAAACAACAATGGATTATTTGGGTCCAATGTGGCAACCACCCTATGTCCAACATCGATATTGTATCCAACATATTGCTGCAAACTATCATAGAAGGTTCAAGAAGAATGATGAACGCTAATTACTTGTGCGCATAGGTATATCAAAAAACTATTTTTTATTTCTCAAGCATTTTTATTTTTTATGGAAACAAAGTAAGCAAGTTTATTTGCTCAGGTTAACTACTACATGAAACATTTGAGTCCATGCTTTAATAGTTGCAAGGAGAGAACGAGGAAAGATACGATTACATCACCCCTCATCAATAAGGAAATGTGGACAAATGCATATGATGGTGAATTTCGATATGGACACATGACGACCAACTTGGCTGAGGCTATCAGTTCGACCTTAAATAGGGCACGTCATTTACCAGTAACGACTTTGGTAAAAATAACATATTTTCGTTTATGAGTGCTTTTTTCCAAGCTCGTGGGACAAGCTCAAACTTGGATGCAAAACGGTCATGTCTATCACCCTAGATTAGTTACAGATCTACAAAAAAGAATTGTTGCATCAAATGGAATGTATGTAACAAGCTTCTCTAGAACCCATGAATTATTTCGTGTCACATAGATCCCGTAACCACTTCAAGGTATTCAAGCTAACTCGTTCAGAGTTAATCTACGAGACAAATGGTGCGTTTGTGAGTTTTTTCAAGCTTTGAAGTATCCATGCTCTCATGTCATAGCAGCTTGCTCGCATATCCATCAAGACTATAACCGTTTTGTGGATCACGTATTCCAACTTTCAAAAGTGTTTAAGGTATATGAATTTAAGTTCCCCCCATAGGTAATGAGAAAAACCCTAATGAGGTTCAAAATTGGCTTCCGATTGTATCAGATTTGTCCTTATTGAAGGAGCCTAGTCGTCCAAAATCCACTCGAATTCATTGTGATATGGATATTCGGAAACATCTAGAGAAAACAAAAGATGTGGGCATTGTAAAAACATACTAGGAAAAATGTCCATCTATTTTTCATAAAGTAATCATTGATGTAGTTGTTGTTTATGAAATCTAAATTTATATAATTTAATTTTCATTTACTTTCAGTTAATGTCATTTGAGCATCACCGATTAATTAAACAAGAAAACGATAAAAAAAACAAAAAAAACACTAATTAATCAAAATATTCAAACAATTAAGTACTAAAAAATTAACAAACAAAATAAATTAAGTAATAAAATTACAATTATTGGTAAATAAAAAAAATTAAATACAAAAATAATGAAGTGTATGGCTTTATCGATGCCTGCATCTTAATGTGTTCTGCAGGGTGGTGGTTGTCTGTCTCGAGAAGGATTTCTTCGTATAACTTATTATGTCCTCCACTCATCATCATCACCATCATCATCATCATCACCATCACCATCACCATCACCATCACCATCACCATCATCATCATCAGGAGCAAATACATTTTATTGACGATGGACGAATGACGATGTAGCACCTCCACATAATAATGACCCTAGAGGTGTATGACTGATTATCTCACCGCTCATAGAAAACTGTGAAAACTGTGAAAAGATCGACATCAATGAGTGCAAGAACTGTACATGAGGTGTCTATGCATGTAGTGAAGCTTCACCTGCCAAATAACCAACATATGGACCCCACGTTGGATCTACAAACATGGAACTATAATATCCACCATAAGGGGTCATATAACTCTGCGGTGGCGACATCATTTGGTATGGAAGCGGTGGCGTCTAACCTGGATGTAGTGGCATATTAAATGGTTGCGGTGTCATCTGATATGGCTGCGGTACCATCTGAAACGGCTGTGAAATATACAGCGGTGTAGACAATGACTGCTATGAAGATTCCGGTACTACAGCTAAGGATAAGCCAGAAGCGTCTGCTCTCCGTCCACGAGTTGAGGGAAATGATGTTGTGACGGTGGACATCTTTGTTAACGTCGATGAATGTTCCCACCTCATGCTTCCTCAGAAAGTAAGAATGATTTCCCGTTCCTGTTGAACCACTCATAATAACCATTCATAATCGAGTAATGATCCACATAAATAGGTTATGTACGGGGAATGCGCCCATATCGATGCTCCCATATCATTACCCACTCATAGTGATTGAGCAGTCTCGACTTTTTTTTCCCCGTTTATCTATGATATACAAATCGTCAGATTCTTAGGTGCTTTCAGAATAGATTATACAAAACCAAATTGGCGGAGCACACGATCAGTGGGATGCCACTCGACATATCATAACATATCAGAGGGACCACCACCATCCAGACATCTAATGGGTCTCTTAAGTGATGTGAGATGTAAATCCTCATCTCTTCAGTACAATAAGGAGTCCATTCAAACTAAAACAATATATATAATTCTTATCAAAATAATAATCTAATTATATAAAGATAATTAAAAGTACATTTTGTTATTTAAATACAAACCTCTATGACAGTCTTTTGATCAATTAGTAGTTTAATTTATTCCAATTCATCAGGTAAATCCCGATGATATTTTCTTGCACTTGACCACCTGTTCAATGAAATAATTTTTATTATACTAAATAAAATTATTAATATACGAAATCAGTATTGTAATTATCTAATATAGCGGGAAGACTAACGGGTTTTTCACCACCGGACATAAAAATGGCATGCGATGCCACGCCCAATACTGGAGCAGAAGGAGACAGTCGTCGATAGCGTTTTTTTCTATAGTCAGTAGCTTGATATATTTCCCTATACAAATGTCAAAACTGCGGACCCCAACTCAGTGTGACAGCATGATGAAAATCAGCTAGGTGACGTAACCACATACAATGAACTTGGTTGCGTGATTTGTCCGACATCAAGAGCCCTCCTATGAGCTGTAGTATGCAAGCATGTGCATATATTTTAACATGCTCCTCAGAGGCGTCGCCACTCAAATGCTTGAAAGTTGCATCCAACCAATTTAATGGAATTCGACAACCGTTGAAATTAGGCGGGACACCTCCAAGATACTCCTCGCACAATGAATGTCAGTCACCATACGCCACCCCATAAATCACATCTCAATCTACCGAAAGCCCTAAATGCATGGAAACATCCTCCAGCGTAATTGTGCACTCTCCACATGGAAGACGAAATGTGTGTGTCTTTGGTCTCCAACGCTAAACCAATGCAGAAATAAGATTGGATTCTAGGTTACAGTGCCCTTCATTTTGCTACGTAACTGAATCCAGCCTCGAATAAATACGACCATACACGGGTAGGTATCTCTAACTTAAGATTACAATTGAAGGGATCTAATATATGGTTATCTCCTAATTTAATAAATATTATAAATTAAAATATAAACTAATACTAAATAAATAAAATATTAATAATAATTAAAATTAAAATAGAATTTAAAATTGTTACCGTATCAACAAAATGCCTCGAAATATGATGTACATCTAAACGTAGCAAACCACCTTCCATTTTATAACTGCAAAAATTAATAAAAAGTTAATATAAAAATTTAATAAAATAATAATTTATTAATTTATTATACAATAAAATATTTTACCTTCTTAATAGAATTTGAGCTTTGCGAAAATTTGAGTTGGTTTGAGCTTGAGAGGGTTTGGATGTTGAGTTTGGTGTGTGTTTGAATGAATAAGGGAGGGGTATAGCCGGATGAGGTATTAATGTGGGAGGTGTGAACGGTTGGGGTATTAATGGAAGGTGCTTGTCAGAAACCTCAGAAAGGTGCGGATGGCGATCCGTGCCTGTCCTTACGTGACGCCAGCTCGGATAAGGCGCGGATGACCATTCGCGCCTTTAATGATGTGGTGCCAGCTCGGACGAAACCCCTCAAAGGCGCGGAAGACGATCCGTGCCTTGTAAGAAAAAGTGCTAGATCGGTAAAAATTGGAGAAAATATGTTTGACAGATAATTATTACTTGTCATGATGATATTTCAGTAAAAAACCGAATAATCAAGGTTATCAAGTCTTAAAAAATTTAATTTTTATAAAATTAAACAACTGTTTGCACTCTTGTTGTTGTTATAAAAATAATATATTGCATATTGATTCTTGAGTCTATCTAAAACAACATGTGGCCAGGATTGATTCGCAACTTCAAAGTTACGGTGATTCTGTGAAGGTGATCGGTGGTGAAAGTGACTGCCGATAAAATTAAGACAGACAGAGAGAAAAAGGTTTTCATGAAATAATTGTCAAAGTTTGGACTAACTAGTAACATTATAGAAATAAAGAATAAATTATGAGAAATGAAATTTTAAAATATAAAAATTAATTTCCAAATTAATAAATGGACCAAACTCGTATTTTGTAGATACAAGCGACCTAACATGCTCGATCAAGTTTTTTTTCGAAGTTAGTCGTCATGATTATTGTTGTTCTTGTCATCTTTTTTATTAACCGTTGTCATCTTTGTCACAAGTCAATTAATGATCTCTCTTTTTGCGTAAGGTGAAATTTAAAATCAAAGCTTGATTTCTCTATGATTGGTGGATAAATCGACAATCTATGATGATTTTTCGTCAGGGAGTAGTGGTTTGGTCAAATGGCTTTCGTTGATAGCAACAGTGGTCAGCGTGAGTAAAGAGATTTAAAATGAGAGTTTTTAAAGTTTTAATTTTTTTTAAATTTGAGAAAATTTAAATTTTTTTAAGTATTTTTTTAAATGTGACACATGATAGATTTTTTTAAAGATTGTGATATACCAAACACTTAAAATATTAATGTTAATAACATTGATAACGTTACGTACCTATATTGACCTTAGAATATTTAATAAATTTTTTATATTAAACTATAAAATAATAATTAAAAAAATAGTTTTGTACATCATTTTTCATAATAAAAACAAATAATTTTATTAATATTATACATAATTTTCATTATTTTTAAGACTTCTTTGTTATGTAAATATCGAAATTCTTTTTTATTGTAAATAATTTTTTAAATGAGATTTAGAATTCTTTTATTTTCTTAATATTGTCCATAAGTTCTATTATTCTTAAGAATTCTTTTATTGTGCAAATATTGAACTTCTTTTATTTAATTTTTTAATATTGTACATATTTTTTATTATTCTTAAGAGTTTTTTATTGTGTAAATATAGAAATTCTTTTATTTTTAAAATATTTTACAAAAATTTTAATGAGATTTAATTTTTTATCATTTTACTTGATTTTATAAAATAAATTATATTTTTAATTTTTTAAAAATAATACTATTTTAAGTTAATTTAAATATTATTTACAAATTTTAAAATTTAAAAAGAGATTATTAACACAATTAATTTCGTATATGTATAAATAACCATTATTTGATTTAATTTAATTTGACCTTATTTAACCTCTTTATTAATTCGGCTTCGGCTGTGTGAGCAAACCTTAAAAGCTTAGCTACAATTTGAACGTTAACAAAAAATAAACATGGAGGAATCGGCTGAGAAGAACGAGGCGGAAGTGCTGATGGCCAACGGCACCGATCAGCGGGAACGGAGCAGAGTCCGCCGGAGGTTGGTCCAGTCAACTTTGTTTCCTCACAAATCTCCAGAAATTGAACCGAAGATCGAGGAGATGGCTAATGCAGGTTCAGAAATTGAACCAAAGATTGACGAGAAAGCTAATGAAGGTGAGGATGATAATAATGACCTTGAAGATGAAGAGCTCTACGGTAGTCAAAGCAAGAAGAGGGGAAGAAAACGGAAAGGGAAAGGGAAAGTAACTCCTCAGAATCGAGCTTCTAAAAAGGTTTAGTTGAATTAATTTTTGTTTTATGAATCGTTTAAACAGAAAGGTAGAGATTTTTTATAGTTATTGCTTTAAACTTTTTGTCTGATCTTCAACGAGTAGGCAAATGATAAATCGCCCATGAAAACTACACCAAAGAAGAATGGGACGAATAATGTGATGAGGAGTGACGATGCATCACCGCCTCCAATCCCTAATTTGAGACTGGAGGCAAAGTTGACTGCTGAGGTTGGTGTTATACTATTTTCTTCCTTATTTCAACATCACCTCATGCTTTTGGAAGTATTAATATGGTTTTTGATTACTATTGTACTTTGGATAGCTGACATTAGCAATTAACTGGCTTTTTGTTTATTTTTTGCTCGTGGTTGGTGTTGATTAAGAATTTTATTTTGGTTGTTGAAGTAAATATAATGCTCTAATGCTGAAAGATTTCAATGTAACTACGGAATACAACAATAGTTCCAAGAAATTATAACAATAGAGAAAATTGAAAAGCTTTGTGGTGAAATTTTAGCTTTATGCCTTGGGTTCTTTTAGAAACATAGGGATGACCAAATCAGATAATAAAGGTAAACTTAGAATTAAGGAGATCGAAAATAATGTTGAGACTGTGAACATAGTGACTGCTGTTTGGTGATTCTAATTTTCTGAAAGAAAGGTGCAAGGGTTTAATAGGTAATATAGGTTGTGTGCTGTTTGCTGGACGTCATTGATGATGTACCATAGCTTAAGTTGGACTTCCTGGAGCTTTGTGTCATTGAGCAGGATGTTCCTACTTTTGACAGAAGGCAAAATGATAAGGTACCTTCACTCTTAAAGCCTATTGAGAAGCTTATTTTTGTCCAAGTTTCATGGATCCTTTTAATGTGGAGCGTCTTTGTAATACCCAAATTTTGATCAGTGACTAAAATGTAAGTTTTGAAAGTTTAGTGGCTAAAGTATAAACTTTGAAAAGTTTAAGAGCCGAAATTGTAAGTTTTAAAAGTTATATATTTTAGCCTGTAAATGAACAGTTTGAACTAAAACAGAGATTTTAGTGGGAATCAGATTTTTGGTAAGAGAATTGTGATAAAAGCTATAAAGCAGTAAAGTTCGGTATTAAAATCAGATAATTGGATCGAACCAGAATTTTACGAAAATTTGAAGGATGTTATAAAATGATTGGAAAATATTTTATTTAGAAAAGTGAAATTTAACATGAATCAATAGAATTAAAGTTGATTTTCCATGTTAAGCCAAAATTTTGGAATTATGGGACTAAATTGAAATTTTAAAAAATTTCAAGGATAAAGTATAAAATCATAATTAAGATATTTCCTTTATGGATTTGATGATGTCATGGAGTGGCATGGATGAAATTATTAAGTTTTATTAAGGGAAAAATGGTAAAGTGGATTAAATGAATAATTAAAATTTATTTATATCAGATAATGACATGTGTATTAAGGGATAATGTTTAGTAAAGTGAAGAAAATTTCAGTTTCTTCATCTCCTTGCTGCCATGAGACTCCATTAATAATGTGAGAACCTTTGTTTTTAATTTTTTGTCAATTTTTACTAGAATTTTAAGTTAGGTTATTAAGGATAAAATAACCTGCATGAAATTCTCTTTCATTTGGCATAAAAATCTTCATGTTTCATGCTCAAGTTGGTAAGATGTTGATCAAGGAGAAGTGTGATTTTTTATGATTAAAGGTTGATTTTTGATATTAGAAGTGTTGTAAGAATTGATGAAGAACCTAAGGATGCAAATTAATGAAAACAATTTAGATTTTTGAATCTGGCAGTGAGTTTAAAATTCACCAGAAATTCTATAAAATGATTTGGAGGTTATTTTTATATATTTGTGTTCGTATATCAATCTAGTTTTGTTTAAAATAAACGAGGATCAATTTCAAGGTATATAAAAAAAATATGAATTTTTAACCGAGGAAATGTCATAAAAACGGGTGCAACAGATTCTGCACAAAACAAATTTTGTTAGTCAACTTTGAAAACTTACCATAAATTGTACATAATGAACTAGAAGAAGTTCTTTATATGGATAGATTCTTATTCAATTCTAGTTTTCATTGGAAGAAACAAAATTCAATTCCAGTGTGTATATCAATATATAATATTGCTTCTTTAAAGGTTGTACGAGTTGTCTGAATATGGAAATTTTAGAATTTAAGTGGAAATGGATTAGAAGATGAAGAGTAATGTTTAAATGTTGAGTATATTTTTGGATGCTTGGAATTGAAGTTAAATGGCAAGAGACCATTTTGAATAAATTGGAAATGTTGAGAAGAATTCTAAAAGAATTCATTTTAATGGTTAGATGGTGGAATTCGAAAGGTTCCAAAACTTTAGGGGCTTGTTTGCGAGTTCTTAAATAAAGAAGTATTATTTGAATAAATTGTTGAATGCTGGAAAATTTGTTAGTATGCTGAATTTTGAATTAAATTTTAAGTTGAGGTTGAATTATAAATTTATTGAGTTTGGTGGTTGAAAATCGAAAGTTAGGAAAGTTTGAGTTGAAATTATAAATGTTTGAAATGTTGAGGTATTGATTTGAGCATTTTATTAAAGTGCTGGAATTTTTATATTTAATGTGCAATGATTTTAATGGTGAATGACCATTATGAACTAAATGGAAAGGTTGAGGTGAATTCTAAAAAGAATCCACAACTTATAGCTTATATTAGTACGATACTAATATGTAGTTCGAACACTTTGTGTTATTATTTGGTATTGCCATATCACGACAAATCTAGAAATCAGGATGATTTGAAAGGAAAAGGAAAAGTACGTGATTAGAAATAGCACTTAAAGGAATCTATAGTGAGGCAAAGATGAGTGTAATTATTTATTTAATTATTTTGATCAAGGTCAACTTACGATAAGTCAACCTCATTTCAATTTACAGTGATTTATAAAGTTTATAAGAATATTTTTATAATATTCTATATCAGTTTTATGAATTATTTAGGGTATGAACTACCTAAGCATGATATTTTTATGATGGATTTATTATGACATATTAGCCCATTGTGTGTTATAGTAAGAATTGTTGGTACAATTGGCATGCTATTAATTGAGTAGTTATCCATTATCAGCTTTGATACATTCGTGTATCAATGTTATCATATCAGCTTTGGTATATTCGTGTATCAATGTTATCATATCAGCTTTGATACATTCGTGTATCAATGTTATCATATCAGCTTTGGTATATTTGTGTATCAATGTCCAGCACTGTTGGTGCTTATTCAGGTTATGATGGTACTGAAGTGCATCATATCTCAATATCAGTTACGTTTTGCACTGTGTTGTGCATAGTACGCACCTTACTCACGTATCTTATGTTCTCATAAATATGCATTGGGCTATGAAAATGAATATACAAGTTGTGAATGATTTCCAATTGACTGAAAGCATGATATGCTTATTTTATCAGATATGATTTATCAGAATTTTTATGAGTTCATGATTTAAAAAGAAATTTCAGGTCTCAGTGAAGAAATCGATTTGGAAAAGTTGGTTTGTCAGTTTAACGTTTTAACTCGAATTATTTTATTTATGTTTATGATATTTCAGATTTTCTCACATTAGATTATTACTATCTCAGTAAGTTATACTTAGCGCGTGATGATTTTCATGCGTAAGGTCTGATTGAGATACAAACGTTTTATGAGGAGCATTCCAAGCATCATGTGCAAATCATCTATAATACCAGTATCAGTAAGACATCATTGAAGTTTCTTTTGATTAGTAGTGATATGTATAATTATGTTAGTAGTTTCTATTTATCGTATTTATTTTAAATAATTTGTAATAGTAAACTAGAACTATTTTAAATTACTGATTAACAAATGAATTTATTTTCCCGTAACAAAGAAATAAATTATAGGTTGAGATATACTTTAAAATAGATTTTTAAATTTAAAATATGAGTGTTTTCAAGTGAAACAATTTTTTAGGCAATTTCAGTTCAGTAAATGTTTTAAGTTGATGTGATATCTTTGACTTGTATATCAAGATGTATACGGGTTAAGGGTGTTACATTTATTGGTATCAGAGCTGTCGGTTTAGTTTATTTTAGCCTAAACTGAGCCTATTTTATATCAGAAATATGTACATGCCACTAAGATGTCGAAATAACTAATATGGTATGGTCTGATGATTTTATTTATGATACTACTCCTTACTAACATAAATTTGTGATTGTATTTATATGTCGGGTTCGGAAGGCATAAGACAATCCACCGAACAGGAGGTAATAGTAACAAGGTAGAGTATGTTCCTCAACGATAGGGAGCAAAGACACATCAAGGAGTGTCGGCTCCAGATTAGGGAACATTTTACAAGCTCTATGGGCTATCATGGCTTGATATCAACTAGCTGCAGCACATCCCATTCCTACGCCTCCATCTTCTCTTTCATTTCCGAGAATATTGGTTCTGAAAAAACCAAAAAGTTTAGGAGCTGCAGAATTTAAAGGCGAAGCAAACGAAGGCCCAATAGTGGTAGATATGTGGCTGAAAGATGTGGAAATAATGTTGGACAATCTTCACTATTCTGATAATGAAAGATTGGATGGAATAATTTCATTGTTACAAGGCCAAGCTCGTATATGGTGGACGAACATGATGACACATGTTCATCTAGATCAGATCACTTTGTGGTTTTTCCTAGAAGTATTTAGAAGAAATATATCAGTAAGTTGTTTATTATCCAGATGAAGCAGGATTTCTTTAATTTAATTCAGGGTGGTAAATTTGTATACGAGTATAAATGTGAGTTTAATAAACTTGCTCGATATACCTCGGGTATGGTTCTCACTGAATGAGACATATGTCAGAAATTTAATTGAGGCCTCCACCCTAGACTCAGGGGACTGTTGTTGACTACAAATTTGACCACTTTTCAGGAAGTAGTGAATAAAGCAAAAGATTTGAAAATGACGCAAAATGAGAGTTATATTATAGAGAGTAGATGACAAACTAAAAGATCAGGATCGTCATCCTCATTTTAGTTTAAAAAAGGTTGAGGTTTCAGTTATAGGTACCAAAATAAATCTGAAAGTGGTATTTCTATCTTTATGATGAGTCTGTATTTGTTTTGATTGATCCAGGTTCTACGCATTCCTATGTTAGTTCGGAATAAATTAAAAATAAGAATATTCTTGTAGAACCCATCAATAGTGATATGATAGCTATAAATCCACTGGGTCATAGTTCTAGAGTTACACAGATTAATAGAAATTTTCCGATAAAGATTCAAGGGGTTGTATTCTCGACGAACCTTTTGGAGTTACAATTTGACGAGTTTGAGATTATATTGGGCATGGATTGGTTATCTCGACAGTATGGTTGGGTAGATTATCGCATGAATCAATTATTTATAAAAGATGTAAAGGGTACCGAGATAATAGTAATTGGAGAAAAAGCGAAATCTTTGCCCAATTTGATATTAGCAGTGACAATAACGAAAATAATGAAAAAGGTTGTATAGTTTTCTTAGCAAATATGCTTGATACCTGGACATCTGAAATTATATTAGAGAATATTCCGATAGTTCAAGAATTTTCAAATGTATTTCTTGATAAATTACCCAGATTATCTCTTGATTTAGAAGTAGGGCTTAAAATTGATATTTTTCCAGGCACTGCTCCTATTTCATTGGCTCTGTACAGGATGGTTCCAACGGAACTCAGAGAATTAAAGGCGCAATTACAAGAGCTACTTGATTGAGATTTTATTAGACCGTGTGTATCTCCGTGAGGTGCACCGGTACTTTTTGTTAAAAATAAAAATGGATCGATGTGATTATGTATCGATTATCGTAAACTGAATAAAGTGACAGTAAAGAACAAATACCCTCTCCCGTGGATCAATGACTTGTTTGATCAACTTAAAGGTGCTTTAGTATTTTCAAAAATTGATATTCGATCAGGGTATCATCAGCTAAAGATAAAGGAGGAAAATATTCCAAAGATGACTTTTAGATCCCGATATGTCATTATGAGTTTGTTGTGATGCCGTTTGGATTGACAAAAGCTCCAACAACATTTATAGATTTGATGAATATGGTATTTCAACCATATTTGTATCAATTTGTGGTTGTTTTCATTGATGATATTTTTGGTGAATTCTAAGACTAAGGAGAATCATAACGCACATCTCCGTATCATACTATAGACGTTGTGAGATAAAAAGTTATATGTTAAATTGTCAAAATGTGAATTTTGGCTATCAGAGGTCGCCTTTCTGGGCCATGTGATTTCAACAGAAGGAATTATAGTAGATTCTAAGAAAGTGCAAGCGATAGTGGAGTGGAAACCTCCGCAAAATGTTTCGGAAGTCTGAAGTTTCTTGGGATTAGCTGGATATTATCGAAATTTTGAAGAAATTTTAAAAAATTACATCTCCACTTACCAACTACTTTGGAAAGATGTAACATTCGTGGACTGAAAAGTGTCAAGAAAATTTTGACACGCTTAAAACGATTCTGACAGAGGCACTGATATTAGTACAACCAGAGTCAGGAAAGGATTATGTAATCTACAGTGATGCATCCCATAATGGTTTGGGATGTGTTCTAATGCAAGAAGGTAAAGTGATAGCCTATGCTTCAAGGAAGTTAAAGGCACACGAACGGAATTATCTGACACATGATTTGGAGCTAGCAACTGTAGTGTTTGCTCTGAAGATATGACGTCATTACTTGTATGGTGCACGATCCTACATTTATACAGATCATAAGAGTTTAAAATATTTGCTCACTAAAAAAGAATTAAATCTAATGCAAAGAAGAGGATTGAGTTTCTCAAAGATTATGATGTGATTATTGATTATCATTCAGGGAAGGCTAATGTGGTAGTTGATGCACTTAGCCGAAAAAACTTTGCTGCTATGAGAGCGTTAGATGCACGACTATCAATGGAAGAAGATGGTGCATTCATTGCAGAATTGAGATTGAGAACTGCCATATTGGATCAAATCAAGGATCTTCAGAATAAAGATAAGAAGTGTCTAGATATAATGGAGCAAGCAAGAAAGGAAAAATGACATATTTTAAAATTAAATCTAATGGATGTTTGTATTATCAAAATCGAATTTGCGTACCAGATTACAAAAAACTAAAAAAAAGATCTTTTTACCGAAGCTCATTATAGTCTTTTGACTTTGCATCCAAGAGGAATAAAATGTATCAAGATTTGAAGAGTCGATATTGGTGGGTAGGAATGAAAAGAACTATCATTGAGTTTATTTTTAAATATCTAACATGTCAATGGGTAAAAGCAGAACCTCAAGTACCTTCGGGGTTGTTACAACCTATCAGGTTTATCTTTGACATTTAGTAATAAAGATTCAATTTGGGTGATTGTGGATAGATTGACGAAAATAGGCACACTTTATTCCAGTTTGAGAGAATTATTCTATGGACAAGAATGATGAGTTATATATATAAAAAAATAGTACGACTTCATGGAGTACCTATTTCGATAGTTTCACATATAGACCGAGATTTACTTCGAGAATTTGGAAGTCTTTGCATAAAGCATTGGCAACAAGATTAAATTTCAGCACGGCTTATCATCCTAAGACAGATGGTTAATCTGAGCGAACTATTTAGATACTTGAAAACATGTTAAGGGTATGTGTTATTGATTTCAAAAGGATTATGGGAAAAATATTTGCCTTTATCATAGTCTGATTATAACAACAACTATCAATCAAGTATTACAATGGCTCCTTTTGAAGCACTGTATAAAAGAAAATATTAAACGCCACTGAATTGATATGAATTAAAAGATTGAGATGTGATTGGTCCAGATCTTATTAAAGAAGTGGAAGACAAAGTGAAGGTGATCCAAGATAATCTCAAGATAGTTTCTGATATACATAAATCTTATGCTGATTTAAAAAGAAAAGAGATTAAATATCAAGTAGGTGATAAGGTATTTCTTAAAGTGTCACATTGGAAAAAGATTACAAGATTTGGACGAAAAGGGAAATTGAGTCCAAGATTTATCGGACCATACGAGATTGTAAAGAGAGTTGGACTTGAGCTTATCAGCTGGCATTACCTCTAGAGATAGACAAGATTCATAATGTATTTCATGTATCGATGTTTCAAAGATATCGATTAGATCCTCCACACGTGATTACGCCTGAGGAAATTGAGATTCAACCGGATTTAACATATAAAGAGGAGCCAGTAAAGATTTGTAACATCCTCAATACCGGGTCAGTGACTAAATTGTAAAATTTTAGAATTTGGTGATTAAAGTAGAATAATTGAATAGTTCAAGGATTTATTGAGAAATATTTCATGAAGGTTGTTTAGTAATTATTTAATGAATTAAAGGGTAAAATGGATATTTGACAAGAAAGATTTTTTTTTCATTTAAGAAAAGGGAACCACGTTGAAAATGAGAGATTTCTCTAGAGATTTCTCCAGATCAAAGGTGAGTTTCTTGATTAGTTGATTATTTGTTGAATTAAGGGTTAGTTTATGATCCTTATGTGATACTTAAGCTTAAGGAAAGTTTAAGTTGTCTTATAATCAAAAGATGAAGAAGTCAGAAGAGATTAAATATAAGGGGTTTTCTAAATGAATTTTTGAAAAAGAGTTGATAAGTTGAATTCAAACTAAATTTGACTTTTCATCAACTTAATTAAGAGATATGAAGTGATAGAATTAAATTTAGAAAATATTGGAAATTTGGTATAATTATTGACTTCCATATGAAAGATGAGATTTTGAGGTTAAGAATGTATTGAATGAGTAGAAATTAGTTTAAGTATGTGTACTTGAGTTAATAATATGAAAGGGGATGAAACATGAAGAATTTAAGTTGAGAATGATGAATTCTCGGGCTCAAAGTGTGATTTTTGGGAAAAGTGTATCGGTACATCTTCAATAGGTACTGATCCACTCTCAAAACGAAATAAAAATGTCGAATGCAATAAGTGTATCGATATATAGAGAGTGTATCGATACACCCCCTTAAGAAAATAACATCGAATGTAATTTGTGTACCGATACATAGGTAGTGTATCGATACACACGTTAAGGAATGTACCGATGGACTATAGAGTGTACCGATACCTACCTTAAATAAGAATGAAAATAGCCTTTCTTTTAGTTTAAGAAATGAAAGATTAGAGTATACCAATTAGAATACTGATATGTACCAATGTATTATGTAGATATAGAACGTAAGCTTGTTCCGGAACAATCAAAGGATTAGGATCGAGTCAAAGCAAGCAAGGCTAAGGTGAGTGCATACCTTAGATAGAATTGTATGGAGATAAGACTTGCGATAAGTCTATCTCTTATAGTTGAATTTATGATGTTATATTCATGTACATGCATATATATTATTGTTATAGCGATTTCATGCATAATTCATCCATGCTTTGATATGATATTATAGGATTGAATGCCATTATAAGAGAATCAATTCAGGTATATAAAATAATGAAAGTGATCATATGTGTACATGTGAAGTGAATCATGTGGTTATATGAAAAGTGATAAAAAGATATGAAAGGAGAAATGTATTCATATTTAAGGCCATGTTATTTAATATGAGAGTTGTAGGCATAATTGACATGCCAAGAGTCGAGGATTCTACGTGGTTCTTCGGGACATATATGTAATTCTGTGGAATATATATGTGGTACTTAGGTACACTTATTTGGGTCATTGTATTATGTATATGGTTCTTAAGGAGTGGTCCTTCGGGACATAGTGGTCTTTCGGGATATAGTGGTCCTTCGGGACAAATTTATAGTTCCCCTAGTGGGAATTATACGAGCTGTGGTGACAATATTGTGTACAACCTCAGTACTCACGTACCTCCTGTTCTCAATAATATACACGGGCAATCTAAAGATAAATTGAAGTGAAACTGGCATAAAGATATAAGTTTCATATGTGCATGACATGATAATATATGTTATAGTGTAATAGATACATGCAAGTTGAAATGTCATGATCAAATAGTAAGAGTGCATGTTCATGAATTTATTGTTATATATTCATATTATGCCTCACTAAGTCTATGACTTAGCGTGTAAGTGATTTACATGTAGGTACCAAGAAACAAGAAGATCAGAAATAGGAGTGGCAAGGACATCATCATTACTAGAAGATCATATCAGAAGTATTTTGCAAAGTATGTGTTTTGGTTGTATTTAGTATGTTGGCATGTAAATAGTTTGTTAATTACGAATGCTTTGATCGATTTTGTATTTTCCTGGTCAAACTTTTGTAAGTCAACAACTTTTATTGTAATGAAAGTTCAAAATTTCCTTGATTTTCTTTTTGAGTCAAAGCTTGAAAAGTCAATGTGACACCTCAGACTCGTATTCGGGTTGGGTACGGGTAGGGGTGTTATATTTAATGGTATCAGAGCTACGGTTTAGTCTATTCTCGGTATAAACTGGGGTCTAGGGTGTCTTATAATGTATACATGCCAACAAAATAGTGAAAACTTTTGTTCTGATAAAATAGTAAGTATGTTGTTTTGCTAATATAACGATATGGTTATGTTTTTATAAATGTTCGGACATGGTAGTTCTAGAAGTGAAGCGGGAGATGATAGTCCTGCTGAAAGCAGTAATTCACCTGCCCTGGCTAGGCAAGGTGAAGAACAGGCACCTTACGGAGTTCTGTAGCTGATCAAGATGTGTTCTTTAGGACGTTAGACGCGATATTGACGCGTTTCCAGCCTTCTACTACTTCAACTCCAAGAATGAATGTTACAAAGGAGTTGAAGGGTCTAGGAGCTTCAGAGTTTAGAGGTGAAGCCGAAGAAGGTCCTGTTGCTGCGAACCTTTGACTCAACGACGTGAAAATTATGCTAGAGGGACTTCATTGTTCAGATATGGAGAAGCTTGATGGAGTGGTTTCCTTGTTGAGAGGGTAAACAAGGATTTGGTAGACCAATGTTACATTGAGAATGTCTGGTGATCAAGTAACTTGGTCCTTGTTCTTGGAGGAATTCAAGCATAAATACATAGGAGATTAATTCATTCGACGGATGAAGCAAGAGTTCATGAATTTTAAGCAATGGAACCGTACAGTGTATGAGTACGAGTGTGACTTTAATAAGCTGAGCTACTTCGCTTCTGAGCTTATTCCTATAGAGAATGATGCTTGTGAGTGGTTCGTGGAAGGTTTACGTCCAAGATTGAAGGAAATGTTGATTGTATTGAATCTATCATCGTTTCAAGAGGTGGTAAATCGTGCTAAAGCTCTTGAAAGAGCTCAGAATGAGAGGTTTAGAGATTCCCAAGCCCAGATATCGAAAAGATCGGGTGCATCATCGAGTGTTGCACCATAAAAAGGGGCAAAGATGTTGGTTCTCGATCTCAAGCTAGATCAGAGTCAATGGTATCCTCTGCTATAGGATTAAATTCGATGAGGGACAGACAAACTCAGTTAATGGGATCTAGAGCTGGGAGATCTAACCAGAGCCAAATCAGACAATGTCCATATTATGGAAAGAATCACTTAGGGATATGCAGAATGATTTCGAGAGCATGCTTTAAATGTGGGGACACTGGGCATTTTGTTCGAGATTGTCCCATGATAGTCGGTGAATCTGCACAGCCAGAGAGGTTTGTTTCTATAGCTCAGATGGGAAGAGGTAAAGGCAGAGGAAGAAATCAGACAGAGTCTTCTGCTAAACAGAAGATACGCTCCACCGCTCGAGTATATAACCTTAAGATCAATGAGGATCGAGATGACCTAGAAATAATAGCAGGTATCTTTCAGTTGTATGACAAGAGTGTTTTGGTATTAATTGATTATGGTTCTACTTATTCTTATATTAGCAGTAAGTTAGTGAAGGAATTGAACATTCAGTTAGAAATTACTAGCAATGAAGTGATAGTAACAAATCCTTTAGGGCTAAGTGCTCGTGTCAATGTGGTGTGTCGAGGGTGTCTCATACGGATTCAGGGAATTGAATTCCCTACTAATTTGATGGAATTACCCTTTGATGAATTCGAATTGATACTGGGAATGGATTGGTTATATCGTTATTATGCTAATGTTGATTGTAGACTGAAAAGAGTAACGTTGAGAAGTCCAGAAGGTATAGAAGTCATTGTATTTAGTGAAGGATATAACCCATTGACAAGTGTAATCTCAGTAGAGTCGGCAAAGAAGTTACTGTTACAGGGATGTCAAGGGTTCATTGCTAATGTGCTGGATGTTAGAGCTAAAGAGAAGGGGATTGAAGAAATTCCTATAGTCAGAGAGTTTCCCGATGTATTTTCTGCAGAATTACCAGGTTTACCTCCAGACAAAGAGGTAGACAGATTGAAATAATGCTGGGAACAACGCCTATTGCAATGGAACCATACCGAATGGCTCCAAAATAATTGCAAGAATTAAAGATTCAATTACAAGAATTACTAGACAAAGGGTTTATCAAACCAAGTGTCTCACCGTGGGGAGCTTCAGTTTTGTTTGTTAAGAAGAAATATGGTTCAATGCGCTTCTGCATTGATTATAGGCAACTCAATAAGGTAAACATCAAGAATAAGTACCTTCTCCCCCGAATTGATGATTTATTTGATCAGTTAAAGGGATATTCAGTGTTCTTGAAGATTGATTTACATTCTAGTTGCCATCAATTGAAAATTCAAGAAAAAGATATTCCGAAGACAGCTTTTCGGACGAGATATGGACATTATGAATTCATCGTGATGTCATTCGGAGTAACCAATGCACCAGCTCCTTTTACGTATCTTATGAACAAAATATTTCAACCCTCTTTGGATCAGTTTGTAGTTGTGTTTATTGATGATATTTTAGTGTATTCAAAGTCCGAAGAAGAGCATAGTTCACATCTGAAGATAATTTTACAGATTTTACGAGAAAAGAAGCTATATACGAAACTATCTAAATATGAATTCTGGTTAAATGAAGTGACATTCCTTAGACATGTGATTTTTACAGAATGAGTGTAAGTGGATCCCCAAAAGATTAAAGTTATTTTGGAATAGGAAGTTCCAAAGAATATATCAGAAGTTAGAAGTTTTCTGGGGTTAGCCGGTCATTATCAAAGGTTTGTTAAGAACTTTTCGATGATAGCTTTACCCCTAACTAAACTGTTGAGGAAAGAAGTAAAATTTTCTTGGACTCCGAAATGCCAAGAGAGTTTTGAGAAATTAAAGAAGATTTTAACAGAAGCTCCAATATTAGTCCAACCTGAGTCTGGCAAGAACTTCGTAGTGTATAGTGATGCATCCCATAATGGCTTAGGATGCGTGCTAATGCAAGAAGACAAAGTGGTAACCTATGCTTCGAGGAAATTAAAACCGCATGAGAAGAATTATCAGACACATGATCTGGAGATGGCTGCAGTAGTGTTCGCTCTTAAAATCTAGCGTAATTATTTGTATGGTGAAAGATATTATTTATATACAGATCATAAAAGTTTAAAGTACTTGATGACTCAGAAAGAGTTGAATTTAAGACAGAGAAGATTGGTGGAATTTCTCAAGGATTACGATGTTGTAATTGATTTCCATCCGGGGAAAGCCAATGTGGTAGTGGATGCCTTAAGTCGAAAGACGTTTGCAGCCTTACGAGCTATGGATGCCAGACTATCATTAAGGGGAGATGGTATAATCTGTGCAGAATTTACTCTTAAGCCATCATGGCTAGATCGGATTCATGAATTACAAAGTAAAGATGAAATGTGTTTGAATAAATTGCAACAGTTAGAAAATGAAGAACTCAAAGATTATGAAATCAAGTCTGATGGGAACTTGTATTACCGAGAGAGATTAGTAATTCCGAATAATGATGAATTAAAGAATGATTTGTTAACGGAAGATCATTGTAGTCCACTGACTATGCATCCTGGAGGGAACAAAATGTATATGGATCTCAAGAGTCGATATTGGTGGCCTGGAATGAAGAGGAACATTACGGAATTCGTATCCAAGTGTTTGACTTGTCAACAAGTTAAAGTTGAGCATCAGGTTCCGTCAATGTCGATTCCTCAGTGGAAATGAGAGAACGTAACAATGAATTTCGTAACAGGGTTACCTTTAAATCCAAACAAAAAAGATTCAATATGGGTGATCGTAGATAGATTGACTAAGTCAGCCTATTTTATTCCGGTACGAGCTGACTTCCCCATGGATAAGTATGCCGAGTTGTACATCATGGAGATTATACGTTTACATGGTATACCTGTTTCCATTGTTTCTGACCGGGATCCTAGATTCACCTCATAGTTTTGGAAGTCATTACATAGAGCGTTGGGAACTCGATTGAACTTTAGTACAATGTTTCATCCTCAGACTGATGGACAATCTGAGCGAACAATTTAAATCCTGGAGAATATGTTAAGAGCTTGTATTATCGAGTTCAGACTGATGGAAGTCATTGGTCCTGAGTTAATTCAAGAAGTGGAAGAAAAGGTGCAAGTGATTCAGAATAATCTCAAAGCTGTAGCAGACAGACAGAAATCATATGCATACCTAAAGAGGAAAGAAATTGAGTTTCAAGTCGGAGATAAAGTGTTTTTAAAGGTGTCTCCATGGACGAAAGTGTTGAGGTTTGGTCGGAAAGGAAAGTTGAGTCCTAGGTTTATTGGACCCTATGAGGTCGTTAACAGAGTGAGACCAGTAGCATATCAGCTAGCTTTGCCACCTAAGATGGAAAAGATACATAATGTTTTCATGTTTCAATGCTTAGAAAGTATCGATCTGATCCCTCCCATATCGTGAATCCAGAAGATATCGACATTCAACCAGATTTGACGTATGAGGAAGAACCGATCCAAATCTTAGCTCACGAGGTTAAGTAACTAAGGAACAAGACTATTCCATTAGTTAAAGTCTTGTGGAGGAATCACAAGGTAGAGGAAGCAACATGGGAGCGTGAAGAGGACATGAGGAATCAGTACCCCCATCTCTTTTTGCAATGAAAATTTAAGGACGAATTTTCTTAAGGGGGAGATTTGTAACATCCTCAATATCGGGTTAGTGACTAAATTATAAAATTTTAGAATTTAAAGTAGAATAATTAAATAGTTCAAGGATTTATTGGGAAATATTTCATGAAGGTTGTTAAGTAATTATTGAATGAATTAAAGGGTAAAATAGATATTTGACAATAAAGATTTTTATTTTCATTTATAAGAAAAGGGAACCACGTGGAAAATGAGAGATTTCTCCATAGCTTTCTTCTTCTCCAACCTTGAGCTTTAAGAGCAAAGGTGAGTTTCTTGATTAGTTGATTATTTTTTGAATTAAGGGTTAGTTTATGATTCTTATGTGATACTTAAGCTTAACGAAAGTTTAAGTTGTCTTATAATCAAAAGATGAAGAAGTCAGAAGATATTAAATAGAATGGGTTTTCTAAATGAATTTTTGGAAAAGAGTTGATAAGTTGAATTCAAAATTAAATTTGACTTTTCATCATCTTAATTAAGAGATATGAAGTGATAGAATTAAATTTAGAACATATTGGATATTTGGTATAATTATTGACTTCCATATGAAAGATGAGATTTTGAGGTTAAGAATGTATTGAATGAGTAGAAATTAGTTTAAGTATGTGTACTTGAGTTAAGAATATGAAAGGGGATGAAACATGAAGAATTTAAGTTGAGAATGATGAATTCTCGGCTCAAAATGTGATTTTTGGGAAGAGTGTATCGGTACATCTTCAATAGGTACTGATACACTCTCAAACGAAATAAAAACATCGAATGCAATAAGTGTATCGATACATAGAGAGTGTATCGATACACCCCCTTAAGAAAATAACATCGAATGTAATTTGTGTACCGATACATAGGTAGTATATCGATACACACGTTAAGGAATGTACCGATGGACTATAGAGTGTATCGATACCTACCTTAAATAAGAATGAAAATATCCTTTCTTTTAGTTTAAGAAATGAAATATTAGAGTATACCAATTAGAATACTGATATATACCAATGTATTATGTAGATATAGAACATAAGCTTGTTCCGGAACAATCAAAGGATTAGGATCGAGTCAAAGCAAGCAAGGCTAAGGTGAGTTCATACCCTAGATAAAATTGTATGGAGATAAGACTTGCGATAAGTCTATCTCTTATAGTTGAATTTATGATGTTATATTCATGTACATGCATATATATTATTGTTATAGCGATTTCATGCATAATTCATCCATGCTTTGATATGATATTATAGGATTGAATGACATTATAAGAGAATCAATCCAGGTATATAAAATAATGGAAGTGATTATATGTGTACATGTGAAGTGAATCATGTGGTTATATGAAAAGTGATAAAAGAGATATGAAAAGGAGAAATGTATTCACATTGAAGCCCATGTTATTTAATATGAGAGCTATAGGTATAATTGACATGCCAAGAGTCGAGGGTTCTACGTGATTCTTCGGGACATATATGTAATTATGTGGAATATATATGTCGTACTTCGGTACACTTATTTGGTCCATTGTATTATGTATTTGGTCGAATTTGCGTACCAGATGACGAAGAACTAAAAAAAAGATCTTTTTACCGAAGCTCATTATAGTCTTTTGACTTTGCATCCAAGAGGAATAAAATGTATCAAGATTTGAAGAGTCGATATTGGTGGGCAGGAATGGAAAGAACTATCATTGAGTTTGTTTCTAAATATCTAACATGTCAATGGGTAAAAGCAGAACCTCAAGTACCTTCGGGGTTGTTGTAACCTATCAGATTTATCTTTGACATTTAGTAATAAAGATTCAATTTGGGTGATTGTGGATAGATTAACGAAAATAGCACACTTTATTCCAGTTTGAGAGGATTATTCTATGGACAAGTATGTTAAGTTATTTATATAAAAAATAGTACGACTTCATGGAGTACTTATTTTGATAGTTTCACATATAGACTGAGATTTACTTCGAGAATTTGGAAGTCTTTGCATAAAGCATTGGGAACAAGATTAAATTTCAGCACGGCTTATCATCCTAAGACAGATGGTTAATCTGAGCGAACTATTTAGATACTTGAAAACATGTTAAGGGTATGTGTTATTGATTTCAAAAGGATCATGGGAAAAATATTTGCCTTTATCATAGTCTGATTATAATAACTATCAATAAAGTATTACAATGGCTCATTTTGAAGCATTGTATGAAACAAAATATTGAACGCCACTGAATTGATATGAACTAAAAGATTGAGATGTGATTGGTCCAGATCTTATTAAAGAAGTGGAAGACAAAGTGAAGGTGATCCAAGATAATCTCAAGATAGTTTCTGATATACAGAAATCTTATGCTGATTTAAAAAGAAAGGAGATTAAATATCAAGTAGGTGATAAGGTATTTCTTAAAGTGTCACCTTGGAAAAAGATTATAAGATTTGGACGAAAAGGGAAATTGAGTCCAAGATTTATCGGACCATACGAGATTGTAAAGAGAGTTGGACTTGAGCTTATCAACTGGCGTTACCTCTAGAGATTGACAAGATTCATAATGTATTTCATGTATCGATGTTTCAAAGATATCGATTAGATCCTCCACATGTGATAACGCCAGAGGAAATTGAGATTCAATCGGATTTATCATATAAAGAGGAGCTAGTAAAGATTTGTAATAACCTCAATACCGGGTCATTGACTAAATTGTAAAATTTTAGAATTTGGTGATTAAAGTAGAATAATTGAATAGTTCAAGGATTTATTGGGAAATATTTCATGAAGGTTGTTTAGTAATTATTGAATGAATTAAAGGGTAAAATAGATATTTGACAAGAAAGATTTTTATTTTCATTTATAAGAAAAAGGGAACCACGTGGAAAAGGAGAGATTTCTCCAGAGCTTTCTTCTTCTCCAATCTTGAGCTTCAAGAGAAAAGGTGAGTTTCTTGATTAGTTGATTATTTGTTGAATTAAAGGTTAGTTTATGATCCGTATGTGATACTTAAGCTTAAGGAAAGTTTATGTTGTCTTATAATCAAAAGATGAAGATGTCAGAAGAGATTAAATAGAATGGGTTTTTTAAATGAATTTTTGGAAAATAGTTGATATGTTGAATTCGAAACTAAATTTGACTTTTCATTAACTTAATTAAGAGATATGCAGTGATAGAATTAAATTTAGAACATATTGGAAATTTGGTATAATTATTGACTTTCATATGAAAGATGAGATTTTGAGGTTAAGAATGTATTGAATGAGTAGAAATTAGTTTAAGTATGTGTACTTGAGTTAAGAATATGAAAGGGGATGAAACATGAAGAATTTAAGTTGAGAATGATGAATTCTCGGGCTCAAATGTGATTTTTGGGAATAGTGTATCGGTACATCTTCAATAGGTACTGATACACTCTCAAACGAAATAAAAACATCGAATGCAATAAGTGTATCGATACATAGAGAGTGTATCGATACACCCCCTTAATAAAATAACATCGAATGTAATTTGTGTACCGATACATAGGTAGTGTATCGATACACACGTTAAGGAATGTACCGATGGACTATAGAGTATACCTATACCTACCTTAAATAAGAATAAAAATAGCCTTTCTTTTAGTTTAAGAAATGAAAGATTAGAGTATACCAATTAGAATACTGATATGTACCAATGTATTATGTAGATATAGAACGTAAGCTTGTTCCGGAACAATCAAAGGATTAGGATCGAGTCAAAGCAAGCAAGGCTAAGGTGAGTGCATACCTTAGATAGAATTGTATGGAGATAAGACTTGCGATAAGTCTATCTCTTATAGTTGAATTTATGATGTTATATTCATGTACATGCATATATATTATTGTTATAGAGATTTCATGCATAATTCATCCATGCTTTGATATGATATTATAGGATTGAATGCCATTATAAGAGAATCAATCCAGGTATATAAAATAATGGAAGTGATCATATGTGTACATGTGAAGTGAATCATGTGGTTAAATGAAAAGTGATAAAAGAGACATGAAAAGGGGAAATGTATTCATATTGAACCCCGTCTTAGTTAATATGAGAGATGTAGGTATAATTGGCATGCCAAGAGTCAAGGGTTCTACGTGGTCCTTCGGGACATATATGTAATTCTGTGAAACATATATGTGGTAATTTGGTACACTTATTTGGGCCATTGTATTATGTATATGGTTCTTAAGGAGTGGTCATTCGGGGCATAGTGGTCATTCAGGAGAAATTTACAGTATCCCTAGTGGGAATTATATAAGCTGTGGTGATAGCATTGTGCACAACCTCAATGTACTCACATACCTCCTGTTCTCAATAATGTACATGGGCAATCTAAAGATAAATTGAAGTTAAACTGGCATAAAGATATAAGTTTCATATGTCCATGACATGATCATAGTGTAATATATACATGCAAGTTGAAATGTCATAATCAAATGGTAAGAGTGTGTGTTCATGAATTTATTGTTATATATTCATATTATGCCTCACTAGGTCTATGACTTGGCGTGTAAGTGATTTACACGTAGGTACCAAGAAACAAGAAGATCAGAAATAAGAGTGGCAAGGACAACATCATTACTAGAAGATCATATCAGAAGTAATTAGCAAAGTATGTGTTTTGGTTGTATTTAGTGTGTTGGCATGTAAATAGTTTGTTAATTACGAATGCTCTGATCGATTTTGTATTTTCCTGGTCAAACTTTTGTGACACCTCAGACTCGTATTTGGGTCGGGTACGGGTAGGGGTGTTACAAGATTTTAGCACATAAAGTCAAAGAACTAAGAAATAAGACGATTCCATTGGTAAAATTTCTTTGGCGGAATCATAAAGTTGAGAAAGCAACTTGGGAACGAGAAGAAGATATGAAGAAAAAAATTCCTTATCTATTTAATTCAGGTATGTAGATATGTAGAGAAAATTCGAGGACAAATTTTCTTTAAGTGTGGAATTTTAATACTCTAAATTTTGACCAGTGACTAAAATGTAAGTTTTAAAAGTTTAGCGGCTAAAATATAAACTTTGAAAAGTTTAAGACCTAAAATTTTAATTTTTAAAAGTTATATATTTTAGCCTTTAAATGAACAGTTTAGATTAAAACATAGATTTTAGTGTGAATCAGATTTTTGATATGAGAATTGTGTTAAAAGCTATAAAGTAGTAAAGTTTAGTATTGAAATCAGATAATCGAATCGAACTGGAATTTTATGAAAAATTTTAAGGATGTTATAAAATGATTGGAAATATTATTTATATACTTCAGAAAAGTGAAATTTAACATGGACTAATGGAATTAAGGGTAATTTTCCTTGTTAAGCCAAAATTTTGGAATTAGGTGACTAAATTGCAATTTTCAAAAATCTCAAGGATAGAAATAAAATTATAATTCTGTAAGGGATAATGTCAAGGAGTGGCATGGATGAAATTATTAAGTTTTATTAAAGGCAAAATGGTAAAGTAGATTAAATGAATTTAAAATTCATTTATATTAGATAATGACATGTGTATTAAGGGATAATGTTTAGTAAAGTGAAGAAAATTTCAGTTTCTTCATCCTCCTTGCTGTCGTGAGACTCCATTAATAAGGTGAAAAGCTTTGTTTTTAATTTTCGGTCCATTTTTTCTATAATTTTAAGTTAGGTTATTAAGGATAAAATAACCTACATGAAATTCTCTTTCATTTGGCATAAATATCTTCATGTTTCATGCTCAAGTTGGTAAGATGTTGATGAAGGGGAAGTGTAATTTTTTATGATTAAAGATTTATTCTTGATATTAGAAGTGTTGTTAGAATTGATGAAGAACCTAAGTATGCAAATTAATGAAAACGTATTAGATTTTTTATTATAGCAGTGAGTTTGAAAATTCACCAAAACTTTTATAAAAATGATTTGGAGGTTATTTTTATATATTTGTGTTTGTATATCAATCTAGTTTTGTTTAAAACCAATGGGGATTAATTTCAAGGTATGTATAAAAAGATATGAATTTTAACCAAGGAAAGGTCAGAAAAACGGGGGCAGCAGATTCTGCACAAAACAGATTCTGTCGGTCAACTTTGAAAATTTACCATAAATTGTACAGAATGAACTAGAAGTTCCTTTATATGGATAGATTCTTATTCAATTCTAGTTTTCATTGGAAGAAACAAAATTAAATTCCAGTGTGAATATCAATACAGAATACTGCTTCTTTAAAGGTTGTGCGAGTTGTCTGAATATGGAAATTTTAGAATTTAAGTAGAAATGGATTAGAAGATGAAAAGTAATGTTTAAATGTTGATTATATTTTTGGATGCATGGAATTGAAGTTGAATGGCAAGAAACCATTTTGAATAAATTGGAAATGTTGAGAAAAAATCTAAAAGAATTCATTTTAATGGTTAGATGGTGGAATTCGAAAGGTTCTAAAACTTTAAGGGCTTGTTTGCAAATTCTTAAATGACAGTATTATTTGAGTAAATTATTGAATGCTGAAAAATTTATTAGTATGCTGAATTTTGAATTAAATATTGAGTTGAGGTTGAATTACAAATTTATTGAGTTTGGTGGTTGAAAATCGAAAGTTAGGAAAGTTTGAGTTGAAATTATAAATGTTTGAAATGTTGAGGTATTGATTTGAGCATTTTATTAAAGTGCTGGAATTTTTATATTTAATGTGCAATGATTTTAATGGTGAAGGACCATTATGAACTAAATGGAAAGGTTGAGGTGAATTGTAAAAAGAATTCACAACTTATAGCTTATATTAGTACGATACTAATATGTAGTTCGAACACTTTGTGTTATTATTTGGTATTGCCAGACCACGACAAATCTAGCAACCGGGATTATTCGAAAGGAAAAGTAAAAGTACGTGATTAGAATTATCGCTTAAAGGAATCTATAGTGAGGCAAGGGTGAGTGCAATTATTTATTTAATTATTTTGATCGATGACGACTTGCGATAAGTCAACCTCATTTTAATTTACAGTATGATTTATAAAGTTTATAAAGATAATATTCTATATCAGTTTTATGAATTATTTAGGGTATGAACTACCTATGCCTGATATTTTTTTATGATGGATTTATTATGACACATCAGCCCATTGTGTGTTATAGTGAGAATTGTTGGTACACTTGGCATGCCATTAATTGAGTATTTATCCATTATCAGCTTTGATACATTCGTGTATCAATGTTATCATATCAGCTTTGGTACATTCGCGTATCAATGTTATCATATCAGCTTTGACACATTCGTGTATTAATGTTATCATATTAGCTTTGGTACATTCGTGTATCAATGTCCAGCATCGTTGGTGCATATTCAGGTTATGATGGCACTGAAGTGCATCATATCTCAATGTCAGTTACGATTTCCACTGTGTTGTGCATAGTGCGCACCTTACTCATGTATCTTATGTTCTCATAAATATGCATTGGGCTATGAAAATGAATATGCAAGTTGTGAATGATTTCCAGTTGACAGGAATGCATGATATGATTATTTTATCAGATATGATTTATCAGAATTTTCACGAGTTCATGATTTAAAAAGAAATTTCAGGTCTCAGTGAAGAAATCGACTTGGAAAAGTTGGTTTGTCAGTTTAATGTTTTAACTAGGATTATTTTATTTATGTTTATGATATTTTCAGATTTTTCTCACCTTAGATTATTATTGCCTCACTAAGTTGTACTTAGCGCATGATGGTTTTCATGCGTAGGGTCTGATTGAGATACAAACGCTTTATTAGGAGCCTTCCAAGCATCGTGTGCAAATAACCTATAATACCAGTATCAGTAAGACATCATTGACGTTTCTTTTGACTAATAGTGGCATGTATAATTATGTCAGTAGTTTCTATTTATCGTATTTATTTTAAATATATTGTAATAGTAAACTAGAATAATTTTAGTTTAGTTTTATAAGTATATATGCATGAAAAATACTATATTATGTTATTATGTTTTTAAAAGATTTCACGAAAATGCATGGTTTAGTAAAATTACTGATTAACAAATGAATTTATTTTCCCGTAACAAAGAAATAAATTATAGGTTGAGATATACTTTAAAATATATTTTTAAAGTTAAAATATGAGTGTTTTCAAGTGAAACAAATTTTTCGTCAATTTCAGTTCAGTAAATGTTTTTAAGTTCATGTGACATCTTTGACTCGTATATCGAGAAGTATACGTGTTAAGGGTGTTACAATCTTGGGTTCTCCTTGCAACACAAGAAGCTACTTTTGTTCCTTTTTATATTTTTGTGAAAAATTCATCTACCCCAGTTTCCCTCCCCCAGTCCTTTTTCCTTGTGATGGGTTCTGCAATATAGTATCTTTATGCATCAGCTCATAATAATAGAAGGCAGTTTCTAAATAATGATATTTTAATTTAACTAACATGTAATATAATATTTGACATGTCAGTTGTACATGAAAGTGCACATGTCTCATGCTTGATCAGGAAAATTCCCGGATGTTTGCAGGGAAACAAATTCAT
Source organism: Hibiscus syriacus (assembly GCF_006381635.1). NCBI lineage: Eukaryota > Viridiplantae > Streptophyta > Magnoliopsida > Malvales > Malvaceae > Hibiscus > Hibiscus syriacus. Next base: position 497,849 of record NW_024062857.1, on the reverse strand, counting down.
CCATTTTTCACATCACGAAAAGTGGGGAAGAGGAGCCAGGAGACTGCTGAAGCAGGGAGCAATAATTGCTTGCTTAACATAAGCAATAAAGGCATTGATATTGGTCCTATTCATGTATATGAAAGAAGTCATGTATTTGCATTATTAAGTGAACCATGTCTAATTGTATTGTATTTTTTTCATAGTGGGAGAAGGAGGACGAGAGACAGAAGAGGAAGGGCGAGAGATCGAAGATGAATTGGGGGAAAGAGAGATATGGGTTAGGGATTGAGACTGAATTGAGGATTACTTACCTGATGAGTGGGCACGTAAAGAGCACGGGAGGAATTAACCCATCAGTCTAGCAGATCCCGGCGGGTAGTCCAGCAGATCCGAGTGGTGAGCGGGTAGCCCAAAAAGAAGCCCAATTCCTGTGATGACAACATAATTATTTGTGCAAGGACAGCCAGCTGGCTTAGCTAGATTCCCTGGTACTGTGTATGTAAATAAAACGGGTACTTGTAAAGAAAATGATATGCATATTTTGAATAAAAATTGAATTCCTTCATCCTTTCTTTGATTATATTTCCTATTCTCTCTTCGCTCTATTCCTCTAATTCTCTCATAACTATCACAATTGGTATCCAGAGCCAAATATTTCCTGGAAATCGACGTTGGGAATACTAAAGAAAAACCAAATAATGTCTGAAACACCTGATTTTGCAGCACTACAGAAATAACTTGAGGATTTAACAACTTTGGTTAAACAATCCCAAGATAAAACCTTATTTGGAAGAAACATGTATAGTTGGGGTTGGTTCCTCCTAGAGTTGAAACATTTCTTTGGCAAGTAACCCATAAAAAATTGGTTGTGAAATCAGAGTTGAAGAAAAGAGGGGTTCCCTTATCAAATGGGGATATTTGTCCATTATGTAATCAGTATGAGGAGTCTGCCCAGCATATGTTTATTTTCTGTACAGTTACTAGTGAGATTTGGAATAAGTTTTTCAGTTTTTGGGATCTATGTACAGTTTTGCCTTCTGATCTTCTATCATTCATTAGTTCTTGGCCTGATTAAATGGCAAATTCAGTGATCTAGAAATTTATCCCGAATGTGGTTCTTTGGTCTATTTGGAATCATAGGAATTCGGTTGTTTTCGAGAAAAAAGTTTTTCACAAGTCTTCTCTATTCTTTATTGTAAGATTTAGATTAACTAAGTGGTTTCTTGCCAAGTTTCAACAAGTTTCGATTTCAGTTGACTTGTTAATGGTTGATCCTACCTTAGCAGATGGTGTTAAGTGCTCAAATGTAAAGAGTAGGGTAATACAGAAATGGCTTCCTCCTCCTGCGGATTTTTACAATTTCAATGTTGATGGTGCTGTCACAAATGATGGGTTGGCTGGTGGCATTAAGGGAATTCTTAAAGATTCAAATGGTTCCACTTTAACTTCGTTTTCAGAAAGTGTTAAATTTGGTCCTCCTCCACTGGCAGAATTGAAGGCAATTAGGAAAGCAACTGAAATTTTCTTTTTCTCGGTTTGGTCTAATAAAGGGAGATTGATTCTAGAAACTGATTGCAAAACAGTTGTTGATTAGATTCACTCGCCTTCCTCTGCACCTGTGAATTTTAGTAATCTAATTAAGGATATTGAGCTTTTTGTATTGTCTGGGGAATTGATAGTTAAGTTAATTTCTAGGGGTTGTAATTGGGAGGCTGATAAGTTAGCTAAGGAATGGGTTGGTTGACTGGGTAGTTTTATTGAGGATGTTTTTTGGCATTTTTAGGGGATAGTCTTATCCATTGTAATGCGAAGGCATATTGTTGTATGAATTTTATATCAATAAAATGAGGTACTCTTTTCCTCCTTCCGCTAGTTATTCCTTACCTCTTTGAAAGGATCAATTATAAAGGGGGTTTTTAATGTGACCTCCAAATTTTTATCCAAAAAAATCCCAAGATGAAAATAAGACTCCTAAATGGTGGGAGAACCAGGAGAATCATATCACTTCTTTGGAGTCTAGAATGGCCACAAATCAAGGGTATGTGGAGGAACTTTTGAGGATTTTGACTGGCCGAAATGAAGATCAGAACCAGTATGCTAATGACCAGGTACATACCCTTAATTCATCTAACATGAATGGAAAAAACCTGTAAAGGTTTACTTATAAACCTGATGAACCTGGGATCCTCAAGTCCAAGCCAGATGATTTGCCTGCTCATATGACTAATTTTAAAAATGATAATCAAGTGGGTGAGAATAGTGCTATTAAAAACAATACAGTGGGCTTAGAGGTGGATGAAAGAGGCACAGAGGGTCTTTTAATACTTCAGGAACGATGTGGCATAGACACAAAATTGAGCTACCTTTTTTTGAAGGAATTAATCCACGAGGTTGGATACAAAAATGCCTTAAATATTTTTTCTCTTTGTAGTATTGCTGATGAGCAAAGAGTGGAGGTGGATACAATGTATTTAACGGATAAAGCAGAAATTTGGTTTGGTGGCTATATTATGCAAAAACATCATGTGACATGGCATGAGTTTGAGTTAGACCTTTTTCATAGATTCAGTGATAGATCCTTTCCAGATATAGTGGAGGAGTTTACAGAATTAGTACAAAAAATGTATGTTGAGGAGTACCAGGACATATTTGAAGAACTACAACCTCACATGCTCTTACAAAATCCTACTTTAGGTGAAGAATTCTTTGTCTCTTTGTTTATTAGTGGGTTAAGAGATGATATTAAACACAGAGTCAAGGCTTTAGACCCTAAGACACTTTCTGAGGCATGTAGGGAAGCTAAGTTTATGAGTTGTCTGTTGAATTTGAGAATAAAAGATTGAGACCATCTTTTAGAAACCCACCCTACCCAAACCTTCTACCTATTTCTAAGCCAAATCAGCTACCATTACCACAAAAGAATTCAGCCATTATACCACCAAAGTAGAACCTAATAGACTAGAAAAGGCAGAATAACTTATGCTTTAAGTGTGGTGAAAAAATTGTTCCAGGTCATCAGTGCAAAACAAAGCAATTAAATATAATGATTGATGAGAAGACCGTTATTCCTTCAGAAACTTTACTTACTGATTCAGAGCAGCAAATTCTACAAGAAAATGAGAGCTTAGAAATATCTATGAATGCTATCACTGGATGTATTGGTCATAATACATTAAGAATTCAAGGCACCATTCAAGGCAGACCATTGAACATTTTAATTGACAGTGGTAGTACCCACAGTTTTTTAACACCACAGTGGGTTGATGCTGGTATTCAAGTGACTACACCTTACCCTTTGGCTATTACAGTGGCTAATGGACAACAACTCTACAGCTCAGTAAGATGTAATAAGGTAGAATGGCAGATGCAAGGACATTATTTTATTCATGATTTTAGACTTCTAAAATTGAGTGGAAGTGATATGGTGTTAGGTGTTGGCTGGATAAAATTATTCAGTCCAATCTTGATGGACTTCAACAAAATGACACTAAGTTTTGAACACCAGTTTGAACAAATTGTTATACATGGCCAGCAACCCTCAATTTTTTTCAATAAATATCAGGGGCTACACTTTTGAAAATAACAGCTTCAGACTCTGCTATTTTGGGGCATGTAGTACTGCTAACAATGACATAGAGTTCAAAATATATTCCTGCAACTATTCAACCTCTACTAGAGAGATACAAATATGTTTTTGCTGAACTAACAGGACTTCCACCAACAAGAAACCATGATCATGCTATTCCTCTTAAGCCTGAGTTTGTGCCTGAGAATTTAAGGCCCTACAGATTTCCCCATAATCAGAAAGCTGAAGTGGAAAGACAAATTGTTACCATGTTATCCTCCTCTATTATTATTTTTTATAAGAATTGAAGGCCTCGTTAAAAACCCCCTTCTTAATTGAAGGAGCTCGTAAAGAAGCTCCTTAAATCAATGGAATGAGGAAAAGAGTGCCTTAAGATTTCATTAAACATAAAGAAAGTTACAATAGAAATACAGCACACCAAAACACCCTTTACGGGGACTAAAAGCCATAAGACAACCGTAAACAACAACATAAGAATCAACCTATTCCAGCCTTAGCTAAGAAATCAGCCTTTAGGTTAGTTGTCCTAGCAACCCATCTAACAACACCATCAAAAGCTTTAAGCCTATCAACTATGTCATTAACAATAAAAGCACACACATCTGGACATAAATCAACATTCTTAATCCAATCCACTATCACCCTGCTATCACTCTCAATAATCAACTGATCCTTAACAATCCCTTGAAAATAGGCAAAAAAATGATAAACCCCTTTGAATATCTTTAAGTTCCATTGATGTAGGAGGACCCGAATCAGCAGACTCCTTGAAAGAGCCTAAAATCAAACAGAATGTTCTCTTAAAATGCCACCAAGACCACTCTTCTTTCAGTCGCAACTAGTTACAACATCAACATTCAATTTGATAAAGCCCTTAGGGGAGAGGTAACCAAAGGATCTTAGATAAAATCACTTTATTGTAGGATGAACAAGAATCCCTTAGGGAAGGATCAGAAATGAGAGAATCCTTAGGGATAGAAATCTCCTTATACTTAGCTAAAAACCAAAAAGCAAGCCTAAATCTTGGTAAGACAAATAATTTTGTCTGATCTAACTTCCCCCTTCGAAAACTATATCATTCCTAACTTTCCAAATGGTCCAGAGAACAGCCCCTGGGATAAATGACCATATAGTTGAATTAGTCTTCAAATCATCCCAAGCTAAGAGAAAAATCTTGGCATTTGCGTGAAAAATAGAACTAAGCCTCCAAAACTTCATAAATTTATTCCATAAGGATCATACTACTAAGCAAGTAAAGGATAAATGTGTGGAAGATTCCTCTACCAGCTTACAAAGATGACATAAAACATCTTCAATACCTTAAAACCCTCTTTTAACCAGTTCATTCTTAACTGCTAGCCTTTGAAGAACAACTTGCCACATAAAGGATTCCACTCTTGGATGAAGCAAACCCTTCCAAATTATATTTTTCTATAAATGAACCTCCTCCGAACCTGAAGAACACAAATTAACACAAGAGCTAATAGAATACACACCATCCCTATTGTCTTTCCATATCAAAACATCATTGGATTCTTTAGAAAGAGAGTAATCTGAAATGATAACCAACATATTAGACCATTGTTCGAGCTCCCAGTCATTTAAATTCCTTCTCACTTGAACCAAATCCAGCCTATAGAACGATATTCAGAAAACTCACATAATTTGCCACTCTTATTTGTTGAAATAGAAAATAGTCTGGGAAAGATAACCATTGGCGGATAGTCTAAAGCCCAACTATCTTTCCAGAACCGAATGAACTTTCCATCACCAACTTGCAAACTACAAAACCTTCGAAACTTATAGCCGAATAGGTCATCTTTGTAATGGTTATTCACAGTTGATCTCCAAATCCATGAAGCTTGGGGTGGAACCTTTCTGTCAAATAATAACAATGATGAATCAATATTGTATTTGCTTCATATGAATTTTCACCAAACGGAGTTTCTTTCATTAACAAACCTCCAAGACCATTTCCCTAATAGTGCTCTGCTCATGTTGTTGATATTCCGAACACCCAAACCTCCCTCATTCTTTGATTTACACACGTTGGACCAATTAACCCAATGTATCTTGTTTTTTCCATTCCCCATCCCCATAAGAAGTAGACATGATAGAATTGAGAGTTTTGTAAACCGAGGCTGGAATTTTGAACAATGACAGAAAATAAGTAAGAAGCGAGCAAAGGATTGACTTGACTAATACCAATCTCCCTGCTAATCATAGAGTAGAAGCTTTCCAACCAGTAAGTTTCTTGTGAAAGTTTTAAACTACTAGATCCCAAAGAGCTTATGAATTCCTAATAGCACCAAGGGGAAGTCCTAAGTAATCTGAAGGAAAGGACCCAACTGAACAACCAATAGACTCTGCCCACTCCTGAATAACCTCTTGAGATAAGTTAATTCCAAACAGTTTGCTTTTCTTTAGATTTAGCTGAAGATCGGACATAACTTCAAACACTCTAAGAACCCTCTTCACATTCAAAATCTACATCTTCGAAGCTCCACAAAATATGATAAGATCATCAGCAAATTACAAATGTGATAAATTAAAAGAAACATCCTCTCTACCTATAACCATTCCAGAAAATAACCCCCCAGAAACTGCTTTCAGAAGTAATAAATTGAGTAGTTCCCCTAATAAGTTAAACAATAATGAAGACAAGGAACAACCCTGTCGAAGACCCTTTGCCATTATGAATTCCTTAGAGGGAACTCCATTGGCCAATATTGAAATAGAATTTATAGTAACACATCTCCTTATCTAGCCAATCCGTCTAGATCCAAAACCCATCTTCTCCATTACCATAAAAAAGATAGGCCAATCAACTGTATCATAAACCTTCTTGAAGTCAACCTTGAAAACCAAGCCCTTAAGCCCTTTTTTCCTCCAATAATCAATTCATTCGTTAGCAATGAGAGAACAATCCAAAATTTGATGTCCAGGGATGAAAGCAAATTGAGTTGGGCTGATGATGTCTCTGATGCAACTTCTTAACTTCCTGGAAAGACACTTGGATAAGATCTTGTATACCCCTCCTATTAAGCTTATAGGTCTATAGTCATCTAAACCTCCAATGATAGAGCCCTAGGGAATAAGGGTAATGAAAGTATGGTTGATACCATGCTCCCAATCTTTCCCCAAGTAGAAATTATGGAAAAATTTCAGAATGTCTTCCTTAAGGACATGTCATAACCTTTTGAAAACCCCCAAATTTAATCCATCTGGTCCCAGAGCTTTATTGCTATTACACGACTTTAATGTCTCCCCGATTTATTCCTCTGAGAATTCCTTTTCTAAAAGTATACTTTGCTCCAAAGAGATCTTAGAAAAAGTCAACCTTATATCATCCACTTCAAAGGTAGACCAAACATTAAATATTTTAAAGAAGTGATCCCTTACGATGGCTTTGATAACAGTCGGGTCTTGGATAATATCTCCCTTAACTCTGAGAGCATTCATAGCATTTATCTTTCTTCTAACTAAAGCACAAGTATGAAAAAATCTAGTATTTCGATCCCCATCATATACCCACTTCATTATGGAATTCTGAACTGATACAGACCTAGAAAGTAATGATTGAACAATATTAGGAAAAGCAACCATGAATTGCCCATCCACCAAAAACCTATCCAGCCTTACAAAAGTTGGAATATCTTGGTTTTTACACCAAGTGAACCTACCTCCATTCAAAGGTAGATCAATTTATCCTGATTATTACATAAACTGATTAAAGATCCCCATTGAGTTTCTGTTTTGAGCTCTACCAACCTTCTCATCCTCACACAAGTACACATTGAAGTCCCCTCCCACACAAACAGAAAGACTCTGTCCATAAATAAACAAGCTTAACACTTAAAAAACTTGCTTTTTCATCCTCCACCGAAGGACCATAAACATTAATTAATAAGCATCTAAATTGATTAGAACGGAATTTTCCCGAAATTGCAATGAATCTCCTATTAAATATATTAATTTTCCAACTCAAAAACATTATCATCCCAACAACATAATAAGCCCCTAAAGAACCAACCGCTGGAGATTTAATAATACCTTGAAGAATATTCAACCCTCATTATCTAAAAAAGATCTTTGTATCTTCACAGATTTAGTTTCTTGCACCCAAAGAAAATAATGAGACATCTTAGAGACTAATCTCTGAACAGCCCGCTATTTCTCTTTTTTCCCTAAACCCCTTACATTCCATAAAATTATGAGTAATTTCTCCTTCAACATTAATAATTCAACAATATGAATCAATGTTTTTAAAACCGGACCGAACATTGAACCGGTGAAGGTACTGGTTCATTGGTTCAACCGGGTTCAACCGCGGTTGAACCGGATTTTATATAAAATAATATTTTTTTAAATTTTACATAATATTCAAAACAATATTAATATATATGTAACACTTTTTTTAAGTTTACAATATTAAAAGGTATAAAAATATCACAAGTCATAACATATATAAATAAAAAACCATAAAATCAAGTGAAACAAAATAATTCAAATAAACTACAACATAATATTTAAGGTAAAACATATTAAAATAATAAATATAATTATATAACTATAATCAAAAAATAAATTTGGGGCTTAAAAAATCATAACAAATTATGTCATTTGGTTTAATTTAAAAAAAAAAACAATCTCACATGGCTAAGAAACATAGAAGAGCATCCCAACTTACTTATATAAATAATAGAGGTAATTTGACATTCAAAATCATGGAGCCTTTTGGTGAGCACAGAGCAAACTATTCTTTCGCTTCAATTGAGCTCAAATTTTAGGCTTCAATCGAACTTCAAATTTTTTTTTGAGTTCGAGCCTTTTTGAGTTCAAGTTTTAATATTATATTTCGAGTTCGAGTTGAACTTGATAATTTTTAGCTCGTGAGTTTTTTAGTCGAGTTGAGCTTACTTTTAAAGTTTTCGAGTTCGATTCGAGCTCAACAATACTCGAATTTGACTCGGCTCGTTGAACAAACGACGTCGTTTGGTTTAATTTTTTTAAAAGAAAAAAGTGAATCGGCGGTTCAAACCGGTTTAAACGATTTTCAGACGGTTCACCCCGGTTTTCAGCCGGTTCATTGCCAGTCCGATTTTGTGATGTAACCAGACCGGACAGGCCACCGATTCATGATTCAATTGGTTGAACCGGCCTGTCCTGTCCGGTTTTGATAACCATGATATGAATACCCTATAAAACTCCTTAATTGGCCACCAAACTCCAATAAAGACCTTAAAGTACATAAAACAAGAATCCTTCAACATATCAGCTTTCCCTTACTACCCCTGAACATTTCTCAAGACTTAAAATTTTATCAATAAAAGCCTTTTCCCCATCCTTGAAAGAGATTCCAAGCATCTGAAAAACTTTCCATGTAGCCATAGCTTCCTCCAATAATATCAAAAAAGGGGATGAAGAGACAGTAGAATTATTTACAAAATCCATAGCTTCACTAATCAAACTTCTTTTCATCCTTCTGTGATCTTTTCCTGCCCTTGAATCAGAATGAGAAACTACTGCCACACTATCTACATACTTACTGTGATGTAGTGGAACCAGCGATGAATTTTGAAAATTGGCAGAACCATTGTTGACCATTTCGTGCCCTTTTCCCAAACTCATTGTAGAAAACTGTTGAATGCTCCTGAAATTTGTTGTCTTCTTAACTTGAACCGGAATAACCTCTGACTGGATCTTGACCTCTTCGTTATCTGAGCAAAACCAAAATCATCTATGTCTTGACCTTCTGTAGACTCTAGCATAACGCCCTCTCTCCCTTCTTCCACCAGGGACACTTTTAATTGAAAAACAGCTAGACACGAGATACACCATGTTCCAACATTGAGAATTATTTACTTTAATTTCTATATGTTCCTCCACAGGCAATCTTCGACCCATCCAAATTGTAGTTGAAAGCTGGCCATGCAGGTAAGATTTTCCGGATCGGAGAATAAGAATCCCAATTAGAATCCGATTGGGTTGAAATTTTTTTTGTCTACTTTTTATTCGCAGTCTGAGACCCACATAATCCCTGTTGGTATATGCCTCCATTTCAAAATCACCTAACAAGACGGTTCCGTATGGGACTTATGTTTCATATGCTATCCCCCACTAATTTCTTTCAACCCACTCTCTCGTCATTGCTTAAGCCACGAGTCCACCTTTGACCAGACCTCCTCTGGTGACATCCTACAATCACCTTCTACATTTTTCCAACATCCTACTTCATATTCCTCCTTTGAATACTCATCACTGTAGAAGTCAATTGAATTTGTTTGCATCTCATTTCCGCTTACAGTAGAGATTTTTTTTCATTTATATCCCAATTTAATTATAAATTTAAAAGACATGTCATATAATCCTATATTGATAAAGTCTGGTATGTCAAAAGGACTTGCCACCCTTATCAATAATCTCACCGATGAGAGATCTTCCCTATTTCTCGTCTACTCCAAAATACACACAAAAATCCCCCATATGCCTGTAAGTTTTTCCAGAAAATGTACATTCCAGCATATAAGTGGTAGTCCGACTAACTCAATCGAGCAATACGCCAAAGAGACTCCTTCATCGTTTAACAAAGGAGACATCCAATCAAACCACAAGAAAAGCTCTTCACGAAAATTCATCCAGGCCTTTATGTAATCTTCATTCGATTTGAACATTATGATATATGAATTTCATGCATATCCCCATCTTGCTATTCTTACTTCAAAGCCCTTATTTGCCAAAGATTTCTTCACCACGTCTGACTAAAAAGAATATTTGATAACCCCTATTAAAGAACTTTTTGCCCAACAGTGATCTTTTATAGGAATATGCATATCCCATACGTTCCTTAACCTATTATAGCTTGTTGTGGACCACCTCTTTTTCCGCCGTTTCTTGTTTCATTCTCAGTCTATTACCCATGTTTAAAACATCCTTATGCGTTTTGCCATCCCTCAAGCTTCTCGATAGCTTTATCTCATCCTCGGTCAATGCTTTGTCATTTCTAGCTGACTTGTTCACTTCTTTCATGAATCTTCTCTCTCCAACTTCTCGTTTAATAGCTTTATTATATTTTATAACCCCCACTGAGACTCTATTCCCATCTATCAACATTCCATGGATATTATGTATTGCTCTTCTTCCTCCTTCGCATATTGGACAAATGAGAACGTGAAAGATTTATAGTTCGGTTTCTTCAAAACATTTGGGATGAAAACCCTCAACACTCTTCCGTAATAGTTGAATATATCTCTTAATTCTCTTCTAGAAACTCGATTACTGAGATTATCAACGAAGACAGTCCATTTCTCACCGGAGAATGAGCGATCTGTCGGACTCACTATCGCTATGTCTCTGCCTTTCATAAACTACTTACCGATCCCAGACTTCTTACTAGCAGCTGGACCAATCCACATTACATCTAAATCCCCAACAGATATTGTGTTTTCAGGACGTTTATCTTGTCTCTTTTCTCCATTACCTTGTACAGCCCAGTTCATCCTAAACCTCTGTTCAACACTTGGCATCGGTAACCCATTATACAACTGCAAAGCCCTCTCAGCTGCTGCTTGTGACTGGAACTCTATAAAAATGTATCCCTTTGTTAAGCCTGATTTCTTATTTCTTATCACCTTAATTAAAACCATCTCTCCAATTTAAACGAAAATACTGATGAGGTAGTGCTCATCCATCCACTGCTGAAGATTTCCAATCTAAAGATATTTATTTTCACTGAGACCAATGGCTGCAGAATAAGAAAATTGTTTCATCTTAGAGGACAGAGGAACTATTGACAGAATCCCTCTAACAGTTGGAGATCCCGGCTGACCGACTTGTTGTTGATGCGTCATCTTCCGTGGTTGCACTTGCACCTACGATTGATGCTGGAGATAATGTGGTTGAGATGTATCGTTTTTCTGGGACGCTGCCATAGTTGTGGCTTCTTATGGTGGTTATTGCGACATGTTGAATGATTTTGAAACTGCAAACTGTAGATTTTTTTACGATTATGACTCCCAAGAGTTATTCTGTGCGCAATCAACCATAAAAAATAATATGGGACGATGAAACTGACTGCAATGAACTACTAATTTAGATAGATTATGAGCAGACAACGATGTGGAATTAAAATGCAGTAAGCCAAAAAAGTCAATTGATCGGTCAGAAAAAAGAGGAAACAGTGTGGCGGCTAACGTTTCGACGAAGCTTAACTGACTTTTCTACGGCAGACGGTAGCTCCATTCGGTAAATCAACAAAGGGAATTTGGTCTGAATACACTGGCGATTTGAATGGGACCGGCGGTGACGTGCACCGTCGGTCAGAGCAAGGAGGATCGGCTCCGAGGGGTTATGGTCGTAATGGATTTTCTATGGTATATCTGTGCCGATTTAGTGATTTTCTTTCAAAACTAAGCTCGAAAATAGATTCACTATGACCAAAAGAATGTCCCTGATAAAACGGTGACGAATTGTTGTCTGAGTATGGCGGCGAAAGACGGACGACGGATGGTTGACAGTGGATGATGATGATTAACGGCAGACTCTCTCTCTCTCTTTCTCTCTTATGTTAAGTTGGTTTTTCTAAATTCAGTTTGTGCTATTTTAGGTTCATGCTGTTAGGAGAACTTCTTCAATGAGTGAACTCATCTTCATCTACTATTCAACCTAGCAAGAGTTCATTTGCTTCTCCATGTCTCCTAATTAAAAAGAAGGATGGTACTTGGAGGTTCTGTGTGGATTACAGACAGCTAAACTGTATAACAGTCAAGGATAAATTTCCTATTCATGTGTTGGAAGATTTATTGGATGAATTACATGGTGCTATATATTTTTCAAAGATTGATCTCAGATTATGATATTGGCAAATCAGACTTATGAATGCAGACATTTACAAAACTGTATTCAGAACTCATCAGGGCCACTTTTCAAGGTAATTGCTTTTGGTCTTACTAATACCCTTACTACATTTCAGGCATTAATGAATGAATTATTTAGTTTATACTTTATAAAGCTTATTTTGGTTTTTTTTATGGCATCTTAGTCTACAGCAGTTCTATGACAGACCATATTACTCATTTACAAAGGGTTTTGGATGTGTACAAGCTAACCAGTTATTTGCAAAGTTGTCCAAATGTTTTTTTGGACAGACCCAAGTAGAGTATTTGGGACATATTATTTCAACTGCAGGAGTAGCTATTGATCCTAGTAAGGTGGAAGCAATGAAGAATTGGCCTCTGCCTAAATCCTTAAAATCTTTGCGTGGATTTTTGGGTTTAACATGCTACTACATAAGATTTATTCAAGATTATGGTACTATCAACAGACCATTGACACAGCTGCTTAAAAAAGACAATTTTAAATGGGACAGTGCAACCTTGACTACTTTTGAAGATCTAAAAAGAGCTATGTGTGTTGCCCCTGTTTTAGCTCTACTAGATTTTAGCAAGAATTTTTACTTGGAAACAAATGTCAGTTCAGGAGGCATAGGTGATGTATTATCTCAAGATGGTAGACCTGTTGCATATCTTAGTAAGGCTCTTAGTCATAGACATATTGGTCTCTCTATTTATGAAAGAGAGTATCTTGTTATTCTATTAGCAGTATCTAAGTAGAGGCATTACTTAGAGGGCAATAATTTTGTCATCAATACAGACCATAAACCTCTAAAGTACCTATTAGAGAAGAAATTAACTACTGCAATTCAGAGGAAAGGATTGACTAAACTATTGGGTCTGGACTACACTATTCAATACAGAAAAAGAAAATCAAATGTGGTAGCAGATGCCTTATCTAGACAATGGGAAGATCAAAGTCAGTGTTTTGCTATGGGCACAACCTTAATCATTCCTAGCTGGGTTCATGAAGTGGAGGAAAGTTATATGGAGAATCTAATGGCTACTGAATGGATTTCCAAATTAACTATTAATCCTAAGTGGAGATATTCAAAGGGTATCCTTAGATTTAATGATAGAGTCTATATTGGTATTGTTGGGTCTCTTAGACTACAGATTCTTCAAACCCTACATGATTCACCTCATAGAGGTCATTTTGGAAGCCAAACTACCTATCAAATGATTATGTCTTATTTCTATTGGTCTAGGCTTAAAGTTATGGTGGCAACTTATGTAAGAGCTTGTGCAGTGTGTCAGCAAACTAAAGTAGAGCATGTTGCTAAATCAGGACTGCTACAGCCACTGCCTATTCCTCAACAGGCTTGGGAGGTAATTATTATGGACTTTATAGAGGGTTTGCCTACATCTTTGAGGAAAATTGTATTCTAGTGGTGGTTGACAAGTTTACTAAATACATCCATTTTTTGACACTGTCACACCCTTACTCTGCAGCTGATATAGCTAAACTATACTTGGATAATATCTATAAGCTTCATGGCCAGCCAAAAATGGCCATTTCAGACAGAGACAATACATTCACTAGCCTCTTTTAGAGAGAACTAATGAAGCAATTGGGGACTAAGACCCTATTCAGCACTGTTTACCATCCTGAAACTGATGGACAGACAGAAAGGGTAAACCAGTGTTTAGAACAATATCTAAGGGGCCTCTGTTTTTTTTAACCAAAACAGTGGGCTAAATGGTTACCTCATGTTTAGCGGTGGTACAATACCACCTACCATACTTCCCTAAAACAAACACCCTTTCAAGCTCTATATGGTTACAAATCTCCTACAATGGTATGACATACAGAGACTCAAGTAGAGGCTATAGGGGAATTAATGTATAGCGGAGAAGAAATCACACAACTGGTTAAGTTATAATTAGAACACGCCAACAATCGTATGAAGCAGAAAGCAGATAAAAAAAGGTCAGAAAGAGTGTTTCAAGTGGGGGATAAAGTTTACCTGAAATTGCAATCGTATAGACAAACTTCCTTTGCCCTGAGAAAAAAATTTGAAATTAGCAGCAAGATTTTATGGTCCTTACAAAATTAAAGAACGAATTGGAAATATGGCATACATATTAGACTTATCAGTGACATCGCACCTGCACCCAGTTTTTCATGTCAATCTCTTGAAGAAACATGTTGGGGAGCAATAAAATCTTCAACAGATCTTTTTGTGGTTGATGAAGATGGTCAGTTCAAAGTAGAACCATGTAAGATATTGGGCAGGCGAATAGTTAATCGACACAATAAACCTATAACTCAGTTGTTAGTTTGATGGACTAACCTAGATGAGACGAACGATACTTGGGGAGATTACTCTGTGCTTCGAGGGCAGTTTCAATCATTTGATCCTTGGGGACAAGGATTGTCTCATGGGGTGAGCATTGTCACAGTGGGAGAAGGAGGACGAGAGATAGAAGAGGAAGGGAGCGAGATCAAAGATGAATTGGGGGAAAGAGAGAGACAAGGGTTAGGGATTGAGACTGAATTGGGGATTACTTACCTGATGAATGGGCACGTGAAGAGCACGGTAGGAATTAACCCATCAGTCCAGCAGATCCGAGTGGTGAGCGGGTAGCCTAAAAAGAAGCTCAATTCCTGTAATGACAACAGAATTAGTTATGCAAGGACAGCCAGCTAGCTTAGCTAGATTCCCTAGTACTGTGTATTTAAATAAAACGGATACTTGTAAAGAAAAAGATATGCATATTTTGAATGAAAAATGAATTCCTTCATCCTTTCTTTGATTCTATTTCATATTCTCTCTTCGCTCTATTCCTATAATTCTCTCATAACCATCACAATTTTCTGGTCTTGAATTTGAAGTCTGTAAATATTCAACTTATCTGGAATGAAATTTAAAATTTTCCATATAGGATGATGTAGTTCTTGATTGAAATAATTGGATGTTTCTTGAGAAAGTCTCCACTGAAACCAGTTGCAAATATGAAGGTTTATTCACATCAATTTTTGAAAGTTGTGTTGGGGCAATATCTCTTGACAACTTTCCTGCTGTTTCACAGTCCTCTGATCCATCATTTGTTCAAAACAAGTTGAAAGATCAATTTGTTATTCAAAATAATGACTTTCTTGGTACATCAGTAGAAATACATGTTGTGCAAGTAGATGAGCATTTAGAAAACAATCAGCTCCTGAAGAGATCCGAAGGGGTATGCGATGTATCTTTATTACCTTTCTTTATTTTCTAGGAACTTTCTTCTACCATTAATATTTTTCTCATTATGTAATAATTCCCCCTAACAATAGTAATCCTTGACAACCAGCCTCCACAATCCTCAACCCATTTTAGTTAGGCACGTACTTCTAGAATCTAATGTAGATCTCCTTTACCCTGTCTTTATAGGTGATCTCATTGTATGTGAGCCAAGGATCATCTGTTGTTTGTGTAACTCGACGATGTTCTTTGATTTGTTTGTCACTATTAATTTGTTAGTGCCCGGACAGCCAAGTAGATGGAGTTGATGTCCTTTCTAAGCAGACTTATAATGTGGAAAATTCTGATCTTGAACAGGGAAGTAGACTTCTTCAAGAAAGGTTGGAAATTTTCATATTATAACATTTATGTCCTTTTATTTTATTTTATTCTTTTGGAACTTCTTTTCTGACATGTGATAACTTCCTAAAAAGGCTACTTTTAAAGCCTTTTTCACTTAAGTTATTGTTTGTTTAAAAGCTCATTTTAATCATTTTACGATCATGTAGTTACATATAGTTGCATTTGTGGTCGTATTGTTGTTTTATATCTTAAATGTGTTGTATGAGAGAAAGGTGCAGTTGTTTGTGGTGTGAAGGAAATAGCAAGCAAAAGGATTCTTTGGGAAGTAATGTCGTGGCATCACATGTTGCTGAAGCAGATTGAAATGCCTTGGCATTTCTGGCACAGAAAACGACAAAAAATATATTTTTGTACGAGGACAACTGACTCTGCATGTGAAATGATGGTTGTAACCGCCTGCTAGGGGACCACTGCCACTTGGAGGATAAGGTTCACGCACAAGGTGTGATTCTAGGGGTATGAGGGGTATTTTGCACCCAACATCATCATCATTACCCCTAGATATTTATATTATAAATTACACCTCATTGGAGGCAAGGGATATACGGTAGAGAGAGCAGAGAGGAATTTCAGCTTTATTTTATTTTCCCCTTTCTTCTTCCTTGAGTGGTGTTCCTCCATTGATAAAGCTCCAAGGAATGGTGAGCTAGGCGTCCGAGAGGAGCTAGAGAGCTAAGGTGTTTCGTGGTGGCCGAGGAGACCTCCGGTGACGCCCGTCGAAGGCTTCTTCTCACTTCCCTTTGCTGTTATTTTTCTATTTATTTTTGGGTTGTTGGAACGATATTTTCATGGCTTGTTCTATGGATATTTCGAACCCCACCATGAACTAACCATATTTGGTGGGGTTATTTTAATGGTTGTTTAAACTTTATTTTAAATTGTAGATTTATGTTTATCTTTGGTATTTGTTTGCTTTGCTTACGTATGCTTCATCATATAGGCTTGTAAGAGGCATGAGAGTGTCCATTTCTCAGATAAAGGTTAGGTGTTCGAGAGAAACCTAGCTAAAATACTTGTAGTATTCGAGAGAAACACAAGACAAGATCCTCATAAGCAATGGGATATAGTATTTTCATAAACTTTGAACCGGCCCAGGAATACTATATCCTAATCTCTTAGTAATCGAGAGAGACTAAGATAGGATTTCAACGACTAAAAGGGGTATTTTTATCAATAGTGTAGGATGCCACATCAGAGAGTGAAAGCAGATGCCATGACGTTCTATTCTGTTAGGTTTCTTTGACTAGAGATAGCGGGAGCACTTTCGGCAAACCCTGTCGAGCAAGTGAAGTTTAGATAGATTAAATCTTCCTGAGAGATAAGTTTAGCATTCTTAAACCAATCCCTACCATTCATTCCAGTGGAAGCTTGTCGTGTGAGGATTATCTACTTATCATTTATTTGTTATTTATTTACTGTTTTTACCATTTTTCCTTGCCTTGACATTTCATTATTTTCAACATTAAACATCTACTCTTGCCTCTGCATTTCCATTTGCTACACCATCAGACCATTAATCCATATCCACCAACATTCACTCTCCATTGCTGTGACATTTGTACATATCAACACTAACTATACATAGATAGAGTAGTGTTTTGTTTTGGTTAGACTTTTGTAATTTCAACCAATCCATGTGGATACAATACTCACTCATCACTTTATTACTTGAGCGATTGAGCATACTTGCACATTATTTGCATATAATTTTATAGTACTCACAACATGCAACATCTTAATTTGAATTTTCTTAAATAGTGTTTTCTATTACATTTATTTTTATGTGTCCAGTAGAAGTATTGTTTACATGTTAGCTGTACAATATATTGAGTGTAACGGTTGTCTCTGAAACTATTCATTACAAAGTATGCAGGATTGGGACAGTTTGATAGAAATAGGACTTCCACTTTAATAAGTGCTTGCTAAATGGAATTAAGCCAGGTGTTACCCCCTAGTTAATGCCTTGATTTTATGGTATTAGGTCAATGATAATAACTTGTGCAACTGTTAACGATACCAATAAAAATCACGTGTATCCGAAAAGAGAAGTTACTGATAGATTTTGTCTTTATGTAAGTTTTCTATGTTATTCTAAACAAAATCCTTTTCACTGTATTACCACTTGCAGATTTGTTCCATGCTATCTTGGTAGCAGTATCCAGCCTCATAATAGCTTGTGGACTGATAAGTACCAGCCAAAAAGTGCCTCAGAGGTGAAACTTATTATCTTGTATGTTCTGAACCTCTGTGATCTGAAAAAGAGAGAAGGGACTAATATGATAATTCATATTTGGGAGGGGACTAATATGCCTGTTTTCAGGTGTGTGGTAATACTGAATCAGTTAAGTTTATGAGTGAATGGTTGAGGCTTTGGCATGAGAGACATTTTCAAGCCATTAAAGCCTCCAATAACATTGATAAAGGCAACATACTAGAAGATGATGATTACTGCAGAAGCGAATTTTGATTCAGAAAACATAGATGGAGAGAATATTTTGAAGAATGTTCTCTTGGTTACAGGACCAATTGGGGTAAACACAAATCTTTTGGCTAAAGTTTAGCTTATGTTTGCTTGTTTTAGACTTAATCTTTATGTCGATTTGTTTTTGTCAAACTCAAATAATAAACTTTCATGATTGGCTTTTAATGAATTTATTCTCTTTATCTTGTATCACTACTTGTTGCAGTTGTTGTTTCCTTTGGTATTGGTTGGATTCTTTGTTTATGCAGTGCTAGTCCTAATGGTGTTTTTCTTTATTATACGATTTAGTGATGCCATTCTTTCTTACATCTAGGGTTGATTTTAGATTTTAAATTCTTGAAAGTGGAACCAGTGAATTGACTTAGGTCCTCAGTTCTCAGAACAATAAATGTAGTTACTCCTGTGAGGATTTCAGTTTTGAGATTGTATGAGGTTTAAGAGATCTCTCTTGCTTATATTCAATTGGAACTCTATTCCTATTCTTCTTAAAGGGTTTCTGTTTTGGAAAGCTTGCAGTTTGTTTCAAGGTGCATATGCTTTTGGTTTCCATTGGTAGTTAAAATGTATTTTTTTCTTGTGTTACAGAGTGGGAAGTCCGCAGCTATCCAAGCATGTGCAAAGGAACAAGGATTTAAGGTTCTAGAGGTGCTACAAAATCAATTTCTTTGTTGATTTCTCGAGTTGTGGCCATATCCAAATGGTACTTATCCTGGCTGGAAGATACATATAACCACTAGGTTTCTTTGGCATAATATTAGAATCTGTCTGTGATTCGAACAGACCCTTGTTTTATTATGAAGCTAAGTAACTATGTTGATTTTATAAGTTTGCCAGTCTAAATCATAGTTGTTACTTGTTGTACATATCTTGCTCTTTCCACTTAAAGACAAAGATTAATCTCTACTTTATTGCTGAATGATGAATTTGACTTTGAACTCATACATAAAATGTTCTGGAAGATTCTGACTGGAAATGATGATGTTGCATGACGATAAATCAGTTGTCCTGTCCCTTCAAATTCGTGCTGCAATATCTACAGTGCCATTGACACCGGCTTTTTTAAGACATATTTATGTCACTTCTTTGAAATATAATTGCATAGGACTCAATATTGATTCGTTTGAAAACTGTGAAGTTTTCTTCTGGTGTCTCTTGTATTGTTTTTCTTGTTAAAAGATTGATTCATATTTCAGAAGCTTATATTCCTGAGCATAGTTTCCTATTTGTTAAAAGATCATTATGCACTCCTAAAAATAGAAATAAGAAGCAAGTAATGTTCCTGCAGTTTCCATAATGCTTAGTTTACCCCTCTGTGATTACAAGGTATCTTTTCACTTGGTCAATTGAGTTATATTGTCTGGATACCATTTTAGTTTTTTGTAATTTAATGATAGGAGAATAATCCATTAACAAAATGCTGAATGCTTTTTATCTATTGTTTTGTTAGTACAATGCATCAGACTGTCGAAATGGAGCTGTCGTGAAGCAGAAATTTGGTGAGGCATTAGAATCATGCTGCCTTACAGGGTTGGTGACTTTGTTTTCAGCATCACTCCCATTGAAGTGTTGAGCTGAATCCAAGCTTTACTAATATAATTACTTGTCCTAAATCGTAATATATATTTGTTGCAGGTCTGTAGAAAACCAAGTAGATTCTCTTTGCAAGCATGTTATGAAATCTGCGGAAATTATATCCAATGGTGATGCAGTGCAAGAAGTTGACAAGGAGGTGATAGAGTTGATACCAGTACCAGATACTGAAAATACATCTGATGGCCATGGAGCTCCTGAAAAATGTGTCTTTAACGATAGTGAGACTGGCTTCGGTCAAGCAAAGTTGATTCTCTTTGAGGATGCTGATATCAATTTCCCCGAAGATCGTGGTTTTATTGCTGCCATACAGCAAATTACTGAAAAAGCAAAGGGGCCTGTGATACTGACTAGTAATAGTAAGATGGATTTAGGGTTGAAACAGTTTTATTTTTTCTTGACCCTTGTATGACTTGATATATTTCTTCATAACTCCATGTTGTGATGGTAATTCTCAGGTACAAAGCTTATTCTGCCAGACAACTTGGGCAGGCTAGAGTTATGTTTCACAATGCCATCACCAGAAGTGCTGCTTCACCATCTTTATATGGTATAAGCTTGCAGTTCCTTCCTTTAAACTCTTTCATGATACAAATTTTGTATCTTTTTCATGTTATCTTTGTGCCACAGGTTTGTGAAGCAGAGAGAGCCTCCATTCAACCACATTTACTAAAGCAATTAATTAAATGTTGTCAGAGTGATATCCGGAAAACTATTATGCACCTCCAGTTTTGGTGTCAAGGAAAAAAAACATCAAAAAGGTTAATAACACAATGAAGGCATATAATGCTTTTCATAGTACATCTATTTTTGTTTCTGAAATTTAGATGCTGCTGCAATGGAAATTTTGTGAACTAGTTTTCCCTATAGTCAGGTCGGATACAATACTTTTAGAAGGCTTTAATATTCAATATTTTTGTCGAGATGGTTTAATCTGTCAATATCTTTGCAAATTTTGGCAAGTCAATATGCAAGTAAGATAATAAAATTGCTTTGCATGTATGTTCTTGTGAACGATCTAGTATCATTTGAAGAAAATATTGACTACCTATAAACACATGCACTTTGATTTCAGTAATCTCAATAGGTCCCTGATATATGTGGGAATAGAAACCCTCTTTAACAGTTTTTATGGTGTATAGTGATGTATACACAAGATTTAATGCAAATATTAATGTCAATATTATAAAATAAGTGCACTAAAAAATTTCTGGTCCGCCTTTGTGATTATGGACTTATGGTTTAGTGTTACTATAAATGAAGGTTGTTGTTTGGCTTAGTATTGATGTCTGTTCTTGGATATTGTCAGACAGTTTTCTAGTGATGGAGAGATGTAAAGTTTGTTTTTCTGTAGGGAAAAGGGGTGTGGCCTCCTTGGCCGTTGGTTTGAAATATCGTACACTCATACCATGTTTTGTTAGAAAAACATGCATTGCATATTGTGAATGCTTTCAAGAAAGACAGTGGGCAACATGCATCTTGTTTTAGTTGAACTTTACCATGTTGCTCTCAATTGTATTTGCTTTTTTACTTTTTCATTAATGATTGCATTCATGCACAAGTTTGCATTGTAGTTTCAGCTGTTTATCTTTGGATAAGAAATCTAATGGAAAAGAAAGACCTAAATTACATATAAGGTTTTTCCATATCATAGATTTTGTAAAGGTATTTTGTTATTTCTATGACCTGTTGAAGTTCTTATGCGACTTTTAGGGTTTTGAGGAACCAATAAGATTTTCTTTTAATGTGGTCAATTTGTAATACTTGTTCTAGAGAAAGTCATAAAGGGTCTTTTTCAAGGGTGTGATCTCCATTTTCAGTATATGTTCTGGAGCTCCTTGTCAGTCTAGTCTTTCTTGTAAATAATAATTCCTTTTTATGTAGTACTTTTACTTTATTCTAACACTCATTGAGTAATCCAGTTAGTAAATTGCAGAAGACTTATGGCTTGCAGCTGTTTGATATCGAGGCGGGTCATTCGGTACTACCAACTATGATCCCTTGGGATTTACCATCTCAGTTATCAGAGTTAGTTGAGAAGGAATTTTCTAAGACATTATCCATAACTGAAGACGATTCAACTTTAATGGAGGTGATGGAGGAAGAACTTGAAAACAACATATATAATGGTTTGGAGATACATAATAAAGAGATGGACAGCATGGAGGAAAAGAAGGAAGTAATGCTAAGCAGGAACCTCCCTATTTATGATTGCTATGGATTCATAAGCCCTCCTGATCCTGCAGGTGACTCTTACAATTCTTCTGGCACCCCAGTTTCTTCCTCTCGAAGAGCACCTAAGAATAAATCTAATGTTGTCATGTCTTCGGATTCTGAAGAAGAGCAATTTAATATACATCCTTCTTTAGTTCAAGAAAAGAATGTCAGCTGTGAATTGTTTATAAAAGAAGACTGGAGAATCCTCTCACATTGTCCAAGCATTCAGAATGGCTTAAATCCACCAAGAGATCAGCTTCTTTGTTCTGACGCAGAGAAATGTGAGGATGGTGGCTTCCATTGCTTTGAAACATCAAATGATTTAGAAATGGAAACTTGCAAATATATGGATGTATCATATGTTCCCAAGTCATCCTTTGTCCCTGAGACTGAAATTGGCAATGGAATGGAGCTGTTTTCTAGAACTGTGTCTTACACTGATGTTGCTGAAACAACAGAAGTTTCAGTGAGTTGTGAGTTGTCTGAGGACCTGGTTGAAGTAAATAACTATTGTAATTTTATAGATAAATTAGTTAAAACTTCAGATATGTTTGACGGTACATGCAGTATTACTGCAGAAGCTTCCCATAAAGAGGTGGAGAATTCTCAAACTGAGTATGATGAGGCTGCATCGAGTGGGCATGCAGTGATGGATGAATGCAGCCGCATGAATTTCACCAAAAAAATCCTTTTCTATTGGTAAATTGTAGAAAAGTGTGGCCACTTATTTAGTGCACGAATCATGGAAAAAACTTCGTGACAGTCATGCTGATATAAAAAAGTATGTTGATTTAGAGCCAAAAGATACTACTGAAATTTTGAAATTTACTTCTTGAATGAGTGATGTTATCTCACAAGCTGAATTACTGCTATCCAAGTGTCAGATACAAGTAAGTGGCAAATAGTATTTTTTTCCCCAGAGACCATTTCTTATTGAGTTTATGCCTGTTATTGTGATACCAATGTCTACCTGTCCAGTATTCTTTTGAGCTGTTAAAGATTCCTTCCGAGGACTCAAACGCATTCAGCTGGTGTGATGAGCAGCTGCAGATGGTTGACACTGTTTCCCAACATGGAATTTGCTTGTATGCTAAAGATATTGATGCCATAGGATCAAAATTAGATTTCGAGTATAGGGTGGATTTGAGCCAGGAGATGCTGTCTTCCTCTGCTAGTGCAATGGCATTTGGTAGATTGCTTGAACATGATGCTAGAGCAAGTAGCACTTCAGTTGACGGAAAACGTTTGGAAATGAGCCCTTCAAAACGCGAGCTTGTAAACCCTCAATCGGATGTATTTCTTGCATGAATTGAGCATTTTGACCCTTGCCAAATCACAGTTTGCATATCAATATTGATCATTTACAATTTTATTGTGGGATTCTTAGGATACAAAGATGTGTTTCCTTGGACAGAAGACTATTATTTTGACATTTAACTTGTTTGTTATGTTAAGAAACAGATTTCGGTTGTCTTCGCTCTCGTTAAAAGCATGTTTCCTTGCTGCTTGATTTATTCGATTTGAAATTTCATTATCTGCTCTGAATTTTAAGTTTCGTAAATTAGTTTTCGCTTTGCAATACAGGGAAGTGAAGCCATGCCTTTCGTAAATTAGTTTTCGCTTGACAGGAAGACGGAGGTATTCAAACATTTATTTCGAATCACCTTCTCGTAAATACTAGTATTTTTTCATTGGTTTTGTTTTGCTACAAGTTGATTTTATGCAGGAGACGAGGTGCTCATCATTACTTGAGTACCGGTGCACTGACATTATCCCTGAAGATATTTCATTGTTGGGCCAATATAACTTCAATGGAAAGTTATCATCCAACTCTGGTTGCTAGTTAGAAGAGGATAAATAACGAGACGGACATGGCAATCTTCCAAGTTACTGGCCTTGGCTTGAAACAACTGCCATGGACAATTTCAATGGAGCTGAAAAAGTTGACAACTGAGCTGCCAACAAAACACAATATCGTTCGGCAATAGGCAGATGTTAAGTATTAGATATTAGTAATATTCATTGGAAAACAAATGTCTGGAACATCTATCGTTTAAGTCTTACTAACATGCCTCAACGCATGAATGTAGTTTAGAAATCCTGGGTGTGATTCCATCCATTCTCCTGATTGTAAAGCATAGTCATAGCAGTAGTGATATAGTGATTATGGTAAGTGTTAGTTCAATCGAATAATCGAAACACATTTAGTACCCAACTATCATTTGTGTTCTATTTTGGTCATTCAATTATTTTCTTTTCTAAACCATACCGATCGTAAAAGCATAGTCATAGCAGTTGTGATATAGTGATTGTGGTAAGTGTTAGTTCAATCAAACATGTTTAGTACCCAACTATCGTTTTTGTTCTATTTTGGTCACTCAACTATTTTATGTTTCAAAATCACACCTGATCGTAAAGCATAGTCATAGCAGTTGTGATATAGTGATTATGGTAAGGGTTAGTTCACTCGAACAATGAAATATATTCTTTAGAGGGGTGAATTGACGTTTTAAATTTTTTCGAAAGCAGAAGTGAAGACAATGGACAGATTTTTGTAGTGGTTCACTTCCAATTTGTCTATTCTACTATCCTATCTTTCTGAGTTTTTTGTGCAATGTTTAACTTTACAACAATTCTTTAAGAATTTAGTAAAATCTTAAGATAAATCCTCCCTCAAGAAACCAAAAAGAAGTAAAATAAAAATAATCTTCACAAGATAAATCAGAATACTTGAGAAAAAAGAAGTAAATAAAAATAATCCTTAAAAGTGTCCAATGAAAATAGGTTTAATTCATGATTTTTCCTTTTTGAAAGTATATTTTTTTTCTTACTTTGCATCCTAAACTATAATATTTTTCTCCATTTACCTCTTAAACTATAATTTGTATCTTGTTAAAAAAAACAAGTAATGTTTTGAGTGTAGATATCTTTTAAGATAGAAAAGATAATTCAAGGGGTAAATTGAGAGAAAAAAATATTAGGATGTAAAGTGATATGTATTCCAAAAATATTAAAAAGAAAATTAAAAATCATTATGATTAATTGCAAAGATGATTAACTTAATTCTAGACTTATTGTTTTTCTTAAGAATCTACTTCTTCTCCCTTGTCTTTAAGAATGAAAAAGTAATTGATGTATCAGATTACGCTCAACTTTCTAACACACCTACATGTATCAAAATCTTTTAATGAATATGACATAAATATTTTAAAATAAGAGTCTGAAATATAATTCTTTATATATTAAAAAAATAAATTTAGACATACTTGATCGAAATTCCATCGGAATGCGTAATGCTAGACCTCAAAACGCAAGAAATTAATTAAGTGCATTTCTGGGCAAAGTTCTCTCTTTTTCCACATAAACGCAATGCTGGTTATTGTCACCGTCGCCGACTACAAAATCAAATTTCCCTCAAAAATCACTCTGGTAATAATCCTTTAAATTGTTCCATAGGAGACATTAGCAGATTAAAAACTTTTATAAAACCAGAAAATCCTCCTCCACGTGATTAGTATTGGATATATTTCCAGCCTTGCTCATTTTGGCATGAAGTTCATGCAGTAGTGGGTAAATAAATTCAGCATGTGAATGAGACTTGGCACCAACCACAAACACATGGACCTTATTCTCTACTTCTATCCAGCTGCAACCAGGCTGCTTCTTTAATCCCTTGTCCTTCATTTTCAACCTTACCTTTGCAGCTTCTCTCCATTTTCCTCCCCGAGCATACATGTTAGACAACAACAAGAAAGTGCCAGCATTTTCTGGTTCTGCCTCTAAAATCTTTTTTGCAACTAATTTTCCTAAATTCGCATCCCCATGGACATGACATCCGGCAAGAAGAGCTTCCCAAATAGATACAGATGGTTTGATCCCAAGCTGCACAATGAATTCAAAGGCCTCCTTGAGCTTCCCTGCTCGGCTAAAGAGGTCGACCAAGCATGCATAGTGTTCCTCTCTGACCTGAATGGACTTATCTCTCACAAGTTCATCAAAGTACCTTAGTCCTTCCTCCATCATACCAGAATGGCTGCATGCAGAGAGCAAAGCCACATAGGTCGCATCATTAGGTTTAAAATGTAAATCGGACATTCTTTTGAACAAACTGACGGCTTCCCGACCACATCCATGATGTGCATAAGCTGCAATCATACCATTCCATGAGACCACATCCCTTTGGTTTATTAATCCGTCATCAAACATCCTCCTAGCAATACTCAATTCCCCACATTTGGAATACATGTTAATAAGTGCAGATACAACAATTTCACTACGCCGATAAACTGTTTTCACTATTGTCTGATGAACCTGCTGTCCCTCGATAAGCCCAGCTAAATTACTACATGCACTCAAAACACTGACAAAAGTTCCTTCATTGGGCTTTACCCTGTTCTCTGCCAACATTTTCGAGAAAATCTTCAATGCTTCCTCACTCTTCTCACCTTGAACATATCCTGTGATCATCGTGGTCCAAGAAACCACATTCTTACATAGCATCTCACCAAACAATTTCTCGGCCTTCCCGAATTCCCCAATCTGAATAAACCCTGTGATCATCCCATTCCAGGAAGACGAATCCTTCTCTGGCATCCTCTCAAACAAATCAAAAGCCTTATCTAATTTCATATTCTGTGCATAGCCAGTAATCATTGCGTTCCACGACACCACATTCCTCTCTGGCATCCTATCAAAAACTCTCCTAGCCTCATCAACCCTCCCATTCTTCGCCAACCCTGCAACCATAGCTGTCCACGAAATAACATCCCTTTTAGGCATCTTATCAAAGAATGCCCTCGCATCCACAACTCTCCCACTTTGCACCAATGCAGTTAACATTGTATTCCAGGAAACCACATTTCTCTCGGGCATTTCATCAAACACTTCAAAAGCCTTATCGACCATCCCATTTTGCACATATCCATCAACCATAGTGTTCCAAGACACAACATTTTTAACCGGCATTTTCTCAAACAATCTCTCGGCATCCACAATTCGATTTGATCTCATATAGCCATTTAACATCGCGGTCCATGTTACTACATTCTTCCTGGAATCAACTCTATCAAACAGTTTCCTGGCTTCCTCAATTAACCCAAGCCTGACATATGCAGATATCACTGCAGTCCAAGTGATTACATCTTTATCTCTTTCAGGCATTTTATCGAACAATTGTCGTGCTTGGCATATTTTGCCTTCTTTACTTAACTTAGTGATCAACCAATTGGACTGCGCCACGCTTGAATTAATACTGTAATCTATACTGGTAATAATAGATTTTCTCTTCACTAAAAGAGGAGACCGGAGTCCGTTTAAGCTCCAAAGAACGGTGAATTTATTAATACATCTAAATGTGATTAATGCTCGAGAAATAACAAACATTTTCCCCCGGGCACTAAATGAATCCAATTGAAAAGATTGCAAAATTTAAACATGAAGCCTGCAAAATGAAAAAGGAAAAAATCAATCTAACTTAAGGACAATAGAATTCGAAAACAATATATAAACAAAGGAAAATATGAATCCAGAAAAATAAGAATAAGTAGGAATCAACGAAGGAGAAGTTACAAAAATATTCTGGTAGTTAGCATCAATCCGGATAGAAGTAGAATTAGGAAGGTCAGTACATAATATATGACGAATTGAAAGAGCATCACAGAATCATTAACATCTTTCCTAAGAGTCCATTAAACCATCCAAATTTTGGTTAGTTATTTAAGCAATACTCATCAAACCACAAGTCTAAGGTTCATGCTTCATCCCACCACATGCTAAACAGCCAATCTATACTTTCCCCCACTCATCAGCAAGTATTACATGTACAAAGTACACATTATAATACCAATATATGAGGAATCTTATATACATACACACATATGTATACAGCTGGATTAGGCAAAACCGGGTTTCGGTGATGATGAATCGATGCAATTACTGAACCTATAACTCTAGTGCCCGTAAACACTCAAGTTTGACAGTCACTACAGCAAAAGCATCAAAACAATCAAATGTTTAGCACCAGAACCATTTGGTCAAATAAACACGCTCAAACTTTATAATCACAGTTAACATTAAACAG
Organism: Hibiscus syriacus; assembly: GCF_006381635.1. Lineage (NCBI taxonomy): Eukaryota > Viridiplantae > Streptophyta > Magnoliopsida > Malvales > Malvaceae > Hibiscus > Hibiscus syriacus. The sequence continues at coordinate 469,435 of NW_024062857.1, read as the reverse complement.
AATTTACAGCACAGTTTTAGGATAGGCAAACACCTGTATAAAATCTCTCCCGCGGTCAACGGCAGCACTTGAACCGGCAGGGTCAATCACGTAATAACAGTTCATAGCCACCAAATACCTATACATTTTCACTGGTTATATCATTGCTCAAGGTCTTATGCGTTATCGGATTAGCCATTAGGGTCGCGACAACTTGGCATTAAAATTACCTAACCAATTCGAGAGGTGTCCGGGGTTAACTGGTTGAGGTTCAAAAATTAATGAATGCTGGACGAGGAGCATGACAGCGTTAAGCCGATGACAGTAAGGTGGTCGGAGGCATTGGGCGGGGACGGTGAAGGCGGCAGCGCACTAGGTGGCGCATCAGAGCATATGCAAAGATTTGTGTAATTAATTACTAGTTTATGATGTAGACTTTAATTAATTTGAATGTATAATTTCGTCTTTAATCAAGATTTGACTATTATCATTAATATAATTGGCTCTATATGTAACAAGGATATGATATTTTATCCTCATTAATATAACTGAGTATCTAAGATTGTTTACTTAGAGGACTCGAATTAAAACTGTTGCGTCTACAAAATTAACCAAATTTTCCTCCTACAAGTAATTAGTATTGGATATATTTCCATCCTTCCTCATTTTGCATGAAGTTCATGTAGTACAGGGTAAATAAGTTCGGCATGAGAATGAGATTTGGTACCAGCACAAAACACATGGAACTTATTCTCTAGTTCTATCCAGTTGCAACTAGATACTTGTGAACAAAATTACACGGGACTCGGATGACATCTCGACATTGGGAATTTTCATTCAGGAAGCACGTGTTGTTTTTCAAACTAATCCTAGATTCCACATTAGTTATATCAATCGTGATTGTAATTATGTGGCTCATGCTCTCGCTAGTTGGGTCAGTTGTTCTGATAGTGCATTATTCTTTGATTTGGTTTGTCCCGATATCATTGCTAGAGACATTCACAAAGATGTAATTACTTCTCTATTAATGAAATTTTGGGCACTCTTTTCCCATTTTTAAGATTAGAAGGGGTTTTTAATGAGCCCGCATTATTTTCAAAAAAAAAATCCAACTGCAACTCGGCTGCTTCTTTAATCCCTTATCCTTTAGTTTCAACCTTACCCTTGTAACATCCCTCCATTTTTGTCACAACCCTAATTTAAGATAAAAATAATAAAAATAAAATATAAAATATAAATTTATTTAATAAATTTAGGGACCAAATTGTAAGTTTTCAGAACTTGCAGCCTGTTTTAGCATGTGCAAAGATTTGTGTAATTAATTACTAGCTTCAGATGTAAACTTTAATTAATTTGAATGTATAATTTCATCTTTAATCAAGATTTGGCTATTATCATTAATATAATTGGCTTTATCTATAACAAGAATGTTGGGATTTTTGGAAGCTCGAATCGACAACAGAATAGGTTTGCAAAGAGGGGTCGGAATGATTTTTGTGTTTAGGGAGTAAGGAGATTGAAAGATAGAAATTTGCACAACGATTTATAGTGGTTTGACTTCTCAACCAAGTCTACATCAACTACCTTAGCTCCTCACCAAGGATTTTCCAACAAATTCACTAATTTGTTCTTTCTTTTTCAAGGACAAAGAGATAACCTTTACAACTCCCTAGTTTTTCAATGGCTAAACTATAACCTTTCCCTAGCTTTTACACGGGCTTAGTTAGAACCTTTCACCTTTACAAAAGATAAGAAACGTAAGCAACAAAACCTCTCTAAGGTAGGTGTTTACAAGATTGAGCTCACAAGAACAAAATATTTACAAGAGAAAGATGAAATAAGAATGTAAAACTCTTCTCTTATGTTTGATTGATTGGATAGTTGTTTTCTTACTTCTTCAAGTGTCCTTAGCTTGTATTTATAGCTTGGAATGTGTTTGAAGTCGTATATAATCATTGGGGATGTTTTGGAGCCGTTTGAGGATGTTTTTTCTACTCAAAAAGGCCGCCCATAACATGGTGCATCGGTACACCATTAAGGTGCATCTGTACCCCTTCATTAAATTAAAATAAACTAGCCGTTGCAGCCTGGGTGCACGGATGCACAGCAGGGTGCATCGATACACTAATTGCATTCGGTGTTTGAGTGCATGGATGCACTTTGACACCCTTTAGCATTTTTGCTCAAATCCGATTTTAATGGACTTTGAATTATTTTTGAAACCTTTTTAAAACTTTGAATAAATTCAATTCAAGTCCAAAAACATTTTGCCTTAAATTTGTTATATCGAAACATAATTAAACAATCTCCCCCTTTTTGATATAACAAAACATTTGAAAAATTGTTTTTTGGCAAAACTCCCCCTTAATAAAATGTTTAATGAAAAAGATATCAATTGTTAACAAAATAATATCAATTGTTACCAATTGTTGGAAAATATATGAAAATGTTAAGCTCCCTCTTTTTCATTAAGAAATTGAATTTTTCAAACCAAACTTCTTCTATTTTTTGTTATATCAAAAATAATTCAATATTTGAAGTTCAAAATAACTTTGGAGAGTAAGTAGTAAATTTGACATTTTAAAAATCATTTGAAAAATCAAAGCTCACCCTCAATAAATGCATTCCAAACAAAATTTAGCTTTTAAGAACTTGACACTTAAACAAAATTGAATTTCAACAAAGAATAACAAAGATGTTAGTAGTACATGAAATTCAATATATCCAAGTCTAAAATACTTTATGCAATATCAATTGTGGAAATTAAGTGCATATGCATAAAGCTTTTCCAAATATGTTATGCATTTGAAAAATTTTGATATCAATTGTTAGAGAGATATCATTTTCATTTAAACCATATGCATAAACATTCAAATTTAGGTCAAAAATTTAAAATTTGTAAAATCAAAATATTTGAAAAATTGATATCAATTGTTAGAGATATATCATTTGCATTAAAACCAATTTTGACCAAAATTTTATTATGATAAACTAAAAACTCTTTAAAAAATTAATATAACTTTAAAATGTTCATCATAATCATCTTTTCAACATACATGAGATTAAAACAATGATGCATAATCATTTAAAACTAAAACTCATGCATGCTTAAAACCAAACAACCAAAATTAAAAGAATTAAGCTTAGAAGTTACAGATTCCTTTTTCATGTGAGGCTAGAGCATCTTGAATATCATCACTTTCATCACCATTGCTCCCATACACCTACAAGAGACATTTATTTCGATTTTGGTATCCAAATTGCTTTGGATCCTTGGACGTTAGTTTCAATGCCCCTTGTTCCTTTCGGAACCCATACTTGCCTAATTCTAAAACATTTTCCTTTCTTCAAAGGACAAGTATGTTCCAAATGACCATGATAATGGCAATGTGAGCATTTTTGCCATTTTTAAACATAATAGACTGTTTTTAGAAATTAATTCTTTTTCTTTTGTTAAGCTTTCAAGCTTAACTCCAAACTCAAAATTTTTCTTTTCTAAATCATTTATTTTGGTTTTTGAAAGCTCTAAATCATTTTTCGAAATTTCATTTTGATTTTCAAAATCAACTCTAGCTTTCAAAATCGATTTATTTTCAATTTTGAGTTTTGAAATTAATTTCGTATATTTGGAATTCATGGTCTCAAATCCTAAATATAACCTATTAGAAGCATCTTGTAACTCATCAAAAGTAAATGAATTAAATTCATTTGAGTTAGAAGATACCTCTAATTCTTCATGAGTGGCCATTAGGCATAGGTTGACTACTTCATCATCATTGGAGTCATCTTCATCACTCAAAGCTGTAACATGTGCCTTCTTCTCGGAAGATCCATTCTTTCTTAGAAGGGGACAATCATACTTGACATGCCCCATTCTTTGACAATTGAAACACACCGGGGGACTCTTCTTCTTGGTTGATTCATGCTTTACTTTCTTGGAAGTCATGAATCTCTTTAACTCTTTTAAGAGCTTAACCATCTCATCTTTTTGTTCATCGTCTTCTTCATCCACCTCATTACTTGAATCTTGATAGCTTTCTTTGGTGGATTTGAAAGCAATGCCTACCTTATTCTTCTTCTTCTTCTTGTTTTTCTTCTCTTCTATTTCTTCATCTTCCTTCACCATCATCTCATGAGTGAGAAGGGAACCAATTAGCTCGTCGAGAGTGAGAGACTTTAGGTTTTTTGCTTCGATAATGGTCTTCTTCTTCGATTGTCACTCCTTTAGAAGAGAGTATATCATCTTCCTTACAAGCTTCTCATTAGGGATTACTTATTCATATCCCTTGAGACCGTTGACAATCACGGAAAATCTATCCGTCATAGCTTTGATGTCTTCATCGGATTTCATCTTGAAGTTCTCGTAGCTATGGTTGAGAAGACTTTTCTTTGATTCCCTCACTTCGTCGGTTCCTTAATGAGTGACTTAAAGCTTATCCCAAATCTCTTTGGCACTTGAACAATATGAGATTCTTCCATATTCATTTGGGCCTAAAGCATATAAAAGAATATGTATAGCCTTAGAATTAAGCTACAAATTTTTCTGTTATTCTTTACTCCAATCATTGTACTTGCCGGGTGTAGAGGAGTAACCGTTCATGATTGAGTTCCAAGCTCCTATATCATAGGCTTGAATAAATTACATCATCTTATTCTTCCAATGAGCATAATTTTCTCTATAGAAGAAGGGTGGCTTGTTGAGCGGTTACGATTCCATAATAGGTATATCTTCAAGGTAATAAGTACCGGAGGTTGAAGCCATTTCTTTGTCGGTTGCGTCGGGAATTAGAAGAGCTTTTTCGAGGATCGTCTCAAGGATGTTAAGCCTTTTAACGAGTTAGGCTCTAATGCCAATTGTTGGGATTTTCGAAAGCTTGAATCGACAACCGAATAGGTTTGCAAAGAGGGGTTGGAATGGTTTTTGTGTTTAGGGAGTAAGGAGATTGAAATATAGAAATTTGCACAGCGATTTATAGTGGTTCGACTTCTCAACCAAGTCTATGTAGATGCTTAATTTGTCTGGGGCCTTTACCATTTTCAAATGAAAGCAGTTCTGGGGAGTTAAAAAACCAGAAATAAACGTGAGAAGGCAGTTAACAAAAATAGGAGCCATTATCGGTAGTGGAGGAGAACGCTACTTGAACAACTAAGAAACTGTAAGGAGTCAGTTTTTTTTTTGGAGGCATTAACCATCAGAAATCAGACAGAGAAGGGGGAATTTAACTACTGAAAAAGGGAGATAGAACGAAAAAAAAAAAGAACAGAAAGAGAGGGCAAAAAAAAATTAACCAAGGGGGAGATGAGCAGAGGATCATCAGCAGTAACCAGAGAGTAATTCCAACAGAGGATTCAAGCAACAATTAAAAACAAAAAGCGTTCATCAACCACAGTGGACAGAACTCTTCGAAAAAACATCCATTGCAATTAGAGTTTCACTCACCATTGTATTGAAATCCAAGAAGCAATTGAAAGCAAGGAGCAGTTTTTTTTTTTTTGGTATTTTCCATCCTTATTTCGATTTCCAGTTTAATATATGTATGTCTTTATTTTGAAAGCAGTTAGAAATTTCAGCAACATACATTAATAAAATAAAACTACAAGAGAACAAAGTAGAAGAGAGGAAGAAGGTCGTTTTACCTTAGGCGTTTGGTGTATTGTTCTGTCTTTAGTCTCCGGGGTCGAACGAGGGAGCAGTGAGTTTACCATTGGTCTGTGGCTTCACCGTTGGAGTCTCTTGAAGGTGTCGTTTGAATAGAGAGTGGGAAGGAGGAACGTTTGGGTGTGTTGGTGGTTCAAGGAGATGAGTGGTCGAGAGATGGCTGTGTGAGTTTGTGAGTTAGAAGAGAGGAGCAGACGAGAGGGAGAGTGGTTAAGCGGTGAGAACTGCGCAGGGAGAGGGAGAAGAAGGGAGCATTGCGACGCTGAGGGTTACAAATGAAGCTAGGGTTAAGTTTTTTTAGACCTAAATGTTATATATATTAGATTACTAAAATGGTGTCGTATGGATGTTTAGGGATCCTGTTTTGCGCGTGGTTATGTACCGCTTGAGCCATTTAACTTTTCAGTTTCATGCATTTTGGTCCATAAATCATGTTTTCCTGTTTCCAATTTTGCATCTTTATTTTATGCGTTTTAATTTTCAGTCCCAAATGTTATGTTATTTAGTTTTTGTCATTTAGACATTAGGGCTTCAAGTTTCTACATGTTACGTTTTAGTCCACGTTTAAGTTTCTTATGTGTATGCATGTATGGTTTGTTAATGTTCGTTTCGGGTGTATACTTATCCTAGGTTTGAACGATGATGATATGTGTGCATGTGCTATTACGTGGTTCATAAGCATGAATTTAGATGTAACATATATATTTTTATTTAATTAATCTTTGCATGACATCATTTTTGCATAATTTACATGATAGCCTCACGTGCATAACTTGACTCTTATTACATAATTTAACTAAGGGTAATATCCTTTTAATTTAAAATTGTTGAAGTGGGCAATCATAACTGATTTGAGGTCTACTTTTAATGATTTTAAAATAAAAGTGTATCCCGAAAGTTAAACAAAAAATTAATTCGTCACCTAAAATTTGGGAACGAGAGAAAAAGAAATGTTCGTTTATTTAAATATATCGAGAAAAGGTTGTTATATCTTTAAGATATGGTCTCGATATTTGTAAATAATTGAACATTCTTTATCTTTCCAAAACGACTTGGTAATTTTAATTTAATTTGTTTGAGTGCTTTGGAATGTTTTTAAATTTACGTCATTGTTTTATGGGATCAAAAATCAAAATAAATTCGAATTTGTAAAGTTCATTGCAAAGACGTTAATTAATCGACTAGGTACCGATTTAGGGCGTTGTGGGGGTGCTAATCCTTCCCCACACGTAACCGACTCCCGAACTCGGATTTTGGTAACGCAGACCTCAATTTGTGATTTTAATTAAAATTAATTTTTGTTTAAAATGACAAAGCATTTTTTGGGTGCCCAATCACACCCTAATCAAAGATTGGTGGCGACTCTTCAAACCGTATTTTTCGATCGTAAAGGAAATTCAAAATTTTTCGGAACGAGTGGTCTTTTAAATCGCATTTGTTTTTAAATTAAAAATAAATTAATAAGTAATGTGGTTTTCAAAATCTCACATTTTAAGAAAAAAATCGTTTCGACAGCTTGGCGACTCTGCTGGGGACCTTTTTGTTTTAGAGAGTCAGGCCGATAGTCGATTAATTAATTGTCTTTGCAATTGAAAGTTATAAATTCATTTTAATTTGGTTTTTGATCCCTTGTTTGGTTTTTAATAAGTTTTTGTTTGTATTTTGGTTTTTTAATTTAATTCGATTAACAATTAAATAGTTGTACTAATTTGTTTGCTAATGGTTTCAGAATAATTGTTTGTTTTAGGAATTGATTTTGAGTGTTTTTTGTTTGTTTTTTCGCTTTTCCTCACACACTGCACAGCTGCATTATCATAACATGAGCTAAAACCCCGCTCCGTCCTATTTAAGTAGGAGTGAGAGACTATGCCCTCGTGTGGTTTTCACCTCCGCATGGGATAGTGGATCGCTCCTGGAGCTCACGCCTTATGGTCCTCGTGATGGTAATCACCTCCGCATGGACATAAGGAGGTGTGTTCCCTCGAAATTGAACTCGATCCCCTAAAGCCTGTGATGGGCCAGGATTGAGGGTTTGGCAGCCCAAGGGGGCACCGACAAGGACAATTCGAGAACCTATTACTTTAGAACCTAACCCGGCATATAGTGAACATAGAGCCTGAACTTAGGTTGAACCAAACCCGAACCTTAAGAATCCCGTGAGGAGGGTACACAAGGAAAAGCTTTTTTGAGTCATTTATTTTCGTTTTTTCGAATAAATGCATGCGAAATAGATATCATGCGGTTAGGTTTATTTTTTTGAACAAGCATGCGAATTAGATATCATGCGGTTAGGATTTCTTTTTGTGGATAACAAAGAATGAGGGTAGATATCATGTTGGGTAGGATCTGATAAAGCATGATGGGGTAGTCAGCATATGTGGGTAGGATTTTTGAACAAATTATTATCCTGAATTAATTGCTTCATGTTTACTAACCGATCTTTTGTTGTTTTTGCCTTGTTTCTTTTCTGTTTTGCATTGCATTGTCCATTATATGGTGTTGATTTGGGCTCGATGTCCATATAGAAGGCCAGTAATATGGAACGAACGGTTCGGAAAGAGGTTGAGGACAATGCAGATGTTCTGGGGTGGTCGGAACAGTCCCAATTGACCAATGGAGATATCGTGATGCCTGGATATGTGTCAGAGTTATTTGGTTACACTCACATCAACGTACGTCAGAATGATCTGAGTGAGTTAAGAGAGATATGGGGAAGATGGGAAGCAGCCGATAAGGAGATGTTTTATCAGTTGTACGGCGATATTCCTTATCTTCTGGATGTTCCTATTGACCGAAATATGTTTAGAGCATTGGTGCAGTTCTGGAATCCGGCTTATGGCTGTTTCACATTTGGTAGAGTGGATCTAACACCAACAATAGAGGAGTATCAAGCATTGGTCCGTTGTCCGAGGTCCCAGATAGATAGAATATATACAAAGCTGCCAGTCACTCCTTCATTTAAGAAGAAATTACTATTGATGACCGGAATGAGTGAAGATTGGGTAGTCAGAAACATTAAGAAGAAATGAGACAATGAGTGTATCTCTTGGGCTGCTTTGAAAGAAGTAATCGATCATCATCCTGATAAGAGAAAGAAGCTTGACTTGTTTGCTTTAGGGATTTATGGGCTCGTTATTTTTCCAAAGGTGCTAGGATATGTAGACGTATCAGTCGTTGACCTGTTTGAAAGATTAGACAAGCACGTGGATCCTGTTCCAGCTATTCTAGCTGAGACGTTCCCGTCTTTGAGTTCTTGTAGGCGCGAGGGAGAAGGACGCTTTATAGGATGTGCGCCTTTGCTGCTAGTGTGGATTCTGAGTCATTTCAAACATGTTGAAAGGGCACCAGGACTAGTATTTTTAGACGGTTTCTCACCTTTGAAGGATTTTCTTTCTAAAGAGTGGCCTGGGGGTTTTACTGAAGAAAAATGGATGGTCATCTTCAAGGATATTAGAGATGGTGATATCTTGTGGCGAGCTTCGTGGAATGTATCTTCAGCTATACTTTACCGATGTGGAGAGCGAGATTGGGTTTCTTTGTCAGGTATATGGGGTTCTGTTGGATATGCACCGCTACTAGTTTCCAGACAATATGGATCGAGGCAGTTCATTCCAGCCACGTGGGACTTGGTAGGATCGGATTTTGCATTCAAAGGAGATCAGTATAAGGGTAAAGTTAAAGGGGTTGCTGAGGCTTGGAAACAAACTCGTCGTGTGAATCTGTTCACTTATGATCTCGAGTTATCTCAAGAGTACGAGCAGTGGAGAAGCGGTCGAGTAAACTATAACATCCCGATAGTGAATCCTGAAAATATTCAGCCAGTGGAGGAACAGTTGAGAGTGGTGCCATCTCCATTAGAGTTAGCCAAGCGCGATTTCGAAGCAGAACGGAGACAATGGAGAATGACTTTGCAGAAACTGGAAGATGAAGTGTATCAAAAGGGATTGGAGATCGACATTCAGAAGAGTAGAGCAGATCGAATTGAAAAAGTGGAGAAGCAACTTCGGCTAGACTTTGACGATCTTCGGTCAACTTATCAGCGAATGGTGAAAGCTCAGGCAGGTTCTAGCTCGAGTAAGTCTGTCGAATTGAGGCAAGAGGTGGCGAGCCTCAAAAGAGTAGCCGGAGAGAGTCAAGAAGAGCTCAAACAAAGCAGACACCAAGTGAAGATTTTATCGAAAGAAAAGGATTCTTTAGAGCAGCGGTTACAAAAGAGTCAAGCCCAGAATGAGAAGTTGAAGAAGAAAATTTCAAGTTTAGAGACTGCATTACGACGATACCGAAACAAGGAAGGTAGCTCGAGCCAGGGAGAGGTTGAGAGTCTGAAAAAACAAGTGAGTGAGCTTGAAGCCATGGTTCAAGATTTTCAGAGGCAAGCAAGTGAGCTATCGATAGTTCCTTATGAGGGGGATATACAGTGGCGTTTTCGATGGGAGCAAGCTCAGGCGAGAGTTAAGCAAAGAGAATACCTTATTGCTTGTTACTTACGACACGCGCGGAGAATAGCTCAATATTTGGTCATTTTATCCGAGGAAGCTGCTGATGTGACTGAAGAACTGGATCCTGAGGCTGAAGAAAACCAGAAGATCGTGGAGTTGCTAGCACATGTACAGCAAATAGGAGAGATGGTGCAGATTTATTTGTGATGTGTTTCAACTTTGTAATTGAACGTCGTTCTAATATAAAGAGTTGTTCTAAGGAGTCGTTCCAGGATCAACACCCTGCATTTTGCATATGCATTTTTAATGCATTTAATTTTTGCATCGCATTTTATTCATTCATAATCATATATTTCATATTCATTAATAAATATCATCGCTAACAAAATGACTCTGTGACAGAGTAATACTGGAAAATCCCAAGCATATCTACAGAACCAGGAAGAAAGTTATGGAAGACAAACTTGCCCAAATTGAGAAGGCTCAGTTGGAGTTACAAGATAATATCAAGAAAATGCAAGAAGATATGATGAATGCCCAAAATGAGATGTTTGCTAAGTTTGCGGGTATGTTGGAATGAAGAAATCCAGAACATGGGAAAAGCCCTATGCCAGAAGGTGTAACTGAGGACCCACTTCATCATCCAGGGTTAACCCCAGAACAATCGCAGAATGTTCAAGTGACCCCTGTTCATGTCGGGAAGGTGCACATTAATCCAGTTGGTACTTCTGTTAACGTACAGCCTGGATCTAGTTCATATCAGGAAGAACATCAATATCATCAAGTTCCGGACCTTGATGAAGAAGCCAAGAAGGACCAAAATAATCTGCTGGAAGAGAAATGAAAGCAGTTAGAAAGAGAGGTCAGAGCCATGAAGGAAGATACCAGTGTCTATGGATTTGACGCAAAGGAGTTAAGTCTAGTTCCTGATCTGGTATTGCCTCCAAAGTTTAAAGTTCCTGACTTTGAAAAGTTTGATGGTACTAGGTGTCCCTCTGCGCATATCACGATGTTTTGTAGGAAGATGACCGGATACATAGGGGACGATCAATTGTTGATACACTGCTTTCAGGAAAGCTTAACTGGCTCGGCAATCCGGTGGTATAACCAGCTGAGTAGAGCTAATATTAAATCGTGGAAAGACTTGGCTAAGTCCTTTCTTGAGCAATACAAATATGTGAAAGAAGTTAGGCCCAACAGGATGATGTTGCAAGGAATGGAAAAGAAGTCTAACGAGAGTTTTAGACAATATGCTCAAAGATGGAGAGATGTAGCAGTGCAAGTCCACCCGCCATTGGAAGAGGAGGAAACAAATATGCTTTTTGTCAACACCTTAAAGGCTCATTTTTTCTCGCATCTTATCGGTAATCCTTATCGAAGTTTTGCTGATGTAGTTACGGCGGGAGAAATGATTGAAATGGCTGTTAAGAGTGGGAAGCTCGAAGGAGGAGAGTCTAGTAAGAGGCCACCAATGAGGAAAAAGGAAAACGAAGTCAGTAATGTGAGGCAGTACGATTCTAATAACATCACTATTTCCCGTCCTCAAGGAGCATGGTCGTCAACACAAAATGATAATAGACAAGGGGCAAGGGACCAGAGGAGAGAGAGGCCTCAATTTGACCCCATCCCGATGACTTATAAGGAATTGTTTCAGATTTTGTATGATCGGCATGTGGTTTCGCCGTATCACGTGACACCAATACAACCTCCTTTTCCCAAATGGTATGATGCTAGTGCTCAGTGTGAGTACCATGCAAGGAACCCTGGGCATTCCATTGAGAACTGTACTGCTTTTAAGAAGGTTGTCCAAGCTTTGAGAACGAGGAATGTCATCAACTTTGGTGATAGTGAGCAGCCAAATATAGCTCAGAATCCGTTGCCAAGCCATGCAGGGACATGAGTTAACGCGATTACTGAAGAGAAATGAAAGAAAATTGTAAAGAATGTTAGTGATGTAGTATCACCCATGAGTTGGGTGTGGTGCCAGATGGTCAAGGTAGGATTGTTGAAGCCCAATTTGACAGGTGAACAGTTTAACAGTGGAGGGGTGTGTCAGTATCATAACAGTGAAGGACACAATATTCAGCAATGTCCTGACTTCCTATATTTGGTACAAGACATGATGGACAGTAAAGAAATTGAGTTCTTTAGAGAGATTGCTGAAGAAGAGGAAGCGGAAGTTTGCGCTTCAGAAGGATCGTCTAAAGGGGTATACAATGCCAGTTGTCCCCTAATTATTACTCCCAAGAATCGAGTTGCTGAGAAGGTAGCCCCGAAAATGGTTATTACACCTCCATCTCCATTCCCATATCGGGATAATAAACAAGTGCCTTGGAGATATGATTGCCAGATGGGAGATGTAACAAAAGAGAATGAGGAAGTAGATGAGGTGGGACGCTTTACTAGAAACGGTAGGTGTTATTCTCTTAATCCACCTAAAGAGTCTGAGAAGAAGGTTGCAGTTGATAAGGGGAAAAAGGTTGATGTGCAGATAGAAGAAGATAAGCCTGTTGTCAATGAACTAGTAACCGAGAGTGAAGCGGTAGAATTTTTGAAGTTTCTGAAGCATAGTGAATACAGTGTTGTGGAACAGTTACACAAGTTGCATGCCTGTATTTCTGTTTTATCATTACTTTTGAGTTCAGAGGCCCATAGGAATGCTCTGTTAAAGGTTTTGAATCAGACTTTTGTTCCGAAAGAGTTGCCCATTGAAAAGTTGGACCGGTTAGTTTCCAATGTACAAGCTGATAATTTTTTATCTTTTTCTGATGATGAAATCCCTTCTGGGATGATGGGTAGTCAGAAGGCTTTGCACATTACAGTTAAATGTAAAGGGCATGTGTTGTCCCGGGTCTTGGTTGATAATGGTTCAGCTTTGAATGTGATGCCCTTAGTGACTCTAAAGAAGCTTCCATTAGATAGTACACTTATGAGAACCTGTCAAAGTGTGGTTCGAGCTTTCGATGAGACTAAAAGAGAAGTGTTGGGCAAGATTGATGTTCCTCTGAATATTGGTCCAGCAACTTATGAAGTGGAATTTCTCGTAATGGACATTATGCCTACGTACAATTGTTTATTGGGAAGGCCTTGGATTCATCAGGCCGGTGCAGTTCCGTCCACATTGCACCAGAGACTGAAATTTGTGATTGATGGAAGGTTGGTATGTATTCATGCTGAAGAGGACATTATTGCTTCTGTTTCTACTACTGCTCCATATATTGAAGTTGATGAGCAAGCCGTCGAGTGTTCTTTCAGATCGTTGGAGTTTGTCAATGCTACGTTTGTGGCCGAAGGCAAGAAGATACCAAAGCCTCGATTGTCAAACTGTACCAAGATGGGGCTCAAATTGACTCTTGGAAGAGGAGCAAAAGTTGGAAAGGGTTTAGGTCGACAGTTGCAAGGACCGGTGAATCCCATATGCCCTATTACTAAAAAAAGATTGATTTGGTTTGGGGTATCAGCCAACTTCGAGGGATAAGATGAGGGGAATTAAGAAGGGCCAAGAAATCAGAAAGGCCAGATTGGCTGGTGAAGACCTTAGCTGGGAACCCATGACCTTCCAGCCGTTGAGTAGCATTTTCATGTCTGGGGGACATATGTTTCAAGGGAATTCAAGGAACACTGAGGTGATGGTTGAGGATGCTTTGGGAGATTTAGGCATTAACGTTATAACTGATGATGAATTTGAGGAAATGAGAGATATGGGCATTTATCCTGCACCGCCGGGCTTCGTGTTAAACAATTGGACCGCGGAAGAACTACATGTAGTTTACAAATCTTTTACAGAGTAATGCACTGGAACTTTCTCCCTATTGTTCATACCCCGGGGCAATAGGTGATTTTATGTAAAGGGTTAAGTTGTTTGTTTTTTCTTGCTTTCAATAAAAGATGCATTCTGTTAGTTCCAAATGGCAAACATTTTCCCATGCATTTCATTCATTCATTCTTTGTTGTATATATGTATGTATTTATTTATTTCTATTTATTTATATGGGAAAAGATTCTCCCATATGTATATATGTATATATATCTTCTCTTTCATTATTTTTTTCAGGAGCTCAGATATCAATAATATGAATGCCAATGACTCTGACCCGGAGATTGATTTCGAGAAGCCTATATGTCAAGGGGAAATTGAAGATTGTGATGATGATGAAGGATGTGAACTACCTTCTGAATTGCTGAAAATGGTGGAGAATGAAGATAAGCAGATTCTACCTCATAAAGAGCCTACTGAGATTTTGAATTTGGGAACAGATGAGAATAAGAGAGAAGTAAAGATTGGAACCACTCTGTCAGTTGGAGGTCGACATAATTTGATAGAATTGCTTCAAGAATACAAGGATGTGTTTGCTTGGTCATACGAAGATATGCCGGGTTTAGATACAGAGTTGGTTGTTCACAAACTGCCAATATATAAAGCCTGAATATAAACCGGTACAACAAAAACTGAGAAGAATGAGACCTGAGATGCTGCTCAAGATTAAAGAGGAAGTGAAAAAACAATTTGATGCCGTGTTTCTTAAAGTGGCTAAATATCCTGAGTGGGTGGCTAATATTGTTCTAGTACCGAAGAAGGATGGGAAAGTTCGAATGTGTGTCGACTACAGGGATCTTAACCGAGCTAGTCCAAAAGATAATTTTCCTTTGCCACATATAGATACGCTAGTGGATAATACTGCTGGAAATTCTTTGTTCTCTTTTATGGATGGTTTCTCTGGCTACAATCAAATTAAGATGAACCCTGAAGATATGGAAAAAACGACATTCGTTACCATGTGGGGAACGTTTTGTTATAAAGTAATGCCGTTTGGACTGAAGAATGCAGGGGCAACATATCAAAGGGCCATGGTGACGTTATTTCACGACATGATGCATAAAGAGATAGAAGTTTATGTCGATAAAATATGATTGTCAAAGCCAAGACAGAGGAAGAATATATTGGGAATTTGAGAAAGCTTTTTAAAAGACTAAGAAGATGCCAGTTAAAACTCAACCCAAATAAATGTACTTTTGGGGTGACATCTGGGAAGTTATTGGGATTCGTAGTAAGCCAAAAAGGAATTGAAATAGACCCAGATAAAGTAAAGGCTATTCAAGACTTGCCAGCCCCACGAACACAAAAAGAAGTCAGAGGATTTTTGGGGAGATTGAATTATATAGCTCGGTTTATTTCACAGCTGACGGAAAAGTGTGATCCCATATTCCGCCTTCTTCGTAAGAATAACTCAGGGGAATGGAGTGAGGATTGTCAAAAAGCTTTTGAAGCAGTGAAAAGATATTTGTCGAGCACTCCAATCTTAGCGCCACCCATCTCAGGCAAACCCTTGATTCTTTATTTGTCGGTTTATGAAAATTCAATGGGGGTGTGTGCTGGGGCAACGTGACCAAACTGAGAAGAAAGAAAGGGCTATTTATTATCTCAGCAAGAAGTTCACTGAATGTGAGACAAGATACTCACCCATTGAAAAGTTGTGTTGCGCTTTAGTATGGGCTACCCGAAGGCTTAGACAATATATGTTGTATCATACTACTTGGCTTATATCCAAGCTTGATCCCTTGAAATATTTAATGGGTGTGCCTGTATTATCTGGAAGATTAGCTCGTTGGCAGATCTTATTGTCCGAGTTTGACATCCAATATGTAAACCAGACGGCAATTAAAGGAAGTGCTATAGCGGAATTCATTGCAAGCAGGGCTTTGCAAGAATATGAGTCATTGAGCTTTGATTTTCCAGATGAGGATTTCATGGCTATTTCGGTAGAAGAATCAGTGTCATCCACTAGCAAATATTAGAAGTTGAACTTCAATGGTGCTTCAAATGCCATGGGACATGGAATCGGGGCAATTTTGGTCTCACCAGAAGGAGAGCATTATCCTTTCACCAGTCGGCTTAATTTTGATTGTACAAACAATATGGCCGAGTATGAAGCTTGTGTTATGGGTCTTAGAGCTGCTGTTGAACGCAAAGTAAAAATGCTTAAAGTGTATGGGGATTCAACTTTGGTAATTTACCAACTCAGGGGAGAATGGGAGACAAAAGATCCTAAGCTTGTAGAATACCGTAAGTTGGTTATTGAACTTGTTGAAGAATTTGAAGAAATTACTTTCAATTACCTTCCCAGAGAAGAGAATCAAATGGCAGATGCCTTAGCCACACTGGCAGCAGCGTTTAAGATGAGCGAGTATTCAAATATGATGCCCATTGAAATGAAGGCTTATGAGTATCCAGCCCATTGTTTTAATATTGAAGAAGAAGAAGATGGAAACCCTTGGTATTATGATATCTTGCAATATATAAGGTATCAGAGTTATCCAGAACATGCCACTGAGAATGATAAGAGAACCATTAGAAGAATGGCATCAGGGTATGTGCTTGATGGTGAGACCCTATACAAGAAAAGTCTGGATCAGGTCTTGTTAAGATGTGTGGATGTGAAAGAAGCCAAATTGATTCTTGAAGAAGTGCATGAGGGAATATGTGGTACCCATGCTAATGGGCATGTTATGGCTAGGCAGATTATGAGATTTGGGTATTATTGGTCAACTATGGAAACAGACTGTATCAATTATGCCCGAAAATGTCACAAGTGTCAGATTTATGGAGATAGAATACATACTCCTCCTCATCCGTTGCATGTAATGACAGCTCCATGGCCATTCTCAATGTGGGGCATGGATGTTATTGGACAAATTTCGCCCAAAGCTTCAAATGGTCATCGCTTCATTCTGGTAGCCATGATTATTTCACCAAGTGGGTAGAAGCAGCTTCTTACGCAAATGTTACCCAGTCTACAATATGCAAATTTTTGAAGAAGGAGATCATTTGTAGATATGGTTTGCCCGAGAGGATTATCTCCGATAATGCGTTGAATTTAAACAATAAGATGATGGACTCGGTCTGTAAACAGTTCAAAATAAAACATCATAATTCCACTACTTATCGCCCAAAGATGAACGGGGCAGTAGAGGCGGCCAATAAGAACATCAAAAGGCTCATAGAGAAAATGACTGAGACCTATAAGGATTGGCATGAGAAGTTGCCCTTTGCTCTGTTTGCTTATCGAACTTCAGTACGGACTTCAACTGGGGCAACTCCGTTTTCTTTGGTTTATGGGATGGAAGCTGTCTTACCTATTGAGGTGGAAATTCCCTCACTTCGGATTTTGTCAGAGGTAAAGCTTGATGAGGCAGAATGGGTCCAAGCTAGGTATGACCAGTTGAATTTGATTGAAGAAAAGAGATTGAAAGCTATTTGTCATGGTCAGATGTACCAAAAACGTATGATACGGGCACATGGTAAGAAAGTTCGCCTTCGAGAATTCCATGAGGGAGATTTGGTGCTTAAAAGGATTTTGCCTATTCAGAAGGATTTCAGAGGAAAATGGATGCCCAATTGGGAAGGACCTTATGTTGTCAAGAAAGCCTTTTCTGGAGGAGCTCTAGTCCTAACTGAAATGGACGGATTATAATTACCATATCCAGTGAATTCCGACGCTGTTAAGAGATATTTCGCTTGAAGAAGAAATAAAAGAGAAAAAAGAAAAAATGAAAAAATAATAATAAAAATGAGAAGAAGAAAAAGAAGGAAAAAATGAGAAAAAAGGAAAATGATGGAAAAAACGAAAAGAAAAAAAAAGAAAAAATAGAAAATGAAAAAAGAGAAAAATGAAGAAAAAAAGAGAGAAATAAAAGGAGGGTTCAAGATGAAAACCCGAAAAGGGCGTCTTGGAACCAAAGGAGGTCTCAAGTTAAAAACCCGCAAGGGGCGACTTGAGTTGAATTTGAAATTCAGAATTCGTGCATGGTGGAAGATTCTGAATTAATTTTGGAAGTGGAAAGAGCTCCTGATATGGATAGTAACAATGACAGTTGGTGATCAGGGATGAGACTGAAGATTAATGAGTCTCGATTGAAATAACCAAGAGAAATTGAATGCATATGAGATTCAATACTGGTTTAGGGCATCCAATGATAGAGATTTGGGGAGTTTAGAAGTAGCTTCATACTCGTAAGCATCACAATTTTGAAGATCTTTTTTATAGAAGCTACACTCGAGACATTCTAACGGCGTGCCAGTTCAAAAGCATTTGCATTATTGATATTTGAAGACGCCTACTCTTTTGTTCTTTTATTGTTTCCAGTTAAAAGTTTGCCATGTAGTTACCTGAAAATTCTCGACTTTTATATAAATAAAGAGATGTCTTTCCTTGTTCGTTTCCCTCTTGTAAACATCTTATTTTGAAAGGTTAAAACATATAGCTTAACTTGAAGTACATGAGATCATTTTGTATTATTGTGCAAAAGGTTTCGGAAAATGCAGGTATTCTGAAGCTGATGATGGTTTTAACATGTAAGCTTGTGTGGTTACGGGAAAATGAAATCTTGAAGTTCGTAGAAAATTTCAGCCATTAAAAGATGACCCTAAGAGATTGTTGTTTGTCGAGAAGTTGGTCAGGGATACTGGCGGGTTTCAAGAAAGAAATGAACCAAGGTCATGTTAAGGCGAGAGATATGGAATTGAGATTGTCAACTGGGGTGAACTGGTCAAACGTTCTGTGCCCAAGATGAAGGCGAGTTACATCGAGATCAAAAGGAGATAGAGTTCCTTCAAAGAAGAAAACGCATTGAATTGCATAATTGCATACATTTTAGGCATGAGTAGGATCATGGCATTCATAATCGCATGATGGCTTAAATATCTACAGGTTTCCCAGGGATAGTTGAAGATTGAAGATATGAAAGCATCGAGATGAAGATAACTGGTCTTGAGATTTTGACAAGAATGATGTTTATACGAAAATTGAGTCAAAGCAGATTCAAATATCCAATGGCTCCAGACAAGTTTTCACGATGGAGATGGATTTTCAAAAATTTTCTCAACTTCTAAATTTTTTTTAGTATAATATTTTTCAAATATACATTCATGATGAATAATGTTTGATTTTCAGGTTTGACCTTTGAAGCAAATCATCTATAAGCCTTCACGAAAGAGTAGTGAAGTAAATTCGTTTGTTGAAGATTAAGTCCTATACTCTCTGAATGAGGGAGCGGACAAGTTCGTTGAAGATTGAGTCCTATACTCTCTGAATGAATAGGGAGCGGACAAGTTCGTTGAAGATTGAGTCCTATACTCTCTGAATGAATAGGGAGCGGACAAGTTCATTGAAGATTGAGTCCTATACTCTCTGAAGGAATAGGGAGCGGACAAGTTCGGTGAAGATTGTTTTGAGTCCTACTCTCTGAAGGAATAGGGAGCGGATACGTTTATTGAAGATCGAGTCTTATACTCTCTGAAGGAATAGGGAGCGGACCCGTTTGTTGAAGATTATTCGAGCCTTATACTCCCTGAACGAATAGGGAGCAGACACGTTTGTTGAAGATTGTTTGAGTCTTATATTCCCTGAATGAATAGGGAGAAGACACGTTTGCCAAGGATTGTTCGAGTCTTATACTTCCTGAAGGAATAGGGAGCAGGCTCGTCATTTGAAGATTTTTTCAAGTCTTATTTATCCTGACGTAACAGTGAGTGGTTTATTTTTTGAAGTTCTCATGACCAGACAAATTCGATCATCTTTTGATCTTTGCCCTATTCTCGTTACACGACAATGAGCAAAGAGGGGCAGCTGTAGATGCTTAATTTGTCTGGGGCCTTTACCATTTTCAAATGAAAGCAGTTCTGGGGAGTTAAAAAACCAGAAATAAACGTGAGAAGGCAGTTAACAAAAAGAGGAGCCATTATCGGTAGTGGAGGAGAACGCTACTTGAACAACTAAGAAACTGTAAGGAGTCAGTTTTTTTTTGGAGGCATTAACCATCAGAAATCAGACAGAGAAGGGGGAATTTAACTACTGAAAAAGGGAGACAGAACGAAAAAAAAAGAACAGAAAGAGAGGGCAAAAAAAATATTAACCAAGGGGGAGGTGAGCAGAGGATCATCAGCAGTAACCAGAGAGCAATTCTAACAGAGGATTCAAGCAACAATTAAAAACAAAAAGCATTCATCAACCACAGTGGACAGAACTCTTCGAAAAAACATCCATTGCAATTAGAGTTTCACTCACCATTGTATTGAAATCCAAGAAGCAATTGAAAGCAAGGAGCAGTTTTTTTTTTTGGTATTTTCCATCCTTATTTCGATTTCCAGTTTAATATATGTATGTCTTTATTTTGAAAGCAGCTAGAAATTTCAGCAACATACATTAATAAAATAAAACTACAAGAGAACAAAGTAGAAGAGAGGAAGAGGGTCGTTTTACCTTAGGCGTTTGGTGTATTGTTCTGTCTTTAGTTTCCGGGGTCGAGCGAGGGAGCAGTGAGATTACCATTTGTCTGTGGCTTCACCGTTGGAGTCTCTTGAAGGAGTCGTTTGAAGAGAGAGTGGGAAGGAGGAACGTTTGGGTGTGTTGGTGGTTCAAGGAGATGAGTGGTCGAGAGATGGCTGTGTGAGTTTGTGAGTTAGAAGAGAAGAGCAGACGAGAGGGAGAGTGGTTAAGGGGTGAGAACTGCGCAGGGAGAGGGAGAAGAAGGGAGCATTGCGGCGCTGAGGGTTACAAATGAAGCTAGGGTTAAGTTTTTTTAGACCTAAATATTATATATATTAGATTACTAAAACGGTGTCGTATGGATGTTTAGGGATCCTGTTTTGCGCGTGGTTATGTACCGCTTGAGCCATTTAACTTTTCAGTTTCATGTATTTTGGTCCATAAATCATGTTTTCCTGTTTCCAATTTTGCATCTTTATTTTATGCGTTTTAATTTTCAGTCCCAAATGTTATGTTATTTAGTTTTTGTCATTTAGACATTAGGGCTTCAAGTTTCTACATGTTACGTTTTAGTCCATGTTTAAGTTTCTTATGTGTATGCATGTATGGTTTGTTAATGTTCGTTTCGGGTGTATACTTATCCTAGGTTTGAACGATGATGATATGTGTGCATGTGCTATTACGTGGTTTATAAGAATGGATTTAGATGTAACATATATTTTTATTTAATTAATCTTTGCATGACATCATTTTTGCATAATTTACATGATAGCCTCACGTGCATAACTTGACTCTTATTACATAATTTAACTAAGGGTAATATCCTTTTAATTTAAAATTGTTGAAGTGGGCAGTCATAACTGATTTGAGGTCTGCTTTTAATGATTTTAAAATAAAAGTGTATCCCGAAAGTGAAACAAAAAATTGATTCGTCACCTAAAATTGGGAACGAGAGAAAAAAAAATGTTCGTTTATTTAAATATATCGAGAAAAGGTTGTTATATCTTTAAGATCTGGTCTCGATATTTGTAAATAATTGAACATTCTTTATCTTTCCAAAACGACTTGGTAATTTTAATTTAATTTGTTTGAGTGCTTTGGAATGTTTTTAAATTTACGTCATTGTTTTATGGGATCAAAAATCAAAATAAATTCGAATTTGTAAAGTTCATTGCAAAGACGTTAATTAATCGACTAGGTACCGATTTAGGGCGTTGTGGGGGTGCTAATCCTTCCCCATACGTAACCGACTCCCGAACTCGGATTTTGGTAACGCAGACCTCAATTTGTGATTTTAATTAAAATTAATTTTTGTTTAAAATGACAAAGCATTTTTTGGGTGCCCAATCACACCCTAATCAAAGATTGGTGGCGACTCTTCAAACCGTATTTTTCGATCGTAAAGGAAATTCAAAATTTTTCGGAACGAGGGGTCTTTTAAATCGCATTTGTTTTTAAATTAAAAATAAATTAATAAGTAATGTGGTTTTCAAAATCTCACTTTTTAAGAAAAAAATCGTTTCGACAGTCTACATCCACTACCTTAGCTCCTCACCAAGGATTTTCCAACAAATTCACTAATTTGTTCTTTCTTTTTCAAGGACAAAGAGATAACATTTACAACTCTCTAGTTTTCAATGGCTAAACTAAAACATTTCTCTAGCTTTTACACGGGCTTAGCTAGGACATTTCCCCCTTACAAAGGATAAGAAATGTAAATAAGAAAACCTCTTTAAGGTAGGTGTTTACAAGATTGAGCTCACAAGAACAAAATATTTACAAGAGAAAGATGAAATAAGAATGAAAAACTCTTCTCTTGTGTTTGATTGCTTGGATAGTGTTCTCTTACTTCTTCAAGTGTTATTAGCTTGTATTTATAGCTTAGAATGTGTTTGAATTCGTATATAACAGTTGGGGATGTTTTGGAGCCGTTTGGGGATGTTTTTTCTACTCAAAAAGGCCGCCCATAACATGGTGCATCGGTACACCATTAAGGTGCATCGGTACCCCTTCATTAAATTCAAATAAATTAGTTGTTGCAGCTTGGGTGCATGGATTCACAGCAAGGTGCATCGATGCACTAATTGCATTCGGTGTTTGAGTGCAAGGATGCACTACATGGTGCATCGATGCACTGCAGGTGCATGGATACACTTTGACACCCTTTAGCATTTTTGCTCAAATTCGATTTTAATGGACTTTGAATTATTTTTGAAACCTTTTTAAAACTTTGAATAAATTCAATTCAAGTCCAAAAACATTTTTCCTTAAATTTGTTATATCGAAACATAATTCAACAAAGAATATGATATTTTATCCTCATTAATATAATGAGTACCTTATATTTGTAAATGTTATTTTACCCAGAGGACTTGGATTAAAGCAGTTGCGTCTACAAAATTAGCCAAGTTTTCCTCCTATCAGTAATTAATATTGGATATATTTCCAGTCTTCCTCATTTTTACATGAAGTTCATGCAGTACAGGGTAAATAAGTTTGGCATGAGAATGATATTTGGCACTAACACAAAACACATGGAAGTTATTCTCTAGTTCTATCCAGATACTTGTGAGCAAAATTACACGGGACTCGGATGACATTTCGACATTGGGAATTTTCATTCAGGAAGCACGTGTTGTTTTTCAAACTAATCCAAGATTCCACATTAGTTATATCAATCGTGATTGTAATCATGTGGCTCATGCTCACGCTAGTTGGGTCAGTTGTTCTGATAGTGCATTGTTCTTTGATTCGGTTTGTCCCGATATCATTGTTAGAGACATTCACAAAGATGTAATTATTTCTTGATTAATGAAATTTTGGGCACTATTTTCCCCTTATTAAGATTATAAGGGGTTTTTAATGAGGCCCGTATTATTTAAAAAAAATCCAACTGCAACTAGGTTGCTTCTTTAATCCCTTATCCTTTATTTTTAACCTTATCTTTGTAGCATCCCTCCATTTTTGTCACAACCCTAATTTAAGATAAAAATAATAAAAATAAAATAAATTATAAATTTATTTAATAAATTTAGGGACCAAATTGTAAGTTTTCAGAACTTGCATCCCGTTTTAGCATGTGCAAAGATTTGTGTAATTAATTACTAGCTTCTTATGTAGACTTTAATTAATTTGAATGTATAATTTCGACTTTAATCAAGATTTGGCTATTATCATTAATATAACTGGCTCTATGTATAACAAGAATATAATATTTTATCCTCATTAATATAACTAAGTATCTTATATTTATAAATGTTGTTTTACCTAGAGGACTTGGATTAGAGCAGTTGCGTCTATAAAATTAGCCAAATTTTCCTCCTACAAGTAATAAGTATTGGATATATTTCAAGCCTTCCTCATTTTTGCATGAAGTTCATGCAGTACAGGGTAAATAAGTTCGGCATGAGAATGAGATTTGGCACCAGCACAAAACATATGTAACTTATTCTCTAGTTATATACAGTTGCAACCAGATACTTGTGAACAAAATTACACGGGATTCAGATGACATCTCGACATTGGGAATTTTCATTCAGGAAGCACGTATTGTTTTTTCAAACTAATCCTAGATTCCATATTAGTTATATCAGTCGTGATTGTAATCATGTGGCTCATGCTCTCGCTAGTTGGGTCAGTTGTTTCTGATAGTGCATTGTTATTTGATTCGGTTTGTCCTGATATCAGTGCTAGAGACATTCACAAAGATGTAATCACTTCTTGATTAATGAAATTTTTGGCACTTTTCCCCTTATTAAGATTAGAAGGGGTTTTTATTTTTTTAATGAGGCCCACATTCTTTCCAAAAAAAAAATCCAACTATAACTAGGCTGCTTCTTTAATCCCTTATCCTTTATTTTCAACCTTATCTTTATAGCATCCCTCCATTTTTGTCACAACCCTAATTTAAGATAAAAATAATAAAAATAAAATAAATTATAAATTTATTTAATAAATTTAGGGACCAAATTGTAAGTTTTCAGAACTTGCAGCCCATTTTAGCATGCGCGAAGATGTGTGTAATTAATTACTAGCTTCTGATGTAGACTTTAATTAATTTGAATGTATACTTTCATCTTAATCAAGATTGGCTATTATCATTATATAACTGGCTTTATCTATAACAAGAATATGATATTTTATCCTCATTAATATAACTGAGTATCTTATATTTATAAATGTTGTTTTACCTATAGGACTTGGATTAGAGCAACTGCGTCTACAAAATTATCCAAAATTTCCTTCTACAAGTAATTAGTATTGGATATATTTCCAGCCTTCCTCATTTTTTGCATGAAGTTCATGCAGTACATGGTAAATAAGTTCGGCATGAGAATGAGTTTTGGCACCAACACAGAACACATGGACCTTATTCTCTACTTCTATCCAGTTGCAACCAGATACTTGTGAACAAAATTACATGGGACTCGGATGACATCTCGACATTGGGAATTTTCATTCAGGAAGCACATGTTGTTTTTCAAACTAATCCTAAATTCCACATTAGTTATATTAATCGTGATTGTAATCATGTGGCTCATGCTCTAGCTAGCTGGGCCAGTTGTTTTTGATAGTGCATTGTTCTTTGATTCGGTTTGTCCCGATATCATTGCTAGAGACATTCAGAAAGATGTAGTTACTTCTTGATTAATGAAATTTTGGGCTCTCAGTTCCCCTTATTAAGATTAGAAAGGGTTTTTAATGAGGCCCGCATTATTTAAAAAAAAAATCCAACTGCAACTAGGCTGATTCTTTAATCCCTTATCCTTTATATTCAACCTTACCTTTGTAGCATCCCTCCATTTTTGTCACAACCTTAATTTAAGATAAAAATAATAAAATAATATAAATTATAAATTTATTTAATAAATTTAGGGACCAAATTGTAAGTTTTCGGAACTTGCAGCCCGTTTTAACATGTGCAAAGATTTGTGTAATTAATTACTAGCTTCTGATGTAGACTTTAATTAATTTGAATGTATAATTTTGTCTTCAATCAAGATTTGGCTATTATCATTAATAATTGGCTCATCTATAACAAGAATATGATATTTTATCCTCATTAATATAACTGAGTATCTTATATTTATAAATGTTGTTTTACCTAGAGGACTTAGATTAGAGCAGTTGCGTCTACAAAATTAGCCAAAATTTTCTCCTACAAGTAATTAGTTTTGGATATATTTCCAGTCTTCCTCATTTTTGCATGAAGTTCATGCAGTACAGGGTAATTAAGTTTGGCATGAGAATGAGATTTGGCACCAGCACAAAACACATGGACCTTATTCTCTAGTTCTATCCAGTTGCAACCAGATACTTGTGAACAAAATTACACAGGACTCGGATGACATCTCGACGTTGGGAATTTTCATTCAGGAAGCACATGTTGTTTTTCAAACTAATCCTAGATTCCACATTAGTTATATCAATCGTGATTGTAATCATGTAGCTCATGCTCTCGCTAGCTGGGCCAGTTGTTTCTTATAGTGCGTTGTTCTTTGATTCATTTTGTCCCGTTATCATTGCTAGAGACATTCAAAAAGATGTAATTACTTATTGATTAATGAAATTTTGGGCACTCTTTTCCCCTTATTAAGATTAGAATGGGTTTTTAATGAGGGCCACATTATTTTCAAAAAAAATCCAACTGCAACTAGGCTTATTCTTTAATCCCTTATCATTTATTTTCAACCTTACCTTTGTAGTATCCCTTTATTTTTGTCACAACCCTAATTTAAGATACAAATAATAAAAATAAAATAAAATATAAAATATAAATTTATTTAATAAATTTAGGGACCAAATTGTATGTTTTCAGAACTTGCAACCCGTTTTAGCTTGTGCAAAGATTTGCGTAATTAATTACTAGCTTCTGATGTAGACTTTAATTAATTTGAATGTATAATTTCATCTTCAATCAAGATTTGGCTATTATCATTAATATAACTGGCTCATATATAACAAGAATATGATATTTTATCCTCATTAATATAACTGAGTATCTTATATTTATAATGTTGTTTTATCTAGAGGACTTGGATTAGAGCAGTTGCGTCTACAAAATTAGCCAAATATTCCTCCTACAATTAATTAGTATTGGATATATTTCCAGCCTTCCTAATTTTTGCATGAAGTTCATGTAGTACAAGGTAAATAAGTTCGGTATGAGAATGAGATTTGGCACCAGCCACAAAACACATATACCTTATTCTCTAGTTCTATCCAACTGCAACCAGGCTGCTTCTTTAATCTCTTACCCTTCATTTTCAACCTTACCTTTGTAGCATCTCTCCATTTTCCTCCCGAAGCATATATGTTAGACAATAAGTAGAAAGTGACAGTAATTTCTGATTCTACCTCCAAAATAATTTTTGCAACTAATTTACCTAAAATCACTTCCCGTGAACATAACATCAACAAGAAGAGCTTCCCAAATATATACAAATGGTTTGATCCCAAGCTGCACAATTCTTTTGTTGAGTTTCGTAGGAAGTTGTGTTTGTTCACTATCTTAAGCTAAGATGGAATAAGATTTTAAGTTAGAAAATAAACTTATAAAATTTTAAGAAAGGATAAAAATAAATTATTAATAAAATATAAAAAAGATTTAAATTATATAAAAATTTAAAATTTAAAGGAAAGGTCCCTCGATCCACTAGAACCTTTACATTGGTACAAAGTTAGTCAAATTCTCTTATATAAAGAATGTCAATATTCATTGAAAAAGGACTTGGCATCGACAAGTCATATTTACTTGACCACCTATTTAACATGTAAATTATTTGAGGACAGATTTATTTACGATCTTATCCAAACACATGCATGAACCGTTGGATCTTGGGCTGGGTCTGTATACTCGCACATTCAATGCCGTTGGATCTCATCATCAGTCATCCTGCCCTCCTCTAAGCGCGTCATTTTCACGCGCTACAAAAGGCGGGATTCCTCCCGCTTAAACCAGGACATCCTTTTCTCGTTTCTTCAGTTTCTCCCTCCGAAAGATTTTTTATTTTTCAAAATTAAAGAAAAAGAAATCCTCCGTTGCATTGCTAACCTCTCTTTATTTTTACCCAATCGAAACTCTCAGTGTAGTATTCCTCGCTAAATGGACGAGTCAACATTGAAACTCATCTCCGGAATCGGCACCAAACTCACCCAACTCTCTCGCCCTAACAAAGATGTCCTCATCAAATCTCTTCGTGTAAGCATAAATTGCTTCTTCTTCTTCTTCTTCTTCTTCTCTCTCTTTGGAAATAGAAAAGTGAATTTTCTCCAACAAATCGCTATGACTGTTGAATACCACGGATTATGGAGTGTAGTACATCGAATAATTAGGTGCTTATATTCTTATAAAATCACTTGTTACCGTTTTACGCTGTTAACTAAATTGTCAGCTACGAACGTGGATTTAATTAGAAATTTGAATTTGAGTAAAATGTCGGCTTACTTATAAAAATGTAGAACAATTAGTTTATATTTATGCAAATGCTGAAATGTATCTCGATAGTCTATCGAATATATTTTGTGTATTTGGCACTATGGTTCAACTTCTTTTATCTTGCTTTATCAGGTTAAATTTACCAAATGCATTTTTATTTCCCAAAATTTCTTAATTAAGTAGCTACCTGAGACTGAGGGCTTCTCTGATAGAATTTTATTTTGTTAAGAAGAACCTTATGTAATGTCCTCCATGTGGTTAAAATACTTTTTGCAGCAAGCTGTGAGTGCATTGTCACAAATAGAGCAGCCTTCAGTGAATGAAGCTTCCGCAAAGGCGCTAGTGTTGGGAAAATTAAAAGCAGCCACGGAGCCTTTGAGGAATTCTATTGTTAAGCACGGTCTATTTAACCATACCGATAAAGATGTTAGACTTTTGGTGGCCAGTTGTGTTGGTGAATTTTTTCGGATCCTGGCACCTCAACCACCTTTTGCAGATAAATATCTCAGGGTAACATTTTTTTCCCATTTGGTTCTGAGATTACACGGTTATTTTTACACCTTTGTCATTGGGCTCCTTTTTTATCATTCAAGTTTCTCAACTCTTGTTTCAGGACGTTTTTAAACTCATTCTCAGCGTGTTCATGGAGCTTGCTGATTCTACAAATGCATTCTTCTCGAGGAGGGTTAAAATATTGGAGACTGTTGCTCGATGCAAATGTTGTGTGATAATGCTGGATATTGATTGCAATGATTTGATCCTTGAAATGTTTAATATTTTTTTCTCAGTTGTGAGGTCAGATTCCTTTCTCTTTATGTTCTGTATATACTTCGCAATTTTATGATCTTTTCTATTTAATTAAACAAATTCTATGATATTGTATCTTGAATTAATTTAATCCTTATTTTTGTATGATCTTTTTCAATCAAGATTAACCTACAAGGGCTATGTCTTTCTTAATTTATCTGGCTGTAAGCGTCTTTGAATTGAAACTTTAAGTAAAGTTGAGAAAGAGTTGCAATTTTTCTTCCAATCATTTAATTCCTGGTTAACTAGCTTGATAAAAGTTCTCCTTGCCGCTCAAGTTAAACTGTTAACTTCTTTAAACTACTTACCATTCAGATTTTAATAACTTATTTCTAACTCCAGAGCCTCCATTAAATTTATTGTATCTTTGAATTTTACATCATACAATTGTGCCTTAAATTAACTTAGTCCTTTCTGTATAATCTTTTTCATACAAGACTAACCTACAAGGGCCATGTATCTTTTAATCTGTCATGTTTTATGTGTCTCTGACTTCTGACTAACTTTTGCTAAAGTTGAGAACATTTTACAATTTTTCCTACTCATCATTTAATTCATGATAAAAATGCTTGATAAAAGTTAACTTGTTAATGTTTTCATGTAACCATGCAGATCTTAGTAACTTATTTCTGATTTGAGAGCTTCCATTGAATTTATTGTAACTTTACATTTTACATCTTTATCCCTCCTAGTTGAATGCCAGTGAAATGTTTTAACTGTGATTCTTCTACTTTTAATGCAATCATTGTATACCATGGAGCATTTATTGCCTCAGTAGTGTGTCAGGCTTTTCATTCAGTGATCATTATATATACCTGCCACAGATTTCTTCCTATGCCTTGGTTTATTGCTTCATTACTCTTGTTGTTTTGACTTGCAATTTTCTATATGCCGTTATAGTAAAATCTCATTTTTCTTTCTTCCCAGAGATCACCATCAACAGAGTTTAATCAATAATATTCTGTCTATAATGAGTGACATTCTAAACGAGGAAGTATCCCCCCAGCTTATGGATGTAATTTTGGGAAATCTCATACAGGAATGTAAGGTGAGTGGGTTGGCAGACCCTTTTTTTCCGTTTCAACTGAGACTGTTTTTAACTTGTGTTTCCCTGAACTTTTAGCCAACACAGGGGTTGTGCATTTTTGGAGAAGGCAAAATGAACTGATATTGATTTAATTTGTCAATATACTTCATACGCATAAGATATTTCCTGGACTGCAATTATTTGTTTCACAATTCAAATAGAGCTGAAAATTTGTGTATCAGTGTTTATTTCAGTAGCATGATTGTGGATCATTTTTTATTTATCATTCTAATATCATATTGGAAATTTTTGGCACCTTGTGGTCAATGAATTCCATTCATTGGTATACACAAGCATGCATGTAAAAATAAAAAATTGTTTATGCTTACTTCTGTTATACAGGATACAACTTCTGCAGCTTCTCAGCTTGC
Source organism: Hibiscus syriacus (assembly GCF_006381635.1). Taxonomy (NCBI): domain Eukaryota; kingdom Viridiplantae; phylum Streptophyta; class Magnoliopsida; order Malvales; family Malvaceae; genus Hibiscus; species Hibiscus syriacus. The sequence continues at coordinate 439,390 of NW_024062857.1, read as the reverse complement.
TGCCTCTATTATCCAAAGTTGTGCAGAAAAGCTTCAGCCCTACATTTGTGGATTTTTAACATCTTGCTCCTTGGATAGAGATTCTGTAGGTAGTGAGCTCAAAGAATCGTATCATGAAATTGTGTTAAAAATCTTTCAGTGTGCTCCTGAGATGCTAAATGCTATCATCCCCAGTATGACCCAAGAATTAATGGTACAACATCCTCATTATGTTCCTGCTCTATCTGTTATGAATATTGCTCAAGTTGTTTGGATGTAGTAGTACGATCTCTTGTTAATTGTTTCCCAACAAAGTGTCTTTTGTGTTTTAATTTTTTTACTTCAAAAATTGTTTCTAATTGTTATTGAAATAACTTCGTTTATCTACAGACTGATCAGGTTGATGCAAGAATAAAGGCTGTTAATTTAATTGGAAAACTTATTTTATGTCCCGAATACCGTGTTGCACAAAGATATCATGTTCTTTTTGTAGAGTTTTTGAAAAGATTTGCTGATAAATCTTCAGAAGTTAGAGTTGCTGCTCTACAATGTGCTAAAGCTTGTTGCTTGGCCAATCCCTCAGGGATAGAATCTCTTGAACTTCACAGTAAGCAATTCCATATCAAATTTCTTTGATTGTTGTGCATGTATCTTTGTTCATAGCATCCAAAATCTAATACTTATCTTCTATCTTTGAATTGCAACTTCAACAGCTTCTGTTAAAGATCGACTGCTGGATTTTGATGATAAAGTGAGAATGCAGGCAGTGATTGTTGCCTGTGATATTGTTAGGTCTAACCTTAAATATACTTCACCTGAATTCATATCTGAGTTTACAGAGAGACTTAGGGATAAGAAGGTAACTTGTTTTTGGATATTGATGTGATTAGTATGTTTTTATAGTTGTCTACCACTCAATTTTCTACTCTTATACAGATTTCCGTTAGAAAGAAAGCCTTGCAGAAAGTGATGGAACTATATCGAGATTATTGTGACAAGTGTGCAGAAGGGCATATTACAATATGTGATCATTTTGAGCAGATTCCTTGCAAAGTCTTGATGCTTTGCTACAATAAAGATTGCAAAGAATTTAGGTATTCATAGTCGCACGTTATTGGAGATATGAAAAACTACATCTCTTCTTATATAATGTGATTTGATGTTTAGGTCCCAAAACATCGAACTTGTTATTGCGGAGGAGTTATTTCCTACTCTTCTTCCAGTTGAAGAGAAGACAAGACACTGGATCCATTTGTTTTCTCTTTTCAGCCCTTCTCATGTGAAGGCTCTCACTGCTATTTTATCTCAGAAAAGAAGGTATTTATTTTAAATTACTGCTTGAGTGATAGTGGCATATGCATTATTACCTTCTTGTTTTGCTTTCAGGGTGCAAACTGAAATGCGGAATTTTTTGGCCTTACGAAGGAAAGAGAAGGTAGATTGTTTGTACTGATTTCTGGAAGGTCATAATATTTATTTGAGGGCATAATAGATCATCTCTCTTAAAGCTCTTGCTTTCTAATAGCGAAGGTCTATATATTCTAACTTGACGTTTGCATTTATATTGCAACCATTTCCTTTCCAAATATTTACTTGATGTGCAGCACTCTCGGTTTTGGCTTTGCCTTCTGCCATGCATTTCTTTCCTTGAAATGTCGTGCAAATATTCCAGTCAAGGCATTTGCATGCATACATGCAGAATGTTTTCTTATGGGTGATGTTGTTTCGTTTTTAAGTTTCCCTTCCCATAACATCATTACAACTGGTATATATTATTAATATGTGTTGTATAGGGTTTGTGTTTTACATTTTTGCTCTTCCAAGTGTACTGTTTGCTGGGTCTGACTAACAAAGCAGATAAATATTTATTGCAGGAGATTAGTTCAGAGGATATGCAGAAGTTGAGAAGTTCTTTCGTAAAAATGTCGGCTTCATTTCCTGATCCATCCAAAGCTGAAGAGTGCTTTGACAAGTTGAATCAAATGAAGGACAACAAAATTTTCTCTTCACTCAATCTGTTGTTGGATGATGCGACACTTGAAAGTGCCCTGGAGAAAAGAGTGCGTTGTTTAACCTTTTTCCAAATGCTTTCTTTTAATACTTTTGCATGGTGCAATAAGGTTGTCAGGTTCAGTATCCCTATCCTTAGAAGATCTTATCATACAGCCTACCCAAAGTAAGAGAATTGACACACTGTATAAGATACTCATGAAAAAGGAAGTATGTGTTTTATAAGCGGGAAAAAAGGTCTCTTTTACACTAGGTTGAACTGAAATAATGTTTGTGATGGTAAACAGCACCTGTCTGACTAAGTGACTATCAAAAACACGTGCCAAATTTGAAGCTAGATTTCTTCACCCAATTTTCTAATTGTGATAAAGCTTAGCTGGATTCTGCTTGGTATCTTTTCCTTTCTGTGTCAGGGTCTATTCTCTGCAGTTGAAGAAGTCCATGTTGATTTATAGTATAAAATACTTAAAACATAAATTGGCACTTGTTTGACTCACTCTTCAGCCAGATATTGCTTGCAGCTCTAGATTTTGAAAGGAAACAAATGCTAATTAGGGTACAAGCCAGAGATTAAATGGATCAGTTCAATTTAATTGTCAAAATATTTTGACTCATATGCTGTTGGGTGATGTGTACATGTAATTACTTGTTTTGGTTAATAGGTAGGTTAGACTTGACAAACATATTGTCAAACTTGCATAAACAGTTAATATGCAATATTTCCTTGTTGCCCCTTTTGTATTTGTTGATCATTTTAATCTCTATAAGTTATCCAAAATTTTACTTCTCCTTTTCAGGATAAATTCCTTAAGGTGATTGGGAATAAACATCCACACTTTGAGTTTTTGCAGTTGCTCTCCTCAAAGTGCTTGTTTAATATATTTGACTCGGAGCATGTCCGTTGCATTCTCAATCTTGTTTCCAGTAGTGGGTTGGAAAGCAATCATTTGGAAGCCTTTTCAATAGAACTACTTTTGGTAAGAACAATTGCTTCTAACTGAATCTCGATGGTGTGATTTATTTTTTCCCATTTTGAAAGGATATCTACACTCAGAAGTTTGGCACGCATCATCATGCTCAAACAGAAGTTTATCTTTTAGTCTGAATACGCAATGCACCTAACAGTGAATTGTAATTTTCTGTTTAAATTTATATACAGAAATAGTTTATTTGTTGCACAGACAGTTGCTCAACTGGTTTCACACCTCTATACTGTGATTCTTCAATAAAATAGAGCACTGTTACGCAAGAATGCTTTGATTTATTAGTGAATATCAAAGTGTATGGTATATACTTTATGAATGCTTGGCATAAATACGATTGATTTAGATATTGAAACGTGCCAATCTGCATGTATGTGATCTCATGCTCAGCTACTAAAGAATTTGACTGTGCCTGCTTGGTTAAGAAATGAACTGAGCTTGAGCTTGACATTCAGCTAATTTAATTAAATGACTTGCCTAGTTAGAAAACATGCTTTCTTATTTGATTCTAGTATGATTTCTTGAAATTTGAGCTTTATTCTGAGCTTGGGTTGCTTTTATCATACAAAACTAATCAAGTGAGTTTCTTTTTGAATCAAGCTAGATCATAGCACATGAGGTTGTGTTCGAAACACAGAAACTGAGTCGAGCGTTGTCTTTTTACCATTTAACTTGCTTTGGCACTTCTTTACTGTGGGGTATGAGCCTTTTAGGTGGTGTTTGATGAGTAATTAGTGATCTACGTGGTAATATTTGTTTTTATTAATTTCTAAATTGAAATATTGTTTCTTTTAATTTTTATTTTAATATTATTATGAGATATATATAGTGCTCTCTTTTGTTAAAATTTTAATTGATGCAGTTTTAGAATTCAAATGTTCTTTTCATAATTTATATTGTAGATTATAGTTTTATAATTAATAAAATATTGTTATTATAAAGTAAATAAAAGATCGCTAATATTTTATTTGAACAATATTGAAACAATTAAATTATATAATTATCAAAACATGTATGGCTACGTAGGTATTCCAAACAGAAAAATATTTGAATTTAGCAACATCAAACATAGTGATTCTCAATTTTAGATCATGATAATATGATCATTTCAGTAGCAAGATCACTGTAGTGTGTGATTGGATTACCAGGGTTGTTTGAGAAATGATGCCAAACACTGTTTTAGTAATTACAGGACCGCTACTTTGAAGATAAACATGATCATTGTCTTGTAATGCTGTTGCTTCAGAACTTTTTGATCTTTCTTGTTATAACTCTACCCATCCGCTATCTTTCCTGTACATTTGATGATCATAGTTGAAGATTATGTATTCAATAAGAGCATGAGTCAGTAAGAGAAGCACTTGATTTTTTCCTAAAATTAATCTTTAGGTACTTCTTGAGGAAAAATGTCAAAGAGAGAGTGAAATCTGGACAGAGAAGTAGTTCCATGATAGAAAGTTGACTTTTGAATTGCCTTTTCAATAAGTAAAAGCATGTCCTCCATGAACATTGATTTTGATTGATTTTTGTAGACTTCAATCATTTTTCAATCACATTTTACATGATACAGGTTATCATCAGCAATTTCCCATCACTCATTAGGGGTTCAGAACTTCAGTTCCCCCTGTTGTTTAAAGAGAAGTATCTGATTCATGATAAGATCATTCTAGTTTTAGCGAAAGCAGGGCCTTATATCTCTGTTAAATTCAGGTATTTTCTATATTCTTTTCAGCACTTCGCACTTGATATTCGTGTTAGAACTAATAGAAAGATGTGTTTTGAAGTTCACGATCTTAAACACAATTTGTAGTATACGAAAGGGAATTGACATTTATCGGCAATTTTTTATTGTTTAATTTCTCAAAGGAGCAAGCTGATGTCAATTTAGTTTGATAGGTTGCAAGTTTCAAAGCATTATTGTTTTACTGCCATTCTAACCATACTTTAAATTTTTTGTAAGTTCTATACAACCTGTTTTTTTTTTAATTCTTGTCAATGTGCATGCAGTGACTTTGACTCTGTTTTGAAAAAGATCTGTCTTGAGGGAACTCGCACTCAGTCGAAATATGCTGTTTCTGCTATTGCTTCACTTATAGATGTATCTGAGCAATATGTTTTCTCAGAGTTATGTAAGGTGTGCATATCTCCTTTTTTTTATCAAATGGTGTGCTTATCTCAATTATATTTAGTTACCGTATCCTTAAAATGGACAAAACTTAAATTTATAAAAGTGGATTTAAGCCTGATACGGCCAGTGAACACGATGTGAAAAGGAAAAGAAGATATAGACAGAGCTTTTGATTTTTAAGTTTAGAAATTTATAAGCTCATACAAATAACACGAAAGATTAGGCCTCTAACTGTTTTTTGTTAATTGATAGTTTAGTGAGCTGCATTAATAAATGTTAGTTAATTTGAAGTTTTAATGCTGTGTTCTTTAAATGCACTATTAGTGCATTTGCATGGGAAATTTTAAAATTCTGAAGAAATTTGAAATGAGGGCATTTTTTTGGATAGAATATTAGGCCTCATTAAAAGTCCCTTTCATATCTTACATGTTACAATCGTAACATGGACATAGGAAGGAGGAAAAGAGTGCCTCTGACTTTTATTAATCTGAACAATAATACACCTCCAAACCTAAACATCTAACTGATTACAACATAACACTGGTTACATAACACATGACCCAAAACTCCCTTAAGAAGAACCACCAAGGTGTCACGGACTTAGCCTAGTTGGTTCGGTTGCTAATCCGTGGGGCATTCGAAAGGGATGCTTCCCAACCAAGTCAGCCTTAATCTCGTAGATCTGATCAAGCATAAACAAACATCGCGTTAGATCTTTATAGCCACATGGTCCTTCGACCAATAATCCGAGCCCGTGGGGCATAGCGGATGCACACTTCAACCCCCGGACTTCTCCGAGAGAAAAATGTTTTATTAATAAAAGAAACATCGGGTTACAGAAGACTCACCCACACCACCAATTAGACCGTAGGGGCGGCCCTCGATGGTGTTCACAAGACACGTACCTTTACCTGTGTATCAGCCCAAATTCTGCCGGCTGTCCACTCCCTACATATATGCAAAAACAAAATAACAGAAATGCTACCTATAGACGTTGAAATGCTCGAACAGGGGACAGTAAGTCATACCCCCACTCCCTACCTAAAACATTAAAATGCTTGAAAAGAGGACAAGCTTATTCTACCCTGCCACTAGGCCCTATACATGGTTGGCCTTGGCGTACCTACCTGGTTGTGGCCCCATAAAAGGGACGGTCACGACAATCTCCCCCACCTAATTTGTCAACGTCCTCGTCGACTGCTTGACCTGAAACTCTTCAATCTTTTGCTTGAATGCCCTGAGATCATACTCTCTTTCCCAAGTGTTCTCTTCCTGATCAAAGCCTCCCCACTTGACTAGATACTCCCGTCTTTGCTTTCCACCCACCTTAACAATTCTCCCTGCTAGAATCTCGTCAACATGACGCTGTGAGGGTGGTTGTGTGCCGATTGACTCCCTGGCAGACATAATCTGATTATCGATATTGGGATCGGTGTGAAACGGCTTCAAATTGCTCACATGGAAGACAGGGTGAACTCTCATCCAAGTAGGAGGGTCAACTTTGTACGAAGCATTCCCCACCTTTGCTACTATTGAGACTGAACCCTCGTACTTACGCACCAAGCGACGATCCCTCTGGCGCAAAAATCTAAGTTGTTCTGGCATCAACTTGACTAGCACCAAATCTCCAACCTGAAAGTGTAGGTCTCGCCTGTTACGATCTGCGCATTTCTTCATACGCTTCGTTGCTTTCTCTAAGTAAGCCTTGGCAATCTCCATATTCTGCTTCCACTCCCCACAAAATTTGAGGCACGAGGGCATCTACCTTGAGAGGTCTCATCCACAGTGTGAGGAAGTCTTGGCTGCTGACCTGTCACCACTTCAAAAGGGCTTTTATTGGTAGACGAACTCTTTTGTGAATTCAAACATAATTGCGCCACATCCAATAATGGAGGCCAGTTCTTCTGATTGGCCTGAATAAAGTGCCTCAGGTACTCCTCCAAGAGTCCATTAAATCGCTCAGTCTGACCATCTGTTTGAGGGTGGTAACTCGACGAAAAGTTGAGTTGTGTCCCCAATAACTGGAACAATCCTTTCCAAAATTTCCCAATAAATCTTCCATCTCGGTCACTGACTATGCTTTGAGGAATGCCCCAATATTTCACCACATGTTTGAACACCAACTTAGCAGTCTCTTCCGCCGAACAATACTTTGATGCTGGTATAAAAGTGGCGTACTTCGAGAACCTGTCCATTACCACCAAAATTGATCCAAGATCTCCTACTCGAGGCAAGCGTGATATAAAATCCAAGGAGATACTCTCCCAAGGTCGGGCAGGTACGGGTAGTGGCTCGAGCAACCCAGCAGTCCTTTGTCGATCTACCTTATCTTGTTGACAGATAAGACATGTCTTGGTATAATCCATCACATCTTGGCGCATTTGAGGCCAATAATACCCTTGTCCAACAAAGCAACAGTACGCCTCCAACCAGGATGCCCGACCCATGGGGTATCATGACATTCCTTCAACAGCTTTTGTCGTAGATTTCCAGCTCGAGGAACAAACATTCGTGGCCCCTTTGTCATCAATAAGCCATTTTCTATCCAAAAACATTTCGAAACACCCTTTTTAACCATCTCCATAAGGGCCTCCACTTGCGGATCTTGCTTGGAAAAGTTCACAAGGAGCTGACGAATTTCATTGGACACTCTACTAGCGGATATAGGGGCCACACATCGGAGTGCTGCCAAATCTGCCCTGCGACTCAAAGCGTCAGCAACCTGATTCTTTTTCCCCGCCTTATGCTCAAAGTTGAAGTCAAACTCGGCCAGAAACTCTTGCCATCTAGCTTGCTTTGCTGTCAGTTTCGGTTGTGTAAGGAAGTGGCTAACTGCTGTATTATCGGTCTTTACCACAAATTTGGAACCCAACAAATAATGCCTCCAAATCCTCAAGCAATGAATTACTGCGAGAAGTTCTTTCTCTGGAGCCGTATATCTCGCTTCAGTTTCATTTAGCTTCCTACTCTCAAACGCCACGGGATGTTTGTCCTGTAAGAGTACGCCTCCAATTGCATAGTCAGATGCGTCTGTCTCTACTTCTAGAGGTTTTTCCAGGTCTGGCAAGGTAAGCACTGGTTCACTGATTACAACCTTCTTTAAATCATCAAAGGCCTCTTGACAGTCCTTGGACCAAACCCACTCACAGCCTTTCTTTAGCAAATCAGTGAGTAACTTTACTCTACGAGAATAACCTTCTACGAATCGTCTATAATAATTGGCCAAACCAAGGAAAGATCTAAGCTCACTAACATTTTGTGGGGTCGGCCACTCCTGGATAGCCTTCACCTTCTCTTTATCCATACGAATGCGCCCTCGTTCAATGATGTGGCCCAAAAATTGGACTTGCGTTTGGGCGAAAGCACATTTTTCCTTCTTCATAAACAATCGATTTTCCCATAATCTCGTCAGCACCAACCGAAGATGCTCCAAGTGCTCTTCTATAGAATTGCTAAAAATCATTATATCGTCCAAGTAGATGACTACAATTTATCGAGATAGTCATGGAACACCTGGTTCATAAAAGTGCAGAAAGTAGCGGGAGCATTGGTTAGTCCAAAAGGCATAACAAGAAATTCAAATGCTCCATACCGAGTTACACATGTCGTCTTTGGCTCATCCCCTTCGGCCACTCTCACTTGATGGTATCCGACCTGAGATCCAACTTCGTGAAATACTTAGCATTACTCAGCTGGTCGAACAAATCGGCAATCAACGGAATGGGATATTTATTCCTGACAGTCACTTTGTTTAATGCTCTATAATCAACACATAATCTCAAACTCCCATCATGTTTTCTCTGGAATAACACAGGCGCCCCGAAAGGTGACTTCGAGGGTCGAATAAATCATGCTTGGAGCAACTCATCCAATTGTTTCCTCAACTCTGCCAACTCCAGAGGACTCATCCGATATGGGCATTTCGCAGGAGGTTTTACTCCCGGAATTAATTCAATCTCATGGTCCACCAACCGTCTAGGGGGCAACTCTTTCGGCAATTCACCCGGCATTACATCCTCAAAGTCTCTCAGCACTTCTTGAACATTCTTGGGCACCGTGCCAAGATTGTCATCCTCTTTGGAAATTGGAAAGACTAAGAAGGAGGGCTCCCCCTTTTTCACCCCTCTCTTAATTGGATAGCGGTCAATATCTTCTTCCCAGGACGAGGGAGAATCGTAGCTGGTACCACACATGGCTGCTCCCCCATGAACATTAAACAACTTGATGCCGGAACAGGAATCACCTGGGCTGCCATCATAAAATCGAGCCCTAATACCACGTCAAAATCATCCATACGGGAAACAGTAAAATCTACACTTCCTTCCCAAGACCCAAGCTTGATACTGACCCTCTTCACACCTCCACATATCATTGAAGCGGCAGAGTTAACTGCTTTCATTTGTCCCACCTCCTTGGTGACAATCAACTTACAACTCTCCGCTTCCTCAGGAGAGATAAACGTATCTGTGGCCCCTGTGTCGACTAGAGCTTTAGAGGTTTTCCCATTTACTGAGATGTCCACATACATCAATCCCCTCTCTGGTTCTTTCCTCAAGTTACTCAACTGAGACTGTAATGCAGTTATGAATCGGATGGAGCCCTCTAGCCGGCTCAGGCTCAGTATCTCCCATCGGAGCGTTCACTCTTTCTCCGTCCTTTGTTGTTGCAACCATGGCATTAAAAGCACTTCGTTGTGGACACTCTGCAACCCGATGGGGTCCATTGCAAAGAAAACACCTTAACGAGGGTCTATTCCCTCCATTGCTCGATCCAGGACCAGTAGGGACTTTATTTTGAGTTGGGTCCCTTCCAGGGACTCTTCTATTTGCTCCCAACTCGATGTCTTCTCCCCTCGAGCCAACTTGTTCCCACTAACCTGTTGGGTGTTAGCTCCACTCACAGAAGGCGTCTTGCGCTTTCCAGGATGATCGTTATAATCATTAAGACACTCGGCAGTAGCTATCGCTACTGTCAAATCTTGAACCTTCTGTCTTTGCAACTCGAGTCTAGCCCATGGCTTGAGCCCTTCAAGAAAATGAAACAATTATCTCTTTCTGACATATCTTTATATCCAACATCAAGGTTGAGAACTCTCTCACATACTCCCGTATAGTCCCAGTGTGGGATAATTCCCTTAGCTTCTTACGAGCGTTGTAATCAACATTCTCGGGGAGGAAGGAGGTCTTCAACTCCTTCTTTAACGCATCCCAAGTCGTAGTGGAGCACACTCCATCTTTGAACTTGGACCGCCACCATAACTTGGCGTCACCACCTAGATACATCGAAGCCATTGCCACCTTATCTTCCTCAGACTCCGTGCGCATAGCTCGAAAATACTGCTCTATGTCAAATAAGAAATTCTCAAGCTCTTTAGCATCCCTCGCTCCATCAAAGCGTTGAGGATCAGGGATCTTGGCTCGTACGCCCACTCTTTCAATAGGGTTTGCGGTCAAACTAGCTACCGCTGCCTGAAGCACACTGACTTGAGCCTTCAGCTCATCATACCCAAGTTGTATCACGCCTATGGCATTTCTTGCCTCATTGCCCAAATCAGTCACTGTCTCGAGCAAATCTTCTTGGGTCTCCTCTACTCTCCTCATACGATCACCAGATATCATATGAGCTCTAAGGGTAGCTAGTGCGGCTTCGATCTCTTCTAGCTTCCGTCGATCAACCGAACCAGTCTCTTGCACAACTGGCTCGGTAGCTTCATGCTCTACACCTCTGTGAGAGCTTGTCGATCCGCCATTTCGTGTGCGAACCATTCTCGGTGCAACCGGCTCAGTAACTTCCTGCTCTACACCTTTGTGAGAGCTTGTTGCTCCGCCATTTTGTGTGCGAACCATTCTTTGTATCGCTGGCACCTCTATGCCTGCAACACAAATAAGCACAATCGTGCCTAAATTAGGAAGGAAAAGAGCATCGCTGTGCTGAATCCATAGCACCTCTGTGCTAGAATTAACGATTGAGCACCTCTGTGCTTCAATCGAGAGCTGACACCTCTGTGTAGCCAAAAGTGATTGAGCACCTTGTGCTTCAATCGAGAACTGACACCTCAGTGCAGCCAACTATGACTGAGCACCTCTGTGCTTCAATCTAAATTCTGGCACCTCTGTGCATTGGAATGATTGAGCGCCTCTGTGCTACAATCTAAAATCAAGCACCTCCGTGCTTTTACAAATGACCGAGCACCTCCGTGCTGCGGCCTGAGGCGAAGCACCTCTGTGCTAGGTTTAGCACTTGTGCACAGCTGTGCCACAAGCAGGTAACAAGCACTATCATGCTTTACTCAACAAAATGAGCACCTCCGTGCTTTTAGTAAATGAACACGCACCTCTGTGCTCTGATACCAAGTGTCACGGACTTAGCCTAGTTGGTTCGGTTGCTAATCTGTGGGGCACTCGAAAGGGACGCTTCCCAACCAAGTCAGCCTTAATCTCGTAGATCTGATCAAGCATAAACAAACATCGCGTTAGATCTTTATAGCCACATGGTCCTTCGACCAATAATCCGAGCCCGTGGGGCATAGCGGATGCACACCTCAACCCCCGGACTTTTTCGAGAGAAAAATGTTTTATTAATAAAAGAAACATCGGGTTACAAAGACTCACCCACACCACCGATTAGGCCGTAGGGCGGCCCTCGATGGTGTTCACAAGACACGTACCTTTACCTGTGTATCAACCCAAACTCTGTCGGCTGTCCACCCCCTACATATATGCAAAAACAAAATAACAGAAATGCTACCTATAGACGTTGAAATGCTCGAACAGGGGACAGTAAGTCATATCCCCACTCCCTATCTAAAACATTAAAATGCTTGAAAAGAAGACAACCTATACCAGTTTTAGCTAACTCATCTGCTTCCCAATTTGCAGCTCTCGTAATATGCCTTGTGATAATACCCTTCCACACGAGTAGCTATATCCCTCACCAAGGATTGAAACATAGGAGTACATAGATTCGGATTTTTAATCCACTTCAAAGCACTAGTAGAATCCGATTCCAAAATAAACCTTTGACTTGGATTATATTTTACTTCCTCGATAAGAATTAACCCTCTTTTGATCGCCAATAGCTCTGCGAGTAAAGGAGGACCTCCCCCAACCTTCTCTGGAAACGAACCAAGCAACATACCTCTGCCATCCCTAATCAATCCACCTATTCCTCCCTTATCCCAACCCTTGACCATCGCACCATCTACGTTAACTTTTAAGAACCCTTCCGAGGAGGAATCCACCTAAATGAAGGAGAAGACCTCTTTTTCAGTATGCCTGCCAAGTCTGCTAGTTTTAAATCCCCCACTAAGGAGTCGAAAGGAATAAAAACATCCTTAAATGTAGCTCCAAACCAAGATGCAATTCTAAATCGTGCAATAAAGAAAAACAACGCAATATCCACTTTCCCTTTCTGAAAAATCACCTCATTCCTACATTTCCAAACCGGCCACAACACAACCCTTGGAATGAATTTCCATATATTGGAGCTCGAACTAGGTCATCCCACAAAATTAAGAAATCCATCAACTTCTCAGGAACCGCAAAGGAAACATTCCAGTACTTTAAGAATTTAGACCACAAATCCCACCACATCACAATGCAAAAGCAGATGTGAGATCGACTCCTTGTACTTCCTGCACATTGGCATAAGGTGTCTTCAATCCCAGGTACTCCTCTCTTCAGCAGTTCCTCCTTAACCGCCACTCTCTGATGAGTAAGTTGCCAAACAAAGGTTTCCACTCGTGGTGGAGCTACCCTGTCCAAACATGTCTTTCCCAATTAGCTTCCTTTCCATCATTACCCTCCTGATCGAAAAAATTTTAATGCATGATTTTGCTGTAAAACAACCCTCTCCATTCTCTAATCATATCCAACAGTCTTCCTCTACTAATGACAATGAGGTATGTTCAACAGTGAGATCAGTTGCAACCATTGCTCAACCTCCCAATCCACCAAATTCCTTGTTTGAATATCCCATACCCAACCCGAATCATTAGACAATCTGAACTCTGCAACCTTACCCCCTTTGTTATTCGAAAGAGCAAAAATCCTTGGAAACCTATCTTTCAGAGGAACCATACCCAACCATACATCATGCCAAAACTGCACTGTTTCTCCATTTCCAGTTCAAACACAAATTTTTCCTAAGACAATCTCCAAATTCATCACTTGAAAAGAAATTCTTAACAACTCCTCTCCAAATCCAAGAAGCACGTGCTGTTCAAGTTTTCTCGATCATCATTGAATTCGTATCCAAATTGTATACACAACACACAACTTTTTTCCACCAAGAACTTTTTTTCGAAGCAAATTTCCATACCCATTTCCCCTTAAGAGCCCTATTTAATAGCAACAAATTCGGAATCCCTAAACCCCCAACTTCTTTAGATTACACACCAACTTCCATTTGACCCAATGAATGTTCCTTTTTTCTGTCAAACCCCCATAGAAAAGATGCCATAATAGAGTTTAATTTGTTGAACCCACTAATAGGGATCCGAAAGATAGAAAGGAAGTAAATGGGAAGTGAGCACAACATTGATTTCACCAAAACTGCCCTTCCAGCCAATGATAGAGACTTAGCCTTCCATCCAACCAAATTGTTATAGAACTTCTTTACAACCGGCTCCCACAAGGTAAACGAGTTCCTCTTGGCCCCCAACAGTAGACCTAAGTACTCCGATGGAAAGGCTCCCATTGCACAACCAATTTCCTTGGCCCAAGAAGTTAACACCTCCTCCTCCACATTAATTCCAAAAATTCTGCTCTTAGTTAGATTCAACTTCAGTCCCACCAACAATTCATAAATTAGTAGAACCCTTCTAATATTCACCAAATGATTAGAAGCCTTACTAAAAATTATTAAATCATCCGCAAATTGCAAATGTGATAACATGAAGGAACGTTCATTAGAACCTAATTCAAAACCCGAAAACATCTCTTTGTCCATTGCTTTAACCAACAGCAAATGCAACAACTCACCTCCCAAATTAAACAACATAGGAGATAACGAACATCCCTGTCTTAATCCTCTAGTAGTGTGAATTCTCTCTGTAGGTGTGCCGTTTACTAAAACCGAAATGGAAGCAGTTGAGACACATTGGTACGTCTAAGAACTCCATTTAACTCAAAACCCCATTTTACTCATTATTTTCAGCAAAATCATCCAATCCACCGAATCATAGGCTCTCTTGAAATCCACCTTAAAAACTACCCCCTTCAATCTTTTTACTCCAAAAATCAATACCTTCATTTGCAATAAACAAACAAAATGTGTCTCCCCAGTATAAATACAAATTATGGACTTATAACTTCATTAATGCACAAGCTCAACCTTCTAGCTAATACTTTTGAAAGAATTTTATAAAACCCTCCAACTAGGGTAATTGGCCTAAAATCTTCTAGCCCCTCCGGATTAACCCTCTTAGGAATAAGAGAGAGGAAAGAATGATTCACCTCCATGTCCCATTCCTTACCCTCATAAAACTCCTTAAAAACAACAACAAAACTTCTTTCAAACTTGACGAGAATTTCTTGAAAAACCCTAAATTTAGTCCATCTGGGCCAGGTGCTTTGTTACTATCCGAATTAGCAATTGCATCCCAAATTTCCTCTTCAGAAAAAAGCTTCTCTAGGGCCATACTCTGCTCTCTCGAAAGTTTTAAAAATTCCAAATCCAAATCCTCCTTACCTTTTGATAGTTTTGGAAGGCAAAAGTTTAGTGAGAGAAGCTCCAGCTTCTCTTTAACCTAGGCGTTTTCAAAATTCAAATTCAAATTTCCACGAGCCCAGGCGTCTCTCCACCGAATACCACCAGTCGTCGTCGTCCGCCACCTGCCTCCGTCGTCAGCCATCATCCGCCACACTCCGACCATCGTTTTGACGCCGTTTTTTCATGGGAAGATCGCTAGCACAAGGTGTTTCCTATTCTGGGTTTGGTTTTCCAATTAAGACTCTTATTCGTCGTAGATCTAAACGCTGCCAACGGCCGTTTTCGTCTCCATCGTTAAACGTACACCGAACATCGCATCTCCACCGTACTCAAGCCTTTTTGCGACCATAACCCATTTTCCTAGTGTCGAGAATAGTTGCATCTCTCCATGATTTTGTAGTGAGCAGTTTCAGCAAGAACAAACGCTCCCTACTCCAAACCTTCTGCTTTTCTCCTCTGCCGACCCAGTCTTCAGACTCATCTATTGGTGGATTTCCTCCGACACTGCCGATTCAGCTTTGAGCTCTTGTTCTGGAAATTTTATTTCCAGGGGTGATACGTAGACTTCAGTTTACTTCGTCGGCAGAATAGACGCAGTGAGCAGTTTTGTAGTGAGCAGTTTCAGCAAGAACAAACGTTCACTGCTCCAAACCTTCTGCTTTTCTCCTCTGTCGTCCCAGACTTCAGACTCATCTATTGGTGGATTTCCTCCGACAGTGTCGATTCAGCTCTGAGCTCTTGTTCTGGAAATTTTATTTCCAGATTAGTTCGTCAAATATCTGAGTTTTTCACTTCATCAGTCTTTCATCACATGCCGGGTGCTGGAATCCACCCTTCTCCCCAGCAAAGACCTCCGGTCCATGCTCATATACCCTCTGCAGCTGCACCTTCTCCGCCATCTCACCCTTCTAATCATGACGAGGTTCGTACTATCTTCATTATGGGTCTGCCTGAAGACGTCAAAGAGAGAGAGCTACATAATCTACTTAGATGGCTTCCAGGTTATGAAGATTCGCAATTGAACTTCAAGGGAGAAAAGCCTAAGGGTTTCGCTCTCTTCTCATGCAAAATTTGCAGTTGCTGCTAAGGATGCCCTTCAAAAAATGGTTTTTGATGCTAAGTTGAAGTCCCTTTTGCACATTGAGATGGCAAGAAAGAATTTTGTTGTTAAAAGAGGATTAGTTACTGATTCTGATGCTTTTGACAAGAATGGACGTTTTCCTGTTCCTCCAGTATTGCCATTACCAAATTCAGCTTCTGTAGGATCTCCTAATACTCAAGTGCCTGTTAAAACTGGGTGTTGCGTTAAAAAGTCCGCAGTAGATGGTGTCCACGAGGGAATCGAGGAGTCCACCACAAAAGGGTGCAGTAATGACAAGTCTGGATGTTACACGTTATTTATTGAGAATTTACCAGAGAAGATCCATTGGAAGAGGTTTGAATCTTTATTTTGCTCTCATGGTCGGGTACTTGATGCTTTTATTCCAAATAAAAGAAATTCAAAAGGAGTTCGCTTTGGTTTCATTAGCTTCGCATCAATCGAAGAAGCAAGGAGAGCGATCTCAAAAATGAATGGCTATCATATCGATGGCAGCAAAATTGGTGTTTCTTTCGCTAAATTCAAACCTCGACATTCCTATTGGAAAAAGTCCTCGACAGGTGTTCTTCGTAAGTCCGAGATGGAAGATGATTCGAGGAAGAATCATTATAAAGCTGAAGGCGTTATAGATGAAGAAAATCTTTAGGTGTTGAGCAATTGTCTAGTGGGGTGGTGCAAAGAATTTATCAAAATCGGTCATCTCGCTAGACAAATGCATGCAAAGGGCCTCACTGGCTTCTCCTTAATGAGAACTGCTGGTAATGCAGTATTAATGATTTTCGAAAACTCTTCTTCATTGAGAAGTGTGAATAACGATAAATCAAAGACTCTCGCAGAGTGGTTCTCCATAGTCGAAGCTTGGTCAAAGAGTTTGGTAATGGAGTGTCGCCGAGTATGGTTAGTTTGCGAGGGTGTTCCGTTTCACGTATGGAATTGAGATACTTTCAAGAACATCGCTGATTGTTGGGGTCAGTTACTAGCAATCTATGAAAGCTGTCAGTCACCATCATCCTTTGATCGGGCAAAAATTAAAGTCCTCGCAAAGGCTGGTGCGAGAATTGATGCGATGTTGGAATTGAAGGTTGGTGACAACTCCTTCAAGATCATGGTGCATGAGATAGAGTCTTCATTCAAGCCAAACTCTTGGACTCCTGAAGAAGACGAATCTCATTAGATCTCGTCTCTTAATTGTGTTTTGATTTAGTTTATATGGTTGCAGTGTTGCGTTTCTTTTGTATTATGTTCTGTTGCGTTGTTTTAATTCTATTGTTGGAGGTGTATTTAGAAATAAGGTGATTCGATTGTGACTTTGGATGAGGTTTTATGAGCTTAAGGTGTTTGTTGTAATGGTGAATATCACCATAGAAGGATATTCCGTGTTATCTTTTGTATTGTGTATTATTATTAATAAACTTTGAGGTACTCTTTTCTTCATTCCAATGTTCGTTAACATACTTCTTAGTATGTGAACGAATACGAAGGGAGTTTTTAATGAGACCTCCAACTTCTATAAAAAAAATCCAAATCCTCAACCTCCAATGTATTTTTCTAGTTAAACAACCCTTTAAAAAATTGCACCACCGAAGCTTTAATTAATTTTGGATCAGAAATGTCTTCATTATCCACTTTGAGGGATTTGATACAGTTTCTCCTTCCTCTACCTCTAGCACATTGGTGGAAAAATCGTGTGTTCTTGTCCCCTTCCAAACTCTACTTCAATCTTGACTTTTGTAGCCAAATCGATTCTTATTTTTTATACAAGTCCCACAACTCTTTTTTTGCTTCCCACTAATTTCTTCATAGACACCATGGGAAGACCTTGTTGCAAATCAAGTTCCATCTCTGAATTTCTTTCTCCAACCTATTTATTTTTCTGGGGAGCTCTATGTAACCCTTCTTAGACCATCTCTTAACCGCTTCCTTCACCCCTTTTAATACGCTAGAGATTGGTTTTTTCTCCACTTTACATAGTTTAACCAACTCCTCCTCCATCTTACGGAACCCATCCTTTTCCATGACATAGTTAAACAGCTTGAACAGTTTAGGACCCCAATTCCATCCCCTCTTTTCCAGCAAGATCATGTTATGATCTGAAACAGACCTTTCTTGGAGGCTTTGGGTTATCATGGGGAATATTGATAAAATTCTCTAATCCACTAGGAATCGATCCAATCTCACATAAGTTGGAACTTCCCTATTGTTACACCATGTAAATCGACCTCCAGCCAAAGGCAAATCTACCAAATTAGCTTTACTCACAAATTCTCTGAAAACATACATTGAAGCCAAATTCACTGCACCTCCAACCTTCTCATCCTGTGACAGAACAGCATTGAAGTCCTCTCCAAGACAACTGGACAGTCTACATTCTCCAAAAATGATAGCAGCTCTCCAAAAAACAACTCCTTTTCTAATCCATACTCGGCCCATACACATTTATGAACCAACAAGACCCTGATAGCTCTTCCACAATACCTTTTACTGCTACAAATCTCCTATGAATGATCTCCTCCTGAACCTGACACTCTTTCATTCCATAATGTAATTAATCCTCTAGCAGAACCTTCAGCTGATGAAATTGCCGAACCGATCAAAAATTTGCCTCCCATTTTTCTCAATAACGATTGAGTCAAAACTTTCATTTTCGATTCTTGAATAAATAAAATTAAAAGCTCCTCTCATCAACAAACCTCCTTACAGCTCTAGCTTTTATCCTCCTACCCAAACCCCTAACATTCCAAGACATTAATTTCCAACTAATCATCATTATCAAACGATAACCTTGAATTCTAGTACCCCTTAGTTTCCCCCATGTACTTCTTGATCTTTCTCCTTAACCAATGGAATTGTTTTGTTCATGAATGTTGTTTTCCCCCTCTAAATTTAACCCCCAACAATTTACTTACATTCCAGCACTCAAGTGCCTCTGCCCCTCCCTCCTCATTTGTATAAACATAATCAGAACTTGTACCAATACAACTCTAGCTCCCCCCGCTCCTTGATCTCGAATAGACACGTTTATAAAAATCCCTTCCCACTTTACTAATAGACACAGTCTTTCCAGAATTTCTATGTTGAGACAACGAAACAGACCCCACCTGCAAATGAGCCCGAGTCTACACAACATTATTGTCTGCTGCAGAAATATAACAATCCTTGCTTAATCTCACCTCCTCTTGATCTAGCCCACTCCTCGCTTGTATTTCTGGGCCTCTCTGAAGCCCAACCAGTCAACTTTCTCATGCCCAAAGGAAGCACCTCCCATACTTTTCCCATCTTCTCTCCCTTCATTAACTTCTTCCGACTTTTCTTGCTGGATGGAGACATCTCCTGCAGCTGACACTTCCTTGCACAAGTCAACTGAAAAAGTATTTTTCAAACCTATGTTAAAATTCAAACCCCCTCGGTATCTGTGTTTTTGTCTTGTTGGGAACCTCGAACCCATTCCTCAACCCTATTTTGGGAGTTTGACATCTCCTGTAATCCCACCTGCTCCAATCCGAGGAATTCTCCTCCCATGGATCCTCTGAAACATCTTCTTCATCCATATCTGTTAGCTCAGGAAAAAAATCCTCAGCACATTCAACTTTAATTTTGATCATGAATTTCCTCCCATACGTATTGATGATGATATGTTCTGGAATATCAAATGGACTCTCAACCCTTAGGAGCATCTGCGCCACTCTACAGTCCACTCTTTGGGCAATTTGAACTTGAATCTTTACTAACTTACCCCATCTGGATGCTAAACTGGTAAAGAACAGAACCGACCAACAATTTAATGGAACTCCAATCATTGAGATCACAATAAGCTAAGGGGATGCAACCCTCCTCCACAACAGGCTCCAGTATTTCAAACCAGAACGACAGAGCTTCCCATTTTTCTTCCAATGCAATTCTTCTCTCTTCCACCGACTGGAAAACTACCAGACAAGCATTCTTTGCAAAGCCCCACCTTATCACCTTAGCTTTGAAGCCCTCATTCCATAAGGCTTTCTGTACAAAATCCACTTCAAAAATAGCTTTGCAAATACCAGTAAGTGATGATTTCAACCAAACTCTCACTTCCACCGGAATAAAGACTTCCAAAGGTTTCTTCTCCTCCTTTTTATTCCTTTGACTACTCTCTTGAGCACCCTCTGGAACTTTATTCACCCCAACTACCGTATCTTTATAAGTTCTTCCATCAAGAAACCTATTCATCCGCTCATTTTCTCTGCCACTTCAACTGGAGAAGTCAGTCTTCTACCCTTCATCTCTCCTGTTTCAACCCTTTTGGAGCCCTCATCTCTATCTCCTTCCCGATTCCTCATCCCCGATAACTTGTCATATTTAGCTACTGTCACAGATATTCTCCTCCCATCAACAATGACATTATTCATCTTCTCCACCGCACTGCACAGATCTCCTTGCTTGCAAAATGAACAAACGCAGACGTACAATCCTTATATTTCGGTCTCTTGTTAATAAATGGAATAAACACCCTAATGACTTTGCCATGATAACTAAAATGTTCCCATAATGCACTTCTACTCACTCTCCTACTAAGATTATGAACAAACGCAACCAAGTACCCCCTCCATGGACCTCTCTAACTTTACCAGCAGAAAACTTGCACTTCGAATTCTCGCTCTCTCTCTCACCCATGGAAAGTTTTCTCTAGTTGTGCTTTTATATGAAATAAGGGCATTTTAAAATGCATAATTTTAAAATGCTAGTATCTGTAATTGTTTTGTTTGAATAAATATTTTGTAGAATGAAGCTACTGGAATTTAATGAAATAAAAAAATTGTAAAAGGAAGTGACAATATTTAAAGAAAATATGCAATAGGAGTATTATTAGATTTGTAAAAGTGGATAGATATTATTACAATATACAAATAATATATTTATTAGAGTTAAATAAAATGATATTTTGTCTTTTAGTTTTTTCATTTTACTGTGGGCCATGTGGGGTAAAATGAGGATTTTTGGAGGGGATGGAAAACCTCTCTTGGTGGAATCTGAATAGGGATTTTGAGGTGCTCCAATTCCTTCTTGAAATTCCTCCTCAACTTTGAATTTTTTTAACTCATAGAAGTAAATTAATTACAGGGAACCTTGATTGAAATGAAATCTCCCCTCCAAATACCCCATCCCAATACATTTTAAAAGTTGAGATGGAGGTTAAGAGTTTAAATTTTAATGTTTTGGTTGCCTTTTTAATTCAAGAATAGTCCAGCGGGAAGCTAAATTTTATTTCAAAATTCAAATTTGATTATAGGCCACTGTCCATTGCTGACTAATTTTCAATGTCATTACCACCTATATAATTACCTTCATATGGTCATTTTAGTCAAATTAGCAATATAGTTTTAGAATTGGTCTTGAGTTAGGTTGGATATGTCCTTAACTAATGCATTCAGCAGGAGTTCCAACTTTAAATTGAAGCCTGATTGTAATATTGCACTGTTACGTAATTTTCAAGGCTCAAGAGGGTTGCTTGTGGTGATTTTTTTTAAATAAAAGGAAATTAACTCTGTTTTGCAAATTTTATAACAAGAGGAAAAATGTCATATTTTTAGAGCCCTTTAGATGACCTTGACATTATGTAACTATTCATGTTCAGGGACTTGTGGATTCTTTACATCGTGGGCAGAGTACTGCAACGGTTTTGCAGTCATTGGGCTGTATTGCCCAATATTCTGTTTCAGCTTTTGAAGATCATGATAGAGAAATCACAGAATATGTGTATGAAAAGATTTTTCAGGTAACTAATTTGTGTTTGCCTAGTGTTTTTGTGGAATTTAGAGGCTAGAGTATCTAATCTGCTTTTGGTAATTGTTATGTGCTGACTAATTTTTGAGTTTAATATCTGAAGGCAAAATCATTGGATAATCCTTCAGTCATTGAGGATAGCTCTGGGTGTACTACTTGCAAACTAAAGGTTAGTGTTGGAAGAGGGAGCTTTCCTATGCAAGTCTTAATTAATTCTACTTATGTTGATTTCCTTTAGAGTTGAGTTTAATGTTTTAATAATTAAGATCAGATTCTATCTTTCAACTGCAGCATTTCATAAACTGATTAAAAATGCAAAATTTGAAGGGAAATTAAGTTAAATGGTCATCAAGTGACTGAAAGCAAGTTAGGTTCAGCTTGCAGATCAAACTATGTATTCTTATCGTTAAGGCAATTATATAGGGAAATTTATTTTTCTAGAACAACAATGATGGATTCCAGAACCTTTGTTAATCATACTTCTAATATTACAACGATAGAGGGAATTTTTTTTGGGTGTGAATGGATATAATGTTAGTGTAGCACTTTTAGGGCTGTTAAGTCCTGCTTCAAGTTCATCTGGCTGGCATAGATAAAAGTCCACTAGGGCTGTTAGGGATGAGTGGGAATCTGACATGCTAACTTCAACTTTTAGCATTTATATTAGTTGATATGCTATATGCTATTGTGTATATTGGTCAGTGGTTGCTTTAAGTAAATTGCTACTCACGCCTAACAACTTTAAGTATATTGTCTTGTTAAAAACTTTTTTGATTGTTTCTAGATAAATCTGTCATTTAGATTGCCTTCTCTCTCTCAAAGAACCAACACATTGTATACATAAGAAACTTCTAATTCAGTGGCTTATAATTTAAGGGGTAAATATACATTATGGTACATGAACTTAGCTTCAAAGTGCAATTCGGCACCTAAACTTGTTTTTGGTTCAATTAGGTATCTGAATTTGCTTTAAGGTTCAATTTGGCACCTAAACTTTTTTTTTGTCTAATTAGGTACTTGAACTTGGCTTTTAGGTTCAAATTGGTACCTAAACTTGACTTCATAGTTTAGATTGGTTAAAATAAGTGATCTACATAAGTACTAATTTGGACCAAAAAGTGAACTTTGGGTACCAATTTAAAACAAGTCAATATCTAATTGAACCAAAAAAGTTTATGTACCAAATTACACCTCGAAGCCAAGTTTAGGTACCAAAATATGTATGGCGGTTGGAAAGCTTCCTGTTTATCTATGGCGGGCAGAGTGGTGCTTTTGAAGTCGGTAATGTCTTCCTTACCCATCTTTTTCCTATCTTTCTTCAAAATTCCTTGTAAAATTAGCCAGAAGATTTATTCATTGATGGCAAATTTTCTCTAGGGAGTTGGAGCTGAGAAGAATCGAATTCAATGGGTGAATTGGAAGACTATATGTAAACCGATGAGTAATGGAGGTCTGGGAGTTTTGGATATGAATCTTACCAATCGAGCATTGTTGGGTAAATGGGTTTGGAAGTTTGGAGAATATGCGAGTCTAGGCATCAGAAATTTGACATTTTCAGATTCAAGTTCTAAGGCCTAATCAGTGGGCAACAGTGAGCCCGAATCCCCTATCTCAAGGAATATTCCTGTTGGGCCAATAATAAATTTAAAGGGGTATGGGTTTCTGGGCAAAGAAAAAATCTAGGTTTCTCCTAATTATTCAGGGGACGAAATCAACTGCCAGAAAACAGAAAATTTATCCATCAAGAGTGCCCCGGAAGGGAGGAGGTGGTCGGTCGCTTCAACAGAGTTTACAGTAGATCAACAGCTAGAAAAATTTGGCATCAAAAGGAGCATGACACTATTTCTGTTACAGCTGAGGATTAAGATGAGCAGAGAGACAAATCTTTAGTGGTTTTTCGGGTCGTATATTAGACCAGGAGACATATTTCTAGAGAAGATTCCACACACACTTTTTCCTATCTCCAAACAATATCTCGAGGGCAATTAAATTTTGATGAAGAATGTCATTCGGGTGATTGCAATTCTAATATCATGAATGAGAAAAGTAACATGAGGTTTAGAAGATCTTTGATAAGGGATGCGTTAGAACAGGTCAATATTCCTACAATCTCTTCCCTTGCTTTCTCGGCGTTAATGGAGGAAGCTCTAGCTACTTGGGAAGTTAGCAAGTTATTGGGTGTTTCCTTCAAGGATGGGAAGAAAGCCTTTCTGGAAAAAATATAATTTGGAGAAATGAATTATTTTGGCTAGGTGAGGTGGTTGCCTTTGAGCAGGATAATTAGGGTCTTTGATAGTCACATGTTGATGCCTAAGTTCGCTATTGTTACATGGAATGTAAGGGGTTTAGGGAAGAAGGAAAAACAAAGAGCAATTCAGAACTTGGTTTCCAAGCTCAATCCGTCTTTTCTTTTTTTGCAAGAAACTAAAATGGAGAATTTTCCTACATCTTTTTTTAGAAGGAAGGGGTTGAACAATTTTCAAGGGGTTGTAGCGTTGCCAGCTGAAGGCTCGTAAGTTGTTGGGATGATAATTTTTTCGAAGTGGAAGATCAGTTTGTTAACAAAAGGTTCATAGCCATCTTTGGGAAGTTTAGATTTAATAATTTTAGATCCGGTTTTATTAACGTGTATGGGCCTTCCATAGAGGATGAGAAAGCTGATTTTTTGAGGAACTTTGTCTATTTTGGCTACTCACAGTATCCCTTTATGTGTGGGAGGGGATTTCAACGTCTACTTAACAGATGATGAGAAGAAAGGTAGATCCCAGAACAGGAATTCTGTGGAGATATTTAGGCTATTTATTCTTCAAACTGGCTTAATTGATTTACCTCTATCAGGAGGAATGTTCACTTGGTGCAATAATCGGGATTATCCAACTTTCGTTAAACTTGACAGGTTCTTGGTGGATTCTAATTTCTTGACAGCCTTTCCTGAGATCATTCAGTCTCTTCTTCCCAAGTCGGTTTCAGATCACAATGCAATCATTCTTGAAAATGGGAAAGCAAGTTGGGGCAAAAAACCTTTCAAGTTGTTTAATTATCTAATGGAAGAGGTTGGTTTTGAGGAGCAGGTCGTGTCGTCTATTAAAGAGGTTAAGAAAAATCAGAATAGAGCTGGAGTTTTAAGTATTTTGAGAAGCACGAAATATGCCATTAAAGACTGGTATGGTTCGAGGGGTTAGTGTCCCAGTGCTTCGATCACTGATGTTGAAGGAAAAATCCACAGTTTAGAAAAGGATCTACAGTAGAATCATAATTCGAATGGGAATGTTGCAGTTTTGGCTTCGCTGAGGAAGGAACTATGGAGACTGTATAAAATCGAGGAGCAGATTTGGTTCCAAAAATCGAGAGCGAAATGGGTGAAAGACGGAGGTCATAATTCAAGATTTGTCCATACTTGTGCTTCCATAAGGAAGAGGCTGAATTCTTTGAATGTTTTGAATGTTAAAGGAATCCTCATCAAGGATCCGACTCTCATTAAGGCAAGTGTCCGAGATCATTTTTTCGAAATTTATAACAACCGATCTACCTTGGAAGTGGAAGACGTGAGGCTGAATTTTGCTAGTATTTCCTTGGAACAATGTCTTCTTCTAGAAAAGGAATTCTCGGAGGAAGAAATTTGGATGCCTTAAACTCGTGCGATAGCATAAAGCTCCAGGGCCGGATGGGTTGAATATGGGGTTTTTCAAGAGGTTTTGGTCCGTTCTAAAAGAATATATTTTAAGATTTTTTCACAACTTTTTCGTTGGCAAAAACTGGGAGCACGGATCAATCATACCTTCATTACACTCATCCATAAGGGTTCAACATAGGCGGCTTAGATGACTAGAGACCTATCAGCTTGGTTGGGGGGTGTACAAGATCCTTTCCAAGTGTCTTTTGAGGAGAATGAGATGTTGCATTAGTGATATCATCAGTTCTTTGCAATTCGCTTTCATCCCTGGTCAACAAATCCTTGACTGCTCTTTTATCGCCAATGAAGGAATTAACTATTGGAGGAAAAAAGGTCTAAAGGGTTGTGTTTTCAAGGTGGATTTTAGAAAGGCTTATGACACAGTGGATTGGCCAATCTTTTTATGGTGATGAAGAAGATGGGTTTCGGGGAAAAATGGTGAAATTGGATAAGAAAATATGTTACTTCCGCCTCGGTGTTAATTTTGGTTAATGGGGTGCCTATGAGGAATTCCCAATGGCAAAGGGTCTTAGACTTGGTTGCTCCCTTTCTCCGTTGTTTAATTTGATTGGGGAACTTCTTAACTTACTGATACTCAAAGCGGTTTCCTTGGGACTATTTGATGGTTTGGTGATCGGGAAGCAAGAAGGTTCTTTCAATTTATCACATTTGCAATTCACAAATGATCTAATTATTTTTTATAATGCCTCAAAGATGTAGATTCTTAATGTCAAGAGAGTTCTACGTGTCTTTGAAGTTATGTATGGTTTCAATTGAATCTTAACAAAAGCAAATTATTTGGCATAAACACAAGCGAAGAGGAGGTGTAGGAGTGGGCGAGTGTCATTGGTTGCACATTTGGAAAATTCTCTTCTGATTATCTTGGACTGCCTCTTGGTGCTAACATAAATTTTGCTGCTTTATGGGATATAATTCTGAATTTTTACAAGAAACTTTCAGGTTGGAAGGGTCAACTCTTTCTTTGGCAGGGAGATTGGTATTGTTAAAGGCGGTTCTATGTTCTCTTCATTCTTATTATTTATTATTGTTCAAGATCCCTTCTTATAGGGAGGAGGAATTGAAAATAACAAGGTTCATTGGGTTAATTGGTTGACAGTGTGCAAAGCCAAAGAGAATGGGGTCTCGGTGCGTTGGACCTCAATTTTATTAATAGAGCTCTTCTTGGAAAATGGTCTTGGAGGTTCGCCAATGATAAAGAATTCGATTGGAGGAAGATGATTTGCAGTAAGTACTCAATTGACAAGAATTCGTTGTTGTTCAACAATAATAATCCGACACAAGCTTCTCGGCTTTGGAAATCGGTGGTGAAAAATCATTTTAAAGAAGATTCTTTTGGGTCCAAGTTTCGCAGCTTATTTAATGTACAAGTTGGAAATGGCAAGTTCATTCGGTTTTGGCAAGACATGTGCGTTGGAATCTTTTCTCAAAGATGCATTCCCTAGACTTTTTGTCCTTTCTACAAATCAAAATGGTAAGTTAATAGAATTTGGCGAAATTCATAATGAAGGCTGGGTTTGGAATATAGAGATGAGAAGAAATTTAAGCGATTGGGAATATTTCTTCGATTCTTCACGAAAATGCTAAAATGTTTCTTTTAGCTTGGAAAAATTTGGTGTCTCATTCCATAATTTGGTCCTTCATTCTGGGTGCTATTCTTTGGATAATTTGGAAATTTAGAAATGCTATTGTTTTTTATGGGGAGATGCTAGATCATAATGAATTATTTTTCATTGCTAGGTTCAGGTTGGCTTCTTGGTTCTTAGCAAAGAATAATGATGTTTTATTTCCAAAGACATCATTAGTGATCTTTCTCTAGGGGATGTCTACTCGAATTCTAAAAATCTGTTAGCTGAACAAATTCCTTGGTCCCCTCCTCCCAAAGGTTTTCTTAAACTGAATGTAGATGCAATCGTCAGTAGTGACTGGAAGACTAGTGGTATGGGCGGGATTTTGAGAGATGAAGTTGGTTCGGTGCTTGGCTCTTTCCAAGAAGCAGCTGGTCCGGATCCTCCTTCCTTAATGGAGCTCAATGCAATCAAGCAGGGTTTAATCTTTTATATTTCCTTTCAATGGTGCTATAAGAAACGGTTAATTATTGAAAGTGATAGCAAGTTGTCTGTGGAGTGGGTTAAGAATATAGATAAATGTCCAGTGCTGATTGTTACTATTGTTAAGGATATTGTTGATAGGTTAAGAGTTCAAGAGAGTCTTATTCGTTGGGTAGCTAGGATATCTAATGTAGAGGCTGATGGTTTAGCTAAATCTGGTATTGGCTAAGTTAGGGAGTTTTAGCTTGTGTGGTTCTTTCTATTTTTTTTTCGGGCTTCTTGTTGTAAGAGGGGTTATTCTTGGAAGTAGTATACTCTTTGTAATACTCTTTAATCAATAATATTTGAGGCACTCTTTCCCTCCTTCCGCTGATTAAGGAATTCCACTAGGCGTTCCGTTAATCATGAAGGGAGTTTTTAATGAGGCCTCATCTTCTTATAAAGAAAAAAGATTCCTTATAGAAAAAAATGTTGTGCGGCAAACACAATGTCAGCTGCAATACCATGGCAATCAACAAGGTTTTCTCTTCTCAGGACTCTTGATATGGAGAAGAATTGTCAGTTTCTTGAAGGATGACTCGACTGGAGTTTGCCTTAGATCCCATACGAAGTTTCAAGTGGGAAATGGTAAATCTATCTCTTTTTGGAACGATATTTGGATAGAGGATACTTCCCTGAAAAACCAATTCCCTAGGATTTATGCTCTTTCTTCCAATAAATGGGGTATTATAGCTGATTTTGGTAGTTATGATTCGAATGGCTGGGAGTGGAATATACAAACTAGGAGAAACTTATGTGATTGAGAATTGGAACAGTGGGTGGATTTAATGTTAAAATTGAATAACATTAAATTGACCGAATCAGTGGGCGATTTTTTATCGTGGTCTAGGAAGGGTGATGGACTGTTCTCGGTAAAATCTTGCGAATGTCCCTCTCTTTGGGGAAATTTTTTTGTGGAATAAGTGGGTATGGTTGAGTTTAGACATTTCTTTGGCAGATTTCTCATCAGAAATTGGCAATGAGAGTAGAGTTGAAGAAAAGGGGGTTCCCCTACGAGAAGATAGTTTGTGTTCGTTTTGCAGTCAGCATGAAGAAACAGTTCAGCGTCTCTTCATCTCATGCTCAGTACGTGGGAACTTTGGAATAAATTAGTCAGCTTTGGGATCTTTCTTTAGCATTGCCACGTGATCCTCCTTCCCTTCTTAGTCCTTGGTTGATTTGAGGGTTAACTCGACTATATGGAAGTTTATTCGGGTGCTGTTTTTTGGTATATTTGGAAAGTTAGGAACTCAGTTGTTTTCGAAGGAGTGAAACTTGATAGGTCCTCCCTACTCGTCATTGTTAGATTTAGGTTAGCAAAATGGTTCCTAGCCAGGTTTCCTCGCGTTCCTATCCAATCGGATTCGTTGATTGGAGATCCTTCCCTTGCAGACAAGAATTCTGTTTCAAAGGTTCAATGTAGGCCATTGATATGTTGGAGTCCATCCCAGTTGATTTCTTTAAGATGAATGTTGATGGAGCTGTAAGTTTTGACGGGTTGGTAGGAGGAATCGCTGGTATTTTAAGAGATTGGAAACGCTTCACTCTACTGACTTTTTCAGAAAGTGTTGGTCCGAGCCCTCCACCTTTAGCAGAATTGAAAGCCATTATAAAATGCATCGAGAGTTTTATATCTTCAGTGTGGGTTCCTGAGGGTAGACTGGTTGTTGAAAGCGACTGCAAGTCTACAGTGGAGTGGATTAAATCTCCTTCTACTGCTCCTTTCTTTAGTAACCTAGTCAAGGATATTGTGTCACTTGTATCAGCTAAGCCGTATATAGTTAGGTTGGTTCCAAGGGGTTGCAACTGTGAGGCTGATCAGTTAGCAAAAGAGGGTATTGGGTCATTGTAAGGGTTTTTTTTAGTTGTTCTTTGTGTTTTTGTAAGAACACTTGTTTTGGGTGTAATGTTTAAGTCTTATGTAATCTGGTTCTATTAATAAATTGAGATACTCTTTTCCTCCTTTCGCTAGTCGTTTCTTTCTTCTGGAAAAGGGACTACTATGAGGGAGGTTTTTAATGAGGCCTCCTACTTTTATAAAAAAAAAGTTAGAACAATGATATAGTGAACTTAGGATACTTCATTAATGTTAGGAGATACATTTCACTGGCTGGTAAGGTTTTTTATGGTTAATTTAGTTTGATGAATATCCTTTGCAGATTTATGGGCTTAAGATGCTTGTCAAGAGTTTTTTGCCCCATCGAGGGTGTCATATCAATAGACAAATTAAGTCATTGTTGGACATTTTGTTGAAGATGCTTCAGAAGGAGGATGTGGTTGATGATATCATCTCATGGTATGATTTCTAAAAGATGTACATTGTCTATTTCCTTACATCCACTTGGAATACTAAGGCAAAGGTTTTTTTGTGTAAAATAAAAACCTAGGATCACAACTTCCCTGGAAACATCACTAAAAGCTTCTAATACCTTAATTTTTCTCTTAATGAATGGAGAAGTCAATCTAGAATTCTAATGTAATTTATAAGTATCTTTCAAGTTGCATGTAAGCCTATACTTCTAACCCAACTCGCTAAATGTCTATGGTAACAGCAGAATGATACATTAAAAATGGATTGCAATCATTTTTGCATAAGATTAACATGTATATGTCTATTCCATCAATAGTTCTAATCATCAGGTTCATTATATGTCTTATGCTGCGTTTGGTAGAATTATTATTTTTTTCCTTATGTTTTAGCACATGAGTTAGCAATGAACAAACTTCGTAAACTTAAGTCACTCAAATGTGTTAATTTGAACAAAGGTAAGAGATATATATTTGTCCAGCTTCACATGAAATTTCCAAATCAATCTAAAAGGATGACTCAATCACTTTAAATTTATGAAGTTCAAGTTAAACAAAATTCTTGAATTCATAAAGAAAAGAAATCAAGCATTATAAAATTAGGATCCATTATAATTCTAGAAAACTAATCTAGTTAATGAAAAAAAGAAAGGGAAATTATTTGATACGTAGTAAAATTAAACTCCACAACCTTGCCTATTTTAATCCTAAACCTTATACCTTGAACCCAAACATCTAAACCTAAACCCTAAACTCTAAATGTGATAAATGGCATTCAAATAGGTAAGGTTGTGGAGTCTAAATTTTATGCTGCCTGTGTATCAAAAAAATATTCATCACAAAGGAGTTCTACCATAGTTAATATTACAACAAAAGAAATAAAAGGAGGTAGAAAAGAGAAACTGAAGGCTGTATTCTCTTTAGATCCTTGTAACTTTGTTTGGGCTTCTCTCCTTTTGAAACTAAACTTGCTTATATATCTTAAAATAACCCTAAGAGGTCTTAAAATAAAAGGTCAAAGCTCTATCAATGTATGAATCCCAAAACTTCAAAATTCAGAAACCTTGTGGAAAAAGATACTGTTGGTCGCCGCAGTGATGAGGCTCTGACATACTTAGATATAGGTTTTCCATGTTATACTAGGTTAAGAACCTAGCTCTAGCCCCATGCTACTTTTGGTGAATAGGGGATTTTTTCTTATATGATTATGTGGTAGAACAAACCTTTAGACTATTAGGTTTCTTGTTTCCTAAGACTCTATCTTATCTTCTAAGAAAGAGAGTTCCAATAAAAATAAGACTAATTCTAAAAGCAGCTGAAAATAAAGCAACTATTAATAAAACTTCAAATAAAAAACCGGCTGAAAAGAGTGGCAATTATGAAGGGGTTTTATAACGGCTGAAAAGAGCCCTAATCGGCTTCTTTCTACATAGATATTATGTTATTCTTTTGTTTCGGAGATTATTGACAACCTTTCCTCATTACTCATGCATTGGCTTTATGTTCTAATGCAGTGTAGATGACAGGGATTATATAAGACTGGCTGCTGCAAAATCTGTTCTCCAGCTTTCTAGAAGATGGGACCTACATATTTCTCCAGATATTTTTCGCTTCACAATTTTGATGGGAAAGGTTGGTAGTTTTGATCTAGCAATTTGAAGTCTAAGCACTTATCATGGACTCCTATTGCTAACCGAGTAAAACACGCCTCTTGAATTAAATATTTTTGTTTAATAATGGAATATAAGACTTTGTTTAAAACGTGACTTCAGTTTTCATGTTTCTTCCTGCTTGCCTCAGCTTTTAATTTTCTTGAAATGGTTAATAGTTGTTTCTTTTCGGTTATATCATTGTATTTCCGTTAATTACTTCTACTGCTTTGATTTTCCAGGATTCTTCTTCTTCTGTCAGGATATCATTTCTTGATAAATTACACAAGCTGTTGAAGGAACGAGTTATACCTATAAGATATGCTTGTGCTTTTATGCTGGCTACCGCTGATGGCTTCAAGGATCTACAGCATGTAAGCATTTCCGTTTTTTCTGATATATCTTGTAAATATAATCTATATTCTTTGCATTTTACTAATTCGTACAAGCTGATTTACCCTTCTAGTCATTCAAATATATGGAGTTTATCAAGGAATATGGTAGAGAAGCTCGAATACACCAAACATCTATTGTGCAGGAAGGGTCAATTATGGTCTACCCAGCATACTTGGTGGTATTCTTGATCCATGTGCTTGCGCATGATGAAGACTTCCCACCTGAAGGTTGTCAGGATGAAGCATTATATGCTCAATTTTGCAGGTAAATGTTTTTCGGAAGTCAAGTTTTGTATTCCGGTTTTCCTCAAACTGAGCATGGATGATACCCTTGCCAATTTGGTCATGTTATTTTTTTCCCGTTTTGCAGTCCACTTCTTTTGTTCTTACACACATTAATCAACTCTAATAACATTGATGAAGATATGAATCTTATCAACGATGCTGCTTTCAATTTGTATTATATATTTCAAGCTATTAAAAGAGCGAAGGATGCTGATGATGCTCTGAGAACTCCTGTGAGACTTTAACTTCTTTGATTTCTTTGTTGGGTAACTAATGTAGTTCATTTCAACCCAACAATGCTTTGTGAATAAGGAAATTTCTTACAATGCAGAGGCTGCACTTTCTAGCCAATGTTGGAATTTCTGGTGTAAATTCATTTTATCAGAAAGGCATCTCCTCTTTACCCAGACCAGGAAAGATCTTGCTTCCATCATCATTGTATAAAATAAATCATATGGAAAATGAAGAGGCAAGTTCCGGATGGCATGTTTCCTCTTCTGCAGTTAAAAGATTCTGGCAAAATTCTAATTTAGTTTTGTGTCCAGGCTAATTTGAGTTTTCTTACTCAAACTTTTGTTGCGAGGGTCATTCACATTTTCAAGTCTCAAATCTCTCTGGTGCGTATGAGGTTGTTGATATATGATTGGCATGATTAATATACTGATGAATTTTATATTTGAATGCCATCCATGTGCCTGTGCATGCACACATACACGCAAACACATGCAAGTATTTCAATTGGAGATTGTTGATTGCATCTATGTTACAGCCAGTTGGATCTGTTCATAAACGTGGTCGGAAGTGTCACGAGAATGATATTTTTAACATGCTATCACATAAGCGTGAAGATTTTTCAACTCGTGGGGCACTTGTGCATAAAAAACCTACAAGGCAGGATATCAGTCTGGGACATAGGCGAATACGTGCTGTTTCTCCAAATGCATTGGGATCTGTTAGATCACACAATAAGGAGCAGGAATGTGGTGCATCTAACAGTTCTGAGTCAGCTTTAGAAAAAGGGAAGCCCTTTTCTTCTTCCAATTCTTTCACTCAGAAAGCTTCTCAGATGGAACCAGAAGTTCCAACTCAGAAAGTTGAAGGATGTAGTGCCTCGGAGGGAAATGTTGGTGCAGATAAAAGCAACACTGCTGAAGCCTCCAATAGTCACAAGGTAAAGCTCAACATTCCATTTAGCTCAAAAGTAAGATCTTTCTCTGACTGACACGATTGTAGCTTTAGCATCTCTGCCTTCTGCTATAAGTATACTATATCTATATATATTGGCCAATAACTAACCGTATTTTGAACTAAGCAGGAAATGGGTACCGGAAATAAGGCATTAGTTGGACAGCGGATCAAAGTATGGTCTACCTATGATAACTGGTAAGTCTTTTGTTCAAGTATGTACTTCTGCAAGTTTTGAAGTTTGTGCAGATTTTAGTTTGATTTTATTTTATCTTTATTTTTCAGTTTCTATACGGGCACCGTTGATGACTTTAATCCAGTAAACAACACACACAAGGTAAATGCTTGCAAATATTGTTATTCAATGGGGGTACTTGTTCTCTTATAGAAATTTTAGGTGCCGCTTAGGAACTGTGTGGAATTTAATTTTACTCGATTTGTTGATTTTTATTTATTTGGTTTGTGTCTAGTGTTTCCAAGAAATTGTGAGATTTCTTTGATTTAGAATTGAATGTTCAGTTTAGCTATGAGAAAATATTTTCTTTCTGAAAGAATTTGTTTTATCCATAAAATGTGATATACATGCATTAGTGAATTTCTTTACATCTCAGACAATGGGAAAAGAACCTCAAATGAGAAGGGCAACATACTTTGCTTTTCCAACAGTAGGATGACCCTATTGTTTTGATTAGATTTGTTTTCTTGCAATTGACAGATCATGTGTGATAGTGGGGAAGTTGATATATTATGCTTGGACAGTGAGAGCTGGGAGACGATAAGTGACTGTTCCTTGACGGATAGGGTAAGTGTGAAAGATAGAGTGTTTCTTTTGAGCTTCAAATTGTTAAGCATGTGTTTGTGTTTTAAAGATGTATAGGAATTGGATTTGTGTCCACTTCCATAAATACGTCAGTCTAGTTAGAATTAAATTTGCTCTGACCTCAGACTAGAGAACTGAAATTAATTATATTCTTTCGACTCTATGAATGATGGCAAATTAGCCAAATTGGGAGGAGGGCAGGGGGTGTTGCATTAGTTAGAACCTGGATATGGTTTATGCCTTAAATGGCTGATAACCACCAAACCAAGCGGTTATTGGAATAATAATCCTGTTACACTGAGAATAAGAAACAGCAGTAAAAATAATATTTACAAAATACAATGACTTAATCGCTGTCCAATCCTACATGATTTTCCATCCTTGATTTTATTATATTAAACTTGTTCTGTCCATTTTTTGCATGAAAGGAGATTCAACCATCAGATAAGCCAAACGCCTTGCATTTGCGGCAATGGTAAGTTGATCTATAATTTTTTTGGCTATAATGAACTGCATCTTGCTTTTCCCACCACCCATTCAATTGTTCCGTGAAATTATTATTGAGCATATTGCTTATATAATTTCCTTTGTTTGTATACTTTATCATGCAAATTAATCCTACTATTTTGGACTCCAATTGTTTCTGCTGTTTAACAATGCCTAAACTTTGTTCGATTTGCCTTTGATAGTAATCTTGTTTCCATTATAATAAAGTCGCAACTACCAGTCAAGTTGTGAAGTACTTTATTCTTTACTCTTACTTTACTAAGGATTCTTTTTTGCTGAATATTTCATGAATGACAACAGATACACAAATAAAAGCTTATGTTTTCAGTATGTCCTGATTTATGGATATTATACAACTCATTGCTGTTTTCTGCTATTTTTTTTGGTTGCATTCTGCTGTCAATAGTGTCAAAGAGACAGCTGTTAAGCTGATAAATGATTCCAGGCAACAGTCAAAGACAAAGTTAAATATGGAGGACAGTAAGGTTCATTGCAGAGGTAATTTAGCTTTACATTTAATAATATTATTATTATTTTTATTTGAAACTCTTGCCTGTTCCTTACATGTCGGCCATTAAAGGGCTTTTGTAATATTTTTAAATTTATAGAAAGGTGATTAATTTTATGATCCAGAAAAGAGAAAGAAGGAAGAGAGATCATCCAGAAATTCATCAGTATCAGAAGTTATCAATATAGACGAAGATCGTGTAAGTGCACCATTTTTACATTTTCTTCTTTTTTTAATATATGTTTCTTAAACAAGGAAATACTGTCATACATTTTTTTGGAAAAAAAATATTGGCTGCTCTGTGCACTGCACAGACCGTTTATATTCAAAATAAGTATTGGTTTGTTTGTGATTGACCAGGTTGCAAGAACTCGGAGACGAAAAGCGTAAAGTGAGATGGTAAATGTCAAATGCAATGGCCACTGATTTTACTCGTGCCTGCTGTAATCCCTTTCTACCGATTGCTTTGCTCTTTCTTTTTTAAATATAGTGTGGGTGTATCTATTATCAGTAAATATGGTACATAATATCACCACTAGTAATTATCCTTTCTGTTTTAAAGGTGGTACTTGTTTGTATGATGGTCTGCTAAAAGTAGTTTGATTTTGGTCTACTTTATTAATTAATTATGCCTTCCATTAACATTATTTTTTTATTGTTCAAAAGCATTTGACAGTGCCCCTTCAAGTGAAAAAAGTAAAGTTAAAATGCTAAACAATCAGTTTCTTTTTTTAAGTGTTTTTAGCTCTTGGAGAATTTAATTTTGATATGAAATTATAAAATTTTCTTGTTTTTATATTGGGTAATACAATTATTTTGGATACGCAGTTCACTTTAAATTGTAAAGACATACATCTATTTTTCAATATGTAAAGTGGTTATACACATTTTCTATTTTGAAATTTATATAAAACATGTAACATAATATGTGGATTTATAAAGATTATGTTGCATGTGATTTTACTTTAAAAAACTTAGTTTATACATTTAAATTAAGTTTTGCAAATATATATATATTAATTGTTTTGAAAGTATTTAACATTTTTTATATTCTAATTTTGATGAATTTAAATACTAGTTTTTTATTTTTTTTTTCAACGTCATGTTTACATGGATATTTTAGTTTCTCACATATTTTTGCGAAAGTAGTATTAAACATTTGAAATCAAGAAATTATATATTTTCCAATATTTTTAAAAATAATTAAATTATATATAAAATTTTAACATTTTTTAAAATAATTTTAAATCATATTTTTCTATTGAATAGATAATTTCTCATTCGAAAAATCTGAGACATCATTGTCTTTCTCTTTTTATTATCACAATACTATAATATTTTGTTCACTATTTATCATTTTCAACTCATTTTATTTCTATCATTAGAATAAAGGGTATCATTTATTGGTTACGAAATTGCCTTGCCTGGTCCTAGCTGGTGGGAAATTATTGGAAAAAATTTCCCCTAAATGATTGTGCTCTGCTTAATCTTGACTTTGATTGATTATCTTCCCATTTGGCAGTACACATCATTATATTTTGGTAAGCAAATTAATACCCTTTAGTTTTATAATCTGTTACTATTAATCTATCAAATACATCAACTTAGAAATCATTGGTAATATTGTAAGAAATTAATTTCTAATATTTATTTTAAATTTTAAATATATATAATAATAATTTTTACTTTTAAAATAATTGTTTAATCTTAGTTATTAAAAAAAACACTTTCTTGATGATGCTAAAGAAGTAAACATTACACGCATACAGAAACTTTAAGGCAATAAAAACAAAGTAATAAATCAAATCAATCACAGCTTATATTAGGAACTTGACATATAAACAGAATGAGGTGCAATTTCTCTTTCAATCTTATAATTTTATATCAATATATATGTTATGCAAGTACAAGAAGAGCCATTATTCATCTATGGGGCATAGAACAAAACTGTTCTTCCATCCAATGGTTGAGTTGGTCTTATATTTGTTTCAAATCCCTGAAAAAAATGTTAATATACAATTAGAAAATGTGAAGAATAAAAAAATCTACTAAATTTAAGTAAAGTTTTAAATCAGTTGAATTCAATCTTTTTATTTGGATTCGATATGTCTTATTTATTTAATTGAGATTTAAAAATATGTATTCATGATTCTCAAATTAAGTAAACACTTGCATCGTGAACAGCATCCCTTAGGGCCTTTACTTGTTCCTTAGAAACT
The DNA here is from genome assembly GCF_006381635.1 of Hibiscus syriacus. NCBI lineage: Eukaryota > Viridiplantae > Streptophyta > Magnoliopsida > Malvales > Malvaceae > Hibiscus > Hibiscus syriacus. The sequence goes on along the minus strand of NW_024062857.1, from coordinate 402,067 downwards.
GTCTTCACCTAATAAAAAATCACAAAAAAATTAATTAATTAGCGTTGAATCATCTATTGGAGCAAATTAACAAAAACCAATGAATATATATGTTTATATAAAAATATAAAAATATAGGTTTTTGTTGAGTTATTATTCGATTCACATGCGATATAAAATTATTATAATCTTAAATCGATTATACCTCTAAAATTCTAAAATTTAGTTTACACAACTTATGCGTCAAATTTTGTATTTGCATAATAATATGAAAAGGAAATACCTTTTGGATAAGTGTCCAAACAACACCTTCAGTACATGGAGGAACCGTAAGTGAACCAATGTATCTGAAGTACTTTCTGCCGTTAAATTTGATATCCCTTGGATTAATAATTCCCAAATTTTCCTCTTCTTCTCCTACTGTTTTTATGTCGTGGAAAAGCTGACAGCAAGAAAATTTAAAACTCAATTAAGAGAAAGCAAGTATTAAAGATTTCAATGAAGCTGTTGAGCAGGCATACCTTAGTGAGGAAGGGATCAGGTCGACCATATTTATAAAAAACTGAAATAACTGCCATCTCTCCACTGGCACTTCTGTGAACCATATGGAGTTCCATCTGATACCTGTTTAACAAAATAACATTAGCGACAGAGCCTGGAAAAGTGCTCGTCAGGTATTTTCAAATTCTTGGCCTAGAAATATTTGTATCGGATAATGTCTGTTTTGCTGTATTTTGGCGATGTTTATAGAAGTTCTGAATACTCTTTTTCTTTTCCGTTGTCTCGATTGAATTATGAGGGATTTTTAACAAGGTCTCATTTAAATTATATTAATTATGTATGTGTACGTAGAAGTGAGAAGATAGAAATATACCTGGTTCCATTGAATGTGTGTTCGGATGGTGAATGCCAATGACACTGAATCAGTTTATAATCGGTGCCGTTTACGGTAATTTTGCCAGCATCTCCGTCCCACCTTATCTGATGGTGAATCCATATTGAGAATGTTGGTTATCAAATCATTAACGTGAAGGACGATAACAATGAATGGAATTAAACACAAATTGACCTTAATATCATGTCCACGGTTCTTGAGAACAGCAGGGACAGGTTTGTAGTTCTTTTTCAACTTCCCCAGACTAGGAACAACTCGCAGTTTTCCATTGGGAACGTCTATAGGAGATTGAAACTTTCCAGTCTCACAAAGTTTCCAATGTGGGTCTAATTGCCCCCATTCCTTTGGCCCCTTACCAGTTCCTTCTATGTACGTAAATACAGTTTCATCCTCTGCCCCCCAAAATAAAAACATGCACGTCAAGAATAGATGATATTGAAAGTAATACAAACAAGGGAAAATGAAATTCAAATTCAATAAAAAAAAATCAGATATTATGTCTTATGAAGAATTGATAATAATCAAACAAAAAAGAAACAAGTGAAAGATGAAACCTACCAACTTCATCAGAAGATGCAATGGCTATTAGCAAAAAGAAACAAAGAGAAGATATCAAGAGAGTGGGGAAAGTGATGCTACGAATCCACTCCATATTTTATCTTCTCTTTGTTTCAATTTGCTCACAAACATTCCTTTGCAATGGAGAAATTTATAGTGCTAATACGACGGGCTTCTGTTTGTTTCTTTGCTTTTTCTGTTTTTCTAATTTTTAACCATTTCGGTGAAATTGTTTGGTGGTTCACTATAATTTTTAGTAAGAAATTTATGGATAGGATTTCTCATTGATAGAAAATATATTTTTTTGTTTTCTATTTTTATTTTTAGAAAATAATTTTTATTTTTAGTTTTATGAAAATTGGAAAATATAATTGGTTAATTGAAATGAAAACGTGTTTTTAGAAATAAAAATACTAAATGGGTAAAGTATAAAAATAGTCCCCGAACTTTTAGGGCACTTGCATTTTGGTCACCCAACTTTCGAAACTTGCATTAAAATAATCGAATTTTTAGTTTGTTTTCAGTAAGGTCTTTGCCGTTACTTTCCGTTAGTTTTGCTGATGTGGCACCTATCCCCTATCAACCCCCTTCTTCTTTTCTCCTCCTCCTCTCACACCTCCGTCAACGGTGGCTCACACTGTCATCACCATCGTCACAGGTGTCGCCTCCCGACCACACCTCATCCCTTAATTCATACTCATTGTCCACTGTTCATCCCAAATCGAGAGAAAACCGTTCGAACACCCATCCCTAATCTTTGTCGTCACTCACCGGTACCAGTAGGAGCGCTGCTCCATTTCGACCAAAACCCTGCTAGCCACTTGTCGAGACTCACCTTTGTTCGCCGTAGAGAGGGCCCCGAATCTAGTCGAAAAGCCCCAATGTCCCTTTTTTGTTTTAATTGATTTTTGGTCGATTAGGTCGTCCGTTCGTCATACCGTCACCACTGTTGGAGTCCTCACACCATTTCGATCAAAACCCAGTTGGTTGTGCCTCCTCGCCTCGTCTCTCCTTCGCCCGTCGTTGGTTAAGAAGAAGGAGAAAGAGAAGAAGGAGAGGAAGAAGAAGAGGGTTAACGAGGGGTTGACGTGGGTTAGGTGCCACGCTAGCAAAAAACTAATGGGAGGTAACGACAAAGGCCTTACTGAAAACGAACTAAAAGTTCGATGATTGTATTGCATGTTTCAAAAGTCGGGTGACCAAAATACAAGTGCCCTAAAAGTTTGGGGACTATTTATATACTTTACCCATATTAAAACTGTGTGTGGTATAAATATTTTTTAAAATAGAAATGAATAAATAATTACTAAATAATTAAATTAAACTATAATAATAAAAAATATGATTCAACAAATGAAAGTTTTGAAATTAATAAAAAAAGAATAATTTTTTACTTTTAATAAAAATAATAAGTAAATGTGTTTCAAAAGAAATAACTATTGTGACTTCATCATGATTATGTTTATTTTGAATTTTGAGTTATGTTTATAATTAATCCATAATGATAGCAATTTTTTCTTTGACTTGAGTCATTTAAGTACCTTGTGATATATAAAGAATTAGACGATAACTTTAATCAACGCAATTATTAAATATCACGTTAATAAAAACTCTAATGTCATGAACCATTCTTTCCATTCAACACATATAAACGTAAATAGCATAACATTGGAGGAACCTACCAATACAGTTTAAGAAAGGTTTTGATTTCTATTTTAAAATGGTATATGCTTTGATGCAAAAAGACAAAAATCAACAATATTTGTATCAAGAACGTGGACCTCCATCGATCCTTTATGGGGCAAGCTTTTTGTTGACTGTCTACGTAGCGGATTTAATAATAAACGTTTTTTTTAATTAATCACTTGTATTCGATGTATTGATCGATGAATTTAAATCGGATCTTACAATAGTGAGGGAGACCCTTCCAATCCAAGTTATTGTATCCGCAAATATCATGCTTCAAACTGTATCCTTACTTAAGGGATCTAATGCATCATCCCACTATACCAACTGATTATTGGTTAATAATGGATTTTTTTTATAATCAGGAATGCTTCTGGACATCTTCTCAAAGATGATGCAGTCGGTTTCCAAATCCAAAAGCTCGAGATCTATGTGGATCTTTTATAATTCTTCCACTGCTTCTGCCTTTGTCGACGGCCAGCTATCACAGCCGAACACAACCTTTAATGAACCGAAAAGAAAGACGATATATACAATTGTTATCTGAATGTAACACCCCAATTTATGGGCTAAATTTTAGAAATTTTAAAGTATTGGATTTAATTGGTAATTTGGAAGAAAATTGCGTATTAAATTGTAAGATTTCAAAGTTAGTAGACCGTTTTAAGAAATACAAAAAATTCAGTGGCTAAACTCATAGTTTAACCATTTTTCTTTTGGAGGTATTATAAACCCATTTCCCTTCCTAGTTTCCCTCCCCCTTCAACCATCATTTGAACGCCGATCTACTCGTCGTCCGACCTCCGATCGACGAAGCGAAACCACTATCGTGTTCGTTGTCGATCGAGGAACAAAACTCCTCAAATCTTTCGTCGTGATTCGTCGCCGTTCGTCGTTAATTTTAGTCGGAAGTATCGTCGGTAATAACTCAGTTTCAGTTGGTTTTTCGTCGATTCACGACGATCCGGTCATCCGTTTACGACACCTCCCGCACCATCGTGTTCCTTGCATCGTTTCGAGTCCATCAATGTTTTCTGTTTCTCCTTCGTCGTCAGCGCATGGAGAGGTGAGACTGTCAAAGTTTCTGACGTTTTGGAATCGATATCTTTGCCGTTCAAAATTGTAAACCGAGCTTTGTAAGTGCCTCAAAATCGCTTAAAATAATATTTAGGAATTTTTTCGGGAATTTTCTGACACCGGGTTACTGTTCACACGTCGCACGTGCCACCCCCCGAGAGTGGGCATCGTCTAGGTGATAATTTTACAATTAATTTCTGTTTGGGTGCTATTTGTGTAAAATTCGGGTGTTAATTTAGTAAATATTTACAGAATATGGCTAATTTGGTAATTAATTTCTGCTAGGGTGATATTTGTGTAAAATGGTCGACTGTTGACCGTTGACCGGCGTTGACCACAGTTGACTAGAACTTTGACCGGCGTTGACCAGGCATTAAACGACCTTTGACTTCGACCGAGTATACCTATCATAACATTTTTTGACGTTCCAAATCCGATTCTGCAATCTGTTTTTCGAAATTCGGACTCGGAGGTCTCGAAATTGCCAGTCAAACCCGTTAACTTTGATTTTGACCGAAAATTCAAGATTTTCGAAAAGTCATATTTTATGTTTTCGATCATGAATCCGAATCCGAAGTCCGTTTCGCTAAATTCGAAACCGGTAAGTTGGTTTTAACTGATTTATCATCCAATTCGATCCGTTTTTCAGAATTAAGTTCCGTTTTTTATGTAATTTTTGTTGATATGGATCCGAGAAATATTGAGAGTTGAATTAAAGATCAAAAGCGTTCGAATGGAATTTATATGGTCGATTAGTATGGCACGAAAATCGAGGTAATATTTTACTACCTCTTTATGCTTTATGGAACATGTGAAAATTGGCAAATGCATGAATAAGATAATGTTGGTCACTTTTGTAGAGTTGATTAATTTCTACACTCGATCTGAATACGGTAAAAAGGTTTAGTAATTGATTATGGAGCAGATGACTTTTATAAGAGATTGAGAGATTGTTAGAATTAAATTACAAATTTTGTTATTAGTGATAAAGGAATCAGCATTGAATTTGTAACTTATATTTTATATCAACAAAGGTTAAATACGAAAGATACTCAAATGAGAAATTATGAGAATATTCTGGTTGGGTAAAATTACGAAAATACCCTTATGTTGTAGGATGACAAGAATTGTCCCTGGAAGTTGGTTAATAACTCTGAAAAGACATATTGATCCGGTAAAAATTACTGATGTGCATAAGAAATGTTAGTTTTGCCTAGGAAATGCAGATAACCGGTTTTTAACCCTAAAAGGGTTTGAGCAAGATGCTAGAAGTCTGTTAAGGAATTATTTCAAGATCAGAGAATATTCGAGAAAGCAATTAACCATAGGATCTTTAAATTATAATTATTTTCGTTAAGAGCTAATATCGAAATTATCTAGCTAAGAAATTACGAAAATGCCCTTGAGAGGTAAAATAGTCTGAGTTGACCCTGAAGGAGAAAGTGCTTTGAGGATTTGTACTTAACTCGATTAAGTACGAATTTAATTGTTAAGATCATGTCTTTGTACAGAAAAATTTATGATATTCCGTTTGTAAAATCTGAGAAGGCACTTGACCCGAAAATATTCGAGTAATGAGTAAATACCTGAAGAATAATTTATCGGGGGTATTCTGCTGTCAGAATTGTTTGAAATGACTGAAATAAATGATAAGATTGAATTTAATAGTAAGATCGGACGGAAGAAAATGATTAAAATACACTGAATCTGTAAAATGACCAAAATACCCCTGTAATGGAAATGACCCAAGTATACCACCAAGCTCAGGAATGATGGGATATCCTCGAGCTCCGTAATGATTGAAATAAAACTGAACACCAAAATGACCAAATTACCCTTATGGCCTAAACTAAGTAAATGTCTTGGATTAATTAAGGAATTCAAATAAGCATAGGTGTTGGACTACCTTTAAAAGTAATGGAACATAATTTAAGTGAACATATCAACCCTAAAGCTATGTCAATACCTGAATGGCATAGGTATTACTGGAATGCGTGTCCGTCTTCTCAAGTTTGGCTCGATGATAAATTTTGGAAGTATTCAGCTCAGCTCAACTCTAGATCTCATTCAGTACTAAGAATTGGACGTTTGTTAGACAAATCAACCACGAAGACCAAATTGAATGGAACAGAAGTGCAACATGTATCTGAAATTCAGTAACGTTTGAATTACTCTGGAAAATCCCGAAGTAACTGGAATAGACTTGAATGCTAAATGAACTAAGTAACCTCAAGGACTAAAGATTAAGTAAGTGATTTGGATGAGTCTGGAAACGTTAATGAACATACATGTTGTAATGTTCTTATGGATCTTGAACTACAAATCAAGCACGTCAGCATTTCATGATATAATGGGAGCGTGAACATAAAATAAAGACATTGGAAGATTTATTCAGCGATGATTCTGAAGATTATATATGGACTAGAATTTGTGGTATTAAAGTGTAAATACCCTGTAAGGACAATGAATTGACCAGTCGATAAGCATTAATTATGGGAGATATTCATCTGAAGTTGTTTGATAATGAAATCAATCGACATAAACTGTAAATGTCATGAATCTTCATTTCTTCCTTATCAGCCCAAGTCATATTCTGAATAACTGATGATTTCGTTAGTTATTGAACTCTTCCTATAGTGATTCTAAATTTCGATATCATATTGGTATACTGAAGATTCATGTTTCTCTACCTGCTAAGATTATACAGCACCTCTGAATAATTTCTGTAAACTCTGGTGTGTTCCCTAATCACTTGGATATTTACCTAATTTTCGATTTGATTTCTATTATAATACCTGACCTGGATTCTGATTGGATACGTGACCTGGATTCTGATCGAATACTTGACCTGGATTTTGATCTGATACTTGACCTGGATTATGTTTTGATTTTTGATATATCCGTTTACGGACGGAACATGTTTTATTTAGGGGGTAATGTTGGAGGAAGTATACCTGGAGGCTCTCGGCTGTGTGCTCAGGGCCTTACTTACCGGCTCCTTGGTTGTGTGCTCAGGACCTTACTGGACTTGACGGTGGGTGTATGGTTCTGGGGAACCTACACATTTTGGACTTGACGGATGGGGGTATATATATATATGTTTTAAAAAGATCTGAAAAGTTACATGGTTTTTTGGAACACACTAGAAAACCTATTCTGAACCTAAACATCCAAATATTTTCCATCAGAACTGAATACTATCTGTTAATACCTGAAATATCAATGGGACCTCAGCTCAGCCAAAGAAATATGTAAATATCTGAACCAATAAGGAAAAATACGTTTATCTGTATCTGCACGTTCATCAGCATCATCTGATAGTTCTGTATTACTAAGCTTTCCAAAGCTCACTATGTTACTCATCTTTGCAGGTTAAAAGAATCGTACCAGTATATCTATCGACTTCAGTAAAGGAGTTCTTCCGGTGTTGGTTGCAGAGTATGGTACATGTGATTAGGGGGCATGTAATTGTATTTTGATTTATATACGAGTCTGAAAATCTATTTTATTTTCGCATACTGATAAATCATTTTATATGATACATGTTTTAATAAAAGTTTTAAATTTTTCGCTATTTTTATAGTGGGTCGCTCCGGCGGCCCTAATGTGACACTCCAGATCGGATCGGGTTACCTACATCGGTCTGAGGAGGACTGAAAATATAAAATAGTGTGTTTGTCGCTTTTATTCTCTTTTTTGTACAAGTTTTGGAGCATTGCAATCGAGAAATAATATGACAAAAACACAGTGTGACCGTAAATGGAAGCGAATTCTTGGAAAGTGCCGCCATTGCTTTCTTGTAAATGGAGAAATGTAATGACGGACACAACGATTTTAAAAGCCGAAGGGTATGATCCCATATATATTAAGCTCCTCCTTGGTTACGAAAATTTTTCCTTGGCACCAATTTCTGCTATCTCAAAGGTATGTTCATTGATTCCTTAGGTTAAACTTTTACTTTGTTTTTTCCTTTTCCGAGCTGGGTTGAGTTTTGGAGAACTGACGTTCGAGGTGTCTGGAAATTGTCCAAATGATTCTTGTTTGATTAAATTTGAGGACGTTTTATCAATGGGGTTTTGTAGTTTTGTATTAGGAAAAATGAAGTTTATTTCTCTTTTACCGAAACTTAGAATTAATCATCATGTTTATAAACAAATACATAATTTTATGTTAAAGATATAAAAACTTAGGGGACGAATTTATATAGTTTTAAGGGTAAAATAAAATTATTTATTTGATTTTTGTAGAGATCCAAAATATGTCATTTCGATGTAAATTGTCGTGTTATCACACCGTTTATGTTTTAACGTATGGGTGACCAAAGAATAATTCAAAACTTAAGTGATAAATTAAATATTAGTAGTGGCGAGGATAGGAGTGAGGTAAAGTTGAGTGATAGAATACACACTTGTTTAACTCTCCAAAGGATCAATTGCCAACTATGGGGACAACAATAACAAGTAAAGAATTCTTGGTTGATGAAATGACATGAACAACGAACTGACCCAAATTAACCAAGACTGTCGAGTTCAATCCCAACTTCCATTCTTCAGAAACTAATTTATCTTAAATATTAAAGTAAAAGTAAAACATAGTTTGTCTGATATAGATCTGCCTTCTCCAGTTCCAGGGTTGAAGCTTTACGGATCAGGCGGATCAAGTTCTATACATTGACCCTCAAGTCTCAATCTACAACTATAACAAGATCCTCTCCATTTTTCTTTTCCCTCAAAGGATAATCTAAGTAAGGTGCATTTATTAATTTCCCTTCTTATCTCTATATCTTCTTCTTCTTTCCCGAGTCTATTGGAAAACATTCAGTTTAGTTCATTTGCAGTGCAAGCTTTCATTGGAAAACGCTGCTATGGCTGCTGACAGTGTTCCACTTCCCAAAAACCTTGATTACTGGGTTATGGAGTTTGTATACGAGTCCAAGAGATTGTGGCATATTGCCGGGCCGGCAATTTTCACAGCAATTTGTCAGTATTCATTGGGAGCCCTCACCCAGACTTTTTCCGGCCAACTTACTGAACTAGATCTTGCTGCAGTATCCGTCGAGAACTCCGTCATAGCTGGACTTGCTTTCGGTGTTATGGTACGTCTCTTTGATTTTAGAAGTTCTCCCCTAATATAAGATCGTCCGTCCGTCCGTTTTTATAGAAATGATTGGTCTTATCCGATTTAATTTTGTGACAGTTGGGAATGGGGAGTGCATTGGAGACTATATGTGGTCAAGCATATGGTGCTGGGAGGCTAAAGATGTTGGGCATTTACATGCAGAGATCTTGGGTCATTCTATTGATCACAGCATGTTTAATCTCCCCCATTTACATTTGGTCGCCTCCAATTCTTAAACTGTTTGGTGAAACCACTGAAATCTCCAATGCTGCAGGTCCGGGAACGAAACAAATTTGACACTAAAATAAAATCGATTAACAAAATTAATAACACGGTGAGGTTGTTTGCATGCAGGTAAGTTTGCTGTATGGATGATGCCACAGTTATTTGCTTACGCTATGAACTTTCCTATACAAAAGTTCTTACAAGCTCAGAGCAAAGTAATGGTGATGGCTTGGGTGTCTGCACTGGTATTGGTTCTTCATGGCTTTTTTAGCTGGCTGCTGATACTTAAGCTCCATTGGGGCTTGACCGGTGCAGCTGTGAGTTTGAACGTATCGTGGTGGCTCATAGTTATTGGAGAGTTGTTGTACATTTTTATTACCAAGTCGGATGGTGCTTGGTCTGGTTTCTCGTGGCTAGCATTTGTGGATCTATTTGGTTTTTTCAAGCTTTCTTTGGCTTCTGCTGTCATGTTATGGTGCGTTTCTTTTTCTCTTTTCTTTTGTTTCAGATTATGTTCATCTTAATCATGGTATAATTATCAGGTTTTGATGTTTATAACAGTTGTGGTGCAGCTTGGAGTTTTGGTATTTAATGGTGCTGATAGTCATAACAGGTCTCCTGCCCAACCCTATGATAGAAGTTGATGCCATTTCAATTTGGTACGTATTCCATTATCTATCCTTACATAACGAGATAATTTCGAACATGAAAATGGAAAAAAATGCTTAATACACTTTTTGCCCCCTCACATTTACCTGTCTTCTTTCTTGCCATTTTATGTTCCTTTTAGTCATTAGTACTCCCAAAGACGAACAAAGTCAGAATACTAATTTAGGAGTAAATTATAATTAATAATAGAAAATAAAAGGTAAAATTAAATATACTAAGAAGCCTAAATAGGTATTTATTTATATTTTTTTAATAAAAAGGGGTATAATTTCGCCCCTAAGTGCCCCTAACGATTAATGTCGTCACTTAAATTGTTCCCAAATTGTTAACATTCCATTAAAAAAATTGACGAGCAATATCACGCCATGTCAGCGTCACTTTGACAAGGTCAAATCCATCTGATTTTAATGAATGAGTAAATAAATATATTAAGTCTCCCAAATTTTCTTTTTTTCTCAATTTAACCCCTAAAAAATCTATTTGTGCCTAAATTGGCCCCTATTTCGTTATGGATTCATTAGTTAATATGAAATACTAAATAAAAATAAAAAGTATTATAATACTGTAAATATTTTTCCTTTTCTTTTGTCGTTTGATCTCAACAAATCCGTAATTTTCTCAAGAACAAAGTCCGCCTCTCTCATTCGGAGACGTCTTTGAATAATGACGACTCTACAGTGATCATCAAGGGAGGCTTGGTAAAACGTCAGCAGGATTCAGTGTTTGACCCGACCCGGTTACACCAAATCCGTTTACTGGTGCATCCAGTAGGTCCAATTTGAAACGCTTTCTCTGAACATATTTCCTAAAATTCTTGAACATTTTGGATAAAAAAATAAATTAAAAGATTTGATTGACTTATCAAAATAAAGATTAGATTTTTTAACAGTGGTGATTTTTGAGGTTTCAATGGTACTACTTGCACCAAATCAATTCTCTATACCTAGAAAAATAATAAATTGATTAATAAATAATATTAATTGAATACTAAATCCAAATAAAATAATAATATTACTAATAATAGATATCATGTTAAATTATAAAATATAGAAATGAAAAAAGGTTAAATTAGGTACGAATAAAATTTTCAAGAATTACACCGAATAAAAAAACATGAGAAATTTGGCATGTCGTTTACCCTTTCAATTAACTCGAACGAATTTAACTTTATCCTGACACTGTCATGACAAAATTTTATTAACCGACACTTTTTACGAGGGATCTTAATAATTAGGGGCAATTTGAGTAATAATAAACATTAGGGGCACTAATTATAAAAAAAATATAAAATACTGAGACGAGAAAACAAATAAATATTAAGGGACAAAAAGCGTATTAACACCCAAAAAAAAATAACAAAATGTTTTGATACATAACAAGAAAATGGATATAATTTTTAATAGTTTGAAGTGATTATAAAATAATATCTATTTAAAAATTTTTACAGTTATTGATAACACATACACCCTGTAATATAACTGTTTGCGAATACAAAAATTGAAAAAGCAGCTTATAAAGTGTTAATAGCAGTGGTACAAATTACCTTTTGCTCAACTCGATCTCATTTTCTCCAATGTCCAGCATGAACATAAATGGATGGGACGCAATGATTGCAATTGGGTTCAATGCTGCTATAAGGTGAATTTTTCTTTGTTTAAATAATGAACTGCTCTATAATTGAACTAAGAACTTAACAGATTATTATGGTGTTAACAGTGTGAGAGTATCAAATGAACTTGGAGCTGGAAATGCTTGGCTTGCCAAATTTTCAGTGCTGGTTGTTTCCATGACATCTATGAGCATTGGGATTGTTTGCATGATTCTGGTGTTTGCCACCAAAGGTTACTTCCCTATCCTCTTCACCACCAGTAATGCAGTAGCTCAAGAAACTACTAAGCTAGCTCTATTATTGGGAGTTACGGTCCTCTTAAACGGCCTCCAACCGGTCTTATCCGGTGAGTATCCGCTATGTTTTCCCTATTTATTCTTCATTTTGCTTGAAGTAACTATGTTTTAAATCCGTGTTCAATAAATATTCTTGTTATACCTTCTCTTAATCCTTTTTACAAGTCGCATTTCTGTTTTCACTCCTTCACCAACCGAAGCTTCCGAAATGACTCCTCCTCTGATCGTATCTTATGGATGCCCATATTCTTCGATCAACAACAACCTTTGATATAATCTCTTATAGATTCACATGATCTAACACAACCAAATCATTTACTATCAAACGGAAATATCTGTTCAGCTTGTCAGCCTATAAATAGTCGTCATGATACTAAGTCTAACACCAACATTAATAGTCGTAATGATACCAAGTCTAACACCAACATTAATAGTCGTAATGATACCAAGTCTAACACCAACATTAATAATCGATATAAAACCTTTCGTGCAAGGCTAAGAATGAGGATTTCACTTCTTTTTCCTCTCACTATGTGAAAAAATAGGACACAATTTATCAAAGACTGACCTCTTACTGTATAATCACTATCCAAATTAAAAAGAGTGAATCATTTATAGTGATCATAACCTAAATATTACCGGCAACAATTCTAATATACAAAAGATTCTCTGAATACATCTATGCTTGTATCTGATGTGAACATTTGAATCCGAATAACAGAACTGTTTGATTCCTTTTCAGGTGTTGCTGTTGGAGCTGGATGGCAATCTCTTGTGGCGTACATAAACATCGGGTGTTACTATATATTTGGATTACCAGCCGGCATTCTCCTTGGGTTCAAATTTGGCTTTGGGGTTATGGTAAATTTCCTAATGTTTTAAAATTTCAGGTGACATGTTTAGAATTAAGTCGGATTTGACCCCCTAAACGAGATAAATCTATTTCACCACAATCCCTTTTATTAACAAATTCGAAATCAAAATTTTAGTTCGAAAATATATTAGAATCTACTCTACTTATAAAACTAATGGATCATAATTTATACCTTTTTAATTACCTTGTGAAATGATGCAGGGGATTTGGTCAGGCCTGATTGCGGGCATTGTTTTGCAAACGCTAATCTTGATAGTTGTGATTGCACTTACCAACTGGAACAAGGAAGTAAGTATCCCTGCCAATATCTTAATAGTTTATGTATTTATATTGTATTTATCTTATTCATGTTATATAAGATTTCTATCACATTTATATTTTTGTATTATATTGGTATTTTTTTTATATAATATAGTTATATTGTCTTTTAGTACATTGATCCAACTTAGTCTCTTTTCTAGTTAATTTTGATCTGCTGAATTCAAAACAAAGCTTTAGTGCTGATATTCTCATATGCAGACCGAAGAAGCTGAAAACCGTATAAAGAGATGGGGAGGAACAGCTGGTGGAGAGCACTGATTTATTATTATGTATTAATAACTAATTTATTATTATGTATTAATTAAAATAAACACATTCTTTTGCTTTATAAATTAAGTAGCTTTTAGTGCAAAACCCGGCTTTATAAATCACACAATTTTCTCTCCCGGAGATTGGGAACTTGAGAAGCTCACTGCAGTTTAAGAAGGAAGGGGAAAGTCTGAGGAGTAGGAAATGGCGAAATCCACCGGAGACCCAAAACCAATGAAGGCCCGGAGCTAGTTTGACATATTCCATTGCTACACCGAGAGAAATCTGTCCACGTTAAACAAATGTATTAACTAATTAACAAATTTGGAGAGTGGTTAAGCGACAGAGGCGCTCTTACTCTGCTCTTATATCCTGGGTCATTTGGATTGAACATTTATTAAATTAATTAATTTAAAATTTAAAAATCTTTAATCAATTATTGACACGTATGATATTCTGAGTGAAGTATTAATTTTTTTAATTTAAGTTAAATTAAGATTAAATTGATTTAACGTGTAAATAATGAAGACTAAATCTATGAATATACAATTTTTAACTGTCATATCAGTTCTTTTGTCAAATGTTAATAGCAAATGACTTGATTAGTAACACTTAAATAGTTAAGCGGTCTTATTAATAAAATTAAAAGATCGGTGCTCAAAGTAAAAGAGTGTTAATATTTCCTCCTTGACTTGCTCTCTCTATACTATGGTGAATGGGTATAGAGAACACAATTCATGCTGCCATTTCCATCCTAAACAAGTTGTTATAGGGGTTTGTCCTTTGTGCTTGAACGAGAGGCTTCTATCTTAGCTTCAAACCAAGCCCAACGCTCTTCTTCATCCACCAGAGGCAGCCATAGATTTATTCAAGGTGTTTCATTGAAGAAACCTCCCGTTAACCTCCCCAAGATCTTTGCTTTAGGCTCACTGCTCAATCGTCTCAAGTTCAAGCACTGCGAATCCCAACATTCTGATGCTCATGATGCTTCAACCAGTCAAGAAGGTAATACCCATTTAGTTTTTTTGTGTTCTTGAATATCCATCAACAAAAAGGAGAAAATAATTGATATCAAAATTTAATATGAAAAAGTTATGCATCACATGCATGCAAGTGTGTCTTAAAATTATGGTAAAACTGGAAATGAGGAATCTTATCTTATTTCCTTCTCTGGGTATTTCTCCCCCTCTAACAATGTTTCGGAGTAATGAACTTCCCTACATAAACTGATAGCTGTTTCCCAACATAAAAATGTATGTTTGTATGTATGCGAATGTCATGAAAAAGTTTTATGCTAATTGGAAGATATGTTTGTTTTGGAACAATGAATGCCTTTAATAATTCTAGGAAATCCTATGATTTTTTAAATGCATTTCCATCCAAATCTGCAGGTAATTTATGTATTTATGCTAAATTATGTCCCCTCATAAGGATGGACATAAAATTTTATGTTAGATATCGAATTTATAAAATTTTAAGAGGCGAAAATAAATTATTAATACAAAATATAAAAAAATATCTAAATTATATAAGAATTTAAAATCTTCAAGATTATTCATGCTAGTCCAGCGGTCCATCCCTGCACTCATTGTTGCTATATAGCTGCCTAGCTACAAATATGATTGATGTACTAAAATACATACACTTTACTATAAAGAAATGAAAGTAGTTAGTTTTTCAATTCATTTTTCTTTTATAGTAATCATCCTTTGAAGCCCTTGTTCAGTGTCCAAGTTTTACTTCTGCAGATTCCTTCGTCTCAATCAAGTTTGAAGAGAATGGTAGTGTTGGTTCATGGGAACAAGGCACAGTTTCTAAGGTCTCTCTTGAGGATTGCAACATGTCATGGAACTCAAGCAGACCAATAAGACCGTGAGAGAGCATGCAAAACCTCGAGCCTCGCTTAGGTGGCAGAAGCGCTTTGGACACATGTTCCAGCTCATAAGGTGGAAGAGGTCCAGCAAGGTAGATGGACCTCTGACAAAGTGGACCAAAGAATAAAGGCATAAATTTATATAGAAAAGGGAGTCTAAAGCTTTGCTTTTCCTCCTCCATACCAATTTGTGCGTGTATTAGGGCCCTCATATACTTTTATCATCCTACAGTGCTTTGGCTTAAACTTCATTGCCTACTTTTGTTATTCTATTCTTATTTTCTGATCAACAAAACCAGCTGTAGAAGGATTTGTTTACAATGTGCCACTCATTTCAGATTGATTTAGACACGGGCACATTCCTTACACAAAAAGAAATATTTGTATATTTTTTCTCCATGATAGTATCTTAACCCTACTAGTAACCACGGATGTAGAATTTTATGTTAAAATAATATTTTTTAAAATTTTTGGAATTTGAAAATAGATTATTAATAAAAAAATATTAAACATCTTAAATATATGAAAATTTAAAATTTTTAATGAACAATAGTCTCTATTGACTCATTAGTATCCACCAGTCCACCTTCATCAAAAAATAATGATTTTTTTAATCACTGCTGCATTTTGTCGCAAAGAAGAATACCACTCAATCCTGTGAATTTAATATCTATAGTTAAGGGCGAGTAAGACTCGATTTAATTTAAAAAATCAATTTTTTATTCTATCAGAAATGATCATCCAACTCAGTTGGTAGAGCACAAGGTTCTTAACCTTGAGGTCGTGGGATTGAGTCCCATGGAAGGTATTTTATAATTTGGAGGTCTCCTACGGAAGCTGCTCTCAACCTAGTGTTGTGGGCAGCCTACTATCTTACCTCCCCCTTACCCCATTACATATGGGAACAAGGGACATCCATTTTTTAATTTTTTATTCTATCAACTTGACTTATAACTTCATAAACCCGAAAAAATTTCAAATAAAACTTGAATTTTAAAATAAGATTCAAATAACTCAAAATTTTTAGTAATTAGTGGAACGATTTTCAAGTTTGTGTCAAATCCCTCAACTTTACATAATATATGTATATCACATATAAAAAAATATGAAAAATATACATGTATATCATATATTATGACAAAAAAAATTAAATTGGAATCGATTAGTAACATAATATTATAAAATATTTATAATTAAATTTAAATAAAAACTCAAATAACTCAATTCAAATTTCATAAACTTACTCAAAAATAATAAACATATAATTCTTAACCTTATTTATAAATTTAAAAAAATCCTACCATCATTGTATTAAAAACTTAGATTTAATTCAACTCACAAAGATATTACATGAATATGATTACATTTAAACTTGGGGTAGTCACATACTTTGCTCAACTCATTTCGAACTCTCCAAATCACTTATTATACAAAATTTATGCACAACAGTTACAATGAAATATTAAGAGCATATCCAAGAAGAACACAAAAAGGAGAGAGAATGATTCGAAACAACCCCACAAAACTTGGTACGATGCACTTGGAATACCATAAGCGATATGATGGCCATAGCACTCGAAGTAAATCACATAAAAAGCGGAGTGCCGAGTTCCTGAGCCGACGAAGGTTGTAGGGCACGGATTCTAACATTGTATTTTCTATAGCTAGAAGCTTCATTACCAGAGGATGAATCGGGTTTGTCTAACACGAGAGCGGAACCTGAAGTTTTGTCATCATAAGCATTTCCGATGTGGTTGCCACACTTGCGGCAAAGGAGTTTGGTTTTACGGCGGAACAAGCTCCAGGAGTGCCTTGAAAAGTAGGGAATGCATTGGAACTCATCAACTTGTGTAAATCTGCTCTCATCTATACTGAAGAATGATATAATCCCTCGCTTTATAGATTTTCCGTATTTGGAGCCAATTGTTGTGGTGATTCGACTCGAGGAACTCAGGTTTAACTCATATCCACAAGAACCACAGCTGCAAGAAAGAATGTTTCCACCATTTTATATCTTCAAAAAGTGTAATGATAAGAAAAACATCCAAGTAAAATATTATGCAGGGTGCTTGAAACTAAAAAGGCCTTGCAGTTGTCTATATATGATGCATATATAGTTTGTTTATGTTGCTTTACATAGGGTTTCACTATCAATCACTGGAAGGCATCCTAATTTGCAATAACTGAAGCATCAAAGGGTCTTTTTCATTAATCGTCCCTTTCTGAGTACTCATAGCAAAAGAATTCTCAATGTCAAGTACTCAAATGTAAGAGTTTGAAATTCCAATTTCATATGCTATAAAGTAATAGGAAATTCTAAACTCTTTCAGTTCTATTTGGCCAAAAGAAAAATTCTTTTGGTCCTAAAAGGTTCTTTATCAGTTAGCCAACTAAAAGTAAATGAAAACTACATCAGTTAGCCAACTAAAAGTAAATGAAAACTAGATCAGTTACCCAACTAAAAGTAAATGAAAACTACATTCCAACATGAGTTCATAACCTGGCTTTAATAATCTAGGTCAAACAGACCATATCAATTTAAGAACTTTCCGTGAATATCAAAGCTAAGCAAAACAAATCACGAGTTACAATTAAGGATGGACGTAAGATTTTATATTACGGGTTGGAAATTACAAAATCTCAAGGAATGTGAAATCAGATTGATAATAAAAAATACGAAAAAAGTATCTAAATTATATAAAAATTTAAAATTTTCAACGGTGCGACTACACCTCCCACACCCTCTCGATCCATCCTTGGTTACTAGGGGTGAGCAAAACTCTACTCGAATTAACTTCGAGTTGAAATTTCATAAACTCGACTCAACTCAAAAAAAATTCAAGTTCAAATCGAATTATAAAATACAATTTGAATAACTCAAATTTTTTAGTAATTAGTGGATTGATTTTCAAGTTTGACATGAGTCTTTCGACTCTGGATAACATATATATATATATATATATATATATATATATGAGAAAGAAAATATATATGTATTGTTTATTATTATAAAATTCATTTAAATTAGAATTATATAATATCATAATATTATAAATATTTATAATTAAATTTAAACAAAAACTCAAAATACTCAATTCGACTCAAAAAAGTTTGAAGTCAAGCTCAAATTATAAAATAAGACTCGTCAACTCGAATAACTAATTTTTTTAGTAGACTGGATCGCTCACTCCTACTGGTTACAACTCAACAAACCATAAAACTGAATCAGATGTTTTAATTACCATGCCCATCAAGTACCAAGCATCAAGCAAGCCAGAGAATCTGAGGAGGTAAAGTTACCATAGATACAAAATAACATAAATACTTGAAGAGAATTTTGAAGATTTATATTTTACTTTGTCACCCCCAAACGGTCCCTCTTGCAATCAATTGAATTCTCATAAAGATTTTCTTCTGATCAAAATCTCATTAGAGATTCAGCCTTGTACTCCAATTAAAAGTTAATAATAAACTCTTTATTAACCTAAACCAGTCCCTTGGTTCACAATTAATGGATACAAAAAAGGTAAAAGCATAAACTTTATTTAACCCAATTAGGCATAGTCGACGCAATCAATTTCCATAATAAATCAACAAAAAACAACAAACCCAGAATCAATATCTCATAACAAACAAAACCCAGAAATCAAAATTACAAAATTTAAACATCTAATCAAAAGAAGAAAAGAAGGAACGGATTGGAATCCCGAAAAAGGGAAAAATCAACAAACCTGTATGCTACATGTCTTAGAGAAACAGGAGAAAAGGAGTAATGGGGATTTCCATTGACCTGTTGAACGTCGTTCACAAAAACCGAATTCTCCATGATTCCTTCTTCTAAAAATCAAACAGTTCTGACTAGGATGACGATAGAGACCGACTTTTTAGTAATAACAGCTGAGTTGGGTGAGGAAGGACGCGTTAACGGCTAAATCTTCAGGGCTCAGCTGGGAAATAATAATTAACACTTCAATTTCAAGGCCGAGACAAGGCTCTTTGTGAAAATAAAAGAGAATATTTTCGTCCTTCTCTGGGGTGTTTCCGCTAATATATATATATATATATATATATATATATATATATATATATATTAAATTACGTTTAAAACTTAAATATAAACATTTAATTGCGTTTTTAAAATTTAATTATTAATTTTAAAATTTATATATTTATATAAATATATATATGAGATATGATCTAATTATATAAAATTCTTTTAATTTTACATAGATTTAGAATTGTTAGATGAGTGAAAAATTAATAACTAAGATTAAAAAGTAGAAAATGAGAGATAATTATTGAAAAAAATAAAAAGAGTTAATTTCAACTATTAATTTTTAATCTTTCAACAATCTTAAATCTGTATATAAAATTAATATTTATATTGAAAATAAGTAAATACCTATCTTGAAATTTAAATTTTATTCGATTTATTATTTATTTTATTAATCGTGTTTACTTAAAAATTTATTTGTGCAAACCCATAATTATAAATTTTTATATTATTAATAGTGTGTTTAACTTAAAAATATTTCTACATTCAACCCTACTAATTATTTCGAAAGATAGATTAAACTGTACTAGTACCAACATGTAACACCATAATAAAAATGATACACCCATCAATATATTCACTTAATTTATTAAAAATATAATAAAAACTAGCATGTTTAATACACTATATAATGATACTGATGTTATACTAAATAAATGTAATAGTAAATTCATTAACTAGAATATGAGATTGATACCATTTTTAAAAATTTAAATTCATTAAAAACATTAATACCATTTTTAAGAACTTAAGTTGTGAGATTGGTTGGGGCTTATCATTAAAAGTGCGAAGAGTATAAGGACTAAGAACATAATTAAACCCCGATTACATATTTTTTATACTTAGTTTACAAGTGTCCTTGTTTTGGTTGGGGCATAATAAAGTCATCAAACTTTTACTTTTCTTGGAACGATTAGTAGCATTGATTTATACTGATTAAAGAAGTTCTGTTTGTTCACCGATCATTTGACTTTTTTAAGGCATTAGAGAGGATAATCCAATTTTTTTAACGTAAATGAGAGAAATAAATAATACTTCTTTGTTTCTTATACGCAATTAGACAATCCATTCACGCTATTATTAAGTATTTAATTGATCGGCATAATATAAAGAAAATTATACAGCTTATATTTTTTTAAGTACTTAAACTTTTCTATTATTGTAGGTATGTAAGGATTTAAGTTGGGTATATGTATATCCTAAAATTCGATTTTTTTATATTATATGATCATTTTATTGATAATGTCCATCTTAAGATTTTATTTGTATATATCCTATACGAAAAAAATTGTTATTATTATATATGTGCACACCCTAAAAAATATTTTTGGATCTGTCACTGAATGTAGACGTCTAACATTTCAACATTATCATTTGAAGTGTTTGATATGTGAGGACCATTAAAAAAAAGTTTGTTATCTGACACGTGATATGTTTATATATTTTAAAAAAATGTATTATATTATTATTTTAAAAAAACTTATTTTTTAATTTCAAAAAGAAAACCCAAATTCTTAAAATTCTTAATCTCTTTACTCCCGTCGTCGATCATTTCCAATCATCTATCCGTCATCGATCGATCCCCATGCATCATCATCCACCCACTAATTTATAATCATCTTTGTCGTCATCTACAACCCATGGATCTTCTAATCAATAATCACCGGTTGCCAACGAACCTTTGGGTGGAAACAATAACCACATTGCCTCCACATTCATTTGAACAGTTGGTGGTGGCCGATCGATACCATTGGTGATGGGCGACGACAATAAGGGATTGAAATTAAGAATTATAAAATATGGGCTGTTTTTGAAATTTTAAAAAGTTAGGGTTGTTTTTAAATTATAATATTTTTAAATTTTTAAAATAAAATTCTCAAAACATATAAACATCACAATGCTAGATAACAACATTTTTTAACGTATGTTATAATTGAGACACTCAGAATGACAACATTCGTAATATTAGACACTTACATTGACTGAAAAAAATTATACACTTAAAAAAGGAAATATATATAGTTTAGATAATTTTTTTATATTAAGCCTAATTGATATAATGTTGACAAAAAAATCCTTTTTTATTAATTTTATATAAATAATTTATTATAAATATTAAAATTAAAACTTTATATTATAGTTTATTTAAAATTTATTTTATTAATTAACTAATTTGAAATTTAGATTCATTTAAACCCAATTTTTTTTTATAAAACATCTATTTATTTTAATCTCATTTTTTTTATAAATTTGAGGCGGTTATAAGGTAAGAATTTTAAATTAGAGATGTGCAAACATTTAAATATATAACCTCTAAAATATTACGGAAACATTAATAAATGTTATGATATTATTGATATCAATCAGGTTAAGATTCAATAGTTAATTTATCTATTTTTATTTAAAAAAATTGTAAAATTTTCTCTTTTTATTTTTATTTTAAATAATTTTTATGAAATTGTTATCATAAAAAGATCATTTTTTAAATTTATTATTGGTAATTTTTTAGATTTTATTTTAGAATTAGTAAAATATATAGGTGGTGGTTAACTTTTAAAAAAAACTTTTGTTTTGATAAAAAAATTATTCAATTTAGCATTAGAGCAATTGTTTGTTTTAATTACTCAAGAGTTAAATCTTTAACGATATTATTAATAAATTATTTAATTGGTCAATCGATTTTTGAGTGTCTTTATTTTAATTACTATTTTTCTAATATTATGATCACCCAATTAGATAGTTTACTGCTAATATTATTAGGAGTTTAACGCTCGGTGATTAATATAAATAATTTTTCTTTATTAAATTGAAAAAAATATCGAAAGAAAAACGCCCTAAATATTAAATGATAGTACGAGTAGTTTATATTTTAAAATATGTAGTTCAATATTGTAAAAGTAGCATAACTTGAGAAATAATAATAAAATCAAACACAATATTGATAATTTTCCCCTCTTCATTATTTTCCCACAGCATTTTATGATCATTTTTGCTTGAAAGCAATGCAGCAGTTCATTGATACATAAGAGGGGGGGGGGGAAGGGAGAGAAAAGTAGTTGACGTTAATTACAATTTCCTTAGGAAAATCTAGCCTCCTTCTTCATCGGTAATGAATTTGCCAGTCCCTGGATTTATAGCAGCAGCAAAGAAAAAGGCAACGTTGAGCAACACAAGGGGTTCAATGTCGCTAATAGGAATCCCTGTCTCAATGTTTAGCTGTGCTAGTGCTCCTTTCCCTGTTATAATCTCTCCTATCAACGAGAAGGCAATTCCCAGCTGAGCCAATCTTCCCACAAACAACTCATTTGCCTTTGTGAATCCGAACAACGGACCTGCTCGACACGAACATGAACGAATTTATATTTGATGCACTTACGGTGTATGTACGATTCGATGTAAAGTTTTGTTGAATTGGTTGTATGATTAATGTTTACCTCCTTCCTTGAGACCCAGGGCACCCCTAATGCCTTTCCCGGGAGGGATTACTGCTCCTTCAATGCCTGTAGAAGGCTCGTCGACGAAGCGGCCTCGGTCGCCCAAAGCTCCGATTGCTCCTAGGAGGGTGAAGAGGATGAAGAAGAGAAGAAGGGGTTCAGCTTCATAAATTGGAATGCCTGTCTCCAGGTTCAACTGTGCTAGAATTCCTTTCCCTGTTATTGCTTCACCTAACAAGGATGCCTGCATGTATAAGTTGTTTATTATAATTTCACACAACATGAACACAGGACAAGCTCACATTTCTAACACCAACCTCAAAAACAATGTATTTGAACAATTAACAAATCAAATCTCTTAAGTCACCGGTTAATCATAGAATGAATTACTGCAGAATTTACTTGACATAAATCGTCACTTTTTTAAAGTATTTTGACTCCTAAAGTTTCATTTTGAGAAAAGGAAACGGTCAGTCAACAAAGGGACAACCCTTCAAAACATAGTCGTTTTTACACTAAAATAAAACGTTGAGATCAAAATGCTTAAAAAAAATATAAACTAAAATGACTATTTAACACAATTTTTGAGAGCGAATTTACTTACAGAAAAGCCGATCATGGCCACACGTCCAACAAAGAGCTCATTCTGCTTGGTGAAACCAATCCCTCCAGAAGTGCCAAATATTCCGTCTTCAAACTTTGGCTTCGGCTTCGGTGCAGCCTTTTTCAAGCACAAAAAATGGTATAATTAAAAAATCAAGTTAATCAAAACACCATTAAAATAGACAAAAAGACATCTAGCAGAAGAAAATTTAAAACAAGTTACCTTCTTGGGAGCAGCTTTGGTCTTTGATTTGAAGATTGCGAAAGTGGTGAAAGATCTTGACGATGAAGCAGCAACAGTGTTGGAGAGTGGATTGAAGAAGAAATGAGACAAGGGTTTAGGCTTTAAGCCTTGTGATTGGGAATGGAGGAGAGGGTGGTCCCTCTTCAAGTTCACTGCAGCATGGCTTGTTGAAGCGCTGGTACTAGACATTACCAGCATGGTTTGAGCCATTGATAGTAAATCTCTGAGATATGTTTGTGATGGAGAAGAAGAGATATTTGTCTTTTGAACCTTAATATCCTTTCGTTTTCTTTTTAATGCTTTTAGATTCCAAATTTGTGCTTGTGAATAAGGGAGATGTAGAGTACATGTGGATGTGGGGAGAGGGCTGGTGACGGGCTATGAGACTGCCCACGTCTTTCTTTACATGTGGGTGATAATTTCACGCATCAAAATTTACTATGTACCAACGTCGGTCCAAATATATTAGGATAAAATATATAAATGGTGTTCGATTATAAAGTATTATTTTGTTAAAATCTTCGATTATTAAAAATTATAAAATAATCTCTTGACTATAGGATGATATTGAGTCCCTCGATTATTAAAAGTTATAAAATAGTTAGCCGACTATTCATATGTTTCAAACTCATCATTCTCTGTTAAAACATTAACTTCTGTCTGAGCTAGAAGTTAACCTACTAAATGAGATGTGATAAAAACATATTTTAATGATGTTCATTGATACCATCATTGCTTGTAAGCATTGGCTTGACGACATAATTTTCAAGCATTGGCTTAACGATATAATGTAAACAGAGAATTGATCCACAAAATACAACTTAAACGATTATAAGATCAGATTTTATCATATCTTGGTCAACATGTTTACGTCTAGCGTAGACGATCACCAATTTTTAATGGGAAAAATGTGTTTGGAACATATGAATAGTCAGGTGATCATTTTGTAACTTTTAATAGTATGAGGACTGAATAAAATGATGCTCTATAGTTGAGGGATCATTTTGTAACTTTTAATAGTCGAGTGACTCAATAAAATAATATACTATAATTGAAGGATCATTTGTGTAATTTACCAATATATTATTTGACCATAGAAAATTTTATCAAATCCGGATATTATATTATTTAATACAGTGAAGAAAAACTCAGCGCCCACATGATAGAATGAAATGACACAATCTCGAGAAACCAGAAAACTTGATCAGTAACTTTGTAGAGGTGGTGACGCTATCTCATTGGGTTCCTTTATTCAACTACTGTCGAAAGAAGCAATAGTTTTAAAAACATACGTTGAGAGACATATTACCCAAAATTATAGATACATGGGGAAATATAGTTTTGATTAATTGTATCCTTCTACAACTGTGTTTCTGAGACACCTATAAAGAATTAACAAAGAAAAATTTCATTATAAGCCTCCCAGTTTCCCATATCCACCAACTCCATTTTAAAAACTATACTAAAAATGAGACAAATGCAATTAAAAGATTCTTTTCTAGAGTTGAAAAGGTTGGTTTTTGAGGCTCTCAACAGCTCATAAAAAATCACATGCTGTCATTTTCTTTTTGTTTTTTCCATTTCTGTAATGGTTTTCTGGGTTTAAGGTTCTTTCTTTCAAAGGTGTTTGATTTTGGTCAGCGTAGCTGCTTTGATACCTTCAAGTTGTTTACTTTAATATAATTTCAAATGTGTTTAATATTTCTTTTTACTTGATATCTTAAGTTGATTTAATATCTGGGTTTTATTTAGTTTGTGTTGAAACTTAAAGAATAGGCTTTGGAGCTTTTGAACTTTTATGGCTACCTCAGGTTTGGGGATTGCAGTGACATTTGAAATGCTTTTCATGGTTATTAAAGCTTCCATGTTCTTACATTCTTCAGCAAAAGACTTTTTAGAATAATTTTCCTTCTGCTACAATATAAAACATTTCTGGTTCTTTAAAAGTGTTGTCTGTTACGTGTTGGTATTAGACAATATAAGGTTAGATTTGAGGCAAAAGCTGAACAGATTATAAGACAAGTAATGTTGTTATATTTTCTTTTAAATGTTTTAGATGGTTGAAAGTTTTACTTTTAAAGGGGTTTTCTCATATTATAGTTTTTAGATGTTTTAGTGGGTATATGGTGATATCTTAAACCATGAAAATTGGTGCAAATCATATACACCGAAAGCACCGGAAAAAATGGTGTAGGAATTGTCAAAAAGTGGTAGAAATTGTTGAATTTCATGGATGGTAAAATTGTACATTTAGTTATTGTACTTTAGGTTATTTATAAGATTAGTCCTTAAGCTTCAACTATAAATACCCTAAACCATTTAGCTTCAAAACCATCCCAAATCATTCTAGCTTTCTCCCCATACTAGAGAATTTAGAGAGTTTATTGAGAGTTGTTTTCTCCTTTTTATCAAAAAAGAATTGTCATTGTTTTCTCCTTGTTAGATCGAGAGAAGTTGTAATTCCTGTTTTCTCATAGTGAAATTCTTATACCGTTGCTTGTGGTTTTTACCATATATTATTTAGGGGTTTTCCACGTAAAATTTGTGTCTTCTTTATCTAAATTTTTATTTTCTCAAATTATCAGTTGCGATTTTGCTCTATCTGATAGCCACATTCCACAACAATTAGTATCAAGAACCAGATTTGAGTGTGTAATATATGTTTATTGTCTTTGTGATTGTCACCAAAAGGTGGATCCTCCAACATAAGAAAGTAGAAGGTATTACACATTCTTTGAAGGTTTCTGTTGCATGTTCTGAGTACTATAAAAAAATATACAAATAATGTGCAAGTATACACAATCGCTCAAGTAATACAGTGATGAGTGAGTATCGTCTCCACAAGGATTAGGTAAAATTACAAAAGTCCAACCAAAGCTAAGAACTAATCTATCTATGTATAGTTAGTCTTAATATATACAAATGTCACGGCAAATGAAAGGTGTATGAAAGTGGACGCGGATGAATGGTTTGATGGTGTAGTGAATGGAAATGCAGTGGTAAAATATATGTTTAGTATTGAAAATGGTGTAATGTCGAGGCAATAAGAAATGGTAAAAACAGTAAATAAATAACAAATAAAATGATAAGAAGATAATCCTCATACGACAAGCTTCCAATGGAATGAATGGTAGGGATTGATTTAAGGATGCTAACTTATTTCTCAGGCATATTTATGCTATCTAATCTTTGCTTACTCGACATGGTTTTCCTAAAGTGTTCCCGCTATCTCTAATCAAAGGAACTTAACAGAATAGGATGCCAAGGCATCTGCTCTCACTCAACGAAGCTGACAGCCTACACTATTGATAAAAATACCCTTTTTAGTCGTTGAAATCCTCCTAGTCTCTCTCGAGTACTAAGGGATTAGGATATAGTATTCCTAGGTCGGTTCAAAGCCCCTTGAAAACACTATAGCCCATTGCTTATGAGGATCTTGTCTTGTGTTTCTCTTGAATACTACAAGTATTTTTAGCTTAGGTTTCTCTCGAACACCTAACCTTTATCTAAGAAATGAACACTCTCATGCCTCTTACAAGCTTAGATGGTGAATCATTCATAAGCAAAGAAAACAAATAACCAAGATAAATATAAATATACCATTAAAAATAAAGTTTAAACAACCATTAAAACAACCACCACCAAATAAGTTAGTTCATGGTGGGGTTCAAAATATCTACAAAATAAATCATGAAAATATTCGTTCCAACAACCCAAGAATAATATAAAAATAACAACAAAAGGGAAGTGAGAAGAAGCCTTCGACGCGCGCCACCAGATGTCTCCTCGGCCACCACGAACCACCTTAGCTCCTCTCGGCGCTTAGCTCGCCACTCCTTGAAGCTTTATCAATGGAGGAAAACCCAAGGAAGAAGAAGGGAAAAAGAAGAATAAAAATATGATTTTTCTGCTCTATGCGTCCGTCTCTTGCGTCATATTCCTTCTCTCCCTTGAGGTGTCATATATAATAAAAAAATATCTAGGGGTAATGATTAGGTTATTGGGTACAAAATACCCCTCATACCCCTAGAATCACACCATAAGCGTGAACTTTATCCTCCAGGTGGCAATGGTCCTCTGGCAGGCGGTTACACCAATCATTTCACGTGCAGCGCCAATTGTCCTCGTACTAGTGTATCTTTTTGTTATTTTCTGTGCCGGAAATGCCAAGGCATTTCAATATTCTTCAGTAACGTGTGATGCCGCAGCATTACTTCCCAAAGAGTCCTTTTGTCTACTATTCCCTGCATACCACAAACAACTACACCTTCCTCTCATACAACACCATTAAGAAATAAAACATCACTACCACCACAAATGCAACTATATGCAAATACATGATCCTAAAATGACTAAAATGGGATTTTAAACAAATAATAACTTAAGTGAAAAAGGCCTTAAAAGTAGCCTTTTTAGGAAGTTAACAAGTTTCATAGAACTATTCACGATAGTGAAATAGTGGGAGCTATCCATAATAGAAGCTATGACAACGAAATTTGATATTGAAAAATTCAATGAGAGAAATTTATCATTATGGAAATTGAAGATGAAGGTCATTTTGAGGAAAGACGATTGTCTAGCAGCTATCAGTGAAAGTCCAGTAGATTTCACAGATGACAATAAATTGATCGAAATAAATGGGAATACTATGGAAAACTTTCATCTAGCATTAGCAGATGAAGTATTTCAAGCATCAAGGAGAATAAGACATCTAAGGAGATATGGGATCATCTCACCAAACTGTATGAGGCCACATCGTTGCACAATAAAATTTTCCTTAAGTGGAAATTGTACACTCTCCGGATGCCAGAATCTACTTCAGTGACGGAGCACTTAAACACGTTGAACACTTTATTTTCTCAGCTTACATCCTTAAGATGTATAATAGGAGAACAAAAATGTGTTGAACTTCTACTTCAAAGTCTACCTGATTCGTATGATCAACTCATCATCAACTTGACAAACAATAATGTCACCAGTCTAGTCTTCGATGACGTTACAACTACTGTTCTACAAGAAGAAAATCGGCGTAAGAACAAGGAAGACGGATAAGTAAATCTGCAACAAGTAAAAGCGTTGACAACGATGAGAAGGAGATCAACAGAACGTGGCCAAAGTTGCAGTTACAAACATGGTAGATCAAAGTCGAGAAGCAAGAAGAATTTAAGTGCTACAACTGTGGAAAGAATGGTCACTTGAAGAATGATTGTTGGAGTCTAAATAAAAACTCCAATCCACAAGGCAATACCGTAAACACTTCAGATGATGGAGATGCTCTATGTTGTGAAGCGTCAACCACCGTGGAAGGTAGAAAAAGGTTTACAGATATATGACTCATTGATTCGGGAGCAACATATCACATGACCTCAAGAAGAGAATGGTTCCATCATTATAAACCTGTCTCAGGAGGATCTGTGTATAGTTACAATGATCATGCCTTAGAGATCGTTGGCGTCGGAACCATCAAATTGAAGATGTATAATGGAATAATTAAAGTTTTTCGATATGTACGGCACGTGAAAAGGCTAAAGAAAAATTTATTATCCTACGGATTGTTGGATAATAATGCAAGTAAGATTGAAACACATAAAAGAATCATGAAGGTGTTCCGTGGAGCGCTTGTGGTGATGAAAAGCGAAAAGATAACAGTAAACTTGTACATACTGAAAGGAGAAACTTTGTTAGAAGCAGAAGCCTTTGTTGCCTCATGTAGTTCATATTCTGCAATACTACGGCATCAGAAACTTGGACACATGTCAGAACAATGAATGAAAGTCCTTGTGGAGAAAAAGCTACTTCCAGGCTTAACAAAGATATCACTTACTTTGTGTGAGCATTGTATAACAAGTAAGCAGCACCTGTTAAATTCAACACGTCAAATTCTAAAGGCAAAAGTGTTCTAGAATTGGTTCATTCTGACGTATGGCAAGCACCAGTTACATCCCTAGGCGGAGCAAAATACTTTGCTTCATTTATTGATGACTACTCCAAGAGATGTTGGGTGTACCCTATTAAGAAGAAGTCAGACGTGTTTTCAACTTTCAAAAACTTCAAAGCACGGTGGAACTTGGTTCTGGAAATAAGATAAGTGTTGCAGAACATATAATGGAGGAGAATACACAAGTGAAGTATTTGATGACTTTTGGAGGAAAGAAGACATCAAAAGACAGTTCACAGTGGCGAACACTCCTCAACAAAATGGAGTGACAGAGCGGATGAACATAACCTTATTAGAAAGAACAAGAGCAATGTTGAGGGCTGTAGGACTAGAAAAATCATTTTGGGCAGAAGCAGTCAATACCGCCTGCTATTTGGTAAATCGAGCTCCAT
Source organism: Hibiscus syriacus (assembly GCF_006381635.1). NCBI lineage: Eukaryota > Viridiplantae > Streptophyta > Magnoliopsida > Malvales > Malvaceae > Hibiscus > Hibiscus syriacus. The sequence goes on along the minus strand of NW_024062857.1, from coordinate 371,973 downwards.
CAATTACAATAGAGCTGAAGACATCAATGGAGATTTAGACTGGTAAACCAGCTGATTATTCAAATCTCCGTGTATTTGGAAGTATTGTGTACGTGATGTACAACTCCCAAGAAATTTCAAAGTTGTATCCAAAATCCAAGAAATACAAATTCTTGGGGTATCGCTTGTGGGATCCCACTGCCCGCAAAGTGATCATCAGCATGGATGTTATCTTTGTAGAAGATAAACTACAAAGAAAGAAGAATATAATAGCACTGAAAAATCAGAGACTACACAGATACACGTGGAAAAGGAAATTCTTCTGAAGCAGAACCAACATATGATGAACAAGAACCAGAGAGTTATGAAGCTCCAACAACTCGTCAATCAGATCGTGTGAGAATACATCCCAATTGACACTCAGATTCTTTTATAGAAAGAAATATTGCATATTGTCTTTTAACAGAGGGCGGTGAGCAATAAACATACCAGGAGGTAATAAATAACTCAGATGTTTCACTGTGGATGATGGCGATTGTAACATCCTCAATACCGGGTTAGTGACCAAATTATAAAGTTTTAGAAATTGGTGATTAAAGTAGGATAATTGAATAGTTCAATGATTTATTGGAAACATGATGAAGGTTATTTAGTAATTATGGAATGAATTAAAGGGTAAAATGGTCAATTGACAAGTAAGATTTTTATATTTCTTTTATAAGATAAGGAACCACGTGGAAAAGGAGAATTATCCAAAGTTTTCTTTCTTCTTCTTCTTTCTCTCGTATCTCCAAGCTTAAAGGTGAGTTTCTTTGTTTATGGATTAATTGTTGATTTTAAGGTTAGGATTTGATTATTAGATGATAACTAAGCTTAAGGAAAGCTTAAGTTATCTTAAAATCAAAGTATGATGGAGTTAGAAGGGATTAAAGATTTGGGGTTCTTGAGTGAAATCTTAAAATAGAGTTCATTACTCAAATTAGAAGATAAATTTGACTTGTCAAGGGTTAAATTAAGAGATATAAAGTGATAAAATGTAACATCCTCCATGCAGGTTAGTGATTAATTTGTAAAGTTTCAGCATTTAGTGATTTAAGTAGAATGATGGAAGATTTCAATGACTTATTTGAGTTATTTTGTGTAGGATTGAATTATAAAGAAGGAAGATTAGAAGGACAAAATGGTCTTTTTATAATAATATAATTTTGGGGTTAGTATTATATTAACCACGTGGAAGTATAGGAAATTAAAAACAAGCTTCCAGAGTCATCTCCTTCTTTCTTCTTCTTCATACGTGAGACCCCAGCTAAGATAAGATTCTCTTGTTAGTGAATTTCTTGATGAATTTATGGTTGATTCATGACCATTAGGCAATAGTTAAGCTTAAAGGAAGTTTAAATTATTTTAAAACCTCAAGATGAGAAGTATATGAAGAATTAAAGAAAGGAAGTAGAAAAGTGAAATCTTAGATTAGAGTTCATAATAAGAATTGGAAGTGAGATTTGACTTGTCATAAAGTTAATTAAGGGATATCTTGAAAATTTAGTGTGATTCTTGAATGCCATGTAAATGATGGAATTTTGGGTTTAAAGAAGTGATTATGGAATAGAAATGAGTTTAAATATGTATATGGAAGTTAGGAATATTAAAGGAAGTAAAATATGAAGGTTTAAGCTGAAACGAAGTGAATTTTAAGCTCAAAATAGGATTTCTGGGCTAGGGGAATCGATACCCATTCAATGGGAATCGATACCCCCTCAAACGAATATGAATTTCCAGAATGCTAGGGGGAATCGATACCCCCAGGGGGAACCGATTCCCCCATAACAAAAAAAAAAGAGAAAGAAGAAAAGAAAGAAGAGAGACTAAACTATCAATCCCTTAAATTGGTAGGCTATTAGAGGTTAATTTCAAGACTTAGGCATCTGATAATCATCTTGAAAATTTTTCTTATGTAGATATTGAGCCTAATCGAGTTCCGAAACCATCGACAAGTAGGATCAATCGAGAGAAAGACAAAGAAATCGAGGTGAGTGCATATACATAGCATGAATATGTATTTTATTCAGTTCTAGACTTGTGATAAGTCTAGATTCAATATTTTGATACATGATCGTAGTTCATATGATGATATATGACATGAATCCATACCATATGCATTATGGGACATGAATATGAAAGAAAAAGTTATATGAGTTATATGATAAAGGTATGGAAATAATATGTCTACGTGATATAAATTAGATAAATTGTGAAAGCCCATGTTATGTAAATGAGAACTATAGGTAAAGGTGGCATGCCAAGGGTAGAGGGTCTATGTGGTCCTTCGGGACATATATGTATTCTTTGGAACATGTGTGAGGTCTGGTGAGACACATACTTGATCCTTGGTATATGTATATGATTCTTAAGGAATGATATGTGGTCTTTCGGGACATATATGTATTCTTTGGAACATGTGTGAAGTCTGGTGAGACACATACTTGATCCTTGGCATATGTATATGATTCTTAAGGAATGATATGTGGTCCTTATGGACATTATTATATGGCACTACGGTGCAATTCTACGCGGCACTCCGGTGCAATTCTACGTGGCACTTAGGTGCAATTATATGAGCTGTGGTGACAGCATAGTGCATAACCTCACAATACTCACATACCTTAGGTTCTCTGTATGGTATCATGGGCTAATGAACTTACTAAGGCGAACTTATGAATGTGAATTTGATAAGTATATGTGTAAGAAACATGGTTTTGGTTATTGCATTGTTTACATACATCTTATTACTGCAACCCATCTCATTTTGGCAATTACTTTATATTTATTGACATTATTATTATATTGCCTCACTAAGTCGATGACTTAGCGTGTGAGTGTTTCACACGTAGGATCCGATAAAGTAGACGATCGAGGTTAAACAACTGGACAACATTACTCCTGCAACTATCAGATCAGAAGCAACTTAATCAGTAGGTCATTTTGTTATGAAAATGGATGTTGGCATGTAATTAAAGAGTTAAGTTGTGTATGCTCTGAATATTTTGGTAAACTTATATTACCATATGTATATTCTTGTATTTTTATTAATATAAGTTCAATTATTTTACTATTATTTGTAATGAGTTGTGTTTTAAAAGTCAATGTAATATCTCTGACTCGTATCCGGGTTGGGATACGGGTTGGGGGTGTTACATTTAATGGTATTTAGAGCTATGGTTTAGCCGATTCTAGGCATAAACCAGAGTCTATAGAGTCTTTAAATGGAATTCATGCCAACAAATAGTGAGAACTTCTGATCTGGTATAGTATGAGTATGTTGTTTTGCTAATAGAACAACGTGTTTATTCTTATTAGATGTCTGTACATAATAGCTCCCGAAGTGAAGCGAGAGAAGATAGGCCTGCTGAAAGCAGTAATTCACCTGTCCTGGCCAGGCAAGGTGAAGAACATACATCTCAAGGAGTGCCTGTGCAAGATCAAGATATGTTCTTCAAACGTTAGACGCTATTCTAACGCGTCTTCAACCTCCTGCTCCACCAACTCAAAGGATGAATGTAGCAAAAGAGTTGAGAGGTTTAGGAGCTCCCGAATTTAAGGGAGAAACCGAAGAAGGTCTGGTTGCGGCAGATCTTTGGTTAAATGATTTAAAAATCATGTTGGATGGTCTCCACTGTTCTGAAGTGGAGAAGTTAGATGGAGTTGTCTCGTTGTTGAGGGATCAGGCGAGAATATGGTGGACGAACGTCACCATGAGGATGCCCAGTGACCAATTGACTTGGTCTTTATTCTTAGATGAATTTAAAAACAAGTACATTGGAGATCAATTTATTAGACAGATGAAGCAGGAGTTTTTGAATTTGAAACAGATGAATCGCTCTGTATATGAGTATGAATGTGAGTTCAACAAGTTGAGTAGGTTTGCATCCGAGCTTGTGCCTACTGAAAAAGAGGCTTGTGAATGGTTTGTGGAGGGTTTACGCCCTAGATTGAAAGAGATGCTGATAGTATTGAATTTGTCCTCGTTCTAAAAGGTGATAAATCGTGCCAAGGCTCTTGAAAGAGCTCAGAATAATAGATTCGGGGATTTTAGAGTTCAGACATCAAAGAGAACGGGTGCTTCTTCTAGCTCAGTACCATCAAAAAGAGGAAGAGACTCAGGATTTCGATCACAAGCTAGATCAGAATCAGTTGCATCATCTGCTAGGGGAGCAAGTCAGGCAAGACCTAGACAGACGCAGTCAGTGGGATCTGGTGCTGGGAGATCTACTCCGAGTCAAGCGAGACAGTGTCAACACTGTGGGAAAAACCATTCTGGGGCTTTCGGATGGCTGCTGGGACTTGTTTTCGATGCGGAGATGCCGGACATTTTATCCGGGATTGTCCATTGATAGTTGGTGAGCCTGCACCATCTGAAAGAGTTGGTTCTTCCTCACAAAGAGGACGAGGAAAGGTAGAGGAAGAAACCCGTATGAATTCTCTGCTCAACCTGAAGTTCGATCAACCGCACGGGTGTACAATCTAAAGACAAGTGAAGACCGTGATGACCCTGATATTATAGCAGGTACTTTTCAGTTGTATGATAAATTAGTATTAGTACTGATTGATCCGGGTTCTAATTATTCTTATATTACAAGTAAGTTAGTAAAGGAATTGAGGATTCCCTTAGAAGCTATGAGTAATGAGATTATAGTAACAACTCCGTTAGGCCATAGTGCTCGGTGAATAAAGTCTGTAAGGGGTATCCCATAAAGGTTCAGGGAATTGAATTCCCTGCTAATCTGATGGAATTACCCTTTGACGAGTTTGAAGTGATTCTGGGAATGGATTGGTTGTCCCGTTACTATGGAGATGTTAATTGCAGATTGAAAAAGGTAACCCTGAAAAGTCCAGGAGGAACAGAGATAAGTGTGAGCAGTGAAAAGTTTAATCCCTTAGCAAATGTAATGTCAGTAATGTCAGCTAAGAAGCTATTGCTACAGGGATGTCAAGGATTTCTTGCAAATGTGATAGATTTAAGAGCTATAGAGAAAGGGCTAGAGGAGATTCCAATAGTTCAAGAATTCCCTGAAGTTTTCCCAGCTGAGTTGCCAGAATTACCTCCAGATAGAGAGGTAGAATTTCAAATTGAAGTAATGCCAGGAACCGCTCCAATTGCAATGGCACCTTATCGGATGGCTCCGAAAGAATTGCAAGAGTTAAAGAATCAATTGCAAGAGTTGTTAGGAAAAGAATTTATTCGACCAAGTGTGTCACCTTGGGGAGCTCCGGTGTTATTTGTTAAGAAGAATGATGGATCAATGCGTCTCTGTATTGATTATCGACAGCTTAATAAGGTGACCATCAAGAACAAGTATCCCCTTCCGTGCATTGATGACTTGTTTGATCAACTAAAAGGAGCTTCGATATTTTCAAAGATCGATCTACGTTCGGATTATCATCAATTGAAGATTCAGGAGAAAGATATTCCGAAAACGGCTTTCAGAACAAGATATGGTCATTATGAATTCATCGTAATGCCATTCGGAGTAACGAATGCACCAGCTGCTTTCATGGATCTCATGAACAGGATTTTTCAGCCCTAGTTGGACCAGTTTGTTGTTGTCTTTATTGATGACATACTGGTTTACTCGAAGTCCATTGAAGAGCACAACGCACATCTGAGGCTAGTTTTGCAAATTCTCAGGGATAAAAATCTCTATGCGAAATTGTCCAAATGTGAATTTTGGCTAAACGAAGTAATTTTCTTGGGGCATGTGATCTCGGCAGTTGGGATTAGAGTAGACCCTCAGAAGGTTAAAGCTATAATGGACTGGGAAGTTCCAAAGAATATATCTGAAGTTCGGAGTTTCCTTGGACTTGCCGGGTATTATCGAAGATTCGTTAAGAATTTTTCGATGATAGTGATGCCTTTAATAAAGATGATGAGAAAGAATGTACCATTTGTTTGGACTTCTGAATGTCAAGAAAGTTTTGAAGCTTTAAAGAGAATTCTGACGGAAACTCCGATATTGGTTCAACCAGAATCTGGCAAGATTTTTGTAGTATATAGTGACGCATCCCATAACGGGTTGGGGTGTGTATTAATGCAAGAAGGGAAGGTGGTAGCGTATGCATCGAGACAGTTGAAACCACATGAAAAGAATTACCCCACTCATGATTTAGAAATGGCTGCTGTAGTATTCGCTCTCAGGATTTGGCGTCATTATCTTTATGGGGAGCGTTGTTACTTATATATGGATCATAAGAGCCTGAAGTACCTGATGACTCAAAAAGAGTTGAATTTGAGGCAACATAGATGGGTAGAGTTCTTAAAATATTATGATGTGATAATTGACTATCATCCCGGAAAGGCTAACGTGGTAGCAGATGCTTTGAGTATAAAGACGTTTGCAGCTTTACGAGCTATGGATGCAAGATTATCTTTAACGGGAGACGGTGGTCTTTGTACAGAGTTAACCCTTAAACCAGCATGATTGGAACGAATAGGAGAATTGCAAAGTAAAGATGAAACATGTTTGAAAAGAATTGAGCAAGTAAAGAGCAAAGAGATTAAAGATTTTGAGATTAAGTCAGATGGAAATCTATATTGTAAAGGAAGAATTGTAATACCCGACAATGATGACTTGAAGAAAGAAATATTAACAGAGGCTCATTGCAGTCCGTTAACGATGCACCCGGGTAAAACCAAGATGTATATGGATTTGAAGGATTGATTTTGGTGGTCAGGGATGAAACGAAGCATCACTGAATTTGTGTCTAAGTGTTTGATATGTCAACAAGTCAAAGCTGAGCATCAAGTTCCGTCAGGATTATTACAACCGCTTTTCATTCCTCAATGGAAATGGGAAAATGTTACGATGGATTTTATTTCGGGGTTACCCTTGACTCCGAACAAAAGAGAATCAATCTGGATAATTGTTGATCGATTAACTAAGTCAGCGCATTTTCTCTGGGTTAGAACAGATTTCTCTATGGAAAAGTATGCAGAGTTGTATATTAGAGAAGTTATTAGATTGCAAGGAGTGCCTGTTTCCATAGTCTTGATCGAGACCATCGATTCACTTCTAGATTCTGGAAATCTTTGCATGAAGCGTTAGGGACTCGTTTAAACTTTAGTACGACTTTTCATCCTCAGACTGATGGGCAATCAGAGAGAACTATTTAGATATTGGAAGATATGTTGAGAGCATGCGTAATGGAATTCAAAGGATCATGGGAAAAGTATTTACCGCTGGCAGAGTTCACTTACAACAATAGTTATCAGTCTAGTATAAAGATGGCCCCATATGAAGCATTATATGGAAGATAATGACGTACTCCATTAAATTGGTATGAACTCAAAGATCGAAGTGTTCTTGGTCCGGATTTAATTCAAGATGTAGAACAGAAAGTTCGAGAAATTCAGCATAACCTCAAAGTGGCCTTTGATCGGCAAAAGTCCTATTCTGATCTTAAAAGAAAGGATATTGAATTTGAAGTTGGGGATAAAGTGTTTTTAAATGTATCTCCATGGAAGAATGTGTTGAGGTTTGGTCGGAAAGGAAAGTTAAGTCCCCGGTTTATTGGACCATATGAGATTGTAAAAAGAGTGGGACCCGTAGCATACCAATTGACTTTACCACCAGAAATGGAAAAGATTCACAATGTATTCCATGTCTCAATGCTTCGGAGATATCGATCGGATCCCTCCTATATCGTAAACCCAGAAGAAATCGAGGTACAACCGGATTTGACTTATGAGGAAGAACCGATTCAAATTTTAGCTCATGAGGTTAAGCAATTGAGGAACAAGACTATCCCATTAGTTAAAGTTTTATGGAATAACCACAAAGTAGAGAAAGCAACATGGGAGCGTGAGGAGGATATGAGGAATCAATATCACCATCTCTTTTCTTATTGAAAATTCGAGGACGAATTTTCTTAAGGGAGGGAGATTTGTAACATCCTCCATGCCGGGTTAGTGATTAATTTGTAAAGTTTTAGCATTTGGTGATTTAAGTAGAATGATGGAAGAGTTCAATGACTTATTTGAGTTATTTTATGTAGGATTGAATTATAAAGAATGAAGATTAGAATGACAAAATGGTCTTTTTATAACAATATAATTTTGGGGTTAGTATTATATTAACCACGTGGAAGTATACGAAATTAAAAACAAGCTTCCAGAGTCATCTCCTTCTTTCTTCTTCTTCTTCATACGTGAGACCCAAGCTAAGATAAGATTCTCTTATTAGTGAATTTCTTGATGAATTTATGGTTGATTCATGACCATTAGGAAATAGTTAAGCTTAAAGGAAGTTTAAATTGTTTTAAAACCTCAAGATGAGAAGTATATGAAGAATTACAGAAAAGAAGTAGAAAAGTGAAATCTTATATTAGAGTTCATAATAAGAATTGGAAGTGAGATTTGACTTGTCATCAAGTTAATTAAGGGATATGAAGTGTTAGAATTGGAATTAGAACACCTTGAAAATTTAGTGTGATTCTTGAATGCCATGTAAATGATGGAATTTTGGGTTTAAAGAAGTGATTATGGAATAGAAATGAGTTTAAATATGTGTATGGAAGTTAGGAATATTAAAGGAAGTAAAATATGAAGGTTTAAGCTGAAATGAAGTGAATTTCGAGCTCAAAATAGGATTTCTGGGCTAGGGGAATCGATACCCATTCAATGGGAATTGATACCCCCTCAAACGAATATGAATTTCCAGAATGCTAGGGGGAATCGATACCCCCAGGGGGGAACCGATTCCCCCATAAAAAAAAAGAGAAAGAAGAAAAGAAAGAAGAGAGACTAAACTATCAATCCCTTAAATTGGTAGGCTATTAGAGGTTAATTTCAAGACTTAGGCATCTGATAATCATCTTGAAAATTTTGCTTATGTAGATATTGAGCCTAATCGAGTTCCGGAACCATCGACAAGTAGGATCAATCGAGGGAAAGATAAAGAAATCGAGGTGAGTGCATATGCATAGAATGAATATGTATTTTATTCAGTTCTAGACTTGTGATAAGTCTAGATTCAATATTTTGATACATGATCGTAGTTCATATGATGATATATGACATGAATCCATACCATATGCATTATGAGACATGAATATGAAAGAAAAAGTTATATGAGATATATGATAAAGGTATGGAAATAATATGTCTACGTGATATAAATTAGATATATTGTGAAAGCCCATGTTATGTAAATGAGAACTATAGGTATAGTTGACATGCCAAGGGTAGAGGGTCTATGTGGTCCTTCAGGACATATATGTATTCTTTGGAACATGTGTGAGGTCAGGTGAGACACATACTTGATCCTTGGTATATGTATATGATTCTTAAGGAATGATATGTGGTCCTTCGGGACATATATGTATTCTTTGGAACATGTGTGAAGTCTGGTGAGACACATACTTGATCCTTGGCATATGTATATGATTCTTAAGGAATGATATGTGGTCCTTATGGACATTATTATATGGCACTACGGTGTAATTCTTCGCGGCACTCCGGTGCAATTCTACGTGGCACTTAGGTGCAATTATATGAGCTGTGGTGACAACATAGTGCACAACCTCACAATACTCACATACCTTAGGTTCTCTGTATGGTACCATGGGCTAATGAACTTACTAAGGCGAACTTATGAATGTGAATTTGATAAGTATATGTGTAAGAAACATGGTTTTGGTTATTGCATTGTTTACATACATCTTATTACTGCAACCCATCTCATTTTGGCAATTACTTTATATTTATTGATATTATTATTATATTGCCTCACTAAGTCGATGACTTAGCGTGTGAGTGTTTCACACGTAGGATCGATAAAGTAGACGATCGAGGTTAAACAGCTGGACAACATTACTCCTGCAACTATCAGATCAGAAGCAACTTAATCAGTAGGTCATTTTGTTATGAAAATGGATGTTGGCATGTAATTAAAGAGTTAAGTTGTGTATGCTCTGAATATTTTGGTAAACTTATATTACCATATGTATATTATTGTATTTTTCATAATATAAGTTCAAGTATTTTACTATTATTTGTAATGAGTTGTGTTTTAAAAGTCAATGTAATATCTCTGACTCGTATCCGGGTTGGGATACGGGTTGGGGGTGTTACATAAAATGAGTTTTGAAACATGTTGGAAATCTGGTATAATTCTTGAAGTTAATAAAGATGAGAGGATATTAAGGTTCAAGACGAGATAAATGAATATAAATGAGTTTGAATAGGAGTAAGTAAGTTAAGAATATGCAATGGAATGATATATGAAGTAATTAAGTTGAAAAGAGGGGATTTTCGGGCATAAATTGGAATTTTTGGGCTATGTGCATCGATGCACATTCAAGGTGCACCGATGCATCAAGGGTAAATTTCCAGAAATTGTTCAGTGTGCATCGATGCACAGGAAGTGCATCGATGCACCCTTAAAAATGGAAACATCGAATGCAATTTATGCATCGATGCATAAGGAATGCATCGATGCACTTCAAGGGAAATAGAATTATACCTTTCTTTTGGTCTACGAAATGATAGATTGGAGTATATCAATTGGATACTGATATGTATCAATGTATGATCATATAGATATAGAGCACGAACAAGTCCTGGAACGATTATCAAGTCAAGATTCGATCGAAAGAGATGAAAACATAAAAGTCGATTGGAACTTAGTGAGGCTCAGGTGAGTGCATACAAGTTAGTTGATGATGTTTAATGGAAATAAGACTTGCGACGAGTCTATTTCCTATATTAGAATGCATTAATTTATTATCATAGGCATATGTTTGATTTGGGTATATGTGATATATATTACAATATGTGTTAAATGATTTGTGTGAATACATGTATTGTGATAAGTATAGGAATTAATATGAATGATATATATGATTACATGGAAATGTGAAATAGGTTATATGATAGGTGACCATACATGTTAATAGTATACGTGATCAATTATAAGAATCAATATAATAGATTTATATGACTACATGAGAAAGGTGATGAGTTAAATAAGATTAGACTATAGAGTAATATGAGAATAATATATTAGTGAAGGGAATTGATTATAAATGATAATACCAAACCATAAGATAAGTATTTACTTATAGGATAATATGATATTATATGAATATAAAATATAACTTTATGAGGAAGAATTGAGTGTTATATGATTTAGGTATGGAAATGATCTATGTGTAAGTAAATTACGTGATTATGTGACTATGTGTGAAATAGGGTAAACTAGGTAAGTATAAGGTATGTAAATATATGGTTATGTAACAAAGTACGTAATAATACAATGTTATTTGAGTTATTTAACAATACGTCATAAGATTACATGCATATGTAACGTAAGTTATAAGATAAGAAAATATGGGCTTACATGTATTTGCGGATATATATATATATATATATATATGAATAAGGTATGATATATGTTTATGTAAAACCATGCAAAGTGATATGATGATCATATTAGAATGAAATAAAGAGCCATGTGATATATGCCATGAGATATATGAAAGAAAAAGTATATGTGATAAGTGAAAGTGAATCATATGATTATATAAAGATGTTCTACGTGCAAGTGATCTACGTGTATGTGTGATTTATATGGAAATGAACTACTTGACTACGTGTGATCTTATAAAAATGTAATAAAAAGACTATGTGTATATGTGAATGCCTGATAACATAAAGATTAATGCCCATGTTATGTGTCATGAGAGCTAGAGGTATAGTTGGCATGCCAAGAGTAGAGGGTCTACGCGGTCCTTCGGGATATATATGTATTCTTTGGAACATGTGTGAGGTCTTTTGAGACACATACTTGATCCTTGGTATATGTATATGATTCTTAAGGAATAATATGTGGTCCTTAGGGACAACCTTATATGGCACTTCGATGCATTTCTACGCGGCACTACGGTGCAATTCTATATGGCACTTCGGTGCATTTATGTAACATCCTCCATACCGGGTTAGTGATTAAAGTGTAAGATTTTAAAATGTCAGTGATCAAATTCAATTAATCGAAAAGTGAAGGAATTAATTAAAGATGTTGGGTAGGATGAATTATTAAGTGAATGAGAACTAAAAGGGTAAAAGGGTCATTGAGCAAAGGTAATAATTAAATAATAGATAATGGGTATTATAATATCCAAGTGAAAGAAACAAGAGTTTCCAGATAACTCTTGATTCTTCTTTCTTCTTCAACGTGAAGAGCCCAAGCTAAGGTGAGTTTAATTTCTCTTGATTAATCCTTCAAATTCAAGCATGGTTTTAATTATGGAAGCCTTAAGAAAGATTATAGAAGGAAAAAGAGTTGTAGAAACTCAAAGAATTGTAAGTTAAGGGAGATTAAAGGTTAGAAGCCATTGAATGAAATATTGGATTAGAGGTCATAATAAGAATTTGAAGTTGGATTTGACTTGTTATCAAGCTAATTAAGAAGTATAAGGTGATAGAATTAAAGTTAGAACATGTTGGTATTTGAGTATGATTCTTGAATATCATGTAAAAGATAGGATTTTGAGTTTAAGGAAGTGATTATGGATTAGAAACGAGTTTAATTATGTGTATGAAAGTTAGGAATATTAAGGGAAGTGAAGTTTGAGGTATGGAGCTGAAAATGAAGGGATTTTCGAGTTCAAAAATGTAATTCTGGGCTAGGGGAATCGGTACCCATTCAAGGGGAATCGATACCCCTTCAAGCGAATAAAATTTCCAGAATGTCATGGGGGAACCGATACCCCCACAGGAGGGAACCGATTCCCCCTAAAGGAAAATTGTGAATATGTGTTTAATAAGTTCGTTTAAGTTGCTAGTATCAAATTACAAGGTGTAGGTATCTAATAATTGTCTTAAAATGTATAATTATGTAGATTCAGAGCCTAAACGAGTTCCAGAATCATTGGCAAGTAAGATCGATAAAAGGGAAGATAAGAGATTGGAATGGACTAGTGAGGCCAGGTGAGTGCATACAAGTTAGTTTATGATGTTTAATGGAAATAAGACTTGCGATGAGTCTATTTCCTATATTATAATGCATTAATTTATGATCATAGGCATATGTTTGATTTGGGTATATGTGATATATATTACAATATGTATTAAATGATTGTGTGAATACATGTATTGTGATAAGTATAGGAATTAATATGAATGGTCTATATGATTGCATGGGAATGTGAAATAGGTTATATGATAAGTGGCCATACATGTTAATAGTATAAGTGATCAATTATAAGAATTTATATGATAGATTTATATGACTACATGAGAAAGGTGATGAGTTAAATAAGATTAGACTATAGAGTAATATGAGAATAATATATTAGTGAAGGGAATTGAGTATAAATGATGATTCCAAACCATAAGATAAGTATTTACTTATAGGATAATATGATATTATATGAATATAACATATAACTTTATGAGGAAGAATTGGGTGTTATATGATTTAGGTATGAAAATGATCTATGCGTAAGTAAATTACGTGATTATGTGACTATGTGTGAAATAGAGTAAACTAGGTAAGTATAAGGTATGTAAATATATGGCTATGGAACAAAGTATGTAATAACACAATGTTATTTGATTTATGATTTTGATATGGGCATGGATACATGAAATGGATATAGGTTATTATATATGTTACATGATTATACGCATGTGTGATATGTGCTATGAGATATGCCCAATGTGAAATGAAATAAGCCAAGTGACTATATGAAATATGTGATTGTAAGATCAATGATTACACGTACATGTGGTACGTGACAGAAAGAAATGATATGAATAAGTAATGTGAACTGTTAAATGACAATGCCATGTTATGTGTCATGAGAGCTAGGGGTATAGTTGGCATGCCAAGAGTTGAGGGTCTATGTGGTCCTTCGGGACATATATGTATTCTTTGGAACATGTGTGAAGTCTGGTGAGACACATACTTGATCCCTAGTATATGTATATGATTCTTAAGGAATGATATGTGGTCCTTTGGGACATTGTGGTCCTTCGGGACATATATGTATTCTTTGGAACATGTGTGAAGTCTGGTGAGACACATACTTGATCCCTAGTATATGTATATGATTCTTAAGGAATGATATGTGGTCCTTCGGGACATTGTGGTCCTTCGGGACATATATGTATTCTTTGGAACATGTGTGAAGTCTGGTGAGACGCATACTTGATCCCTAGTATATGTATATGATTCTTAAGGAATGATATGTGGTCCTTATGGACATTATTATATGGCACTACGGTGCAATTCTACGCGGCACTACGGTGCAATTCTATGTGGCACTTCGGTGCATTTATATGAGCTGTGGTGACATCATTAGTGCACAACCTCCATAAACTCACATATTTATAGTTCTCACATATGTACATGGGCTAATCAAGATATATAAACAAATATATGTTAGTGATATGATAAATGTTATAGAAATGATATGATGTTGTGTGTGTATAGTGTTTGATTGAAAAGGCTAAGCATAAAAGTATGTGATTACATGATGAACTGTTAATGATGAGTTATGTGTATGTATGTATTTACTGTAATTAATCTGATATGACTTTATATGATACGAAGAAAGCATGTAATTTGGTATAACATGATAGAACATAACATGCATGTATTGATATATGTTATAAAGTGCATTATAAGTTTTTATGCCTCACTAAGTCTTCGACTTAGCGTGTGATTGTTTCACACGTAGGTTTTGAGAAGAGTAAAGAGTAATGCGGAGCAAGACAGGTCAGTTCTCCTTACCAAATGTCAGATCAGAAAATATATGTACTGTTTATAGAGTGTAGTTGGTATGTAGTCTAAAGATATAAATTGTATGAACTCTGATATATTTTGTAAACGTTTTGAATAAGTTAAATGTTATCAAAGTTTTTAAATTACTCACTATTTTATACGAATAAATGTTTGAAAAGTCAATGTGACACTTCGGACTCGTATCCAGGTTGGATACGGGTTGGGGGTGTTACAATTTATACGAGCTGTGGTGATATCATTAGTGCACAACCTCTATAAACTCACATATCTATAGTTCTCAGAAATGTACATGGGCTAGACAAAGATATAACAATAAATATATTACATGTGAAAAATATGCTTTTGTGATATATGTTGATATGTGTATTGCACGAGTCATATGATGATATGTGTATTGTTTGGTTACACGAAGCATATGTTGGTTAACAAGGTTAAGTTCAAGAGGATATGATCAACACATATAAATGATAATAATATGGATAGTGAAATAAGGCTAATGATAGAAATGATGAGTGAGGAATATATGTGTGCATATGTTTTTATATGTAATGATATATATATTGCATATGTGTTACAGGGATTTGTTATATGAATAAGGGTATGAGTGATAGTAGTAATGGTTCATACACGATTACAAGCTATAGTTTATATTTTATGTTTATTGCCTCACTAAGTCATCGACTTAGCGTGTGATTGTTTCACACGTAGGTTACCAAAGTGAGAAGATTAAAGAGCAATGTGGAGCAAGACAGGTCAGTTCTTCTTACCAAAGGTCAGATCAGAAGAAAGGTGAATAATATGTATTTTAATACATAAATTTCTAGTTGGCATGTATTCAAGATAATATATTGTATAAGCTCTGAATAGTTTGATAAAGGTTTTGAATAAGTTATATGTAATAATAAATTTTAAATTACTCACTATTTTATACAAGTAAAGGTTTTTGAAAAGTCAATGTGACACTTCGGACTTGAATCCGAGTCGGATACGGGTTGGGGGTGTTACAGCGATGCAAGAAGAAACTAAAGCCCTTTATAAAAATAATAAATGGGACCTTGTGCCACTACCACAAGGAAGGAAGCCAATTGGTAACAAATGGGTCTTCAAAATAAAGCGAAATAGTGATGATCAAGTTGAGAGGTATCGTGCAAGACTGATAGTCAAAAGATATGCTCAAAAAGAAGGTATTGATTTCAATGAAATCTTTTCTCCTGAAGTTCAACTAACAACAGTTCGAGTAGTCTTGACAATGTATGCTACATTGAACTTACATCTAAAGCAGCTAGATGTTAAAACAACTTTTCTTCATGGAAATCTTGAAGAAGAGATTTACATGCTCCAGTTTGAAGGTTTGAAGAAAAAGAAAAGAATAACTTGGTTTGCAGGTTGAACAAATCTCTATACGGTCTAAAGCAGGCGCCGAGGTGTTGGTATAAGAGATTTGATTCATTCATTATGTGTCTTGGATGCAACAGACTTAATGCAGACCCTTGTGCTTATTTCAAGAGGTTTGGTGATAACGATTTTGTTATATTGATGTTGTATATGGATGACATGTTGGTTGCAGGACTCAACAAAGATCATATTGAAGAATTGAAGGCACAATTGGCTAGGGAATTTGAAATGAAGGACTTGGGATCAGCAAACAAGATTCTAGGGATGCAAATTCACCGAGATAGAAGTAATAGGAAGATTTGGCTTTCATAAAAGAATTACTTGAAGAAGATCTTGTCACGATTCAACATACAAGATTGTACGCCAATTTCTACCCCTTTTCCTATTAACTTCAAATTATCCTCCAGTATGAGTCCTAGCAGTGAAGAAGAGATGATGGAGATGTCTTGAGTGTCGTATGCATCAGCATTGGGAAGTTTAATGTTCGCTATGATATGCACAAGATCAGACATTGCACAAGACCAGACATTGCACAAGAAGTGAGAGTGGTTAGTCGGTACATGACGAATCCAGGCAAAGAGCATTGGAATACAGTAAAGAGGATCATGAGATACATCAAAGGGACCTCAAATATTGCATTATGTTACAGAGAATCAAACATACTTATCAATGGGTATGTCGATTCTGAATATGCAAGGGATTTGTATAAAATCAAATCTACTATAAGATATGTGTTTAAAATTGCTGGTGGAGCTGTAACCTGGGTTTCAAAATTGCAGTCAGTTGTTGCTACGTCCACAACAGAGGCAGAATATGTAGCAGCTACACAAGCCAATAAAGAAGCAATTTGGTTTAAGATGCTATTGGAGGAGCTTGGGCACAATAAAGAGTATGTCTCTCTGCTTTGTGACAGTCAAAGCGTCTTGCATCTAGCAAGGAATCCAACATTTCATTCAAGGACAAAGTATATACGAGTCAGTACCATTTCATTCGTGAAAAGGTGGAAGAAGGGACGGTAGATATGCAGAAGATTCATATCAAAGACAACATAGCAGATTTCATGACGAAGGCAATCAATGCTGATAAATTTATTTGGTGCCGATCCCCTGTCAGAGACGTAAGTAAGATGATGATACAAGGTAGAAAGAATGGTGTAAAGATATGCTTGTTTCAATCAAATCTTCAAGTGGAAGATTGTTGAAAATTGGTGCAAATCACATGCACCGAAAGCACCGAAAAAAAGGGTGCAGGAATTGTCAAAAAGTGGCAGAAATTGTTGAATTTCATGGATGGTAAAATTGCATATTTAGTCTTTATACTTTAGGGTATTTACAAGATTAGTCCTTAAACTTCAACTATAAATACTCTAACCCATTTAGCTTTAAAACCATCCTAAATCATTCTAGCTTTCTCCCCATACTGGAGAATTTAGAGAGAATTGTCATTGTTTTCTCCTTGTTAGATCGAGAGAAGTTGTAATTCTTATTTTCTCATAGTGAAATTCTTATATTGCTGCCCGTGGTTTTTATCCTATATTATTTAGGGGTTTTCCATGTAAAATTTATGTATTCTTTATCTTTATTTTTATTTTCTCAAATTATTAGTTATGATTTTGCTCTATCCGATAGCCGCATTCCGCAACAGTTTTGCCCTTTATTTTGGTGCAGATAAATAGTTTTTGATGAGCTGATTGGTATTGGACTATTGAATTTGCCATGGAAAACCAAATATGGTTGGGGAATAAGAATTCTTCTAAGACGAGTCTGGTGAAACCGAGAGTTTTCGATCAATATCTTCGAATTCTGAAAGATATTCTGATGATCAGGTTTGTGGACAGATAGCCTACTCCTTAACAATGACCAGTTTTAAGTATCCAGAAAGCTTGAATGTTTCATTTTCTGTAAGTGTGGAAGTGAACCTTGTGGGTGAATCTTTGTTTTTTTCCTTATGGTTTGGTCTATCTTACTCCGACTCTTCATTTCTTTTAAATTATTCGAAAGGACATATGAAATGTTGCACATGCCCGTCCTAAAATTTATATGTTTTTGTTCTCGGATTAGAGTCCGAGCTGCTTTGCTCTTCATGTTCAAGGTATCTTAATCATTAGTTGTTGAAGCAGGAGGCTATCAGGGCATCACCTAATAGTAACACGCAATCATCCGATGCATCGTCAAAAGCTTCATCCAATTCGAAAGATTTTAACGATGACAGTAAGAGCTTGACGGAGAAACTATCAGCTGCCCTGGTTAATGTTAGTGTCAAAGATGACTTGGTTAAGCAACATTCCCAAGTTGCTGAAGAATTCAATGCTGGTATTACTTACATGTGACCAAACTTTCTTACATTCATCTTCATTTTCTTATACTCTTTGCAATAAATTCTAGTTAATTCTCTCAAATGGACCTCAGGTTGGGAGAAGGCTGAAAATGAAGTAATGGTATTAAAGCAAAAGATTGAGGATGTAGTTAAGAAAAACTCAACACTCGAGGATCGAATGAGCCGTCTTGATGGAGCTCTCAAGGAATGTGTCAAGCAACTAAGACGGAGAAGAGGAACTAGAGCATAAGGTTGTTGAAGTCGTAGCAAAGACTACTCGGGATTGGGAAACTACCAAATTTGAACTCGAGACCTGGTTGCTTGAGTTCCAAAATAAAGCCGAATCTGCTAACTTCAGTCCTGACCTTTGGCATAAGATTGAAGCTTTGGAGAAGGAAAATTCAGCCCTCAAGCATGAGCTCTCATCATATTTGGAAGAGATAGAATTCAGAACAATTGAAAGAGACCTAAGCACCCAAGCAGCGGAAACGGCGAGCACACAACACTTGGAGGGCATAAAGAAGGTAGCGAAGCTTGAGGCCGAGTGCCGAAGAGTTAAAGCAATAGGTTGCCAATCATGCTTTGTTGAATACCTTACGGATAGTCAATCAGATTCATGGGCCTCAGCCTTAATTGCTGAACTTGATCAATTCAAAAATGAAAAGGTTACCAACAGAAATATCCCAGTTCTATTGAGATTGATCTAATGGATGATTTTCTTGAGATGGAGCGACTCGCTGCATTGCCTGAAACCGAGAGAGAATATCAGTGTCTTGAATCAAAAGCTACCGTGAGACAATCAAATGATGGTGCTAACTTGTTGAAGGCTGAACTTGAAGGCATGATTCATCGAACTGCAGAACTTGAAGAGAAGTTAGAAAAGTTGGAAGTTGAGAAGGTTGAACTAGAAATCACTCTTGCCAAAAGTCAAGAACATCTTGAAACATCGAAACTACAGTTGAGAGATATGGAAACGAAATTGTCAGAGCTGAGAACGAAATTGTCGGAGCTGAGAACAGAGCTTTGTATGACGAATGAAGCTAAGCACCATCTTGAGTCACAACTCCGTACCTTGGAAACAGATGCAAAGAGAATGTCCACAAAGATTGACTCATTAGAAGCGGAAATTGAAAAGGAAATGACCATGTTGAAGCAAGTTTCAGTTAACACATATGCATCAAAGCAACTTATCAAGTCTCAACTCATTAGCATCAAAGCATAGGTTCATATGACGTATGTAGAGGTCGATTCATCAGAAACAGAAGTTGAAAAGGAAAAGGTATTTTCATCACAAATTTCAGAGAAGTGTCAAGAATCGGAAGAAGAGCTCTCAAGAAAGCAACAGGAAGCTGAGCTCCAGCAAACTGGAAACTATATCGTTGAATCAAAGATAAAACAGGTAACTTTTCTGGTCATCATGCATTTACACCATCTTAAACCATCTATAGTTTAATTATAATATATGTTACATCTCTCTAAGAGTAACGAGACCCTATGGCAGGAGCAGCTGGCAAACTTGCTGAGTGCAAAAAACAATAGCATCTTTTAGTCAGCAATTGAAATCTCTTGCAACACTTGAGGACTTCTTAATCGATGCCGCAAGCACACCGGAGTTCTCTAGAGGAGGATCATTGATGCCCCAAGCTGGTGATGGAGAACCTTGGAAATTACATTCTAATGAAAGCTATTCACCCAAAAGAGATCCAGAGTCTCCAAGAGTTAGTGCTGACTCTCATGGTCAATCATTGAATAAGGACGGAAACACACCGCCGTCCTCATCCTCATCTTCATCATTTGTGTCATCGAATCATGCGAGTTCAGAGAAGAGCCGAAATGGATTTGCGATGTTTACAATTCGGGGTAAGAACGGGATACAACTAGAAATTTAAGAGAAATAGATAGGTTGTAGTATGAAAATTTTGTTTGTCATTTGACAGACAGTGGAATCACCATTTAGTTAATTCACTATTAGAGATTGTCTAAACTCTGAATACAAAAGATAGTAATTTAAATTTTGAACTTCAAAAACGCTGTATGGAGGAGACAATCTATGGCCTCCTTGTTGTGCTCTTCTTAATCACGGTTCCATTAAAATCTTAACGCCAGGCGCCAGGTAAGTCCAGTTTCCAACTTTGACGTATGAAACGGTTTGTCTTTTATCTACGCGCGTAATATACACCAAAGCTGCCACATTTCATTATTCCATCCTTCCTTCCGACAAAGCATTGCCTAAAAAAAAGATCAGTAGATCCACCAAGGGACACCGAATCACAACACTAGAAGAGATAAGAGGAGACCACCAGAGATATGGCAGCCAGCAGTGCAATAGGAAGCTCCCCGGTGGAGCCAAACATAACGTGGAACGAGACCCAAAGGAGGTTCGAGACAGAAGACAAGAAAGCCTACGTCGAATACGTATTGAGACAAGACGGAAAAGTAATGGACATCGTCCACACTTTCGTCCCATCTTCCAAGCGAGGCTTGGGCTTGGCTTCTCATCTCTGTGTTGCTGCCTTCAATCATGCCAAGTCCCACTCTTTATCGATCATCCCTTCTTGCTCTTATGTCTCCGTTAGTCCCTTCTCTCCCTCTCTGTTTCTTTCCATGGGTTTTTTTTGTTTAACTGTTGGATTTGGCTCCTGCGTTTCTATATTCTTGTTTTGGTTCTCAAAATCCGATGAATTGTGAAATATTTTAGGATAGGTTAAAACGTTGCTTACTGCTACTGTATTTGTATGATTTAGGAACTCTGGTTTATTTAGAACTAAACTTGATTACTAAAGGATTAGAGTCTTCAGAGGGAAAATTTTCAAACTTTTAAGATGGAAATTTCGATCAATTGAATTACACAAACCAATTTTACCTTTTTCAATCCAAATGCTTTCTTCCTCACATTATTCAGTTTCGACCACAGGCTTAAAACACTGTTGTTTAGCCATCTATTGTTTGCTTACATGTCCTTTTTCGGCATCCCTGTTGCTGATCAGCTTTTGCATTAGCATTTTTATGTTGCCTATGCTTGTCTTCTGTTCAAATCAAATGTTTAATTGAGATTGGAATCTGGGTAAGCAGATTCTGCATAACAAAAGCTTCTTCCCATGCTTTCTAGATCATGATCATCTTTCATACTTCTAAACCATATGATGACATGCTGTGGTCTTTTTTGTTTATTAAACAAAGTGACTAATTTGATGATAATATCCAAGACTTGAGCAAAAAATAGGGTAGTTTTTACTTAGAAAGTGTCATGGTTAATGATAGTCATTTACAAGTTAAATTACCTATAAAAAAACCCTGCTTTTTTAAAGCAGGATAGGAAATTCTTACTATTTAACTCGGTGATTGGTCCATGATCCTTTACTCAAATACCAGGTTTGGAATTCCATTTTTTTCCTAATAAGAAAACAATCTTGTATGCTTTCCTGTCTAGACGAGTTAGCCTATGTATGCAGAAATGTCGAGTAAAATGTTATGTTACGTATAGAGTTATGAGCTCTCTGGTGTCTGCAAAAAATGATATTTGGCTGTCACTATTCAAAGGAAATATGGAGGAATATTCTGTTATTATATGGCCTTCAAAGACCTGTATTGGGATGGCTATGAGCGCTGCAATGGACTTCGACAAAATTGAAAGGCAAAGCATTGCTATCTATTATTTTACGGATAGCTTGAAATGCTTTTATATACATGATATGGTCCATATTGGAGGGAGAGAAATGGAAGAATACATGGAAGAAGTCCAAGAATTGAGCAAACTATACTTTCTGAGATAAAAGAGGCTGTGTGATTAACACTTTCTGATGTAAAATTTAGACTTGTGTATTCTGTTAAATATACAACTAAGCTTAGCATGGGTATAACACGAAAGGGGGGGGGGGCTAGATTTTTAAATGGTTACTTTATAGTTGACTATACTGTTGGATTGTAGCAATTATTTGCTTTTCATCTAGAAAAACTACATTCTTTTAACATTTTTTGAGTCGTTGGATGATGCAGTTGCTTCAATAACTTCAAGAGTTCCCATTTGCTAATAGGTCCGATAAGTTGTTAAATAGGGTCCCCTTTCTGCTACAAAGTGCAGATGTTCCTTTCTTGATGAGGAAATTAGATTCCTTTGGATGCGCTTTGACATCCTGATTAGATCCTTTGAACCGTATATACTTCTGGTACTGGTTATGTTGTGGTTCAGAAGTCTATATGTTTCGATCATATGTTTGTTTTGCCCTTTTTCAGGACACTTTTCTCCCACGGAACCCGTCTTGGAACAGTTTATTATACTCGGAAGAGCCAAGATCCAATATCTAAGTAGCTGCATCACTTTGTTGTTGGGGTTATGGAGATAGATAAGGCTGCTATATTCATCGCCCCTTCGGACGTCACAGATACTCTACTTGAAGCCAAATAATAATTTGATGTACTCTTAGCGGGTAATATCTTTACAGTTGCTTTTGCATGTGATATTGATTCCATTAAAGTTTGGTGACAAACATAAGTTGGTGTATAGATCCTGCATCATGAATCTATGGTCCATCGCATGAACTTAAAACATATAATCTTGTATTTTGGCATGGCTCTTGACGTATATTAGTAACTTCTTTATTTAGTGGTCTGACGTTACATAGATCAATTAAAGAGTCCAATTACGTGATCTACTGAGGTTTGAAATTAAATGATTTTTAGGTTAAAATACATTAGTCCTATACTTCGATAAATTTTTTAAGACTTGATCTATATACTTTAAACTTAAAATTAAATCCTCTTATTTTTTATACTTTTTAAAATTCGAGTTCACTCAATAACATCATTAGTATTTTTTGTCAATATAAATGAACATGCCAAATTGATAAATTTTGATAGAAAATATTGTAAGTGTAAATGATGGGATTAAGATTCTTAAATTGAAAAACAAGAAGGTTAAAATTTTAACTTTAAAAGTACAGGGAATGACAGCATATTTTAACTCCTAATAACTATTGGTTAAGATATCGTGTTTAAAAAAAAATTGGTATAATCGATTCATTGGTTGAATGATTCATATCGAATACCGTAAAGATGTATTATAAGAGTGATTCTCTCAATCAAGTTATTTCATTTAAAATGTCATAATTTGATTTCTGAATAGTAATATATTTAACTCCCTAATAAGTATTGGTTAAGATATCAAGTTTAAAATTTTTTTTGGTATAATCAATATTTGATTTGACTATTACAGAGTAATTCTCAAAACTCAATTTATTTCATTTGTAATGTCATGATTCGAATTTTAAATATTATTTAAAGAACATAATGCTCATAACATTTGATTAAGTACTAACTTTGGCATATTTTTTTGGTAAAGTTTTGACCCTTCAATGTTTTATTTTAAGGTAAAAAGGTCTTTTCGTAGATAGAAATCGTTAGTCAACAAATGATCCACACTCTAAAATATAAGTCTTTTTATCTTAATATGAAACATTAAGAATAAAATTTTTCAAAATATGAATAAATATTAAACTAATTATTTAATAAAATATTATAGACTTTTTATATTAAAAATGAATTATTAAATCCAAAATTTTTAAAAAAAAATTAAAATTAAAATAACTATTTAATCATCTTAAAAATATCAAATCTTCCCCTCAAAAAATGAAAGGAATAAAACCAAATGGCTAGTTCTTCCCAAATCATATTATATCATCACTGTTTTAAAATAAGAGTGAACTATACAGATCATCCTTATGTTTTCGGTCTGATCGATTTTGATCATCAGATTAAAAAACTGGTTTTGGTCATTTATGTTATCGGTCTGTTTGGTTTTAGTCATTCGACCGTTAACTATTGTTAATCCCTTACAGAAGTATTACGTGATAATTAAAATATTAAAAAAATATGTGTCTTCTTCTTCTTCTTCGCATTTATCACAAGTTGCAAGCAAGTTAGCCATAAGTTCTTCCCCTTGCTTCCCGTACTTCAATCACACCCCAAATACAAACCTCCTATGAAAGATCTCGTTCTTCATTCTTTTGATGCTGACACTGTCCATGGGTAAAATAACCAAGACTTATGTTGTTAAGAGAGTGGAATTTATTTGATTCAATGCTGTGCTCCTCATACATTGCCCCTAAGTTGAAGACCTGGAGTGATAATGGTATGAAGAAGCCAAAGCTTCTTCTTGCAAGGATGGGATTTGCGGTTGTGGATTGTCAGCAGTACATGAATCATGAAGTAAAACAGAAGATGAAAGATTAAATTGAACAAAGTTTGCCTGAATACGGACTTAATGATTTCTACAAATGTTTCTTGCGTCTACATGGTTATACTTCAAGGGTTTCAGCAGCAGATAAGGTATATGGGGTTACTACGCTGCTTGAATCATTCATGCAATCAGATGGCACGTGTACTTCGAAGCAGTTTGGGGTGGCATACGATGCACTGTCCCTAAGTAATCTTGATAGGCTGAAATCTGAAATGCAACAAGCAATCAAGATACAAAGAGATATTCTTAGAAAAGGAAGTACTTCAATAACAAAGAGTGGGTGCATCAGGAGTGGCAGAAAGTTTATGTGGGTGAAGCTTGAAGATTCAGTAAACACAAAACTGTTGGGTCACCCCATGGGTAAGACTATTTATCCAAGAACATATTATACCTACATATTAAAGCAAAAACCCCCCTTGAAATATTAATTGCTTTGATTAGGCAGTTGGCAGTTTCCAAACCATTCATATAAAAACACTAAATTTTGACCTTTTGTACCTCCGAGTGCATGGCAAAGTGGGCATCTATCGAGTTTAAGATCCAAGCCAAGAAGTATTGGATTGGTATAAAAATTAGCAGTAATAGTTTCACTTTCAAACTTTGAGCTCGTGACATAGCTTGAAAATAGTTGGAAGATCTCGTTTTTCATTCTTTTGATGCTGGCACTGTCCATGGGAGGAGGTTAATTTATGTTTGGGGCATGGCTGAAGTACTGGAAGCAAGGGGAAGAACTTATGACTAACTTGCTTGCAACTTGTAATAAATGTGAAGAAGAAGACATATATTTTTTAAATTTTTTTAATTACAATGTAATACTTCCGTGAAGGAGTTAACATGAGTTAACGGATAAAGGATTAAAATTTAAGGGACCAAAATCATTCTTTTTCTAAACCAGTGACCAAAATCGGTCAGACAGAAAATATAAGGATCATCTGTATAGTTTACTCTTAAAATAAAATGAAAAGAAAATGAAAATTAGTGAAAGTGAGATTCATTAGGAAAGGAAGAAAACCAAAACAAACAATTAGCAGTTCTGCAAGTCGCTAGCAGCAGCACTTCAAGATCCACTAAAGAGTATTGAAGATTTCCAATTTTAAGCAGGTAAAATATTCTCTTTGTAAATCTCTATTTCCTTTTTCATCTCTTTGTTCGGCACATCTGGAAACGGAACCGCTCTCTTTTTCATTTAGTCATTGCATTATTTCACTTCTATTTGTTCTAAACTTGCAGTTTCCATCTGGGTTGTTGTTACCTTTCCCTGTTCTTGGTTTTTGGGTTTTTGCTATATTCTGCCAATATATTGTCCACACCCATTCCAGCCCATAATCTTAAGCAAATATGATGTTTTTCGACTCTCAGATTTGTTTTCTTTTGATGAAAATAGAGATTTGCTTTCTTTATTTCCATGTAAATCCACATTTTATTTTTGCAATCATTTCTTCCATTTCTCATTGTTTCGGGCTTGAATTCCATATGAGAGTATGCGATTTCTTTGGGAGTATATACGGACCGAGAGTCTCCTGATTAGCAGCTAGCTTTTGGGTTGTGATTCTCCTAAGGTTCTAATCAATTTGGATTAAAGATATACGACGTATTTCTCAGTTTCAGTCAGCATATTTGTATTAAGCGTTGCAGATTGTTGCATGCCTAATGTTTGTTTCTTATTTGTTAGCTTGAAAATGTTTTATGATTTTTATTTATTCGTGTTTACTTGGAGGTTAAATATAATTTCAGCAACTTTGTCAGCTTGACGT
This sequence comes from Hibiscus syriacus, assembly GCF_006381635.1. Taxonomy (NCBI): domain Eukaryota; kingdom Viridiplantae; phylum Streptophyta; class Magnoliopsida; order Malvales; family Malvaceae; genus Hibiscus; species Hibiscus syriacus. The sequence goes on along the minus strand of NW_024062857.1, from coordinate 345,493 downwards.
TTGTTTCTCTTTGCATCAATTCTTAGCTTCAGTTTTTCTTTTAATTTCTGTATTCTGTTTGAACTTTGAAAGATTTTAATGTAGTTTATTGTAGAGTTCGATTTTTTACTTTTATTGATCCTTTTATTCTTTTTTGTTGAACCAATGCCGTCTAAAGATTGGATATGTAACAAGGTTAGTCATTTTGCTTATCTAATTTGGGTGGGATTTAGGTGGCAAGATTCAAAAATTAGTTAGGCAGTTATTGGATTTGGGTATTATGGAACATGATTATGTTAAGAGTATTGGTACCCAAAATAGTGACAATACTAGAGTCATATATCCTTCTATTTTTATCTGAATATAGCCGTGAGTGAACTGAGTGCTATATCTAATAAATTCTCTTTCAGAGCCTTGGTTTGCTTCAGGGTCGACAATTTCTTGGGTTCTGGCTATTTATCTTGGACTTTAAAGCTTAAAAATATTTTAATTTAGATCAATTTCAGTTTCTTAGTGCTTGTGTCCAAATTTGATGCATTTTCTATCGGTCTTGATTTTGATTTGTTTGTAGCCTCAATGATAACCACATTACTTGTTTGTCTCCAACTCTATCATTTTTATATTAAATGGTGATTCCCATGACATGACCTTCTGCGGTGCTGCTACTCTTTTTTTTAGCCGAATACTTCCCTTTGTATATTGGCATGAGTCTGGGAATAAAATTTACTTATTTATTTTATCAGCATAAAAGATTTGTTTGGTCATGGATGAGTCTGATTGTTGGTACACAAAATGGTTGCTCGACATGTTGATATCTTTCCTTCTGCTCCAGTATTTACTTATAAAATAAAACTAATGTTACATTTTATGCATGTTAACCTTGCGGCGAAGATGTCAATCACAGTATCATGAATCTGCTTCATTTCTTATAATTTTTTGCTTTTGCCTAATTTAGTTCACTTTTGAATGTTAAATGAAAAATAAGTTTCCCTGCTCCTGCCGTGGGTTCAATCAGTGAGGGATTGGAAGGCGTGGGATATAGATGTGTACGCTATATGTACTTGCTAATAGTTAGACCTAGTAATAAAATTGTACCTTTTTATTGCCCTTAGATGTCTAAGGATGTGGAGGATCCTGTGAACAATGGTCCTGAAGTCTTAGCTCCCTCTGGTGAAGCCCAAGAAACATGGTATAGTTGTGTACTAAAGCAAGTATCTGTCTATGGAGTAGCGGCAGGATACTGCATCTCAGCTTCTCTTCTTTCCATCATCAACAAATGGGCTATCATGAAATTTCCTTATCCCGGTGCACTAACTGCTTTGCAGTACCTAACAAGTGCAGCTGGTGTACTAATCTGTGGATGGTTCAAGGTCATTGAGCATGATCGGCTTGACCTTCTGACTATGTGGCGGTTCCTACCTGCAGCCGTTATATTTTACCTCTCTCTCTTTACCAATAGTGAACTCCTCCTACATGCTAATGTTGACACTTTCATCGTCTTCCGATCAGCAGTTCCTATGTTTGTTGCAATGGGAGAAACTCTTTTCTTGCACCAGCCATGGCCTTCATTGAAGACATGGATCTCATTAGCCACCATCTTCGGTGGTAGTGTTCTTTATGTTCTTACTGATTACCAGTTCACTTTAATTGCCTATACTTGGGCTGTTGCATACTTGGTAAGCATGTCTATAGATTTTGTTTACATAAAACATGTGGTAATGACTATTGGTCTGAATACATGGGGCCTTGTCCTGTACAATAATCTCGAGGCTGTCCTATTGTTTCCTCTTGAGCTACTAATAATGGGGGAGTTGAAAAAGATAAAGCATGAAATATCAGATGAGTCCGATTGGCACACTTTTGAAGTGATTTTGCCTGTGGGCTTGTCGTGTTTATTCGGGTTGGCTATATCTTTCTTTGGTTTCTCTTGCCGAAGGGCAATTTCTGCTACAGGTTTCACCGTTCTCGGTATTGTTAACAAGCTATTGACTGTTGTGATTAATTTGGTCATTTGGGACAAACATTCGACTATTGTGGGGACTGTCGGGCTCTTGATTTGTATGGTAGGTGGGGTTATGTATCAGCAGTCTACAAGCAATAAGCCGAAAGCAGTTAATGTAGTTACAGCACAAGAGACAGAAGAACAACAGAAGTTACTTGAAATGCAAAACAACACACAGGCAAAGAACAATGAAAAGGAAGTCACTGAGATAGAGGAGAAGTGAAGGGCTTAAAATATGAGCATTCTTTCTGGGCTTTCTTCCATCTTGCATATCGAAACCATTCTTTGATTGGGCATGGCTGATGAATTCTCAGGAAAACAGCAATCTCCATATGCACAGAATACTTGCATTGAAGATTCAGACTCAGGTTTAATACATCTATGGCGATACATGTGGTCAGTCTTCTATTTCCCGAACTCTAAACTTGATCTTCTTCAGATTGATACTTGATTTTTACATTTCCTATCTGACAAATCAGGAGGATTTGGTTAGAATTTTGCGTTCATTTTGTTTCATTTTACTACCATGAACATCTTATTTAACCCAATCAACTTCTTATCATCGTATTGGTGCCTAAGATTATATATAGATATAAATGTATATTTTAGATCAATGATTATCTCCAAACCATTGCTTGGTGTCTGTTACCATTTTGTTCCTCGTGGTATTTATAAATAACTATGTTTTAGTTGTTTCTATTGCTACACATCGTGTTCTTGTTCTTGTATCGTCGATACGAACATTCAGTGTAGAGTTCAGTAACTGTAACCCCTTCTGTTTCTGGTTTCCCCTGATAAGTGGAACCAAGGAAACCCCGTCTGTTTATGTTTCTGGTAACCCCTTCTGTTTCTAGATTGCATTTCAATAAATCAAGGAATGATACTTCAAGGGGCAGCAAAACCATCAATGGTTATGGTGCCATTCCCATTTTCAAATTCGCAAAAGATTTTCCGGTACATGTCACTGTTGGATACATGTATGTGTCGAACTCAATGCTATTTGGATGATGCTCTCAACCGATTTTGAATGTAACGTAATTATCATGTGGGTTGTCATGTCAAAGACGCTAAAATTTTAATGTCGTAATTGGACCAATTGAACCAGTTCAATCGAGAATCGGCTGGTATGGGGGTTCATCTGTCTAATATTGGAAATTTGAAGAAGTGTTGTGAGCAACTTCAAAACCAAAACCAAACATTGAAATTGGAAAAACCGGATGAGAAAGTCCTTTTTAGGTTCTTTGTTAATATGGTCTTTAATTTAATCAATCGAACCAATTCAATTGAGAGTCGGTTGATCTAGTGATTCAACCTTCTATAAAATTGGAAATCCGAAGAATTATTGTGAACCGCTTAAAAACCAAAAATTGAAATAAAAAAAGATGGATGAACAAGTTATTTTATGGCTTTTGAATTTCTTTTTAGGTTCCTTGTTAATATGGTCTTTAATCGAATCAATTCAATCCAGAATCGATTAATTTAGTGGTTGTAAATCATTCATAAATATAAACAAATATAAGAGCACACTTTATTCCATTAAAAAACAGATTAATTCAAAATCGTTTAAAAACATTAAACTATTTGTATTTTTAAACTTTAAATAAGTAATATAAAAATATTTGTCTGAAACGGATCTATAAATCTCGGTGCATGTCAAGGGTTTATGTAATGAACTTTCCTGTAATCTTGAGTGATAACAGTATAAGAAATAGAGAAAAGATGATAAAATAGAAAAGAAAATTTTAGTAAGAAATACTGAATCCAAGGGGAAAACAGTCGTAGTTAAAGATTTAACAAATATCATATCTTATCCCTAGACCATCTTAATTTCTTTAAACTCATATTTTTACAATATAATTAAAATAAAATTCGACTAACAGTTATTTAGTATCTTTCGACAGTCCCCTTAATACGATCTTTTATAGCATCATTCGATTTTCAGTTCATAACATTTTACCCAAATTGAATATCAAGGGTTTGTTTTATTTATTTATTTAATTATTTTTTGAAATAGAGTGTTTTGTATTGTATTAAAAGAGTACTCGTACAAAACAAGACGTGAACAAGGGTTGTATTAAAAACCACTCCTAATCCTAATGAGAGTAAAAAGAGTGCAGCAAATCCATGTCGGAATTAGAAACACATAATGCGCATACAGTCTCAATCCACTGAGTCTCTACTCAAACATACGAGCGCTAACCTTACACAATTATGCCCCAAGACCAACTAACCTGGGAATTGCCCACCAACTTCAAATTATAAGGCACATTACACCTCACAAACCTTCCACAAAAGCCAACTGAACTCAACTTCTTTAAAAGCACTAAAAAAAACGAGTACCAGATTCCCAAAAAGGCCAAAAACCAACTTGGCAATATTACGACTTGCCGGAGGCTGCTCTCGCCAGCAGAAAAACTGAAAATGAACGACAAAGCCAACCAACAACATAGTTTCTTCCACTCCAAATAATCACCCAAACCATACCACTCTACTCCACACTGCCTCACCAACTCCATGACACTACTTCGAAACAAAACAAACACGCGATCCGCCACACTACAGCCAAAAATATCGAAGGGAGATCCTCGGGTTACAATCGAAGGAACAACCCAGACAAATTTAAAGAATGTTGAGTGAAAACATATATATAAAATCTTGGTGAATACCAAGAGTTATAGTCGAAGGAACAAGCTGTGTACTTAATATAGTTTTCAGTTTACGTTTTTAATTTCCAAGAACATCGTTTCTGAACTTTGAACTAATTCTGTAAGTAGATTTGTAAATCTTTGGAACCAGAATTTTCATTTTCATATATATATTGGATTAAACCGAAAAGGAACAACCCATTTAATAATAAATAAACAAATGCATGGGGTGAGTCTTCGAAACTATAAACACATTTCTTGAATTCAAATTTACAGTAAATAAAGAAATAATGAATGACGTCCCAAAAAAAGAAAGGTTCCACTCACTTTTCAAATCGGAGAATACGATCCTGATTGGAGGAGCAGAAAAAGCGCATAAAACCCAAACAAAGAAGAGTAAATATAAAGGAGGGTTTCATAAATTAAAACTGGGCAAATGAGGCATGGATTCTAAAGGAGGGTTTGGGAACCTAAAATTTAGGGTAAACTACTACTTGCTAGCTCATCTGTTTCGTGTATTTTTTTTGTCATCTAATTATTATTTTTTAAAATTATACACAATGATATGTTTTATTTTTACTTTAGTCATCCATCATTAAATTTGATCATTGATTTAACAGGAGTAATAATATGATATGATATAATAACATTTTAATCCTCAAAACTTAAACATTCTATCAAATTATCATAGTTCAAAATAATTTAATAAATCTTTAATATTTAAAAACACTATCAATTTGGTCCAACATACAATCCCAAAATCTCTCTCAAATCTCAATCTTCCCCAACACTCATTGCTCAATGTGCTCATCTCCCATTTACTCGACCGTCGCGATTGTCTCCCCACGTCAGCCACACACTCCCATAGAGAGGCTAGGGAACGAGTTAACAAGCGAATGTTGAACGGAGCAAGGCTAAGCACATAATGAAGTTTTATGCAAATAAAAATGGAGTGAAAGAGCTCTTAATCTAGTGATTAAAATTATATTTAATAAATGAAAAAAATAACACAATCACATAATAAAATATTAAATATTTTAACCCAGTAGAACCTTTGTCACCTTTTCTGGCACGAAGAATTTGTTCTCAGTGCCATAAAAGGCAAACCCGTGGAATCCATTGCCTCCACCACGATACGTCGGTCCCTTTTTTTAACATAAATTCTTCTACTTTCTTCGTTACATTATTTACATAGGAATAACCTAGTATTTAGGTTCATTTCTAACGGCCTAATCTAGAAATATTTTTTTAACATAGGTTAACAACAAAATTTTTAAATAGTATAGACAAATCAAACTATAAAGTGAAGACCATTAATAAAATAAATAACTAATTAAAAAAATTTAGATTTTAAGGTAGACACTAGAACACGTGGATCTACCACTGCCTCAACCTATATGCTAATATAAATATTGACCAAGCACTAATGCAATATGAGACACCATATACTCTAGCAACATGTAAGATTCAAATTCACGACTACTGGCCATAAGAGAATGATACATTAGGAAATAAATAGTATGCTACTTGTACAAAGAGAGCTCAAACGCCTAGTTAATAATCCATGAAAATGTCAAAACGGCCAAAACACCAACAATAATCATTATATTTAGGGAATAGTTTGGTAGGTAAGGGGGCTAATCTGGGCTTTCCACCAAATCATTGGTATTCTGCCCGAATCTTCCGCTTCATAGAATCTCAGACCTCTCTCTGCAACTCAAAACACACTTTGGATTTTTTTTTATTCTTTCCTCTGGACTTCCTAGTTTAAGATGTGAGCTTGTATTTATTTTATGACGTGGTTCAACTTGTTTTTTTCATCCTGCAACAGATCATCGGAAAACACAGACAAGATGAACATTTTGCACACATAATCACCTTTGGAAGAAAAAGCCATTAATTATAAAATCAGTAGCCATAATGAAAAATGAAATAAGTTATTCAAGTTTACAACCTTTACGAGGGTACTCGGGAGCCACAAAGTTCTTTGATGTCACTTGTGTTAGAGCATCAATCTAACACAATACCCTGATCATCAAATTTAGCAAATCAATAATTATTCTTATAATCTAAAGCTTAATAACCGAAACCATTTCTAGATGGAATACAAAAGAAACATAGAGTTGCATGCTGATGTCTTTACATCGATCTGTTCAAAACCAAATGATAAAAGCATCTTCATGAAACTAGACTTTGAAATTACCATCCTAAAGGAAAAAGAGATTTTTTTATGTTATTAAGTACCATAAACATTATTAATTTAGAATGTTTCAAAAACATTGGAAATTGTACAGAAAAAGACCCTAACATTTCCTTTTGCTAATACTAAGGTATTGTTGATCCACCCAGAGACTAGATAAATTCTTCTAGGAACCTATTATCTAAGGGGGGGAAAATTAAATGAAGTATGTTTAAAAAGCAACTATATGTAATTATGATCTTCCCATGCCTGAAAACACCACCATCTTAACAAAATGTGGGGTTAATAGCAACAGAATCCTAGAAATTTTACTAATTAAAATTTATTCATACAAACGATAAACATGCAACATCCATCACAAACCAACCTCTGGAGGGTCAAATTTGGCCCCAAGGTTGCTAAGTTTAGCATGAGCTTCTGCATAATCCTTGAAGAATGTTTCTTGATCTTCAGCGTATTTCTCAGCATACACCTGTAAATACAATAATGCTTAGCAAAATGGAAACTATATTATCTTGCTCACTTAAATTGAACTCAACTTATTACCTTGAAAGAGGGGTCTTCAAAAATAACAGAATCTGTTGGCAACACAAGCAAATCTTCATCCCTTTTTGCTTTAATGTCCTGTATGGATATAAGAGAACCAGAAACTTTTACATCTTGTTTTACTTGAAACGAGAAATTGATTTCCATTCCAAACCTTGAAGTATGAATTGTCAAACTTCAACCATTGCACTGTCCAGGACTGTCCTCCAGGTGCTCCTGGTCCATCTTTCTGTCATTCATGAAAGAAAATATAGTTTAAATCCTAACTAGCTGTCATTTTTACAACAATGGTCACTGGAGCCATCAACATTAACGTTTCACTCAAGGAAACCAATTTTTCTAGTAATTATGAAGACATTAATCATACCATCGTCCAGGTCAGCAAGAACAGATAACTTGCATTTAAAAAAAAAAAAAGCAGTTGATGAACTTTACTCGGTAAAACAATCAATTTGGTCTATGGAAGATGCTGACAAACAGAAATAGAGATAACAATATGAAATTTCTGACAGTTAACTCAAGATCATGTCACATCTTAAGGCAAAAACCCTAGGTGATGGAATAACTATATGACGTTATGCCCAAATTCATTCTGTTTGTGGGGCATTTTCTGTCTCTGAAATTTTCATTTTTTCTGAGGATTTAGTGCAATGATCAGCTTTAAAAGCAAGTTAAATATTCTTTCTCCATGCAAAACCTTCAATAATTTTCTAAATAAATATCTCAACCATCTCAATAAAACTATCACATTTTGACTTTTGGGGTCATTTTTTTAACTTTGACTCATTATTTTAAATATAATATTGAATTTTAAAATATATATATTTTAAAATCTATGAATAAGTTTCTTAAAATATTTTATAATATTTAATTAATTAAATATTTAAAATAATCAAGGTCAAAGTTTTAAATATCTGACAAAAAAGTCAACTGCAACATATTAATTGAGATAGAGGGAGCAGCACTTTGCACTTTAATAATAAGTATGGCAGTCTATGCTAAGCATTTGCTCCAAATCTCTAGCCTCAATCAAGAATTACTTGTGACAAAGAGCATAGTTAAGTAACCATGACCACTAGATTTTTCTACCCGTATTAAAACAAACTGCTTACCGTATACTTGGTCTCGGGTTTACCCCAACCGCTACGTTCTGGTCTGGACCTCCCAAGTGTATGTGCCCCAGATAATGCAACAATTTCCTACATATCAAAGCCAGACGTTTAATATCATAGTGTACCATGATAAATACAATTACCAACAACATTTTAAGCTTACCTTGTCATTTAATCCCATTCGGTAGAAAACCCCCCGTAAATGATCAGCAGGCGAAGGGGGTCCAGCATCTTAACAGAAGAGAAACACTATACAAGTTAGTCAGTGGTCTCTAAACATAAGTAGAAGCCAACGTATCATTACATATGAGGGCAAAAGGAAGCAAACAGTCCAAATTACTTGATGATAGGCTAAGATCTAAGTTCCAAACAACCTATAATTACAAAGTCTGGCAACTTAAGGAATCTAATAGTTAACAGCTGATAATCAGCTACAAACTTCAGAAATTAAAAATTCTTAGGAAGAAAAGAAATTAAAGCCTGCAACATAAAATTGTATTAATACCATTCTAGATTCCTAAGTAATCAACTGCTCAAAAATGGTGGACAAAGCATGGTCAACGTGCCTAAATTCTAATTTAATCTATAATAGTTCTAGTTGAGGTATGTGCTCAATGTTTTCGATTATGAACACCTAGGGGCATCTATTTTTTTCAGATAAAGATAACTTATCTGCTAACCATGAGACACTTCATGGAAATGCATGAACAAACCAGAAATCCAAAAGATGGATTAAAATATGACATCCTCAATTCATGGTCTAACTATGTAAGAAGCAGCAGCGCACTTTCATCCATGGATTAAGCGCCTCACATTTCCAGCTACATTCCTCCATTTAGGAAATCAGGCACGACAAAATCTTCCCAAAAGTTACATTTATGAACAAATCATTCACAAATACATGGTCCACTTACCAGGTAACCTGCCCTCTTCAGGACACTCATTAGGAGCAGATACATCCACTCTTCCGTATTTCATGGGAATTTTGGGCCCTCCAGCCTCCTGAAATTTCAATTTGATTCTCAGCACAATAAAAATAATCAATCAAAGCAGAAATAAATTAAATAGTAATAAAAGGGATGACCTCAATAGCAGTAGCACTAGCCAACTGGAACAAATCTGCATAAGTTACACCAGAGTACTTGTCCTTGATAGGCTGAATAAGATTCAGTGCATTCACAAGACCTGAAAGGCAAACTTTTGAGACAACAATTGTACAAGTGCATTATTACATTTGATAAGTACAAAATAAAATGATACCAGCGTTGGCTGCATGTTTCAGCTCAACTTCAAACCTAAGACTTCCATTCGCTCCACCCCTTTGAGGCCATGCTTCAATGTTCTTGTTGTAGGTACCAGCATCGTGCCATCCAAGACGAACCTGCAGTGCAAAACATCAAATTAAGCTTGTTCTTTCCTATTCATGAATGAAATCGAAAATCAAAAAGGAAAATCGGAGGTATTTAAGCTCTCCCTCCAACTCCAACTCCAACCTTTACTTAAGAAACTAAAAGTTAAATCACTCTTCCGTGCTTCAAATATGAATAATAACTATCAGTAAAATCAAATAGAATTAGACTCAAATAAAACCGAATTCAATCTACACTTAGTACAACCAAATGAGTCCTCTATATCAGTCAAATCAAATCAATATTAGCCTCAAATGAAACTCCATTCAATCTACTCCTTTAATGTTCGTAAACAAATCTCCAATGCTTCAAATATGAAATATTAAACATCAGTAAAATAAAATATACCGGGATTCTGATTTTGTTCTGCTAAATTTTCTACAAAAAGAAACATAAATAAAAGTTTAATACCAGGATAGGATGGCAAAACTTAGATTTGAGAAGTTCCTTGATATCTTCTCTAGCACTCTTCAACTGATTAGGATCCGAAGCAGCGCATCTCGGACTTGCTACAGTGCTGAACCTTCCGCTACTTCGAACACTGGCAGTCGATCTTCTCTGTTATGTCAACAAAACAATAGTAAGTTAAAAGAAGAATAATATGAAGACGAGAAGAAAGAAGCAAAAGAAAACGGGGAAAGGGAGGAACCAGGAGAGGAGAGAAATGAGAAGAGAAGGCGAGGGATCTGAAAGAGTAAGAGAAAGAAAGAGAAGGAGTAGAGCGGAGGAGAGAAAGGAGAGAAGTGGAGGAAGAAGAAGAAGCAGCGAAGATTCGAGAAGAAATGGCGGCTGTGCTCAGAGACGAAGCCATTGGCTTTTGGTTTGTAAGAAACAGCGTGGTCGATTGTTATGGAGTTGGTGAACTTTGGGCAACGCCAAACACGCGGCTTCCTATATATTATGTTGCCAAATGCCCTTCTCCTTTACCTCTATCATACATACACGCTGCCAAAACTTGAGCCGTTGGATAATTTCGGAATCCATTTTATTTTATTTCTTTTATATTATAGGATTTTCTATTCGATTTTCAAGATAAAGAGATTTTATTTTACTTATTTTTCTTGAGAAGAGGAGGTGGGAGGACGATTTTAGTTTCTAAAAATTACTTACATATTTGAAAGTTTTTTTTATATATAATTTAATTATCAACAATTAATATCGTGAGTATGAATCTATCTTTAACTAAAGAATCAATTGTTCCTATTTAAAGAAAATCAATATGAAAGTCAACCTAAAGACCAACATGAAAACCAGAATAATTGTTCCTTTTTGAAGGCTAACACTGATTTTTTTTGAATTAATAATTATATCCGATCTATTGATCGACTAATCTAGTTCGGGCACTGCAGAGGCGAGGACGACCATTCCAACCCAGTTTGCTTTATTTGCAAACGACAAGATTTGAACCCCTGACCTTGCTTAAGAGACCTAATACATCATCCTACTAAATCAACTTGATTGTTAGTCTAACCAAAAAAGAAAGAAAACTTGTGCCCTTTCTATTTTAACCCATACGTTTAATATAGCTTCAACTTTCACTAGCGATTCCTCCACCACCCTTACTGACCTTCCATACTCTAAATCTAAAGTGGAACGTCGAAATGCAAGGTCTATGATAGAATACACAAACAACAATTTCAACAACGAGTAGCCATACAAAATTCCTTTAAGAAATTGCAAATATCCTAAGAAAAACCTAATAGACGGTGAAACAATGTAGGACTTCAAACTAAATGTTTTGAGGTGTTTTAGAGTTATTTTTTAAGCTTTGTTTTGAGTTTTTTTAGAGGTTGTAATTTCGATATTGTTTATAGAGTATCGATATCGTATGAAATTAGCCTTGAAAATTTGAGTTTTAAAGGGGTGATATCAATATCAATTTACATAGTACCGATACTCTCTTTGACAATATCGATACTAAATGGTTTAGGATATTCTAGTGTGACATTTTGGTATTGATATAATCAGTTCGATATCAATACTCATAGATTGATATTGATACCATTGAATCATACTCCCTATTTAAATATTCATATTCTCTAATGTTAAAAAATTAGAAATATCTCTCAATGCACCCGAGTGACTATGAATTGCTATGAAACGAAAGAGTAAGCTTGGAAAATCACCTCATTACCTCAACCATAAGTTGAGTTGTAAATCAAGCACAAGGCGTGAAAGAATTCTTACAATGGCTAGCGTTTATGGTATGGTTGTGTTTTGCGCGTTAATGATGATGTTGGAAAGACTATGAACACATTCCAACTAGAATGATATCTTGATAAGACTTATTAAATTCTTATAGTGGCTAGTGTTTATGGTATGGTTGTGCTTTGAGCCTTAATGATGGCATTGGAAAGATTATGAATACATTCCAACTCAAATGATATCTTGATAAGACTTATTAAGGATCTTAACTTGCTATAAGAATACTTTATACTTGCGCATAATGATTTAAGAGAACGAATTATGATTGAGAACAATGTATATAGTCCAAACACAAATTTATAAAGGATCTTAAACTTTGTTTTCTGTTCGAACCATCCAAACTCAGGGTTCAAACGCAGAAAAAAAAAGTAGAATTATTATTATTATTATTATTATTATTATTATTATTACTTATTAATTTTCAGTATTTTATCACTACAATTCACAGGTAAGATTTACTCATTAATTACAAAAACCAAACTTGTGAATATACGTTAAGAAATATAGTGAAAGAAAATGGGAGTAGTAACCACTTCATACAATGTGGCGATACAAAACATTTCGTCAGTTCTGGAGGCACAGTATCACCTAACCTACAAGTTAACAAAACAAAAGATGGGTATTATCCCAACATAAAAAAGGTAATAGTATTTGTTGCAGAAGAAATTCGAATATGAAATGGAACTTGGAAAAGATGCATCTCCTCTTGGTAGTCCCAAAGAATTATGACGGGTCTGGTTGATAATAACATTTCCACTATGTACACAATAACTTTACACCTGCATAAGAGTTGCAAGGCCAGCTAACACCATAACTGTCATTTTCCGGTAACCTAGAGATAAGAAAAAGATTGTAATTCGAATCCCAAACTCGCTACATAGCACCTTTTAAGGGTTGTTCCATTATGAATGGTTAGCTACAAGAACGAATGGATCTATACTGACCTCCGTAGTCAGAAACTAAGCAAGATCCTTTATGAATGGTTAAAACTCTGCATACTACAACATATAGTTTGCACACTGCAAAAGTTAAAGAACCAAAATTAGGAATAGAAAAGTGTTAACAGTCCAGGATATTGCTAATTTTACATCCACTCCATAGCTCCCTAAAGATGTGCCTGGTAGAGTGGAAAACTGAAATGATGGATAGTGTAGGGTGAAGAAGAGGAAAATAAAACTTTCGACTTCGGTACGAAAGAAAATAGGAAAGACAATTGTTTTTCACCCCTATGCATAAAAACAAATTAATTCTTAGGTGTTATATAAAACAAGTTGGACAAAGAACATAAAGGATGGAAAATCAGTTGAAATACAAAAACATTTTCAGAAAGTGCATAAAGAGATATTACCTTCGCATGACAAATCTTCGTTATAGCCTCAACATGAAAATTCTGCAGTTCTTCAAGATATGTAACATCCAAATTACTGATATCTTCACCCTGTAAAAAATAGTTTATTAGTTTAGGTTTAAAACTTTTCCAAGTTCCAACACAAGTTCAAAATCATGGGTCTGAATGGTGGCATAATCATCTAAAATTAAATATACATACAAACCATTATCATAACCAACTCCATACACGTAACAATCAGATACAACTTCATAGCAGACACATGAAGAGTTGAAGACTCGCATCATATTTGAATAAGGTATACCATAAAATACACACAAAAATTGAATCCCAATGGTTCGCTTGAATGCTTGATTAACAGGCTTTACACCTATAGAACTTCAGAAAAATGAAGAGATGGTCCCGAGACACAGATGATCACATTTAATCTGAAAGCTGGAATTTGCCGGTGAATTAATGGTAGACCAAAATCCAGTTTACAAGGCTGAAACTAACACACTGACATTTAGTACAATTGCTAAACACATTAACAATCAGATGATTAAGGAAAAGACCAGGGAAGAGCAAAAAGAAATGTAAGTGTAAAAGAATCCAGCATTTGCCTATGTGGTGCTATCCTATCCTTCATCAAGTTTAAGGTAGATTGAACGCACGCTTTATCTAATACCAAAAGTTAACCATTTATTTTTCCCATCTACTTCAGTTGACAGTATTGGTCTTGTACAAAGTTAAGAGTGTTAAGTGAATATTCGCAGCAATTAAGATTAAGGCTAGTTGTGGCCTTATATTGAGGTTTGACTCATCCACCTATTCCGACTGGTCTGTCAAATCTATTTTTAACACTCATCTTATGCCAGGATCAATTTCCACAAGAACTGTATGTACACACGTTATAGCTTCCCTAGTTTGGGAAAGACATACATCCCAATTAAATACAACACTAATTATATATTCATATTAGGGAACAAAAGAGAAACCTTTAGTTGAAGCCAACTATAAACTGGCATGGGAAAAGAAACATACGTGTTTCCGTTTCAGAGCATAATCAAGAACAACATACCTTCATTCTGGAGACAAGCCTTTTCTAGTTCTTCACATCTTCTCCTTTCTTCTTGATAACAAGCTCTTAACTCTTCATATGTTTTCATCCCGTGTAAATTTTCAAAGGTTTCTTCCTCCTTGAATGATCGAAATGAGTGACCATTGGATGAAAGAGGCCCATTTCTTGCTCCTGTTTGTGCATCATTTGATGATATGTCCTCAACATTAACACCATGTTTTCTCATCTTTGCAATTAGCATCCACATGTTTGTCAGTTCATTTTCCAGATCTTCCTCGTGCCTATTCACTTCATTAATTCTTCTCCGTAAATCACTTTCTATTTGCTCTTTCTCAGATAGGGCAGCTTCCAGAGCCGCTTCCCTTTGGTTTCTCATGTTAAGTTCTTTCTGCAACTCCTCAATGAGGATTCCATCCCCTTGTTTCCTGTGACCTAGCTCAAGCCTATCACTCCTTTTATTTTGTCTAAAATCGTGTGTAGTAATCCTCTCACAACAATTGGATCTGCAGCGGGCCTCCTTCGCAGCAGCCAGTTCACCAGTCAGTTTAGCATTTTCATAAGAAAGCCTGGTTACTTCTTCAGCCAAGTTTCGAAGTTCAACTGCAGCTGCAGCAGCCAAGTCTTTTGCATATGAAGCTTCCTCAGTCAGTTTATTACTTTGAATTTCAAGACCGTACTTCTCTTCTGTTAGTTTCACATTCTCTTGCTTCAGGCTCTCTATCTCAGAAGCCTAAGAAAATAAAAACAGGTTGAAAACATCAGTAGAACCCCTCATGGAAGAGTAATATGCATCCCTAATTAAGCACTGAAACAGAACTGACATTCTGAGTTCATATTGCTTAAGATGCCAGAACTTATAAAGCAAAAGGAATAACCTGAATAAGAACTTGGGAATTCAAAGAGGTACATTTGTTACACTCTTTAGCATCCTCCCGGGAAAATACTCTATTCAAGCTCATGACACTAGTTGGTGTACTGTCATCACCATGAGTATCTTCACATGAACCAATTCCATTCTTCTCATCATTGTGCTCTAAAAGTTCGTCGGAACAAGTTTTTATTATAGTCTCATTATCTGCACTTTCTTGTGGACTCCTGGAGCTTTTATTATTCAGCTGTTGCCTTAGTAGAAGAATAGTTTCTTGCATCTCAGCATTCTCTGATGTCTATTAGGATAAATCGAAGATTATTAATAATACAAAGACTAAATAACCTATGGGGAAGACAGTGCAACTGTAGAAATTCTACCTTCATTTGAAGTTGCTCCTGAAGAATTCTATTGTCCGCTGATTTAATCTTAAATACACATCCCATGACAATGCATTTAAATTAGTAAAATATTCTCGGCATTTGCCATTGAAATACCATTCCCACAACAACAATATAAATAGGATAAAATACCTCAAGTTCAAAAGTTTTCTCATTTAGCTGTGTTGTAAGCTTTGACAGGGCCTACAACGGAGAGTAATAAAATCAATCAGAAAAAGTGAGGTCAAGAAAAAGCCAACAGAGAATTAATGAAGATATTCCTATTTACTAGCTACCAACCCATACCCAATCCGCCAAAAAAGTATTAAAAAGAAAACAGCAGTTTATTTTCTATTTTTTGGGTCATCAAAATTCAAATTTTCAAAGCATTGTATTTTCTTATTCTTCAATTGATCCTCAGTATAAAGAAGTTTAATGTAAGACAGAAGTTACATTGAAACTTTGAAATCAAAGATTACACGTTTCTTCAGCCAATTGGCTGTGAAGTAAATTGGAAAATCCAAGTTGGATATCATGTAAATCTGTCTTCTCAATTAAGTAGCATCACTCAAATCTTCAGAGATCAAGTATCTATGTGAGCTTCCAAAGCTTAATTTCCTATTTGTGGATTACATCCATGTAACTTGATGCATACTTACCTGCGACATTTCAGCAGTATTTAATGTATTAGGCGTCTTCTCAATTGATCCAATCATTCGTTGTTCCAAAACGCGTATTTGATGCCTGTTTTCATTGATTACGTCCTTCAACTTCCGCATTTGCTCCTGTATTAAGCAATATGAGCATCACAAGTTACCGATCATTGCCAATTAAATTTAGGCATTTGCAGAAGGTGCAGAATTTTAGTGTAGCTCACTCTAAGCTGTGAATCTCCAGGGTTGCTGGCTGCTTTCTCAGAGAGCCTTTTCAGAGAACTAATAGACAATGCCACTTCTCCAGCTAGCATTTTCATCTGCTCTTGAAGAAGATCCATTTGATCTGTAATAGTGGTCCCACTCTGGAAAGTGCATTCAACTCCCAGTCAATATATCGTTTCAATCCTAAGGAATACTATAACACTTACACATTTTCGACAAAAACCACAACATGAGCAGACAAACAGTTTTCCACAGATTACAAGAGAAAACTTATTAGAACTTATGTAAGCAATGGCACAACATAAAATCATAAGGACCAAAACCAATATAACTGCCAAAAAATAAGTTTCATTAAATGCAACAGTGGCAAACTACCAAACAAGTTATTTTTAACAATAGCAAAATCAATACACTTCCCCTAGAAAATTCCAAAAAGTGTTAGCCATACATAATTCCGAGACTCCTATGCATAATATAAGTTAGTCAACACAAAAATAAGTTCTAGAAACTTCTTTCTATGATGCATTACTTGCTACCTTGTAATACCTATATATGAAAACAAAGACCCAAAAGTAATTAGAGTTCATACCGGGGGCAAACAGCCTTCAACAGTTGCACTAAACAAATCACCGGCTTGTGTTCTTTCAGGAAATGAATCAATAATTGCAGCATCGTCTCCTCTTTTGCTAACTGATTTTCTCTGTCCATCTTTCATATCACTAAATGTAACTTTTTCCTGCAAAGATTTAGAACAAGATGCGGGAGATCCACTTGCTGAGCTCCCACTATCAGCACTTGCTGATACTCCAGCTAGATTCTCAGGTTTCTGCAGAGGAAATTTATTAAAGGCATCGATTAGTAAATTAAATCTATAACTATAAAATCAATGGTGCCAACAGCAGGGGGGAACTTAGAAGCACCAAGATTGAGTTGCAATCTCATTTCAACATTCAAATACAAAGCTGAGCAAGAGAGAGACCTTACAGAGAAATTTTACATAGCAGTTGGAATCCTAGTCCTTTGCAGTTACTTATTAGGAAGTCATTTAAACTTTTTCAGATTTAACTTTTTAAAAACTATAATGATTGCTCCTGTCTTGAGAAAAAATTATAACTTCTAAAAAAATGTGAGATATTCAGGGTTATCATAATTGCATTCTTTGATATGAAAAAGTTCTTGTTGATTGCCTGTCATAGTTATCCAAGTCTTAGATTTAGCAGAATTGAGATACACACACACACACATATGAAACATCAAGAGACAGCCGTACGCTATTGGTGTAAAGCCAAGGAAGAGGGAGTATAGGTTGGGGAAGGGTTAACTGTATGTAAAATGATAAAACACTCACAGAAACATGAATCCCATTGATAGCAGTTTGCATCAAGTATGCAGAGAATAGAAACATAAAAAGGATAGATATACTGAACATTAAAAAGGTTTACAGATATAAGTTGAAAGAAGCATACCAACAAAAAGTTGAACAATGAAACAACAGAACAATGGTCACATATATTTTCTACTGTGACAAACACCATAGTCCACAAATAAATCTCCACTTTCACCCTCTATGCTAAAGAAGAAATAACAAAATATATATCTGAACTTACTCTTAGTTTAAACCAGCCTAGCATTCCTCTCCTCCTGTTCTTTTTATAATCTTTCACCAACTCATCCAGATTTGTTACATCATCCCTTCCTTCCACTGAGAGCTCAGAAGCACAGCTTCCAGCATCATCATCAATTATGTATTCTCTTTTCCTATCTGGCAAATATGCTAGCTGCATCATCAAATGTTAATGTAAATTTCATGAAATAATACCCGGGAACTCAAATTGTCAAGAGAAGCACACCACTGAAATATTTACTGCAAAAATCGGAATCTTACATATCAATGTGATATCTAAGATTGTGAAACACTAGGAAACTATTATTCATTTTAATCATGCTTCAAATGATAAATCACACACCTCATCTTCCCCAAAAGAATGCCTCCGTCTATGTCCAGGCCTTTCAGAAATGCTTGATGGTATGGAATTCTTGGTAGAAACCAGAATTAGTTTTGTTAACCGCTGAATTCTTCCCATCAACGCTGCCTTTGCTTCTTCTTCTTCTTCCAGTCGTGACTGTAGTTTGACCTGACCAGCTTCCAGCTTTGACACCATAAACAAGTGTATATCAGATACAAATAACAAGAAATGACGAACCTTAATAAAATCAATTTTGATGTTTAGAGGGCTACATTGGAGTATTTTCATTTTAATTGGAATTTAAGAATACTAATACTACAGCACAATCCATCACAATGAAAATGATTCTGTCTGGGTATTGGCTTAATATCAGTAATTTTTACTGTATATGCTTCAGTAGAAATATTCAGAACGACAATCAAAATTCTTCAATAACAGCAAAAAAACCTGAAGCTTTAGATTAACCAGATCTTCTTGTGTAGTCGCAGCCATATAAGGGTTTTCCATAATCCCCTGCCGTAGTTGCTCAAGTTCATGCTTTAAAGATGTAATTTCCTTCTGGTACTTTTTTATAAGGGACTTCTCATCCATAATCTAGACAGGTAAGGAAAACAATCACATGGAAGCCCAATAAATTTTCATCTAACACTAGAAATAAATACAAGTCTGGTATTTACCTTATTCTGGGAAGCTTTGATTTCTACATGCTTGCTTCTATGGGCAAACTTCAGTGTGTTATGTGTTTCTTCACTGTTGCTAGAGGCAGGTGTCACTGTACATATGAGCTGCGACGAGGTTGAAAATATAAAGAACATTATTGATAAACATGCTTTGGCAATACAATGATGATGGCAATGAAAAGCAGAGAATAGCCGAGGCAGGAACATTATTTTCAAAAAGGGGAAAAGTCATAAGCAAACATCTTAGAAAATGCTAATAATAGAAATACTGGATTTTCTAAGATGCTAAATTGAACTTACAGAAATCCGTCCATGGCCACTAAGGGATGTCTGCAATAAGCGGGTAAGCTTGGAATCTCGGTATGGAATATGAGTTGCTTTTCCATCAGTCAGTTTAGAAATTACCTAAAATGAGAGTTAATAAGCAAAAAGTCTCATAATATGCTCATTGAGTTTGAGCCAAGAATATATGCCACTAGCAACATATACACTAATAGGCCTGTTAAAGTATATGTACGCTTGAACAAAATCTTTAAAATCATTCAATGACAATTTCAGAAGTTGATCAACTTATTACACCACAACAAATAGCACCATTGCAAGTAAATCCAACTGGAAAGTTCTCCAAAATAGTTATTGATAAGATTCAAAAATAGTTATTAATAAGATTCATAGTTATAAGTAAATTGCACAAAATAAAGATTAGGTAGGAATAACGTCACAGGCAAGGAGGGAAAGGAGACCAAGCATGCAACTAAACAGAAATGGTTATAACCTAAACATCTCAAGTATTAAAAAGAAAAATGATAATTCATTAGAAAACAGCAGAGATATCATACAGTTCCTAGAGTCAGTAAGCTTTTATTTATGTATGAACCCTCTTTTCGACGCAGTCCAGTTGTCTCAGTTTTAGAACTTTCGGATCCAGCAAGATCAATTAAGTTCTGCCAAAAAAAAATAGTCAGACATAGATATCAACACCAGGAAGTTTGCATAAAAAAGCCTCAGTCAAAGATCAGCTAAACCTTGCAGATGTCCTAACTTCTAATAATGAAAATGACTAAAGTACTTACCAGTTGGGATAACGTCACATCGTCCCCGTTCATTTCCCCACGTGGACTGCTTTCAATTGTCTGATAGTTAATAGAATATTTCAGTAAAGAGAAAATTTATGAGGAAAAAATTGAACCTAAAATCACCTTGTAACTGTTACGATCCTTGAAAATCTAGGGCAGGCTCATCAAGGTGATAATTCATGATGGTTATTAAGAACTGTTTATACTTTATACCAAATTCAAAAAGATTGTCCAAGAAGACTAAAAGGAAGTCTAAATAGAATTATATTGAACAACTAATAAAAACCTTCTAGGGCATACATCCTCTTCCCTTTCAAAATAGCCAAAAACCACTTCAATTTCCCTTCTACCCAGCACATTTGAATACAGAATGCCCAGCCCCAATTACCTCTGCCTTTATTTGATAAGGGAAATTATATAATTTAAGACATTCTGCTCAAATTGTATACTTCTAAAGACAAGAAACCATTAAGTTTTTATTTAAACGAAAGAAAGTACCAGGGTAAATATAGTGTGACTCCGGCTGCTAAGAAGGTTGAAATTATTAGAACCAACATGTCTATGTTCTGCAACATCAGAAAAAGACATTAAAGGATAGCAGAGTGTGGAAACGAGAACATGAGAGCGAAACTTAATCAGGAAATCATAAAACCTGAAAAAAGATTAAAAAAATTAAAGTATCAAAAGAGAAATGTTCATGTATAGAAGTCTTAGAATAGGGGAAGTGAATCTCAATGTACCTTCTCCAGATGCTATCAAAGAAAGAGCATGAGCAGGGGATAAAACAACTTCTTCTTTGATTCCCTCAACATAAGTTCCCTGCTTAAGTTATATAACACAAATTAAAATAAAGAAAAGTTTAAAACAAGATACAAGCTGCAGGGGTTTCTGTAATATAGTAGGCATAAGTGTAATGTAAGGTTAAACTTAATATACCACAAAGCAGGGCATATGCTGGCACAAAAACAAATAACATGGAACAACCTCCACAGAAAATTATGGAGATTACAAAAGAAATGCACCTAACAAGGTAAAATGTAGAGAGAAAGGTAGATCACCTGAGCATCCTCTCTTATCCTTAGATTCTGACCTGTTGTATCAAGTAAATCATTGATGACCTGGTGACAAAAGAGAGCAAAAGCAAGAGGTTTCATTAACACAACCACCAAGCAAGAAGTCTGAAAAGCATTCACTTAAATTAAGCAGGGATCTAGGATACAATATGATGCTTCTAGCGATCTCACAACGAACTGAAAACTAGAAAGACTAAGAGCAATTGGCCAATTATGCTTACAGCAAAGCTATAGTAAAAATCTTTAGGAAATTAGTTCATCTTCAATTTACTAATGCAGTTTCCAGTCCAAATAACCTATTTTATACAGACTGAATAGCATGGTTGATCTAATCATCTGATGCTTTACATGCTTGCATCGCTCCTTTGAAAATAAGCATGACAAGAAAGAATATAATTCCAATGAATATAAAAAGCAAACAATGGTACTTCAATGTTTATCCATACGTTCATTAAATTTTAAATCCAAAGATGAAAACCTAACCTGAACAAAAAATTGAATCCATATGAAATACACTCCTAAGCTGAATAGATATTACGAAGCATTCTGAAACCCATGATAGTATTAAATACCTAATATAATGATTAAAGCCTAAAAAATTTCCCTCCAACCCCAATAGCGAGCACAAACTTTAAGAAGATCATGAGGAGACAAGAGAATAAACACTCTGCAACACAGATAAAAAACACTTATTGCCTTCTAGCTACTTCTGTATGTTTCCTTTACACGCAAAAAATCCTATCTCAGCCACATATATTAACTTTTACCATGTTAAAGAAAATGTGTTAGCTGAGCATAATAATACAAAGGTAAATTATCATAAACTTAATAAAATGAAAATAATACCAGGACCAACCTCATTGTAAATCTCGAGATATGAAACACGAAGAAGAAACTCCCTCCCAGGTGTCTAAAATATAAAATCAAGGTTACTTAAGGCAAAGATATTGTCTAAAAACACAATGAACAAATGGAAGATCAACCAGTTACCTCCTGTATGGTGGAAAATACATCCTTAACAGCTAACGGAATAATTCCAGGTGATTTTTGCTCCCCCTATGTTAAAAAATAAGGCCAGGGTTGCAGCATAATAGATAAGAAGTAGACATAGGATAAATAAGATACATTCATGAAAGCAACCCCGCCACCCCAAAAAAAACAAAGAGAGACGTTATTTATTACTAAAATATATTGATTCTCTGGTAAAAGTATTAGAAACAGAAGTATTAGAATTCACATATATTCCCAGTACCCACCACATAAATCATTCACTAAAAAGCTCTAATACCTAATAAAAAAATGTCCATGGTTATATATATATATATATATATAACTGATCAGGATTCAGGAAGACATGACAAGTGAGAGGTGACAGAATCTCTTGTTCTACACTTACATGCATTGTATGAGTCTTCCCACTACTTGTAACACCATACGCAAAAACTGTGCCTGCATGCAAGAGACAGTAATTATTCCTCTAATTATTCATGTTGAAGTCACAACTGGTGTATGTTATCGCTTTTCACCACTTTACTGAGAGATTATTCTTTCTTTTCTAATTTCAATAACTATAATTCCTAAGATGGTTAAACCAGTTGAGTATGCATGCTAAGATTGAACTTTCTTAATTATAGACTGTTTAGCTAGTTGAAAATTTGATGATCATATTTCACTTCTTCAAATTAACAATGAAAAATATGTTCAGTTAATGCTGAACCAGAACGAAAAAAAAAACATGGGCGTGCATTCTTTCTTTCTTTTTTTCATCGCAAACACAAGCTATATCTTGATAAAGATGCAAAAAAGTAAAAATGAAAAGCATGCTTTTCTTCGCTATTAATTTTGCATGAGATGTGTTCTGTTCTGAAAGATTTTTTGGTGCCTGAAAAAAGGTTGGTTAGTCTATTCTAATCAACTTGGAAATTAATTCATCCAACACTATACCAGCATTTCCACATGATTAATATTCTCATGGACCATTGGACATTCAAGATATGGCATCCATTCATCAAAACTGAACAGCCACAGTCTTAAATCACTCATATTGACTTACAACAGACTTCTCTCTGTAGTACTTCAAAACACGTGCAAAAAAGAAACTTACCGTTTATCCCTTGCATGGCACCACTTACAACATGCTGAGCAGCAATATCATATACATGGCGTGTAGTTGTTGCTGGACCAAACACTCTATCTGTAACACATTAAAATCAACTTAGAAAATCAAAAATCATAAGGAATATCAGAAACAAAAGCAGAAAGTAACAGCGCTCCTGAAAGCTGAACTCATTAAACTATCAAATATAAACAAAAGGTAAGGATCTTCATAAACTATCAAATGTAAACAAAAAGTAAGGATCTTTGTAACCAAAATCGTATATTAATCAATTCAATTTTTTTAAACACTTGCACTCCAGATTCCAAAATTCCAAAAGTATATTTATAATATATATATATATATATATATACATTTGTACATTATTGATTTACTCAGCGCAGACGTATCGAAATGGAAGATAAATTGAACAGAATAATAAAGTTAGTGAATCAAGAACACGCAGAATGAAAGTTGAGGGCAATTAACAACTCTATAATATAAAAGAAATCATAATATAACATGAATGAAAATTTATTGCACTCTTAAAACTCAATAAAGTAATGTAAGGAAAAAAAATACTAACCAAAGCCATAAGCAATAGAAGGATTAAACTCGTTCCTTACTGTATAATCCCCATCTGCGTACCACGCTATCTCGTCTCCTTTATTAATTTCTCTAGGACTGTTTCCGACAAATTAAAAATAAATTTTAAAAAAATGAAACGCCGAAGCTTATGCATTGGTCAGCGGAAGCTAAATAACGGACCAATAGAGGTCAAGCACTGTGAAGGAGTACCTGAGAGGACGAAAACGGACTGTGACGGTAACATTCTCTTTAGGTTTGGAGGTCTCCGGTCGTTCGAGGTCGATAACGGGCGGGCTAGGGCTCGGGCCAGGGTAGGGACTAGACGAAGAAGCTGGAGACGAGGATAGTCTAGAAGGAAGACGAGACGACGTCGTTGACGAAGCAGTCCCCGGACGAGCGGTCGGTTTGGAAGAAGGCGATGGAACGGGAGATTTACGTGAATGGAACGGCGAGATGGAAGATCGATGCGATCTACTAGACATCTTGTGAAGGAAAAGTCAAATGTAGAGTCAAGGTTCTAGAGAGAAGAAAGTACGTGGCCGGCGACAAGAGGGCGAAGCGACGACTGTGAAGAAGACCGTGCCGCCCTTTAGCTGCTTCTCTCTCTTCTCTCCCTCCAAAACTAATTTAATTTATTATTTTTTTTCTTTTTCTGTTTGATTTTGTATGCGTCTGTCTGAAATACGATTCTTTTATTATTTTAATTATTTGTCAGATTCGCCCTCGATGTCAGGTATTGTTGTGTTTTGAAAATTGAATTTTTTTGTACGGAAGAAAGGGAAATTTGTGAAAAGTACCTGTTCTTTTTTATCTTTTTTCATTTTGACCCTTACCTTTTCAAGCTCTGGAAGAGCGGAGCTGCGAGTTGCTTCTTTTTCCAGCTTCATGTGCTCTGCATGATCAACCAGTAACGGCTTCGACATACTTTGAAAATAATAAATAAAATCTAATTTTATCCATAATATTTATAAGACGTTTTCCCCTAAATATCATCGATGATCGATATATTTACCGATCTAATACCGGTCAGATTATATTTCCTGATCTAACACCCGTAGCAATAAAGCACGCCCCTTGACCCGTGCTATATGCTGATTTGGCGCCACGTGTGGTATAGCGCGTCCCCTGCACCGCGCTATACGCTGACTGGGTTACACGTGGCTATAGCGCGCACGTGGCTATAGTGCGCCCTCTGCTCCGCGCTATACCTATTTATTTGACACGTGGGGTATAGCGCGGTGCAGGGGGCGCGCTATAGCTTTAATTACCCGGCCGTTCACACCCCTACCATTCCCTATAAATATCTCATCCTCAATCACTTTCATCACACCAAATTCTCTCAAATTCTCTCAAATATTCTCTTGTTTAAGGTATATTTTATAATATTTTTAATATTATGTATTTAATTTATTTAAGTATTTTACTTTATTTAATATTTTACTAATATAAATTTTTTGCAGATATAATGGAAGGCGTCTACTTCGCTTAGATGGAAATCATATATCTCGACACTTTGCTGATACGGTAACATTTTAACGTTTTAATTTAATTTAAATTATTAGTAATAATTTGTTGATTTATTTAATGCATGATTATTAGATTAAGAATTAATTTTTATAATTATTTATTTTTAGGAGAATGATCGTATATTAGATCATTTTATTAGGAATCTTAAGTTAGTGATACCTAGTCGTGTCTTGCCGTATTTAGTAGAGGTTGTACTTGGTTACATATGTAGATATCAGGGTCACTGTAAGATAGAATCAGACCTTATTTCTGCCTTAGTAGAGCGGTGGAGGCCGGAGACCCATACATTTCATCTTCTGTGCGGAGAGTGCACGATCACGCTTGAGGATGTTTCTATGCACCTGGGGCTTCCGGTGGATGGAGATGTGATATCAGGGATAGCTTCCGGTTCTTGGACTACTTTGTGCCGGGAAAATCTACGACGTGTCCCGGAAAGTTTTATCGGAGGTAGGATACCGTTAAATTGGTTAGATGCCAATTTTCGGGAGTTGAGCGTAGACGCCTATGAGGATGAGGTTAAGATGTATGCACGGGCATGCATATTGTAGTTTATAGGAGGGTTGTTGATGCCAGACAAATCGCGCAACCTAGTTCACTGCATATGGTTGCGACATCTTAGCGACTTTCGTCTCGCCGGATCATTCAGTTGGGGCTCGGCAGTTTTGGCTTTACTGTACAGGGAGATGTGTGGAGCCACTGACTACAGGCGTAATACTATCGGCGGATGTCTCCTGCTACTGCAGTCTTGGGCATGGTATCGATTGCCCTTTTTATGTCCCATTGTGAAGAACCCATTCGTATTTCCACTACTTCTAAGGTAATTATAAAATTGATTTTGTATATTAATAATTTTATACAGCGTATAATAATTTTTTTCCTTGAATAGGTGGTCTACTGATAAGAAAAATCATCAGGAGCTACCTGATGATTTAGAAAAAATTAGGGTACTCATCGATCAGCAGGCGGGCACACATGTATGAATTTTAATGTTTAAAAATCGATTTTAGATTATAGTTATATAATTAGATTATTATTTTGATAAAAAAAATTATATAATATTTGTTTTAGTTTGAATGGGTGTCATATTGTATTGATGATGTGAGGGCGGTGATCCCACCTGAGTTGAAGGGCCCATTAGATGTTTGGATGGTGATGGTCCCTCTGATCTGTTATGCGACCGTCGAGTGGCACTGTACTGATCGTGTGCTCCGGCAGTTTGGTTGTTTTCAACCAATTCCGGAAGCACCTCGCAATATGGACGAGTTGCATAGCTTAGATAGACATGGCAAGACAGATACAGATTGGCTGGTGAGGCATCATGAGTGGGTCGTGTTGTGAGAGGATCGACACATCGGCACCTTCCCCGTAGAGAGCCCATTTTTTATGACCTCTTGATGTATGCTGACGGTTATTATGAGTGGTTCAACAGTAACGGGAAACTGTTTCTGCTTCCCGAGGATGCACGAGGGCAGACCTTTCCGCGACGTCGACAGAGACGTGATCCGACATAGCACCATCGTCCCCCGACTCGTGGACGGAGAGCAGGTGCTTTTGGTTCATCCTCAGCTGCACCAGCAGGACCTTCACAGCAGCCACCGCTGCTATATATGATGCCGCCATCACCTTTCCATTACCAGATGCCGCCGCCGCCTTCACCTGGTTTTATGACCCCGTCGCCGCCACGTCACAAATGACCCCTCCTGGAGGCTATTATGGGTCTATATTTGTAGATCCGACTTGGGGTTCATATACTAGATATTTAGTGGGTTCAGCCTCATCACCCATGGCCACAGCACAGACACCTCCTGTACAGTTTTCACACTCAGCGGTGTCTGGGTTTTATGAGTTTTCCCAGTTTTCGCAGGCCGGTGGGATAGTTAGTTATACACCTCTAGGGTCCTTATTCTATGGAGGTGTTTCATCGTCATCAGCTCCTCATCAACCTAATGTACCTGCTCAGGACGACGACGACGACGATGATGGTGATGATGATAACAACGAGGAGTCAGAACCAGTGATACGAAGAAATCCTCCTCGAGACCGACAACCACCGCCTTGCGGAACACATTCACGTCGCAGGCATCGATATATTTTATTTTTTATTATATTTGTATTTACTTTATTTTGTTAAATTGTAATTTTTTATTATTTCTCATTTAATACTTACTTTATTTTGTTAAATTTGTTGGACTTTTTTTTAATGTATTTCAGTTCATTTTGTTTATTACAATTTAATATCAGTTATTGTAATTTGGTTATCATTTACCATTTAATACTTATTGTAAGTTTGTTGTATTTAAATTATATTCAAATACCAAATTGTTATTAGTTTAGTAAAATTTAATGATTGTGTTCATTTTTTTAATCTTCATCATCGATTATCGAATGACATTAACTTGAAGTAAATGCAAATTAAAGTACAAGAATTATTATTTGATAAACAAATACATCATTTCCTCATCAATTGTTACTTGTGACAACAGAAGTGGACATGTTTTTCTAGTGTGTCCTGGGTTTCTACAATGCCCACAACTTCTGTCTTGTCTAGATATTTCTCGAATATCCATATCGCAATGAATTCGATTGGATTTTGGACGACCACGCTCCCTCTTTAAACTTAGATTTAGTACAATCGGAAGCCAATCTTGAACCTCATCAGGGTCTTTGTCATTACCTATGGGGGGAAACTCAAATTCGTATACCTTAAAAACTTCAGATAGTAGGTATACGGGATCCACAAAATGGTTATAGTCTTGATGTGTATGCGAGCAAGCTGCTATCACATGAGAGTATGGATACTTCCAGAGCTTGAAAAAACCCGCAGTCGCACGTTCTGTCCCTTAGATTTACTCTTAACGACACAGCTTCAATCCCTTGAAGAGGTCGCAGTAACTCTGTGACACGAAACATTTCATGCCTTCTATAGAAGCTTGTTACAGACATTCCATTTGATGCAGCAATTTTTTTTTGTAGATCTGCAACTAATCTAGGGTGATAGACATGACCGCCTTGCATCCAGGTTTGAGCTTTTCCCCCGAGCTTCGCAAAAAGCGCCCCCAAACAAAAATATGTAGTTTTTACCAAAGCCGCTACAGGTAAGTGACGTGCACCCTTTAAGGTTGAATTGATTGCCTCAACCAAGTTGGTCGTCATGTGTCCATATCGATATCCACCATCATATGCGTTCGTCCACATTTCTTTATCGATGAGGCTAATGTAATCGTATCCTTCCTCGTTCTTCGCCCGCAAATCTTGAAGCATTGATTCAAACGTTCGAGGAAGAAGTTCGTAACCTGATCAAAAAATGTATAACTTACTAACCTGATCAAAAGGATCGAAAGAAAAAAAAAACTACATCAGTTTCACTTACCCATGTGCATAAGTAATTGACGCTCATCATTCTTCTTGTATCTTCCATGGCAGTTCGCAGCAATGTGTCGGAGACAATACCTATGTTGGACAAAGGGTGATTGCCACATTGGACCGAAAGACTCCATTGCTGCTTTGATCCCAGCTCCGAGATCATAAATGATATAGATTTTTTCCCTCGTGATAACATGTGCACGTAAATTTCGGAGGAAAAAAAACCCAAGAATCTGTATCTTCTCCTTCGACAAGAGCAAAAGCAACTGGAATAATGTTGCAATTTCCATCTTGGACAACTGCCAATAATAAAACTTGATTGTATTTTCCATACAAGAAAGTCCCGTCGATCTGGACCACAGGCTTGCAGTATTTGACAGCATTAACGTACTGTGGGTAAGTCCAAAAAACCTGGTAGAATTGGCATCGATCGCAGAGAACTCGATCATTATGGTATGCATAGGAGGTTTCGAAGTCCACAATTGTCCCAGGATTCAACGTTCGCACCAGCCTGGAAGTTCGTTGTAAGATGCATCCCATTCACCATAAAGTTTGACAATGGCATTTTGTTTTGCCAAGCAAGCTTTTTTATAGGAGACAGTGTACCTACTGCGATTGTATAGCTGAAATCAACACTACAACAGCTATATGAGAGCTTGCTTTTACCATGGGCATGATGGCTTGGCATATCACTTCAGAGTCCAAGTTGGGATGATCTTGGTTGACCCCTCCAGCACAACATGTGTGAGGACCGTTGTATATTGTTAGTTCCCATATGTTGTTTTTCCTCTTCATTTTCGATACGCGAACCATCCATTTGCATCCGTTTTCGCGTCGGACACAATAACATACATATTTTCGGTCGTCGATCGGTTTACTCTGGACTGAACAGAATTACGGATATTGTAATTTTTTATAGCCATCACCGCTTCTTCTTTGCTTGAAAACTCCATGCCTAAAGATAACTCACCATTATTTATTAATGAGTAATATCCATAGTCACCGAGATGAGGCATATCCGTAAATTCTGGCCCGTACATTGCACAATAATCAGCTTCATACATGTGTGCAGGAGGGTCAGTTTCTGCCACATTTCCTGGAACTTCATCATCATGGGAGTTGAATTGCGGTGATTCTGGGTGAATGAATAGTCCAGTCTCAGCACCATCTGCACCAGGCTCACGAAGCGGTTCTTCTGGTGGAGATGATGGTTCCTCCATGGTCTCCACATTTAGGTCGAATAACATACTACTTGCACGCCTTCCCCTTGAACTGGAAGGCATATCGACATTGAGATCGAAAAAGCTCGCAGTCGAATGCCTCCCCCTGGAGCTTGAAGCCATCATGTCAAATGAAAACTGCACAGATGGTTGCATCGATGGCATCTCTATATGGTCAAAGAAATTTGCAGATGAATGCCTTCCCCTTGAATTGGACGCGGTGTTGCCATACGGATTGTTCGTGGACCCAACTCGGTACATATCGTAAGGAGTTACGGATGAATGTCTCCCTATTATGGCATTAAAATCATTACACATTACTGTAGTCGGGGCTGTCAACTTGTTCAGCCAGCCCATAGTGGGAGCTTAATGATTGACCCCGAACAACACGCACTTGAACAAAATGTGCATACATCTCAATAGAGGCGTCTGAATAATTACTTTGAGCTTCAACCATCATTTCAACTTCATCATTGTTCGAAAGTTCGAACGCTGTATAAGTTAATGGCAACAATGATGTTGGAAATTTGTACTGCAACGACGACATTCTTCTACTACTTCCAACATGAATCTTCCTCGAAATCTTCGTTATCAGCTCCTCAAGAGTTATGTTTCTCTTGAATGATATTTTAACACGCTCATTTGATACGAAAACAACGCCGGCTTCATCTTCTCGAATTTCACCATCATAATAAACAATAGCTGAAAGTTGCGCCATTCTTTGAGTTTAAAAGTGAGGCAATATTATATCTGCAAAAAAAATAACTGAAACAAACCTGATTAAATAAATTATATATGAACGAAAATATAACACAATAAATTTTTACACATCAACGTAAATAATTTAAATAATATAATTGAAAATAATTAGTATAATATTTTTTCAAATGACACAGATTAAATAATAAGTATAATAAAAAAATTTATAACAAAATTACC
This sequence comes from Hibiscus syriacus, assembly GCF_006381635.1. NCBI lineage: Eukaryota > Viridiplantae > Streptophyta > Magnoliopsida > Malvales > Malvaceae > Hibiscus > Hibiscus syriacus. The sequence goes on along the minus strand of NW_024062857.1, from coordinate 314,333 downwards.
TTATAACAAAAAATCGCACGAATTTCTAAACTAAATATGAGAAGATTGCCAAAATTATTGACTCGTTGACGGAATTATTGTATTAATTTATAAGTTGAGATGAGAGATGTGAGGAACATAACCAGGGGAGAAGGGTATATATAGCCATACAAGGCGCGGTACCTGCACCGCGGTATATGTAATAATGGTATAGCACGGATCAGGGACCGCGCTAAATATAATTGTCTAGATACACAGATATAGCGCGGTTCAAGGGGGCGCGTTATACCCCACGTGTAACCCAGTTAGCAAATAGCGCGATGCAGGAGGCGCGCTATACCCCACGTGGCGCCAAATCAGCGTATAGCGCGGGTCAGGGGGCGCGCTTTACTGCTACGGGTGTTAGATCGAGAAATATAATCTGACCGGTGTTAGATAGATAAATATACCAGTCACCGGTGATATTTCGGGAAAACGCCTATTTATAAATCAAACCATCTATGAAAATTAAAAAATAAAATCAATCAAATGGACTCAAGGTGTTGTCATTTGTGAATCTGACTTCAAAATGCTGATCAAATTTAGAGATAGTCAATTGATTAAGGATTACTTAATTATTAATATATTTAATGTAGACACTAATTTTTTCATTTTATTATTATTATAATTATTTTTAAAAATATTATTATTATTGTTATTATTATTATTATTATTATTACTATAAATAATAATATTATTATAGGTCAAATACAATAATCCAGAGCCCAAATTAAAAATGAGGCCAAGATTTAGAACCCAGAGGCCCAGATCTAGACTCGACCCAACACCCATTTAGGATTTTTAGCATCTTCTCCGTCGCCTCAACTCCAACTACTCCGCCGTCATGTTCCCCAATCAGTTGCTGCCACATCACCACAGCTGCAATGATGATTACAGAAGAGAAGAAGACGGCCGCACACATATTTAAGCTAAAGTAAGTCACCATCGTAGATCCGGTGACTCACCGAACAAACAGTGTTTTGAAGCCCTATAAAAGGCCATTTAACATGCAAATTAGAAAAAAAGAGCAAGCAAGAGAACCAATCTACCACCAGCAGTAAAAAATCGAAAGGAAAAATAAGGAGGGAGCTTACCACGGTCATCGAAAAACCAAAATATCGAAGGTATAAATTTAGATCTAGAAAATTCTAGGAGTTTCTAGGAAAAACGGAGGCCAGATTCGGCTTTAGGGTGTTCCGATCTACGATTTGAGGGTATTTTTATATTTTTCGACCACTGTGAATAGTGACTGACGGTTAGAATAGTGACCGACGGTGGTCAAAATAGTGACCAGCGGTGGCCGACCGGTGGCTAAGTTTAGAGAAGTGAGAGCTTCTCTCTATTTAGAGAGAGAAGCAAAATGAAGAAATGAGGATTTTTAGAAATTTTAGGCTATTTAATGTCTATTTATACCCTCCTCAAAACTACGTCGTTTTGGGGAGGAACTTCTGTGTAATTTCCATCTGGGAAGAATCACGCGTGTAGCCATCCTAATTTTGTAACTTTCTATTTCAGTCACTAAAATCAACTTCTAATTATTTCAATTCGACTTTATAGTTTTATTTAATTTATAATTTAGTCACTATTATTATACTTACATATTTATTGTAAATACTTTATTTAGTCCCTGGTAATTTTAATAAAATTTATTTTAACCCGGATAATTAATATTGAGGATAAATTACACTGTTAGTACATATCTTTTTTAATAATTCAAATTAGGATCTTTAGGTTTTATATTTTATATATTTGTCACTGTTTTTTTTATAATTTTCATTTTGTCTATTAATTTATATATCTTATATTTTAATCCTATAATTTTAGTTTCCTTTATTTTGTCATTGTTTTATTTATTTATATGTTTAATTGCAATTTAATTTATATTATTATCATTTCAATTTCAATATGTTTAAATTATTACTTTAATCATTATTGTTATTATTATTATTTAGTCATATTCATTTATTTATTTTATTTATTTTTTATTAAAATCCTATTTGTAAATTTAATTTTATAAATTACTTTTAAAAAAAATAATATTTTAATATATATTTATTTTTCAATATTAAGAAATGACAGTCTTAAAGCATCTGGATGTCCATTTTCTGATATTTTTAAATAAATAAATATTTTACTTTTATAAATTATATATATTAATCTATTTTTTATTTTTTAGATAAATGTTTTATTAATTTTTTAATACTAAGAAAAGAGCTGTCTTAAAGCACTAAGAAGTCTTTTTCTGATATTTCTAAATAAATAAATATCTTATTTATAAAAATAACATTATTTTGAAATAACAGGATTATAAATTAAATACATCTTTGAATATTTAAATTTCTATTAATAAAGACAATTTATAATTAATAAGTATTAATTTTGGGCATTGTGGGGGTGTTAATCCTTCCCCAAACGTAATCGACCACGAAACCCTTTTTATTATTAAAAAGAACAATTTTTTTGTTAAAACGCAGACCAGTTTATCTTTTAACTGATGTTTTCTTAAAAACTCTTTTAAAAGATAATTTTTAGGTATTCGACCTACCTGATCCAAAAGGTCGATGGCGACTCCCAAAACATTTTAAAAAAACCATTTATTCATACATCACTTTTCCCGCCAAGTAAAAATTTCGTGCCCGGGCGAAAACCGGTTACGACAGCTTGGCGACTCCACTAGGGATTTGGTCAAGCTTTAAAATCAATTATAAATCGTCTCTATTAATTAGAAATTAAAAATTCATATATTTAATTTATAATTCTTTCTTTTCAAAATTTTTATATATACTTATTATTTTCATAATATTTATATGTATATTATTTTTTTATTAATATTTTTATTTTATTTTTTTTCAAGTATTAAATTTCATTATTTATTTGTTTGTCAGAGGTTTGAATATTTATCCTCACACACAACACTTGCATTGCATAACATAAGCTTTATAATCAAGCTTGTCCCTTTTAAGTGGGAGTGAAAGCGACGTCTTCGTGAGAATTTATTCTCCGTGTTAGACCTAGCAAGTAGCTTTCGGGGTTTATACGCTTTATGTCTTCGTGAGAATTTATTCTCCCTGTCAGGCATAGAGAAATGTGTCCCCTCGAATTGAACTCAATCCGCTTAAGTCTGTAATGGACTAGGATTGAGGGTTTGGCAGCCCAAGGGGGCACCAATAAGGACAGTTCGAGTACCTTTACTCTTAGAACCGAAACCCTACATATAATAAACCTTAGAAGTTCACCCAATTTAAGACAGTACTGAACCTCTGTCCATAGGTTTACACAAAGGAGAAATAAGCTTTAGCTTTTAATTTATTTCATTTTTTCCTAAATAAATGCATGTGAACTAGAAATCATGCAGTTATGTTAATTTTTCCAAACAAAGCATGAAACTAGAAAGCATGAGATTAGGAGTTATACCTTGATAGATATAATTTTTCTTTTCATTAATTGGTACTAACTATTCTATTTTTTTCTTATTTTTCCATGCATGTTACATTACTCTAATTTGTTTATATTGATTTCTTTTGTCTGCATTGCATAATCATGGAATAACCAAAAGGTATTGACTTGAAAGACTGTTCATCAAATTGGAAAGAAATCGTAAATGGACAAAAAGTTTTATGATCAAACAAAATATGATACGGCCAAGGAAATACATCATGAGGAAACTCCGAGGATAGAAGCGAGCAATGCACACAGAGATCCTGTTATATTAATACCAAAAGTACTCCACAAAGATCCTGCCAGATTGATACCAAAACCAGTTTATGGTAAGAGCATCAGTCAGGGCATTCAGAGTAGATGAGGTTTTTATGAAACTCAAGCATGTTATTTGAAGGATCAAAACAAGAAATTGAGCACGGAAATGGAAACCATGCATAAAGATTTCCAAAAGATCAGTCAAGCCTTTCAAAATGCTGACATAGGAAACACCCCAGAAGAGTGGATAACAGGGGTCACCAAACTGAAAAAGAACTATAACATATATGAAGATCTTATCCGAGAACTTCTTGGACACAAAAGTTTTCTTACAAGGTAAAATGAGCAACTCCGAGAATTGACACAGAAGATGAAGGAAAAAGAGAATGTCATGGAAGAAGTTGTAGTCCAGACAAGCAATATACCCATAAGCTGATAGACCAAGCTGACTTTACAAGGAATTGAAGCAGACTGATAACTCAACTTTTGAGCATGAATGGAAATTATCTTAGTTTTAGAGAAGTTAAGAGGGAAAGTTATCCCCTATATATAAAGTTTTGTTAAAGTTAGGACTGAAAGTTGTCCCCTACATGTAAAGTTTTGTTTGATGCACGTAAACTTTTGTGTTCAATGAAATCTGTTATAAGATGATCACTCTTGAGTAACACCTTTTCATACATGCATTTATATTTTGCATCTTTGCATTTTTATTTATACTTTTATGTTTTCGTTTGTATTGCACAATTTGCATTCTTATTATTACCTTCACATATTTACATTTGCATTTTGCATTTTTTTCATTTTTATGTTTATATTTATATTTTCATTTTTGCATTTGCATATTTGCATAATTACATTTTATTTCAAACTATTTTACATGCATTTAATCATGACAACTGGAATAATTCGTGGAGAATTCCATGACAGAATTTTTGAAATCAAAGTGGAGTTAACTTGGTCTTCCTAAAGAAGGATAATAGCCATGAATGAGATTTTAGCAAGGGTTGGTAGAATCGAGAAACTGTAAGAGCAATTTATCGAGACACAACAAAAGATGACTGATCAAGTAAAAAAGTTCAAGGATGATTCAAAGGAACAACTGACCAAATTGATGGACCTGGTGAATATTGTAATCCATGGAGAGAAACCCTTAGAGGATCCTGTTGTGAAATATTTGAATAGGATTATGTGAATGATGTAGCTGATATAATGGAAGCAAATGACCATAACTTTGTCAGGGAATGTGGAAATTCGATAAATCTCCAAAAATCGGGTATGACCCCAGAAAATGCGACAAAGATCAAGTTGAAGCGAAGCATGGAAGAAATTTCAGTGCCATTGAAGAAAGCTAAACAAAGCAAACATCTAAATCGTCAATCACAAGAAAGCAAAGTAAACAATTGTAATGTGACAGTGATGTCAGGGGAAATTCTACCCAAGTTTCCTTCAGTTTCATGCAGCAAGTTATATCCTGAGTTACTCAAAGCCCATCTTATTGACCCATGTTAGGCTAAGCCTTTGTTGCCTCCTTACCCGATATGGTATAATGAGAAAGTCTTTTGTGAATTTTATGCTGGAATCCGAGGACACTCCATCAAGAATTGCGGTAACTTCAAACGACAAGTTCAAGACCTTTTAGTTCATAAAATCATAAGAGTGGATGTTAACAGTCAATCCATTTTGATTAAACAATTGGGATTCAAACTCCAAAATGAAGTTAACAAGGTCAAGGTAAATGAAGATCATACAGCAAAAGTTATTGAAAAGAAAAAGGGCAAAATTGAGGAATATGAAGTATGTATGATATATTCAACTCCTTATACTTCTCTGATGCTAAAAAAATGAGAAAGAAATGAAAAGAGAGGTAATTCGAGACTGTCCCACAGGTTTAAGAATGAATGGGAAAAATGTAACTATGAAGAAACCCCAAACATTTGTATCAGATTTTATGAGGACAAGTGAAGCAGTGGGCAATATAAAGAGTCTGGTGAATACTACTCCAATCATAGCTGCAAGATGTATTCAGAATCAGAACAAAACTGTCATCACCAAAGGAAGCTGTTCTGAATATAAAATTGAGCCCAATTTCCACTCGGGGAAGAAAAAGATGATGATAGAGACTGATCAGGAATGAGCAAAGATTTGTGTATTTGAGGGTTTATCCAAAGAAGTTGACACAAAAGATGATCAAGAAATGGGGGCAAATGAGGACAAAAACCTTAGTCCTATTACACACCCAACATTATAATGAGGCATGATAAATAAACAAGTGGAAGTTGATATCTACCACTGTAGTACCTTTCATTTTCAGCATCTTGTTTGAACTTGTTTTTTGTTCCTTTTCTCCGCCTTTTGTACAATAAATAAATTTTTTGTTGCTTTTTTGGTTATGAACAAGGAATTAAGTTTTAATCTTGAAATTCTTGAGTATCAAGTAGATTAAATATTCTTTTAATTTTTCAAGAATTATAGATCTTTGGCAAGTGGTAAAATTATATCTTCCATATCCCATCCAACGCCAATTACTTAACCCTTACCAAAACCAAATCCTAACACTACAATTATCTGAGACTCTGAAGAAATGTCTCTACCTACTTTTGAGATACCAACTCCAAATGTTTACTGGTTTATGATACTACCTTCCACCATATACATGACTTCATAAGTCACACTTTTGTCCTTCCAAATACAAAACCATCATAAACCAAAAAAACTTCAAAAGAACCAAACTTTCAAATTATCCGTGAATTTTCCTGCAATAAGAGACGAGATGAGGCATCATGGATCAATTTATTGAAGATAATTTTGAGTGATTAGGGCATACTCAAAGAAGAAAAAAGGGATTGATTTAAATAAATATATCATGCATTTTTTTTCATGTAAATGAAAGTTAATCTTGAATATTCATCCCCCTAGAGATACCTCTTTTTACAAAGACTTCTATGTATGAGACGACTGAACTTTGTGCACAGTTTAAGCATGCAAGCTCATTGATATATCGCCCAAAGATGAATGGGTCATTTGAAGGAGCAAATAAGAACGTTAAGAGGATCATTACAAAGACCACTGAAACTTACAATGATTGTCACAGAAGCTACCTTTTGCCTTATATGCATATCGAAATACTGTTAGAACATCACTAGGGCAATACCTTATTGTTCAGTTTTGCCGATTTAAGTTGAGATCCCACTACTTTGTATATTGAAGGAGGTAAAATTGGAGGAGGTTGAAGGGATCCAAGCTCGATTTGATCAATTAAACCTTATTGATGAGAAGAGATTGAAAGCTATTTACCATGGGTAGATGCATCAGAAACGGATGATGAAAGATCACAACAAGAAAGTACATCCGTGAGAGTTCCAAGAGGGCGATCTAGTTTTTTTTTAAAAAGAGATCTTGCCTATACAGTTGAAGGGATCCAAGCTCGATTTGATCAATTAACCTTATGAGAGAATAGCTTGAAAGCTATTTACCATGGTATGCATCAGAACGGATGATGAAAGATCACAACAAGAAAGTACATCCGTGAGAGTTCCAAGAGGGCGATCTAGTTTTTTTTTAAAAAGAGATCTTGCCTATACATAAAGATTTCCATGGGAAATGGATGCCTAATTAGGAAGGGTCATATGTTGTAAAAAAGAGCCTTTTCCGTAGGAGCATTGATTTTGGCAGAAATAAATTGGAAAGTTCTGAGAAACCAAATAAACTCAAATTCTGCCAAGAAATATTATACTTAAAGAAGAGGGAAAAAAAGAAGGAAAAAAAGAAAAAATTGAATCAAAATAGGCGACTCATAGAGCCTCAAGTTACAAGGTTAATCAAGTACAATTAGTTCAAAGATTCATATTCAACAAGAAGCGCAAGAAATACTAGAGATGAATGAATCTTATGGAAAAATCCCCAGCAAAGCAGATCCAAGTCAAGCAAAGCAAGATTAAAGGCATTTAATTAAAAGAGAATATCTTCAGAATTCATTCCGCCTCTCAAGATTGATTTTTATTTTCAAAAATTGGTTTTTAAAATCTTTAATGCATGATATGAAAAATGATAAAAGGGGGTTCAAGATGTAAATTTTGAATAACATTTTGAAACCAAATGAGGATTCGAGTTGAAAACATGAAAAGGTAGCTCGAATATTAAATGGTGCAACAACGATATAAGAGACAATCTTAAGCTCTTAATGAAGCACCACACATCCCAAAGATGTTCCTAAAAGTCTAGAAATAAGAAGTATCTCTACGAGATGAGCATAACAACTAGAAGTACCTCTACCAGATAAGCATAATAATCACTTCTTCAAGTTAATGGAAACCCAAATAGACATATATGCTGGACTAACCTGAGAAACCCTACTTTACCATAATCAACCTCCACCTTAAATCAGTCAATAATTTTGACACTTGCCATAGGACTATGATTTTTGAATGATTTAAAAGAGTAGTTGATTTATTTGATATTCATTAATTTCATGTCTTATGATTTAATTCTATTGTGAACCTGTAAAGTGCAATACTTTACAAAATTCTGTCATTCTTAATAAAGAAAAGAGAAAAAAATATTTTCAAACAGGATAGTCTCAAATGAGGAAGGTCTCTAAAGTAAATTGTTTCCTATTCTACTTCTATTGTAGAAAAAGAAAGTGATGCAAAAAAAATGAAGCATTTCACATTCTTGAAGGTAAGGGGTCTAAGAGTCCAGAAAATCCGGAGAATTGAACTTGTGGTGCTCTCTTGTGACATTATTAAGCAATTCATCAAGAAAAGTATTTTTCACCATCAATCCATGTCCCTAGCAGATCCTCCAATCACAGATCTATGAGTCCCATTAAGGTGTATTATGGGAATGAACAAGTCACCACCTGCACTCTGGTTATACCATAATACTGGCTCAAGTCTTGATACAAAGTAAAGATAACCAGTTTTACTATCAACCAACCTTTCCATGGTTCAGGAAGAGTGAATGTGATTAGCAGTGAGTATTTTGGAGCAGCAAAGAGACAGTCACTGTAGCAGTCATTGCAAGAAGAGCACCAACAAAAATCCTTGAGTTCATCCCGATGATGTTTATTTCTTCCAATAAGGTTGTTATACTGGATGCTACCAACAACAAGGTCAAATTTGCCAAATCTATTCATTAATTGTTCTAACCGATCACCATTAAGTTCTTGCACATTTCAAGGATATGCCAAGATAGTAAAGACAACCTCTGCATCATTGATTCCAGAGAAAGAGACAGAACATGATACCTCCGGGAACATGTCTCTTGTAGATCCTCTTCCTCGTGTATGGTTTTTAAGGGAAACCTAGAAGTATTTCCACCTCATCAGGTTTAAGTGGAACAACTTTATTCCTTCCAACCCATACCATATTCCCTTTTCTGCATTCATCAAGAACATACTTTTGGACACTCGAAGGTGGCTCATCATCATAAGCTTCAAAAGCCTTACAGATCTTTTCTATCAATTTGACACTTCCTGTACATATTTGTAAACAGTTCAACTTTGTTCTTGGATCCCTAGAAGGCCACCATTTATTGTTGTCAATAGAAAAGCATCATGTATGGTGCATGGAGGAAGCAGAATTAGAGGAAATCTGTTCTCAATTGGCATATTATGAATATAGCCCATTTTTCGTGCAGCAGTACAAAAATACTTCGAATCTACAAATTCTGGCTCTACATCGTATAAGTACCGTGACATTTCGGTCCAAACACCAACTGTAGCAAGTGCCACGTTCTCATAGTATGAATAAGGAAGCCTAATAGCATCTTCTGGAAATGTTCTTTGAGTTATCTGATCTGGTTCGGTAGAAACCCCAAAACCAATCATTAGATTTAAAAGATGAACTGCATGATCATCTCCATTAAAAGCTTCTTTTCAAGCTTCCTGTGCTCATTCCTTTTGCAAAAAAAAAAAAAAAAAATTATAGCTCGAGTTTCGTCTTTTCTTGTAATTGGGGTCATTGCATAATTGCTTCCTATCTTCTACCGGAAAAAGTGCGTCAGCAGCCTTAGCCATTTGAGCAGCACATATAAAATCTGTCAACTCTACAATTGATGAATCCGGACCATATCTCTCCATGGCTATTGAAGCCTTAGCCTCTGAGTACCCCATTTTCGTCAAGTTTAACAGTTTATTCTCCTCATCAGAATCAGAATTCAGGATTTCCTCGGTATCAGAAGAACTATCAATATCTGTGAAATCATCCTGAAATATCACATCATAATTAGAGAAAAGTATATTCCAGAAATAACATTCACTGAAAAAAAGGTTTACTGTGTCAGCCTGGAATGAATTACCAAGCGATTTATACCACTTTGTTCGACTAGATCCCTCCAGATCCAAAAAATGGGCACCTTATTCAGAAGAGGCACAATTAAGACATTTCCGTAAAAATGATTGATTGCTTCTTAAGTTTGTGACAACATGAAGAGAATTCCTCAAGTTACTTAACAACTGATGTTTAGTGATATCAGAATGAGAGTATTCAAGATAAACAGATTTGAGACACGGATAAAGCCGCAAGTACCCTAACAGTGCATTGTCAAATTGGACCTCGTGGGGGGATCATGATATTCCAGTCAAACAGACATTGAGAGTGAATCAGAAACAAAATGTTGGGGCATCTCGAAAGCCCATTTCAGACAGAAATGATTCATGTGGGGCATTCTGAGGGCCCACGTCAGTATGAATATTTGGGCATTTTGAAAGCTCACATCAATAACAAGAAGCAAATGTTGGGGTATGCTGAAAACCCATTTTAATCATAATCAAGAATATCGACGCGTTTTGAATATTAATGTCAACAAATGTTGGCGCATGCTGAAAGCTCATTTCAATTGGCGCATTTTGAACGTCTGTATTAGCAAATGCTGGGGCATGCCGAAAGCCCATTTCAATCAGAATTTGGAATAACATTTTGAACGTTCATATCAGCAAATATTGGGGCATGCTGAAGGCCCACATCATCATGTGTTAAAGATCATTGACTTGAGTAAATATTTCCAATGAGATATAAAGGTATGAATAATAAAAATGGTGAAACAATGATAGTAGAGTTGGCTATACATAATTGTTTCGTTCATCAGGCATTTTCATTAGCGTCCTGGTGTTGAACAAATATCTACTCAACAAGCATGGTTTCAAATACCCAATCTTCTTAAACCATGTATCACATGACAACGTGTTCTTTGTTAAGCTACATCGCGATTGCATGGATAAAGATGGTCCTCATGCAGACCATTCGATCCAGGGTTTAGTTCCTCAAGATCTCATCTTTGAATTTGGTCTTTTATGTGTCAGTGATGATTGGATATTTCTTTGAGGGTCCTGGTGGTTAATTTCAATCATGTTGTTGGAGCTACGAATCTGTTTTTCACATCGGTTTTTGCTTACTTGATGACATTGAAGAAAGAGGCACAACTTACGTATATTACCCTTATTCCCATTGTTACTAGGGTTATCATTGCCAGTCGGGGTAAACTGAGTTTTCATCTATTTAGCTTTATCATGTGCGTTTCATCTACAATAGCAAGAATTCTATTAACATACTTTTTTTCATGGCTCCTATAGTGGATGTGTTTCTACGTCCTACACTCATGATCGGTATCACACTCGCACTTGCCCGAGATGATATAAAGATTAGTTGGTATCTCTTATTCAATCCGACACTAGTAGATTTTGTGAATTTAACCAATTTTTTTGTCATGAAACATACCAATATCCGCCTTTTATTCCCACTTACTTTTGCTCTTGGTGTCTTTGTAACATCATACAAAAGCTCTAAACACTATGCAAAGAGCATTCACTGATTGATAAATCTGAGCAGAAGCTACAGGAAATGATGAATGTGTTGTCAAATGTTTTACGAACATCTGTGTAGAAACCACAGGAAAGGATAAATGTGTTGTCAAATGTTTTACGAACTAGTGATTATGGTGCTGAACCAATGTTGCGATCATATGGCGTTTCCATTTATGGACCCAAGGTGAAGTTTGTCTTCTTCAACTCTAAAGTTAGAAGTAACAAATGATGAAGATTTATTTCCATGAGAAATGGAACTAAAACTTCAACAACAATAAACTAGTAGAGCCAATTAAGGTTGAACGATATGTTGTTGTTAAATATCTCAACATGATTTGGTCTGAATGCCTTTGTTCGAGATCCAATTAGATGTGGAGACATGAAATGAATTAGGATAAATCCTTCTTGTGGTATGTTTCAAGAGTTAAATCAAAATATATTCTACTCTCCTAATTACTCTTTGCTGAGTTTATCATATCTACATTTAAATTCTTCAAAGATGATAGATTCTCTCTTCAAATATGGTACATTCTCTCTTCAAAGATGATAGATTATCTTTTCAAAGATGAAAGCCTTATTGGATTTCTACACAAGTCCAGACTAAGAAAGTTGATGTTATCAAAGACAAAATGGGGCATCAAGGTCATAATTCTGACTACGACAAGAGTTCTATAAATGAAACATTTCTTCTGAGACTTAAATTAAGCAAAGAAGACACAAAGATACCAGTTGATCAAATGGTTCTTCAGAAATATAGCCTAAGTTGCTACACTGATATTCGAAGGTAACCCTGGCAATAAATGATCAAGTGAAGAAAGACTGAGTTCACCACTTTGAAGTCAAATGAAGATTGCATCAATATTCATGCATTCATAAGAACATTATTTGCACAATAGACAATGCATTACATTGATATATTTGATTGCATTTAAATATGAAGTTTTACAGATCTTCGTATGAAAAAAATTCGTGATGAAAATACCTTACAAGAAGAAGGTAGAATTCAAAACCTCAAATATAGAAATCACGCAAACATTTGAAGAAGAGATGGACGTAATCCACAATAATGAGCATTATCTTGAGATTGGGGCATGATACCCAATCAACATGTTATTTTGAAAAATAATGAGAAAACGCTTTCCAAAGTCTCTCATTTAATCTTTTTTGAAAATGAAATTATTGAATAGTAAGAAAACATTTTTCAAAGTTTCTTACTTAGTAAACTATTTCCCACATTTGTAAGCCCTTCAGTGCATGATGTTTTCAAAGCCTTCAGGTCATCTGTAAGCCCTTCAATGCATGATGTTTTCAAAATCTTTGGGTCATCTGTAAGCCCTTCAGTGCATGATGTTTTCAAAGCCTTCGGGTCATCTGTAAGCCCTTTAGTGCATGATGTTTTCAAAACCTTTGGGTCATCTGTAAGCCCTTCAGTGCATGATGTTTTCAAAACCTTCGGGTCATCTGTAAGCCCTTCAGTGCATGATGTTTTCAAAACCTTCGGGTCATCTGTAAGCCCTTCAGTGCATGATGTTTTCAAAACCTTCGGGTCATCTGTAAGCCCTTCAGTGCATGATGTTTTCAAAACCTTCGGGTCATCTGTAAGCCCTTCAGTGCATGATGTTTTCAAAAAAAACCTTAGGGTCATCCGTAAGACCTTCAGTGCAGGATGTTTTCAAAAAAACCTTCGGGTCATCCGTAAGACCTTCAGTGCAGGATGTTTTCAAAAAGCCTTCGGGTTATCTGTAAGACCTTCAGTGCAGGATGTTTTCAAATGAGATTTTAAGAAACTGATTTTCAAAGGTTTTTTTTATCTTAAACCTTTGGGTCATCTGTAAGACCTACAATGCAAGATGATAAGACCTCAGGGCCATTCGGAAGACCTCTGGGTAGAATGTTTTCAACATTTCCATCATACTCAAAAGAAGCCAAATGAAAAAATTATTGTCTTTTTCGTCTTTGCTTTATTCTTGTTAACACAAGAATGAGCAAAGAGGGGCAGTTGTAGACACTAATTTTTTCATTTTATTATTATTATAATTATTTTTATAAATATTATTATTATTATTATTATTATTATTATTATTATTATTACTATAAATAATATTATTATTACAGGCCAAATACAATAATCCAGAGCCCAAATTAAAAATGAGGCCCAGATCTAGAACCCGAAGGCCCAGATCCAGAACCCGGAGGCCCAGATCTAGACCCGACCCAACACCCATCTAGGATTTTTAGCATCTTCTCCGCCGCCTCTACTCCAACTGCTCCGCCGCCTCTACTCCAACTGCTCCACCGCCTCTACTCCAACTGCTCCGCCACCTCTACTTCAACTGCTCCGCCGTCATGTTCCCCAATCAGTTGCTGCCACATCACCACAGCTGCAATGAAGATTCCAGAAGAGATGAAGACGACCGCACACATATTGAAGCTAAGGTGAGTCACCATCGTAGATCCGGTGACTCACTGAACAAACAGTGTTTTGAAGGCCTATAAAAGGTCATTTAACATGCAAATAAGAAAAAAAGAGCAAGCAAGAGAACCAATCTACCACCAGCAGTAAAAAAGCGAAAGGAAAAAGAAGGAGAGAGCTTACCACGGTCATCGGAAAACCAAAATATCGAAGTTATAAATTTAGATCTAGAAAATTCTAGGAGTTTTTAGGAAAAACGGAGGCCAGATTCGGCTTTAGGGTGTTCCAATCTACGATTTTGGAGTATTTTTATATTTTCCGGCCACTGTGAATAGTGACCGATGGCCGGAATAGTGATCGACGATGGTCGGAATAGTGACCGGTGGTAATCGGCCGGTGACCGACCGGTGACTAAGTTTAGAGAGAAGTGAGAGCTTCTCTCTTTAGAGAGAGAAGCAAAATGAAGAAATGAGGAATTTTGGAAATTTTAGGCTATTTAAGGTTTATTTATACCCTCCTCAAAACTACGTCGTTTTAGGGAGGGACTTCTGTGTAATTTCCATATGGGAAGAATCACGTGTTTAGCCATCCTAGTTTTGTAACTTTTTATTTAGTCACTAAAATCAACTTCTAATTATTTCAATTCGGCTTTATAGTTTTATTTAATTTATAATTTAGTCACTATTATTATACTTAATATTTATGGTAAATACTTTATTTAGTCCCTGGTAATTTTAATAAAATCTATTTTAACCCGGATAATTAATATTGAGGATAAATTACACTGTTAGTACATATCTTTTTTAATAATTCAAATTAGGATCTTTAGGTTTTATATTTTATATATTTGTCACTATTTTTTTTATAATTTTCATTTTGTCTATTAATTTATATATCTTATATTTTAATCCTATAATTTTAGTTTTCTTTATTTTTTCATTGTTTTATTTATTTATATGTTTAATTGCAATTTAATTTATATTATTATCATTTCAATTTCAATATGTTTAAATTATTACTTTAATCATTATTTTTATTATTATTATTTAGTCATATTAATTTATTTAATTTATTTGTTTTTTATTAAAATCCTATTTATAAATTTAATTTTATAAATTACTTTTAAAAAAATAATATTTAATATTTTTATTTTTCAATATTAAGAAAGGACAGTCTTAAAGCAACTGGATGTCCATTTTTTGATATTTTTAGATAAATAAATATTTTACTTTTATAAATTATATATATTAATCTATTTTTTATTTTTTATTTTTTTAGATAAATGTTTTATTAATTTTTTAATACTAAGAAAAGAGCTATCTTAAAGCACATAGAAGTCTTTTTCTGATATTTCTAAATAAATAAATATCTTATTTATAAAAATAAAATTATTTTGAAAAAATAGGATTATAAATTAAATACATCTTTGAATATTTAAATTTCTAATAATAGAGACAATTTATAATTAATAAGTACCAATTTTGGGCGTTGTGGGGGTGTTAATCCTTCCCCAAATATAATCGACCACGAATCCCTTTTTATTATTAAAAAGAACGAATTTTTGGTTAAAACGCAGACCAATTTATCTTTTAACTGATGTTTTCTTAAAAACTCTTTTAAAAGATAATTTTTAGGTATTCAACCTACCTAATCCAAAAGGCCGATGGCGACTCCCAAAATATTTTAAAAAAAATCATTTATTCACACATCACTTTTCCCGCCAAGTAAAAAATTCGTGCCCGGGCGAAAACCGGTTACGACATTTAATATATTATTTTTACTGAATTCTATGAAAAATGATTAATTATATAATTTTTGATACGACATTATCCAATGCTCTACTAAAATTGATTAACATTATTTATTAATAGTATTTTTTATTATTTCTATAATTTTTTTAAATGTACAAGGGTAAAGGTTCGTCCCTAATAATAAATTTATTTTTAAAAGTTAACAGTAAAATTATTTTTTTCATTTTTAAAATGATGAAATTTTAATTTAATTTATTAAAAAATATGTATAATAAAATTATATTTTAACTTTTTAAATATACAATGTAATTTCTACTAAAAAATTCTAACTTTACCGTTATAAATTGTTATAAATTTTTTGGGAAGGAATAAATTGTTAAATAATTACTAGATTCGAACATGCTTTGGAAGGCGTTATATTCGGATAAAAATAGTAAGTGTTATTAAAAATAGAAAAAAAAAATTTAAATTATAATAAAATTATAGTTACAATCATAACTAAACACATAATAGTATTTTTTTATAATCATTAATATAAGAAATCAACTTGGAGAAAAAGTTATATAAATAGGTCTAACTGCATCGACAAATAAACCACTAAAGGGTATCAAACTATTGAAATACTACCAAAAAAATTGAAAATCAGAGTCAAACTACATGAAAAAACTATTCACGAACGCAAATCGCGTATCCAAATCCTCTAATGATCCAAAGCAGAGAAGATTAGCATGATAAAATAAGCATTTTTAGAGTTTGACTCAAATTCTAAGTGACACAAATTGATTAATATATAAATTTTAAAAAAAATAAGAAACCTAATTTGATTAGAAGTATAAACTTTATTTTTATTTTACGTGGAGCCTACTTTGAGTATATTTTTACTTTATAAGTTCATATGTAATAAGGCATATATCTCTATAAATAGATAATAAGTATTAGGGTAAGAGATTATGTTCTCCATGAGAAGTCCTCTTGTATTTTTTTCTCTTGATATTAATGAATTTTCTCCTCTTATGCCCATGTTTTTTTAATGGATTGTTCACCTAAAATCTTTGTGTTTATTTTATTGGACAATCATTATTCATGTTGTTATCTTATAATAAATATTATCTTGATCAGTCGTGATGATGTCAAATCCAATCCTGAGAAAAAAATGATAAAAGGTAAAGAAAAACATATCATTTAACTAGAGAAAACATGTTATAAAAGTATAATTATTAAAAGTTAAAAAAATAAAAATAAAAAAAAACAGAGATATTATGTATGTATATGTTATATCCTATTAAATAATATGTATTTTTAATTTTTTTCTCAAAAATATATTTTTAATTTTTTTAAAGTGTTGTCTTAGGTGACAGCTAAATATCTTCGTTTCTCTTGTACTTAATTTTTTTTATAATTTGTGGTAAGTACAAGGTGATATATGTTTAAATATAACTTTCAACCCTCATACCCCTCGCATTCCTAGTGCTCTAATCCGATATCTCAATGAATAGCATAATTTCTTTACCATCGAGGTCAGTGGGGTTCGTGTTTTTTCTTTGATTTAGATCTAAATAAATATCATTTTATTTTAATTTCCTCATATTCTTGAAGTGTTAGTTTTTGTTTATTTTTATGATACATTTGTTCTTTTGCTTTTATAATACGAAATTGTATATCATTATGATAGTTTAAAATTCGTGTTGCATTCATCATGATGAATCTCCTTATCAGGAAAGGTTGACGGTCTCGTATAGTTAAGTCTTGTATAGTTAAATCTATTTTTGTTGTGGTTTCTTGATACACTTAGAACTATTCACATAGCAATATTGTCATTGGTTCTCTCAATCTCAACTCTTTTATCAATATTGCATCTAGGCTCAAATAGAGACATAGAGATGATTGATAGTCATGGACGGAAGCAAAATCTTATATTAGGGGAGCGGATTTAGAAAAATTTAAAGGATGACAAATTCATAAAATTTTATGGGGTGAAACAAATTCATAAAATTTTATAGGGTGAAAACAATTTTCAATCGAAAATACAAAGAAAATATAAAAATATATAATTTGAAATTTTTAGTGGATGGACCGCTCCCATATGCTCCGCCCTCAGTCCATCCCTGTTGATAGTCTTTCGGTTTTTGTAGAAGATGAAGTATGTAGTTAAGGAAGTATTTTGATTTTATTTTTATTCACGCCCTTTGAATTTCGATGTTGAAATTTTATTGTATTTGTTGTACCTTACCTTTTTATCTAATAAAATTTTAATTTTATTTCATATATATATATATATATATCCTATTAAATAAATTATATGATAACAATGTTATGTTTGAAAATTTGATTATATCTTTATTTCATTCGATATGATAAGAAAATTTTCCATTTTCTCTATGTCGTGTGTTCAATATCTATTAAGAGTAAAATTTCTCTTCCCCTTCCCTAAGTAGAAATTGTTAAAAAAATGCAAATCAATACAATAGGAGTTGTTGCCCGAGATCACTATGATATGGTTATGGGAAGTGTTGAACGACAACTTGAAGGAACACACACGTCCAGGATCACTATTTTAATGATCAGATTAATGTTCAACGAGACACGAGTGATTCTTGCAAAAGTCTTGTCTTTCAAAGTTCATTACGTGAATAGAGGGACAAATCGGGTTGCTCATTCACTTGTTCATTGGGTTTTATCAAGGACCAATCCTTTTTATTTATTTGATGAACTATAATATATTAAAAACGATGTAATTCTTGATGTCATTGGCATTTGAATATGAATCCTTTTATTTAAAAAAAAAAGTTTGGTTGTGGGATGTCTTCAGGATTTCCTACCATAATAGTTCATTATTATTTGAATTTATATACGAATTATACAAATATTAATATAAAATTATATTATACGTATTATATTTTTTAAAAATAAAATTAATAATTTGATGAATTAATGGGTCAACTTTTATTTTTATTATAAAATGAGACATTAATTCAACCCAACCTAATCTAACTCATAAACATTTCTAAAAGAGAAAATAACCTCAGTGACCGAAAATTCCTTATAATATATGATTTTGACCAACCTTTTTTCGATTTGCCAAAATGACCAACGAAATCGCAATGCGATCTCTAAATCGCAACGCGATCTCCATTATCGCAAATCAGTTTCCAGATTCGCAACTCGATTTTGACTATCGCAACGCGATAATACAAAATCGCAATGCGATTTTCAAAGCGCCATTAGTATCGCAACGCGTATTTTATTTTCAAATTTCAAACACGAATATTAATATATCCCGTAATCACAACTCTTAACTTAAAACCCTAAATCACAACTCAGTCCCATCTCCATCTCTCACTCTCTACGGCGACATCCGTCCCCATCTCCGACGAAATATGTCCCCATCTCCGGCGAAATCCGTCTATCTCCATCTCTCAGAGCCATCCTTACAATCATTCATGATCAGAAATGGAAAATCAACCAAATCAACCACCGAGGGTTAGTTTTTTTAATTATTTTTATTTTGAAATTTTTGCATTATTATTAGGTTTTTCATATTGAAATTGATGATAAGTTTACTGGTAATTTGAATAATAGATTAACCATTTCACTTAGATTGCTTATTAAATTCATTCGATTGCTGTCAATACTGCTAAACTGTTTAGTCTTTAACCCTGTGAAGTTAGTCTAAATCCACTTAGGGGCTCTAAATTCACTAATGTAAGCAATGAATCGTTCAACATCTTCATTGTTGGTTAACAAATAAACTTTACCTTTTCTCTGATAAGATAGCCTAAATCCACTTAGGGGCTCTAAATTCAATTTATTTGCAATACGTAACATTAGAGTTTCATAAGTTAACTTTTTTAATGACAGTTTTAGTTGAAGATTCATGGATAAAGGCATATATTGTAAAACACCATGAACATTCTCCCATGACCCTCCAAAACACAAATCTATCCAAACATGATCAACATTAGATGATTTCATTATTGTAAATTAATTTACTAAACAAACGAGCTGCGAAACTAAAACATGTTGCCGGATGGGGAAGGATGTTTCATTGGATATAGGAACGGATGTCGCCGGAGAGAGCGATAGATGGAGATGGAATGAGTTGCGATTTAGGGATTTATGTTATGAGTTGATGCTGCTGCGTATTATATACCCAAAACATTTGTGTTGCGAAACTAAAACCTATTGCAAATTTGAAATTCAGTGTTGCGATAGTCAGAATCGCGTTGCGATAGTCAGAATCGCGTTGCAATAGTCAAAATCACGTTGCGATGTCAGAATCGCGTTGCGATTTACATATTCGCATTGCGATTTTCTAAAATCGCAACGCGAATTTGGAAAATCGCAATGCGATAGTCAAAATCGCGTTGCGAATCTGGAAACTGATTTGCGATAATGGAGATCGCGTTGCGATTTAGAGATTGCATTGCGATTTTGTTGGTCATTTTGGTAAATCGAAAAAAAGTTGGTCAAAATCGTATATTATAAGGAATTTTCGGTCACTGGGTTTATTTTCTCTTTCTAAAATCATGTTAATTGTATTTAGTTACCTGAAAACTTTTGCATTTAATAAATTAATTTGTATAAATTAAAGAATTTGTTTATCGTATAAGCTGATACAAAGGCCACATTTATGTTCACATCCAATGGCAACTTTGATGCAATAAATGTAACTTAGATTCCATAAGGGCTACTTAGGTCACATGTACAAATGAAATGTTTCACAATGGATAAAAGCATGTCAAGACAAATTTGTCATTCCAAGCAATATTATTTTTACTCCAATTATACATTTCACACAATTATTGTTTCTTACAATTATTTTCAACAACCATTTCCTTTATCACGGGCTCTATTCTATTCCCTTAGCCTCTATCTATTTGAACCTAGACCAATTTGTTTTTTTATAAAGTACCCAAATAGTCTTCAATTATATTATATTGTTTTGTTTAATCATCTAACTATTAAAAGTTATAAAATAGTCATTCGATTATAGGATGTTATTTCCTTGAGTCTTCCGACAATTAAAAGTTACAAAAAAGTCAATTGACTATTAATATGTGTCAAACTCGTCATTTTCTGTTAAAAATTTGATAAAGTCTGAGTTGGACGTTAACATGTTAACTGGAAACATAATAAAATATGTCCAATAAATATTTGAATTATTTTTTATGGATCTACTCTCTGTTTACATTATGTCGTTGAGTTAGTGTTTGAAACATTATGAAAATGAGTCAGTACTAATAGACATCATTAAAGTATAATTTTATCATATCTCTGTTATCATGTTAACATTCAGCTCATACTGTCGTCGATGTTTTAACAGAAAAGGATGAGTTTTGAACATATGAATAGTCGGGTGACCATTTTGTAACTTTTTAATAGTCAAAGGACTCGACAAAACAACGCCATCAAGTCGAATGATCATTTTATAACTTTTAATAATTGAGAGAATCAATAAAATAATACCATATAGTCGGTAGACCATTTGTATATTTTATCATAGTTTTTTTAACCACGAGGGGATTGCGTTTTTCATAAATAATTTACACGGGTTTCTCATGTCATCACAATTTGTGTGTGTGTTTTTTGAAAGATTGTTTGTTTGTGTTGGATGATGATGTCAAGGATGAGCACTGTTAATGATGAGCATCATTAAATTAATTTATAAAATATTAAATTATAAAGTACTAAACGTATAATTATAAATTAGTTAAAATTTAAATATGATTTAATTAAAATACAATATTTATAAACATTAGTTTTTAGGGTAAACTATATCATTGACCACCTAATTATTTACCCCTTTTACTTTAACCATTGATTTTTTTTAAATTTTGTCAATCGGATCACCTAACTATTTAAATTTTGCAAATCAATGTACTTGTTGTTAAATATTAACACAAGAGATGACGTGACAGTTAATAAAATTTATATAATTATACATTTAGTCCTCATTATTTATATTCTATTAATTTGGTCCTAACTTTTATTTAATTCAATAAATTTAATCCTCAATCCGATAGTGACACATGTTACTGTGTGATTGGATTTTTTAATATTTTTTATTTAATAAAATTTTCATCCAATCAAATTGTACCACATGTATGAATAGAAAATAAATTAAATCAATAATCGATACTAGGGGGTTTGAACCTGGGACGCAAGCAACAAATTTGAGTGCCCTAACCACTAAGCTAAACCGATAAATTTATCTAGTATATAGAACATAATCTATATAATTTATAATATAGTTAATGACAATAAATGACCTTATCATGAATCAACATATGAAATAATTGAATATTATGAAATATGATATAATATAAACAAACAACAATATTATAATTATTAATAAATGACTATATTTTATTTATATTTTAAATCACATTTAATACAAAAATTAAAATAAAAGTGAATTTAATATGTTATAATTGAAATGTATCATTTTACATAATTTAAATTAATAAATTTTCTTCATTATTCTAATTTTATTGAACTAACATGTATCATATTTTATGTTTTAAAATATTATAACCTCGATCGGGTTCTAATCTTATTTAACAACTCTATATTAAAAATAGTCTAATTCAATATAATCAAGTTTCCTCTAAAATTTTCTTCAAATATATAATGAATAAATAATAAAATATATAATTCTTACTCTAATCGGGATATAAACAAGTTAGTGCATAAGTTACAATGCTTACTACGATAAGCATTCATCTATCAGAAAATTAAAGTCAATGAAGCTCTTCGTTATATTTCAATTATAATATATTAAAATTATTTTTATTTTTTTTGTTAAAATGATTTAAAATATAAATAAAATACATTCACATATTAATCAATTATAATATTTGTGTATATATAAAAAAAATTAGCTGACCTTTATTCCCATATGTAATGGGGTAAGGGGGAGGTAAGATAGTAGGTTGCCCCCAACGCCAGGTTGAGAGCAGCTTTCGTGGGAGACCTCCAAATTATGAATATATATATATATATACACGTATTATTCAATTATTCCATGTTGAAGTTCTTATTAGGTTTTTTTCCTTTTTTATTGCCATTAACTATATATATTATGTCGTGATAGATTTGTCATTTGAATAATGCAACCCAGTGGTTGGGGCGTTTGATTCTCTCATCACGTCTTGGATTCAAACCCCACTAACAATGGTTATTGATTCAATTTATTTTCTATTCATTCAATTGGTAACACATGACACCATTTGATTGGATGGAAAATTTATTAAATTAAAAAAAATATTAAGAAAAAATCCAATCACATATTGACACGTGTCACCATCTGATTGAGGATTAACATTGTTGAATTCAATAAAAGTTAGGACCAAATTAATAGAATGTATAAGTAACGAGGATTAAATGTGTAATTATACATATTTTATTAACTGCCACAACATCTCCTCCATTAATATTTAATGGCAGGTGGCTTGATTGACAATATTTAAATAGTTAGGTGATCCGATTGACAAAATTAAAAAATCGGTGATTAAAGTAAAAGTGATAAATAGTTAGGTAGTCAATAGTATAGTTTATCCTAAAAACAAATGTTTTATAAATATTGTATTTTAATTAAATCACATTTAGATTTTTAACTAATTTATAATTATACATTTAGTACATTATAATTTTTTATTTTATAAATTTAATAATATTCATCATTAACTTTGTTCATCCGTACTTTTCGAGTGCTGTAGAATTTTTGTCGTTTGTGTTTCATTTGTGGGGGAAGATGTTTGAGATTTATTGATGATAATTTGATTTTTTTTTTTGCAAAAACAAAAGGTAATTTAACAAATTATAAATATCAAGATTATATTTAATGTAATGATAGTATATTTTTTAATTTCATAATAAAATATAAGTTCAAGAAGAGTTTTTCTTCTTCTTCTCATATTTCATAAATTTTTTATTTTATCTCTTTATTAAAAAATATTATCAATATTACTCTCAAACTTTTGAATTATATTAATTTTGTGTTTTGGTTGATATAATATTAATGTATCAATTTATGATAACAATATGTTAATCTATCGTGTTAATATAATAATTCACATATAAATCGGTTAAATTGGTGAGGTGATAAAATAATATAACTAATACAATCAAATTTAGAATATTTATTATCCTACCAACAAATAGATAAATTTGATATATATATTACTTGTTTACTTCCACGAGGGAAGAACTTCTCATTCCTCGCTACTGAGACTGATAAATTATGCTCATTGAATTTAATTTACTAATTTATATAAATTATAAAATGATAATGAACTTTCAAAATACTTTTTTTTATTAAATTATGGTAAATACAAAGTAGTATAAGTTTAAAGATAATTCTCAATCATTTAATATTAAACATTCATATATTTGACATTAATGATGGTCAAACCCGGAACCTCAAAGAATAAAAAAATTCATTTATTACTGTGGTCATTTGATTCGTGCTTGATAATATTTTTTAAATGCAAATGTTTTTCTTTTCTACTTGTTAAAATAAAATTATGA
The DNA here is from genome assembly GCF_006381635.1 of Hibiscus syriacus. Lineage (NCBI taxonomy): Eukaryota > Viridiplantae > Streptophyta > Magnoliopsida > Malvales > Malvaceae > Hibiscus > Hibiscus syriacus. Next base: position 290,125 of record NW_024062857.1, on the reverse strand, counting down.
AAAGAGAAAATAATCATATTTCTTGGAAGCGACGGGAAATACTGATAGCAAGCAACCATCTTCCTGGTGTGCGTTCCAAATCACTAATCTTTCTCAGGTATCCTCCTGCTGGGGAGCCTTCCTTTGTCGTCTTATTCTTTGAAGAGGAAGTGTAGCTCTGAGAACTTGGGTTCTGGGAATAAATGCAACGGCTCTTCTGGTCACTGCCATTACTCTAAGAACTTGAGTTTGGGTGTGTGTTTTCATGTTTGGTATTGGACATAAAGCAGAGATCGAAAAGGGTTCCGGAGATGTCTCTGAAGGTGGCCGATATCCCACCAGATGGAGGAAATATGGTCAAAAAGCAATCAACAAGGTACAACATAAATTACTCTTCCCGTATGAAACAAAGTTGATAACTGTTTGAGATCAGTTTCCAACATGTTTTGTTTGTCTCGTTTAGAAGCACGAGGGCGTACTACAAGTGCAATAGTGTGAGAGAATGTCCAGCTATGAAGCATGTGGAAAGAGCTTTAGATGATCCATCTATGCTAATTGTTAGGCGACCATAATCATTCTCCCTCTGTTGGCAATCTCCTAAAATCTTCATAGATCAACTTTCATTTCTCAAAGATTTGACAATGGTACTATCACCATCTTTCATTAAAATATATTGAATATAAGGAATTTCATGTATCCCAAAACTAATATCATCGGCTATTTATTTGACGACCAAGAAACTAAAGCTTTGCGAGAAAAATCCAGCTTTCACCTTTCCATCACCATCACAAAAATCAAACGGCCATTCTTCTTTTCAATCAACCAATCAGTTTCTTTCCTTCAATAATTTTGTTATTATGTACGCACATGGATTTACAGCAAGCCACACATGTCACCCTCATCTTTCCATTTTCTAAATCCACCCTTCATTTTAAAACGGCTTCTGTGGGTACATGAATATATCCTGCAGCGGCGATAGGTGATTACTACTCTGGAACTCCGAAGTGAACCCGGTATCTACAGTGGCATCCATGTAATTATACTGGAAGTCAAGACTAGTATTGGAGTTCGCATTCTGCCACTCTCTCCGTTTGGGCTCGCTTTGTACCTCGCACGTGAACTCCGGAGACACCACGTGCTCCGAACAGCTCGAGTCCGTGTGAAGCTTCGGGACCGACTCGGACGTGTCGAAATAAACGACGTCGTTAATTGTACCTGTCGGAGCCAGGTGAAGCCCACACTTGTCCATCTCCAGTGCGGCAATATCCGGCTTCTTGTCCACGGTCTGGTTGAATCTAGCCTGTGGGGTTTGTTTCTCGATGCTACCTTTCTTATTGTAAATCCGGCACAGCACCCAATCATCCAACTACAAACAACATGTACAGCTTTCATTAATATAAAGTCCTAATTCCATGAATTTAACGTTATTATCACTTGTGGAAAATAGGAAAGAATGTTTTCCTTGATAGGAAAGCTATTACTAAAATCTCTTTCGTATGTCCTGGAGAAATTAATCATAATATTTTTCTCGTAATCATTTAAACTATTAAAAAATTTAAAAACTAATTAACTAATTTTAATAATAAAAATAAATATTATTTCCTTAAAGATTATGAGTTTAAAGAATTACGTTTACAATAAATATAAATTATTTAAGAAAACTATAAAAGTATACTACCATCTAATTCCCATAAATTTTTAAAAAAATTCTGAACTAACAATAAATTTTTGGGTAAATTACTAGTTCAATCATTTATCTATTTTCATGGTCCTCTTTAAATAGTACAATTATAATTTTTTTAAAATTATACTTAGTTTTATATTTTAGTTTTATTTTAGTCAAGATTAAAAAAATAGAACTATTAATATAATTTTTTAAATTTTTAATAATAATGTGATATTAATTTATGATGGTATATCATAATTAGTAATAAATGATTAAAGTATAATATTATATATGATTTTAAAATAAATAATTGAATGATTAAAATAAAATCACAAAAATAAATGAGTGACTGAATATGGAATTTAGTCTAAAATTCTTGTACCCTTAAGCTGTTCTTGTTTCGAGCCGACCGGTCGACGTCAGCTAAACGATACTCGTGCATAATCCAATTAGTTTTCTCTCCTTTAGGTGCTTTCCCAGCGTAAAACACCAAAGCCTTCTTAATACCGACTGGTTTCGGCTTTCCAATCGGCTTATCAGCTCCGGTTGCCTTCCAATACCCAGATCCAGCCGCACGGTTCGGCCTCGAACCGTTTGGATATTTCCTGTCCCTCGGCGAAAAGAAATACCACTCTTTCTCGCCGTACAAGGCCAATTCTGTAAATTCAACAAAACATATATAAATAATAATAATCGAAAGGTTTTTGATTTGAATAGAATAAATCAAAGAAAGAAATACAATACGTTTACCAGGAAGGTCCCATGGATCGTATTTGTAAAGGTCGATTTCGGCGATAATCGGGGCGGCGATTGGCTGCGATGCGCATTTACGGCAGAGGTAGAGCATGACGAGCTCCTCATCCGTTGGATGGAACCTAAAGCCAGGGGGTAACTGTAACTCCGTTGCTGTCATTTTTCCCCTTCAGCGGCTTTATTCTCTGTAGCTACGGCGATTGAAACTTGGAAACAACTGGAGAGCGAGGAATTTATAGAGGAGTATAGAGAAGGAAGGGACACGTGGCAGAAATGGAGTAGGAATGCTTCCAGAATCCACGTGGGTGATGAGTTTATTGTTGGCTTTTAGCGGTAGAGGGTTTAGGCTACGTGGAGGACATGGAGGTGAAGAAAGTGGGTGTAGAAAGTGCACAGATGGGTGATTTGGTCATTGCCTAGGCCATCTGTTTTGCAGGTGAGGTGCCCGCATTGTAAGTACACTGAATACTTCGAAACAATCCCCAAACGTTCTTCGGGTTTATGTGTCTTCGTGTGCGGTAGGCGTGCTTTTTTCCTCTAGGCTAAATATATATCTTTGTATTTTTTATCGATAAATATGTATTTAGTCATCTACATAATTTTTTTCTGTTTTGATTGTTTGTTTTAAAAAATTAGAATTGCAGACGTGATAATTTTTTTAAAAATATTCAATGAGGATACAACATTATTTTATTACATGTCGACATCATTATTATTTTTAACGATATGTGATCAAAACGAATGATATATGGTTTAAAAAATAGTTTAGTGATCAAAATAAAACTGTGAAAATTAGTGGATGACTAAATACGTAGTTTATTCTTTAATATTTATTTTTTTAATTTAATTAAGTATTCAAGTTGAATATTAAAATTTAATTTATACTTAATTTTTAATCTAATTAAGTACATGAATTTATCATTAAGTTTAAATTAGCAATTACATTTGATTTGTAAGTTAAATTAATGTAATATATTATTATTATAAATATCAAATTACACTTTAAAATTAAATTTAAATATTAAAATATGTTTATCCTTATGTATATATGATCAACTGAATTTTTATTATAAATAATTTTATTAACGTATTTTATGAATTTAGATAAACACAACTGTTGAGTTAATCGATCGATAGAGTTGGCCAAGAGGGAGGTGAATTGGCAAATAAAAATTTCGGTGGAAGCTTTGCAGAAAATTGAAAAGATTTGCACAACGATTTAGAGTGGTTCGACTTTCTCAACCAAAGTCTACGTCCACTACCTTAGCTATCCACACTAAGGATTTTCCACAAATTCACTAATTTGTCTTTCTTTTGAGGACAAAGAGTAACCTTACAAATCCCTCAAGAATTATACCTCAAATTCTTGAGAACACTCTCTCCCAAAGAGAATAATACAAATTTTGCAAACTTACAAGAAAATCCTCACAAGGCAAGATGTTTGCACAATTCTAGAACAAAGAAAGAACACTCAAGAATAATACAATTGAGCACAATAAGTGTTCTTGAAAGCAAAAATGAACATTGAATGAAATAGGCTTGAAAATGCTCAAACTTTAGGTTTGATGTTTTCTCTTTGATTCTCTCTTGATTCTTGTTGATTGTTATTTCTTGTTTTTGATCAATGGCTTCTAAGCTTGTTTAAGTACACCTTCAAATGATTCTGAACGTTAGGGATGATTAGTGGAGTCAATAAAGCCGCTTTAGTATGAAATCAATTAATAAAATAGCTTGGAGCGTGGGGGAAATCGGTACCCCCTCATGGGGAATCGATTCCCTAAGTGTAAAATTCAAATATTTCGACCGTTGAATAGGGGGAATCGGTACCCCCTTGGGGGGGAATCGGTTCCCTATAGACATTCTGGAATTTTTGGCTTTGAAACGGTTCGAAATACTTTGTAAAATTATTTTGAAATAATTTTAAGATTAAAACTTAATTTTACACTTGAGTAAGGATTAAAAATGAATTTTGAAAGATCTGGAGTAATATTTTGATATTCAAATAATTATATCGAATATACTTAGAAAATCTTTTTGGAAAATCTTAAAATTCATTTATCTTAATTTTTTATATCGAAATATCAAAATGTTTTCAACAATCTCCTTCTTTTTGATATAACAAAACATTTTAGTAATTTTAAGATTTTGAAATCAAGTTTTGAAATTACTCCCCCTTACTCTAACACTTCTCCCCTTTAAACACTTTAACATCCCCCTTACTCTAACACTTCTCCCATTTAAACACTTTAACATTTCTCCCCCTTTTTGTTAAATCAAAAAGACTTTTAAAAAAATTTAAACAATATTTTGAAATCATTTAGCCAATTGATTATAAATATATATAGCTTAAGCTGCTAAGATCACAATCAAGAAAAACGTTAGCCATTAGTTTCATAATCAATATTCATAAACAATGTGATATGACGAAATTGGTCATATATCTAACATGATGTAAATGATGCAATAATGAATAATTTAGCCAAACCAATATATATAAATATAAGTTCAAACATCCATAAATTCAAACAAATTCAAAGTCAAACAATCCACAAATTCAAACATTCCAAAATGTTAAAACAATAAGTTTGAAGTTTTAATCCAATAAAACTAAGCAAGAACAGGGCCTAATCGTCCATCGGTGCATCAGGAGGAGATAAATGTGACCAAATATTGGTCACATCACTTGAAAGTGCATCGACCCTTTCGTCCAACGAATCAAAACGACGATTCTTCTTTTCAGTGGTAGCAGTCATATTTGAATCGATAGATGCAAGCCTCAAATCAATGTTCTCCATAAAAGATCGAAAGTATAGAGGCATTTGATACTCTGGACGAGGTTGTTCCTCTGGAGGTGCTTGTTCCTCGTGCTGCTCCGGCTCATTGTCGGAGTCGTCTTCTTCCGAAGGTTGCTCACCGGTACGAACCTAAAGACCAGTTTCTTCATTGATCTTCCATCCCGATTTAGTTAAAGAGAATATATTGATTTGGTTTTTGAGGGGAAAGGAAGCATCAAGACCAACTCTAAGCCCAATCTTCTTAAATAGATTACTAAGAATACAATCGTAAACTAAAGAATAACATACTTTTTTATTGGGAACAAGATTTACGGTTTCGACAAGTTCAGAAAAGATAATCTGTGGAAGGTTGATTTGAGATTATTTTGGACACAATGTAGCTAAAATAAATCTAAGGCTCGAAGAGTAGAGTACGACCTCCAGATGGTCAAAACCACCAAGAGATCATAAGGTGAAGAAAACGGTCGTGAAGATCTAAAACACTCGCACTATCCCTTCGTTTATACTGAGATCCTACCGTAAGTTTTTCATTATCTAACCCGTCATTATCTAATCCTAATGCGGTGGCAATGTATTCTGAGTCAAGATGAAGGAATCGTCTTAGAAGATAGGATCGGATCCCTATGGTTAAGGTTTTCTCTCGGTTTTTAATGCAAATGACATTAGAGTAGAAGATACGAACAAGTTGATGGTAGAAAATTGGTTCAAGCTCGAAAAGTTTGTCAATTTTCCACTCTTGAAGAGTAGGAAGATGACGAAAATTTATGTCTAACATGGCTTGAAGAGATGGATTCGTTCTTATCGGATTTTGTAGGACTCAAAGTATTGACAAAACCTAAAGTAGATATTTTGTTTTTGACCGGGTTCATTAAAACAAGAATTGCGAATGGTCATGTTTAGATCATCAGGATTAAGTTTAGGAATTTGTTGGATGGGTGGAGGATTTGGAGGTGAGTTTGGAGGTTGGCTAGAATGACTAGAGGATGCTCTAGAACGTTTATGAGACATGATTTAAGATAATCGGAATGGAAAGAATAACCTGTAATTTTAAAACACATGTATGCAAAATAATCAATCCCAAAACTCAATTGAGTCCTCAATATTTCAATATTCTCTATACCAATCTTAATGGACAAAGTTTTTGAAAACTATTGAAAAATAAGGTTTTGAGAATCAATATACATATAGTTTTCATAATAATAACATAATTAAATCAAAACACAACAATTTAAATTTTTTTTTTAAATTTCGAAAATTTTCAAAATCTTTGAAAATTCTTGTGTTTTTGATGAAATTAGTTGTAGAATCTAGTTTCTAATCACTAAACAATCAATGCCTGATCTAAAGTTCAACCTAGAACTAATTAAAACTAGTTCTATGTTCAAAAATTGATGAAATATAAGTTTTAGAAAAATACCTTGAAGAATTTCGGATTTGAGTGAGATTAGATGAATTTGCACGTTTTTTATGATTCCAACAGGTTTAGGAGATGATATTTGAAGAGAATTCTGATTAAAAACGTTGTTTTGATGAAATATGGAGATAGGGAGAGAGTATAGAGGAGAATGACGTGAAGAGAGAAGAAAAGAGGGTTTGAGTTTAATAGGTATTCTGCCCGTGTTAAAAACAGAATCCCAGGGGGGTATCGATTCCCCTGCAGGGGGGTATCGATTCCCCTACAGGGGGAATCGGTTCATCTTCAAAGGGGGAATCGGTTCCCCTTCAAGGGGATATTGATTCCTTCAGCACTAAAATTGATAAAATCTTATTTTAAACACTCAAAAAGCTAAATTAATTTTCTCTAGTGGTATTGGCAACTCATATATTGAAAATTAATCATGTTCAATCAATCAAATTTATCATTAAAAATTATTTGAACATAAAGTTAATTTTCACCAAGAATCATAAACTCCCCCTAACTAAAAGCAATGAATACAATCAAAAATTACTATTATATGCATTTTCATTTATTCTTAAAAGTGCTAAAATTATTTTAAGCACTAAGTGAAGATAGGTTAGTTAAACCTAATTCTCTCCTAAGTGTCCAAAAATGTTCCTTGTCTAAAGGCTTTGTAAAGATATCCGCTAATTGATGCAAAGTATCAACAAATTCTAGAACTACATCTTCCTTAGTGACATGATCTCTAATGAAGTGATGTCTTATTTCAATGTGCTTAGTTCTAGAGTGTTGGATGGGATTTTTAGTGAGACAAATATCACTAGTATTGTCACACTTAATAGGAATGGTACCTACTTCAATTCTATAATAAAAAATATGTTGTTTCATCCATAAAACTTGTGCACAACTACCAGCTGAAATGTATTCGGCTCCAGTGGTAGATAATGCAGCACAATTTTGTTTCTTTGAAAACCAAGAAATCAACATATTTCCAAGGAATTGGCAAGTACCGGAGGTGCTTTTCCTATCTAATTTGCATCATCCATAATCCGCATCAGAAAAGTCATGCAAGCTAAAGCTAGAGTCTCTAGGATACCAAAGTCCTAAACTAGGAGTGTCCTTAAGGTATCTAAAGATTCTCTTAACAGCTAGTAAATGTGATTCCTTAGGGCATTATTAAAATCTAGCACATAAGTAAACACTGAACATAATGTCCGGTCTACTTGCAGTTAGATAAAGCAAAGAACCAATCATTGACCTATATAATTTAACATCCACACATTTACCTCCTTCATCCAAGTCAAGCTTTGTAGAAGAGCTCATTGGAGTGTCACGAGGTTTCCCATTTTCCAGTCCAAACTTTTTGAGCATATCTTTGACGTATTTAGCTTGATTGATGAAGATGTCATCTTTTCTTTGCTTGATTTGGAGTCCCAAGAAAAATTAGAGCTCCCCCATCATGCTCATCTCGAATTCGCTTTGCATTAGCTTAGAAAATTCTTGGCAAAGAACATCATTAGTAGAACCAAATATTATATCATCAACATAAATTTGAACTACTAATAAATCTTTACCTTTATGCTTTAAAAACAATGTTGTGTCAACCTTCCCTTTTGAAAAGCCTTTTTCAATTAAAAAGTTTGACAATCTTTCATACAAGCTCTAGGAACTTATTTTAAACCATAAAGTGCTTTTGTCAATTTAAGAACATGATCCGAAAATTTTGAATCTTCAAAACCTGGAGGTTGTTCCACATACAATTCTTTTTTAATAAAATTATTTAAAAATGCACTTTTAACATCCATTTGATATAATTTAAATTCATGAAAACATGCAAATGCTAATAACATTCTAATTGCTTCCATCCTAGCTACGGGAGCGTATGTTTCATCATAGTCTATGCCCTCTTCTGAGTATACCCTTGAGCAACAAGTCTAGCCTTGTTTCTCACTATATTACCACTCTCATCAAGCTTATTCCTAAATACCCATCTAGTACCTACAGTAGATTTATTACTAGGCCTTTCAACTAATGTTCATACTTTACTTCTCTCAAATTGATTTAACTCTTCTTGCATAGCCATAATCCAATGTTCATCATTTAATGCTTCTTTAATATTCTTAGGCTCTATGCATGAGATAAATGCAACATAATTACAAATATTTCTAAGAGAAGATCGAGTTGTTACCCCTTTGGATGGATCACCTATGATTTCACCATCCTGACATAGTTGTACTCTTGGGTAAGATACTTCCCTTTCTTCAATGGTTCGATTCTCGAGAGGATCATGAGTTTCCTCATCTTTCGTTTCTTCCTTTGATGATGATTCTCCAACGTCATGTCTAACGTCATTTGTATTTATAATACCTACATCATCATTCAAGCAAGAATCCTTCCTCGGAAGGAGATTATCATCGAAAACAACATGTATAGACTCTTTTACAACTAAAGTTCTTTTATTAAATACTCGATAAGCTTTAGAACTTAAGGAATAACCCAGAAAAATTCCTTCATCACTTTTAACATCAAATTTGACAAGATTGTCTTTACCGTTATTTAAAACAAAACATTTACATCCAAAATGATAAAAATAGCTAATGTTAGGCTTTTTATTTTTAAAAAGTTCATATGGAGTTTTCTTCAAAATAGGCCTAATCATTACTCGATTAATAATATAACAAGCGGTATTTGTGGCTTCCGCCCAAAAATATTTTGGCAAATTGTTTTCACAAAGCATGGTTCTAGCCATTTCTTCTAATGTTCGATTTTTTTCTCTCAACAACTCCATTTTGTTGAGGATTTCTAGGTGCTGAAAAATTATGACTAATACCAGTAGAATTACAAAACTCAGTAAATCCAAGATTTTCAAATTCAGTGCCATGATCACTCCTAACAGTAGTTATAGAGTAACCTTTTTCGTTTTGGATTGTTTTTGAAAATGTGATGAAATTTTCTAATGCTTCATCTTTAATACTTAAGAATAGAACCCAAGTATATCTAGAATAGTCATCTACCAAGACAAAAGCATATTGTTTTCCACCCAAACTAGTAGTCCTAGTTGGCCCAAAAAGATCTATATGGATCAATTGTAATACTCTACTAGTTGATACGTCATTAATGGATTTAAAAGAAACTCGCTTTTGTTTTCCTTTAGCACAAGCATCACATATTTTATCATTATCAAATTTAAGCTTAGGCAACCCTTGATGTAACCCCCCAGATCGATTCGGGTAACCCGATCCTATCCGGGAAGTCACATTAGGGCCACCGGAGCGACCCACTGTAAAAATAGCGGAAAATTTAAAACTTTTTATCATAACATGTAAACTTATAAAATCATTTGTCAGTGTGCAGAAATAAAACAGATTTTCAGACTCGTATGTAAATCAAAATACAATTACATGCCCCCTAATCACATGTACCATACTCTGCAACAACGCCGGACGAACTCCCTTACTGAAGTCGATAGATGCACTGGTACAATTCTTTTAACCTGAAATGTTGAGTAATAGAGTGAGCTTCGAAAAGCTCAGTAATACAGAACTACCAGATCATGCTGAAGAACGTGCATATATAGATAAACATACATATCCTTATTATTTCCGAACATTTACAGATTTTTATGCTGAACAGAGATCCTACTGATATTTCATATGGTAACGGACAATGAGCTTTCAGTTCAGAGAAATATTTCGGATGACTAAGTTCAGGAGATCAGAATAGGTTTTCTAGTGTGTTCCCAAAAACCATGTAACTTTTCAGATCTTTTTAAAACATTTATATATATATACCCCCATCCCATCACAACATAATGTGTAGGTTCCCCAGAACCATACACCCAACCCAACACAACATATAAGGCCCTGAGCACAAAGCCGAGGTACATGCGGAAATTCTTCCTTCAACAATACCCCCCAATTAAAACATTTTTTCCGTCTTTAAACGAAGATATCAGAAATCAAAACAGAATTCAGAACAGATATCAGAACAGAATCCAGATCAGAAATCAGAACAGAATTCAGGTCATTTATCAGAACAGAATTCAAGTCGGAAATCAGATAAAATATTTATATGATTAGGGAACACACCAGAGTTTACAGATATTATTCAGAGATGCTAAATAATCTTAGCAGGCAGAGAAACACGGATTTTCAGTATACCGATAGAATGTCGGAATTTAGAATCACTATTGGAAAAGTTCAATAACTGACGGAATCATCAGTTATTCAAAATGTGAATTATCAGGATCATATCTTATTCGGACAGTTTTCAGAAGTTGTACGTAATCAGAAGGGTATTCAGAATCCTTTACATCTATGTCAATTGATCGGATAATCGAACAATCTTGAGAACGAAGATTCAGAATCTTAATAATCTATGTCGACTGGTCAATTCATTTTCCTTTCAGGGTATTTTCTCGTTAATACCACAAATTCTTGTCCATAGATCATCTTCAGAATCATCGCTGAATAGATCTTCCAATGGTCTTTATTTCGTTTCCAAGCTTCCACGATATCATGACATACTGACATGCTTGATTTGTAGTTCATAACCCATTGTAATTGTACACTACGTAAACTCATCAGAGTTTCCACACTTATCCAACTCACTTATTCAATCCGCAGTCCTTGTGGTTACTTAATTTATTTAGCATTCAAGTTCATTCCAGAAACTTCGGGATTTTATAGAGTAATTCAAGTGTTCCTAATTTTTAGACACATGTTGCACTTCCGTTCCATTCAATTTGGTCTTCGTGGTTGATTTGCCGAACAAACGTCTAATTCTTAGTACTGAATGCGATCCAGAGTTGAACTAAGTTGAATACTTCCAAAATTTATCATCGAGTCAAACTTAAGAAGACGAACACGCATTCCAGTAATATTTATGTCATTCAGGTATTGACATAGCTTTAGGGTTAATCTACTCACTTAAATTGTGTTTCATTACTTTTAAAGATAGGCCAATACCTATGCTTATTTGGATTCCTTAATTAATCCAAGGCATTTACTTGGTATAGGTCATGAGGGTATTTTGGTAATTTTGGTGTTCAGTTTTACTCCATTCATTTCAGAGCTTGAGGATATCCAATCATTCTTGAGCTTGGTGATATTCTTGGGTCATTTCCATTACATGGGTATTTTGGTCATTTTACAGATCCACGGTATTTCAATCTTTTTCCTCTATCCGGTCTTATTATTTAATTCCAATTTATATCTTTTTCCTCTATCCGATCTTATTATTTAATTCAATCTCATCATTTGTTTCAGTCCTTTCGAATAATTCTGACAGCAGAATACCCCCGATAAATTTTTCTTCAGGTATTTACTCATTTCTCGGATATTTTCGGGTCAAGTGCCTTCTCAGATTTTACAAACGAAAAATCAGGAATTTTCCTGAACTAAGTCAGGATCTTAACAATCAAATCCGTACTTAATCGAGTTAAGTACGAATCCTCAAAGTATTTTCTCATTCAGCGTTAACTCAGACTATTCTACCTCTTAAGGGCATTTCCATAATTTCTTAACCAATATTTTTTTCGATATTAGCTCTTAACGAAAATAATATAATTTAGAGATCCTATGATTAATTGCTTTCTTAAACACTCTCTGATCTTGAAACGGTTCTCTTAACAGACTTCTAGTATCCTTCACAAACTCTTCTAACACTCTCTGATCTTGAAACGGTTCTCTTAACAGACTTCTAGTATCCTTCACAAACTCTCCTAGGATTAAAACCGGTTATCCATAATTTCCAAATAAAACTAACATTCTTATGCACATCAATATTTTTATCAGATCAATATGTCTGTAAAATCCTCTTACCTAACTTCCATATTCAAATCTTGTCTTTTTATACGTAAGGGTATTTTCGTAATTTTTACCCTACCGGAGTATTCTCATAATTTCTCATCCAAGTACTTTTAGCATTTAACCTTTGATGAAATAAATATAAGTTGCAGATACAGGGCTGATTTCTTTATCACCAATCACAAACTTGTAATTTAATCTAACAATTTCTCAATCTCTTATATTAATCATTCGATCCGTAATCAGTTACAGAATTTCTACCACATTCATATCGAGTGTATAATTTATTTAACTCCACCAAAGTGACCAACATTATCTTATTCATGCATTTACCAATATCAACATGTTCCATAAAGCATAAAGAGGTAGTAAAGTATTACCTCGATTTCCGTGCAATACTGATCGACCATAAAAATTCCATTCGAACGCCTTTGATCTTCAATTCAACTTCCAATAATTCCTCAGATACATATCAACATAAATTATATCAGAAACGGAGCTTAATTGCGATAAACGAATCGAATCGGATGATAAATCAGTGAAAGACGGCTTACCGGGTTCGAATTTGGAGAAACGGACTTCGGATTCGGATTCAAGACGTCGAAAGCATAAAATATGACTTTTCGGAAATTTGGAATTTTCGGTAAAAATCAAAGTCAACGGGTTTGACCGGTAATTTCGAGGCCTTCGGGTTCGAATTTCGAAAAACGAACAGCGGAATCGGATTTGGAACGTCGAAAAATGTCAGGATAGGTATACTCGGTCGAAGTCAAAGGTCGTTTAATGCCCGATCAAAGCCGGTCAAAGTTTTGGTCAACAGTGGTCAATTCCGGTCAACGGTCAACGGGTCAACGGTCAACGGGTCGGGTCAACGGGTCGGGTCAACGGGTCGGGTCGGGTCAACGGTTCGGGTCAACGGGTCGGGTCGGGTTGTGACCGGTCAAACCGGTCAAAACAGTTCCAAAACCGGTCAAACCGGTCACTTTTCCCTTCCCCACGCGCAGTGGCGGCGCGTGGGGGCGCGTGAACAGTGATAAAATCCCGGAAAAATTTCTAAAAATTATTTTGAGCGATTTCGAGATACTTACAAAGCTCGGTTCACAATTTTGAACGGCGGAGAGCTCGATTTCAACTAATCGGGAAGTTTGACCAGTTCACCTCCCAACGCGCCGCCGCCGCCAGAGAAAAAAGAGAACACCGGTGGACTCGGAACGGCACAAGGAACACGATGGTGCGGGAGGTGTCGTAAACAGATGACCCGATCGTCGTGAATCGATGAAAAACCAACTAAAACCGAGTTATTACCGACGATACTTCCGACTGAAATTCACGACGAACGACGATGATTCACGACGAAAGGTTTGAGGGGTTTTGTTCCTTGGTTGACAACGAACACGATGGTGGTTTCGGCTCGTCGTTTGGAGGTCGGACGACGAGTAGATCGGAGTTGGAAGTTGGGTTGTTGGAGAGGGGAAAACTGGAAAATATGCATCTGCGCACGGGGAGAAGAGATTTATAATTCAACATATATAAACAATGGGTAAACCAAGAGTTTAGCCACTGAACTTTGTGCACTTCATAAAACGGTCTGCCAACTTTGAAATCTTATAATTTAATACCCGATTCCTTCCAAAAATACCAATTAAATTCATCACTTTATAATTTCTTAAATTTAGCCCCTAAATTGGGGTGTTACAATTCTTCCCTCCTTAAAAGAATTTCGTCCTCGAAATTCACTCATGTCACATAATTGCAGAAATAAACTTCCATCAGTTCTTTCATATCTTTTATGTAACTCTTATAGAAATACAGATCCTCCACTAATCATTAACCAGTTGAGTATACATTCCTATTAGAACTCTCCCTCATTTCTATAAATTAATCTGAACGAAAATTTCCTTGAGAAATCATTTCAGCCTTGTTTACGTGAATAGGCTCACATAGCAACAACATATCCCAAATTCATTTCCGGAGTCGAGTCAGAATTTCTCAGATGAATAATTCACACACGGCTCGTGAGGTACTTTAAAGCGATTAAACAGATGTTACTGGAATTCCTTTTTGTACAAATATAACCTTAACAGATAGAAACTTCGGTTTGTTCGTTACAGATAGGGACTCAGCCCTGGAGTTCTAGCTCAGAGGTACGATTGCAGTCTAGGGGCATGTATTGATCAGACATATTTTGACATTCGACCGGCCGGTCTAACTTGAAAATTTTGACTCAAACCATAGCTCTGATACCACTAAATGTAGCCCCCCAGATCGATTCGGGTAACCCGATCCTATCCGGGAAGTCACATTAGGGCCACCGGAGCGACCCACTGTAAAAATAGCGGAAAATTTAAAACTTTTTATCATAACATGTAAACTTATAAAATCATTTGTCAGTGTGCAGAAATAAAACAGATTTTCAGACTCGTATGTAAATCAAAATACAATTACATGCCCCCTAATCACATGTACCATACTCTGCAACAACGCCGGACGAACTCCCTTACTGAAGTCGATAGATGCACTGGTACAATTCTTTTAACCTGAAATGTTGAGTAATAGAGTGAGCTTCGAAAAGCTCAGTAATACAGAACTACCAGATCATGCTGAAGAACGTGCATATATAGATAAACATACATATCCTTATTATTTCCGAACATTTACAGATTTTTATGCTGAACAGAGATCCTACTGATATTTCATATGGTAACGGACAATGAGCTTTCAGTTCAGAGAAATATTTCGGATGACTAAGTTCAGGAGATCAGAATAGGTTTTCTAGTGTGTTCCCAAAAACCATGTAACTTTTCAGATCTTTTTAAAACATATATATATATATATACCCCCATCCCATCACAACATAATGTGTAGGTTCCCCAGAACCATACACCCAACCCAACAC
The DNA here is from genome assembly GCF_006381635.1 of Hibiscus syriacus. NCBI lineage: Eukaryota > Viridiplantae > Streptophyta > Magnoliopsida > Malvales > Malvaceae > Hibiscus > Hibiscus syriacus. Next base: position 274,830 of record NW_024062857.1, on the reverse strand, counting down.
AACATATAAGGCCCTGAGCACAAAGCCGAGGTACCTGCGGAAATTCTTCCTTCAACAATACCCCCCAATTAAACATTTTTCCGTCTTTAACGAAGATATCAGAAATCAAAACAGAATTCAGAACAGATATCAGAACAGAATCCAGATCAGAAATCAGAACAGAATTCAGGTCATTTATCAGAACAGAATTCAAGTCGGAAATCAGATAAAATATTTATATGATTAGGGAACACACCAGAGTTTACAGATATTATTCAGAGATGCTAAATAATCTTAGCAGGCAGAGAAACACGGATTTTCAGTATACCGATAGAATGTCGGAATTTAGAATCACTATTGGAAAAGTTCAATAACTGACGGAATCATCAGTTATTCAAAATGTGAATTATCAGGATCATATCTTATTCGGACAGTTTCAGAAGTTGTACGTAATCAGAAGGGTATTCAGAATCCTTTACATCTATGTCAATTGATCGGATAATCGAACAATCTTGAGAACGAAGATTCAGAATCTTAATAATCTATGTCGACTGGTCAATTCATTTTCCTTTCAGGGTATTTTCTCGTTAATACCACAAATTCTTGTCCATAGATCATCTTCAGAATCATCGCTGAATAGATCTTCCAATGGTCTTTATTTCGTTTCCAAGCTTCCACGATATCATGACATACTGACATGCTTGATTTGTAGTTCATAACCCATTGTAATTGTACACTACGTAAACTCATCAGAGTTTCCACACTTATCCAACTCACTTATTCAATCCGCAGTCCTTGTGGTTACTTAATTTTTTAGCATTCAAGTTCATTCCAGAAACTTCGGGATTTTATAGAGTAATTCAAGTGTTCCTAATTTTTAGACACATGTTGCACTTCCGTTCCATTCAATTTGGTCTTCGTGGTTGATTTGTCGAACAAACGTCTAATTCTTAGTACTGAATGCGATCCAGAGTTGAACTAAGTTGAATACTTCCAAAATTTATCATCGAGTCAAACTTAAGAAGACGAACACGCATTCCAGTAATATTTATGTCATTCAGGTATTGACATAGCTTTAGGGTTAATCTACTCACTTAAATTGTGTTTCATTACTTTTAAAGATAGGCCAATACCTATGCTTATTTGGATTCCTTAATTAATCCAAGGCATTTACTTGGTATAGGTCATGAGGGTATTTTGGTAATTTTGGTGTTCAGTTTTACTCCATTCATTTCAGAGCTTGAGGATATCCAATCATTCTTGAGCTTGGTGATATTCTTGGGTCATTTCCATTACATGGGTATTTTGGTCATTTTACAGATCCACGGTATTTCAATCTTTTTCCTCTATCCGGTCTTATTATTTAATTCCAATTTATATCTTTTTCCTCCATCCGATCTTATTATTTAATTCAATCTCATCATTTGTTTCAGTCCTTTCGAATAATTCTGACAGCAGAATACCCCCGATAAATTTTTCTTCAGGTATTTACTCATTTCTCGGATATTTTCGGGTCAAGTGCCTTCTCAGATTTTACAAACGAAAAATCAGGAATTTTCCTGAACTAAGTCAGGATCTTAACAATCAAATCCGTACTTAATCGAGTTAAGTACGAATCCTCAAAGTATTTTCTCATTCAGCGTTAACTCAGACTATTCTACCTCTTAAGGGCATTTCCATAATTTCTTAACCAATATTTTTTTCGATATTAGCTCTTAACGAAAATAATATAATTTAGAGATCCTATGATTAATTGCTTTCTTAAACACTCTCTGATCTTGAAACGGTTCTCTTAACAGACTTCTAGTATCCTTCACAAACTCTTCTAACACTCTCTGATCTTGAAACGGTTCTCTTAACAGACTTCTAGTATCCTTCACAAACTCTCCTAGGATTAAAACCGGTTATCCATAATTTCCAATAAAACTAACATTTCTTATGCACATCAATATTTTTATCAGATCAATATGTCTGTAAAATCCTCTTACCTAACTTCCATATTCAAATCTTGTCTTTTTATAACGTAAGGGTATTTTCGTAATTTTTACCCTACCGGAGTATTCTCATAATTTCTCATCCAAGTACTTTTAGCATTTAACCTTTGATGAAATAAATTATAAGTTGCAGATACAGGGCTGATTTCTTTATCACCAATCACAAACTTGTAATTTAATCTAACAATTTCTCAATCTCTTATATTAATCATTCGATCCGTAATCAGTTACAGAATTTCTACCACATTCATATCGAGTGTATAATTTATTTAACTCCACCAAAGTGACCAACATTATCTTATTCATGCATTTACCAATATCAACATGTTCCATAAAGCATAAAGAGGTAGTAAAGTATTACCTCGATTTCCGTGCAATACTGATCGACCATAAAAATTCCATTCGAACGCCTTTGATCTTCAATTCAACTTCCAATAATTCCTCAGATACATATCAACATAAATTATATCAGAAAACGGAGCTTAATTGCGATAAACGAATCGAATCGGATGATAAATCAGTGAAAGACGGCTTACCGGGTTCGAATTTGGAGAAACGGACTTCGGATTCGGATTCAAGACGTCGAAAGCATAAATATGACTTTTCGGAAATTTGGAATTTCGGTAAAAATCAAAGTCAACGGGTTTGACCGGTAATTTCGAGGCCTTCGGGTTCGAATTTCGAAAAACGAACAGCGGAATCGGATTTGGAACGTCGAAAAATGTCAGGATAGGTATACTCGGTCGAAGTCAAAGGTCGTTTAATGCCCGATCAAAGCCGGTCAAAGTTTTGGTCAACAGTGGTCAATTCCGGTCAACGGTCAACGGGTCAACGGTCAACGGGTCGGGTCAACGGGTCGGGTCAACGGGTCGGGTCGGGTCAACGGTTCGGGTCAACGGGTCGGGTCGGGTTGTGACCGGTCAAACCGGTCAAAACAGTTCCAAAACCGGTCAAACCGGTCACTTTCCCTTCCCCACGCGCAGTGGCGGCGCGTGGGGGCGCGTGAACAGTGATAAAATCCCGGAAAAATTTCTAAAAATTATTTTGAGCGATTTCGAGATACTTACAAAGCTCGGTTCACAATTTTGAACGGCGGAGAGCTCGATTTCAACTAATCGGGAAGTTTGACCAGTTCACCTCCCAACGCGCCGCCGCCGCCAGAGAAAAAAGAGAACACCGGTGGACTCGGAACGGCACAAGGAACACGATGGTGCGGGAGGTGTCGTAAACAGATGACCCGATCGTCGTGAATCGATGAAAAACCAACTAAAACCGAGTTATTACCGACGATACTTCCGACTGAAATTCACGACGAACGACGATGATTCACGACGAAAGGTTTGAGGGGTTTTGTTCCTCGGTTGACAACGAACACGATGGTGGTTTCGGCTCGTCGTTTGGAGGTCGGACGACGAGTAGATCGGAGTTGGAAGTTGGGTTGTTGGAGAGGGGAAAACTGGAAAATATGCATCTGCGCACGGGGAGAAGAGATTTATAATTCAACATATATAAACAATGGGTAAACCAAGAGTTTAGCCACTGAACTTTGTGCACTTCATAAAACGGTCTGCCAACTTTGAAATCTTATAATTTAATACCCGATTCCTTCCAAAAATACCAATTAAATTCATCACTTTATAATTTCTTAAATTTAGCCCCTAAATTGGGGTGTTACACTTGAACTAAATCTCCTTGAATTAGTCGTTGCAAAATACTCATACTAGCATGTCCTAGTCTCCTATGCCATAACCAACTATCATGCTCATTCTTAACTACTAGGCATAAATTAGTCATGTCAATAGAATCTAAATGCACCATGTATATGTTTCCTATTCTATGACCAATAAGCATAATCCGATTAGATGCAATGTCAATAACTTTACAACCATTAGTTTCAAACATGACATTGAATCCCTTATCGCATAATTGACTAATACTTAATAGATTATGCTTTAATCCATTCACATATAAAACATTCTTAATTTGTATAGAAGAGGTATTACCTACAGTACCTATACCTTTAATGTGACCTTTTGAATTATCACCAAAAGTCACTTCTCCTCCATTTTGGCGTTAAGCTCAATGAACCGGCTTTTATCTCCGGTCATGTGTCTTGAGCATCCACTATCAAGGTACCATGAGTTTGGATTTGTTTCTCGTGCCTTGTAGCAATGCTTATTTTCCTAGAAACATAGATTAATTTCTACTTTTTGGTATCCAATTTCTTTTGGGTTCATATTCATTAGTTTCTAAAATCCTTGTCCCCTTTGGTATCAATTTATGAAGGATATCTTTATCTTTAGTAGTAATGAGTTCTTTAGGAACCCATATACTCCTAACGATTTTACCATTCAAGGTTCGTTGAAGACCTCTATGATTGTAGTTTCTAAAACTTTTTCTAACAAAGTTGGATTTTGAATTTTTACCTTTTTCAAAATGTTTTGATCCAACTTTATTACAAGAAGCTTTAAGATCATCAATTTCTTTTTGATGATCATCATGAACTTTTGAAAGTAAGTTATGCAAATCATTATTTTTCTTTTCAAAATCATCAATTTTGATTTGCAATTATTTAATCTTACTTTCAAGCTCATTGTTGGTTTTGGACATAAGACTATTTTCATTTTTCAATTTTGAAACATCATTTTTATATTTGAAAATAGAGTCTTATAATCCGAAGCCAACCATTATAATCCTCTAATAACTCATCATAAGATAATTCATCTGAATCAAATGAGTTAGAAGTTACCTGAGAATTTTCCCCGATGGCCATTAAACACAAGTTAGCTACTTCTTATTCCTCTTCATCGGAACCTTATTCATCGCTCCATGTAGCTACATGAGCCTTGTGTTTCTTCTTGGATTGACCCTTCTTCTTCAATTGAGGGCAATCGTATTTGACATGCCCCAGTTTTTTGCATTCGTAGCAAATGATCGGGTCTTTCTCCTTCGATTCAGTTTTGAAGCCTTCATTGCGTTTGAATTTTCATCCTCGGTCGGGCCTCATCAATTTTCTGAATCGTTTGGCAAATAATGCCATTTCTTCGTCATTGTCATCTTCATCCGAATCACTCTCATCCTTTGTGGATTTGAGAGCAACTCCAATGTTTTTCTTCTTCTCCTTCTCCTTTGGTGTCTCGACAATCTTATCGAGGTCCACCTCATTTTCAAGCATCATTTCATGAGTGAGGAGGGAACCGATTAGCTCTTCAAGAGTTAAGGATTTTAGGTTCTTAGCCTCGATGATTGTTGTTTTCTTTGATTGCCATGATTTTGGAAGAGAGTAAACTAACTTTCTCACAAGCTTTACGTTTGGAATGATCTCTCCATATGATTTAAGACCATTGACAATCGTTGAAAATTTATCCGTCATAGCTTTGATATCTTCATCCGGCTTCATCCTGAAATTCTCATAGATATGCGTTAGAAGACTAATTTTATATTATTTTACCTCGTCGGTGCCTTCATGTGTGACTTGAAGTTTATCACATATTTCTTTGGCGGTTGTACAAGATGAAACTCTTTCGTATTCATCCTGTCCAAGGGCACAAAAAATAATATAGATGGTTTTGGAGTTGAGCTGGAACAATCTCGTCTCTCCTTCACTCCACGATCTTGGATGAGTGGAAGGTTTGATATATCCGTCTTCTACGATATTACACGCTCCCATGTCACTTGCTTGAATGAAATACATCATCCTACTCTTTCAATAGGCGTAGTTTGCTCCATTGAAGAAAGAAGGCTTGTTGATGGGCATCGAATCGAGATCGGAGTCGAAGTTTGAAGCGGAGGCCATTGATGACTTGATTATCGATGTAATTCTTCCCGAATCGACTCAAGAGGCGATTAACCCTTCAAATGAGTAAGGCTCTAATACCAATTGTTGAGTTAATCGATCGATGGAGTTGGCCAAGAGGGGGTGAATTGGTAAATAAAAATTTTGGTGGAAGTTTTGCAGAAAATTGAAAAGATTTGCACAACGATTTAGAGTGGTTCGACTTTCTCAACCAAAGTCTACGTCCACTACCTTAGCTATCCACACTAAGGATTTTCCACAAATTCACTAATTTGTCTTTCTTTTGAGGACAAAGAGTAACCTTACAAATCCCTCAAGAATTATACCCCAAATTCTTGAGAACACTCTCTCCCAAAGAGAATAATACAAATTTTGCAACTTACAAGAAAATCCTCACAAGGTAAGATGTTTGCACAATTCTAGAACAAAAAAAGAACACTCAAGAATAATAAAATTGAGCACAATAAGTTTTCTTGAAAGCAAAAATAAATATTGAATGAAATAAGCTTGAAAATGCTCAAACTTGAGGTTTGATGCTTTCTCTTTGATTCTCTCTTGATTCTTGTTGATTGTTGTTTCTTGTTTTTGATCAATGGCTTCTAAGCTTGTTTAAATACACCTTCAAATGATTCTGAATGTTAGGGATGATTAGTGGAGTTAATAGAGCCGTTTTAGTGTGAAATCAATTAATAAAACAGCTTGGAGCGTGGGGGGAATCGGTACCCCCTCATGGGGAATCAGTTCCCTAAGTGTAAAATTCAAATATTTCGATCGTTGAATAGGGGGAATCAGTACTCCCTTGGGAGGGAATCGGTTCCCTCCGAGCATTCTGTTTTTCTCGGAGCCAAACCATTCAGGGGGGAATCGGTACCCCCTTGGGGGGAATCGGTTCCCTCTGGACATTCTGGAGTTTTTGGCTTTGAAACGGTTCGAAATACTTTGTAAAATTATTTTGAAATAATTTTAAGATTAAAACTTAATTTTACACTTGAGTAAGGATTAAAAATGACTTTTGAAAGATTTGTAGTAATATTTTGATATTCGAATAATATATCGAATATACTTAGAAAATATTTTTGGAAAATCTTAAAATTCATTTATCTTAATTTGTTATATCGAAATATCAAAATGTTTTCAACAACAACATAAAGTATTAACAATCTTTATATATATATATATATAAATAAAGATTGTTAACAATCTTAATTTGTTATATCGAAATATCAAAATGTTTTCAACAACAACATAAAGTATTAACAATCTTTTTATATATATATATATATATATATATCAAGAACTTATTAAATGGACAGTGGTCATTGTTTACTAAGGACATTGATTTTGAAAAGTGATATTTAGGGTCAATTTCACATTGCTCTTGAAAAGTTACTTTTAGAAGTGTTATAGAAATAAATTTTTAAAATCAGTATAAAATTTAATTATTTGAGATTATTGTTAAAAAATGAGTTTAAAAAGATAAAATATTTTCATAGATGGTGAGGTATCACCACCTAATTAGTTGAATAAATTCAATTAAAAATACTAACAGAGAAAGATGACGTCCAAATTTAAAAAAATAATTAAATTCTTAAAATAAATTATTCATGGTTTAGTCATTGAATTTTTTTAATATTTACTTAATAAATACAATTTAGTTAGTAATGTGTTTTAGTGATGTCTTTCGGTGTGCAACGTTCACTGTAAACACATCCACTAATTAAATTATCATTACTAAGAAAATATTGAAAGGGTAAATTACACATTTAGTACCTAAACTATCTCTTTCATTTTGTTTTAGTTCCTAAACTTTATTTTTTTTCAAAACTATACCTAACATTTAGTTTAAGTTTATTTGGTACACCACCGTTAAAAACTTAACGGTTTTGTTGATGTGGCATGATATGTTATTTTTTTTTATTTTTCTAATTTCCACATCACTTTTCTCTTTCTCTGTTAATATTTTTTACTTAATTTTATTCAACTAATTAAGTGGCGATACATGTCCCCATCTATGAGGATAAAATGAACGAAATCATTCTTGCTCCTAGTGTTAATTAAACCTAGGACATTTGCATAAGATGCAAGCACTCAACTATTGAGGCAAGCTAGTCATTTGGGTTAATTTCACCATAATTTTGTATTTAGCTTACATAAATGTATCACCATAAAATTAATATTTTTTGATGATTATAAGATACAAATATAAGACACTTTAAATTAATTACCGAAAGCTTAACCACTCAACTTAGTGTGAAATTTTTATTTTTTTTCCATCTCATGCAAATTTCCCAAGTTCACTTATCGTTGGGATCAAGAATTATCCTGATAGGTAGTGACATATGTCAGCACCTAATTGGTTGAATAAGATTAATTAAAAATATACTGACAAACAAAGAGAGAGGTGATGTTTAAATTTAAAAAAATAAAAAATTGACATTTCATACCAAAATAAAATTTAAAATAAATGTTAGGTATGATTTTGAAAAAAATAAAGTTTATGTACTAAAACGAAACAAAAGTGATAATTTAGACACTAAACTTGTACTTTACCCTTTTAATATTTACTTAATAAGGATAATTTAGTTAGTGGTGTGTTTCGATATGTGACGTACACTATAATTTTTTTCGTTTGCATAATATTTAATCCAAAAAAATAATTAAAAATAAAAATGTAATTTCATTCTAAAAATGATTTTTGACATTAAAACTTTTGAGGTTCGATAAAAAAACACTTTCTCAATCACGACTTTAAGATTAATTTTGGAGTGTTTAACATTACTTTTATGGCGTGAAAAAACATTTTCTTCAGATGCAAAAGCAATGCCAGACTGATAGAAAGGAAAAATAGCAAACAAACAAGAAAGGGAGACACATCAAATTGTAAAGATAGTTTAAATCAAGGCATCTTATATTTATCAAGTGAGGGAGTTTTAGAGAGACTATTTTGGTGCACTTTGTTTGAGCTTTGTTTTACATATATTTGATGCTACGTTTGGTTACAGTATTTTTTTTTTTAAAAAAAAATGCTTTTTTACATTAATTAAAGGTAAGATACTTTCATCAAATAATATTTGATCACTCACATAATTGAATTTAAATAAAGATAAAGAATATATACTGCTTATTTTGAATATGTATTCACTAGGTTTTTAGTTGTGTTTTTTAGTCCTAAAAATACCGCTAAAAGCACTGCCAGCGCTAGTAAGAGCGTAGCTAAAACGAATGCCACAAAATTTAGCAGCGTTTGTGAACTTAAAACGCTGCAAAAGGTCGAGTTATATAGCAACATTTGTTCTTTCAAACGCCGCTATATGCTATGATTTATAGTGGAATTTTTGTCCAAAAATGCCGCTAATTCTCTTGTCTTTAGTGGCCTTCTTGTTCACAATACAGCCAAGTTTCTTGTCTTTAGTAGCGTTTTTTAGAAAACGCCACAATAGATAAGTCAATAGCGGTGTTTCTGGGAAAAGGCCGCTAATGTTAAGAAAAACACTGTTAATGTTACCATTTGTGCCATTTGACAATTAAACGCTGCTATATGTATAAAATTAGCGGCGTTTACTTACTAAACGCCGCTATAAACCTATTTTGTTGTAGTGATTAGTTATTATTTGAGTTTTTACTCATCTCCCTAATTTCAAATTTAAATTTATATTACACGTGCTATTTTAAAACTCATATAACTAGTATAATAATAATGAGTAAAGTACACAATGATCCTCTGACTATAGAGCATTACTTTGTTGAGTCCCCTGACTGTTAAAAGTTATAAAACGATCCCCAACTACGAAACATTGTTTTGTTGAGTCCCCAACTATTAAAAAGATAAAAAAACGATTAGCCGATTATTCATATGTTTCAAAATCATCATTTTCCGTTAAATTTTTTACGTCCGTCTGAACTAGACGTTTACCTGCTGACTGAGATATGATAAAATTAAATTTTAATGATGTCTAATGACCCCGTTGTTGCTTTCAAGTACTAGTTCCCCAACATTATGTTTCAAGCAGTAGTTCGACGATATAATATAAATAGAGATTTGATCCACAAAATATAGCTAAAAAGATTATATGATCAGATTTTATCATATCTCACTCAACAAGTTAGCATCCATCTTAGACGACTACCGATTTTTTAACGAAAAAGGACGAGTTTGGAACATATGAATAATCGGGTGGTAATTTTGTAACTTTTAATAATCGGAGGACTCAACAAAGTAACACCCTATAGTTGGGGATCATTTTATAACTTTTAATAGCTAGAGGACTCAACAAAGTAACGCCCTATATTCGGAGACCATTTGTGTAATTCACCAATAATGATAAATTTAAATGTATAAACTAAGTGACCTCAATGATTAAGAGATTATTGTTCTCACTTCAGGTCTTAATTTCAAGATCATGTATATCAAGAGAATGAATGTTTAATGTCAAATAGTTAACTTTTTTTGAACAATCTATCTTGTATCTATCCTAGATTAATAAAAAATAATAGATTTTTGAATTTGATGAACCAAATCGAACCTTCGACAAACCATCTTTCTACTAATAGGTTAGTTTGTGTATCTATCCCATATTAATAAAAAAAATAATAGAGTTTTGACTTTGATAGACTAAATCGAACTTTGGACAAACCATTTTTACTAATAGATTATTCTGTGTGTTTGGTTTTTTTTTTGGGGGGGGGGGTCTTAACAAAAATAAGGTAAAGAAATAAAAGAGAGGTGTGAAAGCAAACGAGTTTTGCTCCTAAACCCGTCTCACAATCTCAGCTTTTGATCAACATGACAATTGACAGATGGAAAGCATATTTTGTCACATCGTCTAGATGAAATGAACACGTTAATTATATTATCATTGTTGTCGTTTACTATGAGTATCTTTTCAATAATTTTGACTACAATTTTCACCAAATTTCAAAGCCGCCAATTTGTCTCGTTCTGCTTTCTTTCCACACATTGCTGTCGATTTATCTGAAAATGGTTTCAAAAATTAGTCTAGAGGAAGTCCACAGCTTGCCGGTATACTAAACTAGTTTTTCAATTAATCATTTCATCTTCACAATGTGTAACGAACTGTCCAGCACTTTGTCCTTTTACCTTTTTCCCCCTTTTGGTAGTGTTTTCTGGTTTATTTGTTCATATATTGTTATTATTATCGAGGATGCATCGAGTGAGATATGGGTGGAAGTAGTTATTTTTCTAAATTTTTTAAATTATTATATATTTTAAATATTTTTTATATTTTATATTGATATCATATTTTCATATCCTTAAAATTTTATAAATTTATTATCTTAACATAAAATTATACGTCAATCATAGATTACTACTCGAATTTTATAATGTTTTGCAGATTGAAATCGACTCCCACAAAATTTGAACCCACAATTTCGAGTACACTTCAGTTTCCAAATGGTTTGGCTGCTGTGGTGGGGTTGCTAGTAACGTGCTCATCGCAAGGCACAAATATATTTTGAGAGGTACAATCAATTTATATGAATAGTAAAATAAAGGTTTAAATATATATTTTGATATTTCAAGTATACATCATCTTTTAAATTGATATAATTTTTTATATGGGATATAATTAAGAAGGTAATATCAGTTCACAAGGATTCAAACTCAAGACCTACTTAAACGATATCAAGCTGCTTACCACTTGAATCAACCCCGTTGGTATAACTCTCAACTTTTTGAAATTGAATATTCAAACCCTTGACATTAATGGTGTTCGAACCTGCGACCTCAAGAAATAACAACAATTCCTTTACTATCGAGATAAGATACATAAATGGTCAATCGATTATAGAATAATGATTTGTTGAGTTCCATGACTATTATTTTTTTTGCTTTGTTGAGTCTCTGACTATTAAAAGTTACGAATTGGTCACCAAACTATTCATATGTTCAAAACTTATCCTTTTTCATTAAAAGATTGCTGACAGTTTGAGCTGGAAGTTAATATCCTAATTCAGATATGATAAAATATGATCTCATAATCTCAAATAATTATGCAGCTCAAACAATTTTAGGATCATATTTTATCATATCTTAAATCAACAGGTTAACGTCCAACTCAAATGACCGTTAATTTCTAACGGAAAAGGATATTTTGGAACATATGAATCGGGTGACCATTTTGTAACTTTTAATAGTTAAGAGACTCAACAAAGCAACACTCTATAATCGAGGGACTCAACAAAATAGTGCCATGTAGTCGGAACCATTTGTGTACTTTATCAAAATATTAAGTTAATGTTTAAATTAGACATATCTTGTCAACACCGTTAACTTGAGAGTAAAAATTCTTTAAATATTAATTTGAAAGAAATACCTAATTCATGTATCAAATGTATATTTAAGTCTGAAATAAATATAAATATAGAATATTTCAATAAATATATAATTGATATGAAAGTTATTTTAAATTTGTAGATACAAAAGTTATTTTAAATTTTGAATATAAATTACAAAACAAAATTAAACTAAAGTAAATTGAAACTTGACTTGATCTTCTATATTTTTAATAAGTTTTGAGAAAAACTAAACTGTAAAGAAAAAAAGGAAAAAAAATCGATGTTAATTATGCCAGAAATAATGTGGATAACATTTGAACGACAATGACGATTGGAAGGAACTGTATGATTCTGTATGAAAAATAAAGTAAAATGACATATCATCACTATGTTGACCAACTAAAGATGAATGATTAAGGAATAATTCTAGAAGTTTAAAAATGAGATAAAAAAAAATGCAATTCAATGATCAAAACTAAAATTCACCGAAAGTTTAGCTACTAAATATTTAGTTTATATTAAATAAATTTAATTTTCAATAATTTTTATTCGCGTCGAGATTAGAAAATTTCATTGAGATATATAATTAACTTAAATTGTCAATAAAATTTCTTGATGATTGAGGATTCTTAGTGATGAAATTAAGAAGAGATAACGTGGATACGATTTAACGTTTTATTTACGGGTGTTTAATGAGTCGAGTTGCTCGTAAGTTGTTCAAATTCGATTTGGTTAAAACTTGGTTAATACTCGACTCGAGCTGAATTGGTTCGAACTCGAGCTCGACTCGAGATCTTAACGAGTTGAGTCGAGCAAGGTCCAATTCGACTCAATAAATTTACGAGCAGTTCGTTAATATCGATAACTTTTTAGTAGTTACCTTAAAATTATTGCATTAAAAAATCTAAATAATAATTACTAATAGATAATAGATAATAAGAAAGATGTTAAATTATTAAATAATAATTACTACTAATTTACTAATATGTTAGTTTTTTAATAAACAATAAGAAAAATATAAATTATTAATTTATTACACTCAAATATCAAACCATATTTACCTTATTTAAAAATTATGGTGAACTTAACGAGCAATAAATTCTTTTAACGAGTACGAGTCGAGGAAAATTTTAACGAGTTTATTGAATAACGGGTTGAGTCGAACAACAAAATTTTTTTAATGAGCACGAATCGAACATTATCTAATTCGCGATCGACTCGTTCAATAAACACCCTAATTCTATCCGTTCAAAAATTACGAAATCGGTATGCTGATACTCTTATCGATTTGGATCCTAAAAATAAATTAGAAAAATAAATCATAAAGTCTTTTGTGAGTGTGGCCACTTTTTCATTTATTTAAATCTCGAATAATATTTTCATCAATGCTAAATATAAAGACCAAAACGCCAAAACTTAAATTCAAGATGGAATGCAAGGGTGCAGTGCTGATAAATACCAATGAAAAGTATTACAAATAATTGCAAAGCTAAGCCCAACTTAAATTAACGGTTGTCCCTTGGTCGAACCCGTTGAGTATCCTTTAAAAACTTGTCTCTGATCTTCTTTAGCTTCGGAACAATCTCTTTCATATCAACCCTCTCATCTGGTAACTCTGCTGAACATTCTAAGCCAACTTGCAAAATGGACGAGGCACAATTATTGGCTGCTGCGTGCTCTCCCCCAATAGTGCTCAGCAAATTGTTGTCTATAACTTGATTTAGTGGAGATGATATTGACTCTTTCACCCAACCCTTCAAGCTTCTTTCTCCACCAAACATTTCATCTGTGGGTTTCTTTCTTGTGATGGTTTCCATCACAAGAATTCCGAAACTATACACATCTCCTTTTGTCGAGACAATTCCTTCTATTCCGTACTCTGTGTACAAATTTACAGCAACATCGTCAATATTCAATGATACAATCAAAAAGAAATGCTATAGAATTTCTAACATGTTATGTATATGCATGTAAAAGTGGAATTCAATAGGTCTGCAATTCAACAAGTATCACCTGGTGCCATGTACCCAATTGTTGCTATAGTCAAGGTTTGTATCATTGAATCCTCTTCACTTAAGAGTTTTGCAATGCCAAAATCACTCAAATGTGCAACCATATCTTCATCCAATAGAACATTGCTGGGTTTTATATCACAATGAACCACTGGTGTTACATTACCATGATGGAGATATTCCAGCGCGGATGCAACATCTATTATTATGTTTAACCTTTGTAAGATATCCAGAAAATGGTTGCTAGAATACAACCATTCATCAAGGCTCCCATTAGGCATGTACTCGAGCACTAACGCTTTGAAATCGAGATCATTAGAGCAACTACTAATGATTCTGATTAAATTCCTGTGACGAATGTTGCGGAGAACTTCACATTCAACATCAAAGCTCTTAAAAGCTCCTTCTAATTCCAACTTGAAGACTTTTACTGCAAATATCATCCCATCTGAGAGAATCCCTTGGTACACAGAACCATAACTCCCATTACCAAGCAAGTTGCTTTCACTAAATCCGTCAGTAGCTTGATGAAGTTCATGGTACGAAATCCGTCTCCACGTTCCTAAAGGTAACAAGTCTTCCTGAGTTGTTAATTTGTCCTTCCTCTTTCTACTCTGCAAGGTAATGATAATTAGAGCCATCACCAAAATTGTTGAGGCAATTGGCAGTGCTACATATATTATGAGCTTAGCCTTTGCCTTGGAATTCTTGAGAGGTTTAGTTTTGCAGCTTGGAAGATGAAGTTGTGGTGCACCACACAATGCTTTATTCCCCTTGAATGATTCAATCGAGTAGTTGCCAAATGATCCTCCTCTAGGAATTTCTCCTTCAAGTCTATTGAAAGAGACATTGAAATATTCGAGATAACGAAGTTTCTCGAACGACTTGGGAATCTCTCCGGATAGATTATTTCTCGACAAGTCCAAGAACGTCAAACTCAACATGTCACCAAATGACTCAGGAATATAACCTGCGAGTCTATTATTGGATAAGGAAAACTGAGTGAGTTCTTTGAGATCTGCAACTCCGATCAGGATATCACTGGAGAAACGATTGTTCGACAAGTCCATACTAGTCAAAACCTTCCAATTTCCAATGTCAATCGGAAGAGGACCACTTAGAGCATTTGAAGACAAGTTCAAGAAGAGGAGATCGGTAAGCCTGGTCAAGGTTGAAGGTATGGAGGAAGAAAACATATTGGAGCCTAGCAATAGGTTCCTTAGAGAACTAAGGTTACCTAAGCAAGAAGGTATCGGTCCAGACAATTTGTTAATCGTCAAGTTTAAGTAAGCCAAATTGTTTAGATCACATAACTCAGACGGTATGGATCCTTCTAACTTATTTTGCATAAGAGAAGCACTCTGCAGCCCTTTTAATGCTCCAATTGTAGCAGGAATCATTCCCGTCAACTCATTTCCTGCTAGCTCGATGTTTATCAAGCGACTTAAGTTGCCAATTTCACTCGGGATGCTACCCCTGATGTTGCAGGCATATGCAGAGAACTCCACGAGAGAACTTGAGAGATTCCCCACCAAACCTGGAAGTTTACCTCCGATCAACGTGTTGCCGCCCATATCCAACGCTTCCAAGGCTCTACAGTTTGTCAAAGAAGAGAGAAAGCTCATTCTTGAAGAAGTTAAATTATTAACAGCCAGGTTGAGAAACATGAGATATCTTAGATTGCCCAGATTGTCAGGAATGGAGCCTGACAAGTAATTATATGGAATGTCAAGAAGAGTCAGCTGAGAGGCATTGGAAATAGACACTGGGATTGAACCAACGAGCTGATTATTCCCAAGATATAATTCTTCCAGGTTTGGAAGCCAAAAGCCCATGTTTGATGGAAGATGACCAGAAAGGTGATTTTCATCCAAACCAATCTGGTACAAAGTTGAAATATTAAATATTGCAGGAGGAATAGAACCAGCAATGTTGTTACCTCCCAGAACCAAGTATCCTAGATTCTTCAGGTTGCCAATCTGATTTGGTATTGAACCTGTCATAAATTTTTATCAAACAAATATATCAGACAAATACGGGGAAATCTTCTGTTTCACTTGTAGCAGTTTTTCACCTGTGAAATTGTTATGACCACAATCAAATCCTTCAAGACGAGTTAGATTCACAATTTGCTGTGGAATTTCACCTGTTACAGTAACTTTACAAATTAAATTCAAAATTCTTCCACTAATAAAAATTATAGTACCATTAGTGATTAGTATACATTACCTTGAAAGTGGTTTCGACCAATATTGAATTTTTGCAGCTTACTCAAATTCCCGATATCTACCGGCAGACTTCCCTCCAATTGGTTAACGGCAAGAGACAGAAATTGTAACTCTTTGCACTTGCATAAACTGGTTGGAATTCTACCAGAAAGCAGGTTATAACTCAAGTGCAATTCCTTCAAATTCGGAAGATGATCAAACATATCCTTCGGAATAGGACCAGTGAGATTATTAAAAGTGAAATCGATCAGTTCTAGCGAAAGCAAATTCCGTGAGACCGAGGGTATGGAACCAGAGAGCATGTTGTTTCTTACATCAATCTCTTGCAACGAAGATATATTGAACACGTTGGAGGGGATGAAACTGTTGAAGTTGTTATGGTATAGAAACAAACTTCGAAGCTTAGTTAATGATCCCAACCATGATGGGATTTCTCCACTGAAACTGTTGTTACCAAAGTTTATATGTTTCAACCGTCGCAATTTGGATAATTGGACAGGTAAAGTGCCATGAAAACTATTGTTTGTTATGTAAAGAAGATAAAGGAATGATAAGTTTCCCAAGTGGGGTGGAAGGGTACCGACGAGGCCGAATCCGGTCAGGTCTAGAGCTGTGACTCTGCGGTGTTTGGGTCCGCAACTGACACCGGTCCAATTGCAAACAGAGGCAGAAACTGACCAATTCATTGATAAAACATTTTTCAGGATCGTGGATGACATTGTGTTTCAATGCAAGAAGAGCCGATTGGTCCGTTAGTAAGGTGGTTAGTTTCGTAGAGAAAGTAGGCATAGGGAAATGGAAGATGATGAGGAGAGCGAAGTTGAAGAAAGTGTAGGCCATTTGATTTTGGGTGTTGAGACACTGGAAATGGAGTTTGTATGAACAAAGGCACAAGTGAGATCGTTGCATAGGTTAGGCGTCCTTTATATATCACTAGCGACTCGAAAAATCAATTTTGTGACTAGTCCCGATTTGAAAAGACTCGACTCGAATTAACTTCGAGTTGTAATTTCATAAACTCGACTCGACTCAAAAAAATTCAAGTTCAAATCGAGCTATAAAATACAATTCGAATAACTCAAAAATTTTAGTAACTAGTGGATTGATTTTTAAGTTTCAGTTGAGTTTCTCGACTCTCTATAATATATGTATATCACATATTAAAAAATATGAAGAAATATATATATATATATATTGTATATGATTATAAAAAATCATTTAAATTGGAATCAAATAATATCATAATATTATAAATATTTACAATTAAATTTAAACGAAAACTCGACTCAACTTGGAAAAATTTCAAGTCAAGTTCGAGTTATAAAATAAAACTCGTCAACTAGAATAATTCAAGTATTTTTTAACTCGACTCAACTCGATCGAACATTCACCCCTAACTAGAATAGAACCCTTATTTCTGATTTTTTTTTTCTTTGAACTTTTTTGAATGCAGAATATTCGGGTTTGAGCAGCTGCAACTACAAAGGGTATGTATGTTATCAATAAATTTAAAAAAAAAAAGTCTGAACTAATATTATTTTATAAATTAAGTTAAACTATTGAGAAAAAAAACAATATTTTCCTCAAAAGTTTTTCCCTTCGTCCTATCGGTTTCTATCAACAGCTCACCATCATAAACATATGGATATTTGCAATAAAGTCTTTCAATTTTGTTTAGTGGACGAATGGTAGCTGGACTTTTCTTTTGTTACAAGAGAAAGAAAAACATATTAAGAAATTTATACGTAATTTCATATGGGTAAAGTATACAAATGGTTTCCAACTATAGAGTAATGCATATGAGGAGATTATGCGTAATTTCATAGGGGGTAAAGTACATAAATAGTCTCCTGACTATAGAATGATGTTTTGTTAAGTCTCTTGAGTATTAAAAGTTGCAAAATGGTCTTCCTACTATAGGGTATTGCTTTGTTGAGTCACTCGATTATTCATATGTTCATAATTTGTCATTTTTGTTAAAAATATATGACAAATTGAAGTGAACGTTAACATGCTTACTGGAATATAATAAATATGATATCAGAATTTCAAACAACTATCATATCTCAATAAACATGTTAACGTAACGTGAACGAAGGGGTCAAAATATAGTTTTAGAATAAATTAAATTATAATTTCATAATTTTTGGAGAAATTTATTCATAATGCTACTATTTTAGAAGGCCAAGACCATTGTGAGTCTTCTCTAATATTGTCTTTATAGGCTAATATTCCATCAACTTATGATATTAAGTTAGACAATAATATAATTTAATAATCTTTAAATTTGATTTTATATGTAAGATCTCCACTTTAAGGATGGTTAAGATAGAGCAATTTTTTTTTAATTCTTCCAAATAATGAATGTTTGACCGTCTTCGTTTACTTCATTTGAGACGACCAATTGAGAGAGACTACATTTATAAGCAGTTGTACAAAATTTATTCTTCATCCTACCCTTTGTTTGGGTTTGGGGCCATCCAGCTCTACTATCGTTTTGCAATCTAAAGTCTTATCTTTTTCTGATCGTTCAACTTTGGTTTTTGAAATTTTGCATCATTAACAATTGAGAAAGACTTGTATGTAAAGGTCGATATTATATATATTTCTTACATTCAAATTTGTTGACGGTAATAGTTTGGTATCTTTGGTATTTGATAGTTTACCTCTTTTGATTTGTGTGAAGAGATATAATGAGGTAATAATTGGTCAATGTTCCTATATAAAAAAAGATGCAAGTACAAGGGGGAGGGGGATGAGAGTGGAGAGGAATCCCTTTCGGTCGTGGCTGAGAGATATTTATAGTGATCTTAACTGATGATATCAGGCACGAGATCATTATGACTACTTGTATATTAGCGCGCTAAATAGATTTTTTTTGTCAGATCTTGAATTTTGCTTTGATAGATCATATGAGTCTATCAAATGCTTTGTTTATGCACTGTAACTGGCTCGGAGGTTATGGTACTCATGTGCTCGAAAGATATAGATTCCTTAGAAACTCCGACAAGTGAAGAAATCTATCTAGATGTCTCAGTTGACAGAGAACTGATAGTTTTCAAAGGTGATCTTCGGAAGTATAACAAGTTGTCCCCCTTTAATTGAAGGAGTGCTATAAAGCGGTTTAATCCTAAACATGTATTCTTTTTCTTTCCTAAATGAATATGCAACTATAATTTTTTTTTGTTTATTTTTTTCAAATTTCATCCTAATATATGTTAATATTATTTTTTTAAGAGAATGATATTTTTTATTTTGATTGAAGATAATGATATTTTTCTATTTTGGTTGGAGAGAGAAATTATTGTCCTAAAAATACTGGAAATCTTTTCTCTATGATATGAAATAATGAAATATCATCATTTTCCTTTTTAAATTATCAAATTAATAATTATGACATTCATGAATTTGGTAGGGATTAGTCATTAAATTAAAATTGAATTCATATTTTTTTTTTCAAATTACAATGACAACGAATTAATCGATTATGTATCAATTTAAAGCGTTGTGAGGATACTAATCATTCTCACAAGTAATCGGCTCACAAACTCATTTTTTGATACGTAGATCTAAAATTTATTATTTCAATAACTTCTATAAAAAATTAAATTTTATTAGAATAATAAATCTTTTTGAATGATCAAATTACACCCTTGAAAAAATTAACGACAACAAGAGCCATGGAGGTGAAGATAGGTTGTTTGAGTTGGATGTGTTGAGAATTGACCAGTGGTGTTGTTGGAAATGGCCTGATATGCTCTCAAATGTTTTTGATTTTCAAAGGGCCCGGAGTCTTTTATTTTTGTTAGGTAGTGTGCAGTGTCTTAATTGTCTAACCAGCTCAGTTGGTACAGCACAAGGCTCTTAACCTTGTGGTCATGGGATCGAGTCACACGGTGGGCAATTCATAATTTAGAGGTCTCCTATAGAAGCTGCTCTCAACCTGGCGTTGGAGGTAGCTTACTATTCTACCTCCTCTTACCCCAATACATATGAAAATAAGAGTCAGTTAATTTTGTGGAGTATCTTAGTGCTCTCTAGGGTTTCGTGGTATTCGCCGTTTGGGTCGTGATTTGCTTGTTTCCTGTGTGGTTTTGCTGTGGTGCCTCAGCGTCTAGTTGGGGCTGCATTTTTAGTTGGCAGTTGTGGTTGACGTAGCTCTGGTCGGTGGCTAGCTGGATTGTTCGTTGTGGTTCGGTGTAGAGCTGGGGGTGCGCCGATCTGGACATTTTTCTGTGGTGGGTTGCTACTTGTTTGCTCTCGTGTATGCCTGGTGCTGCATAGATGGTTTCGGCTGTTGCTAGGAAATCTAGCTGGGGTGGTCGCTTGCTTTGACACCGCTGTGTCCTATGTTCTTTCTTGTTGTCTGCTGTCTTGAGTTGTGGTTTTGGTTGTTTAGTAGTATTGTTCACTTGAAGCAGGATATGTATGTTCATTCTGCAATTATGTTGTTGCGTCACACCAAAACGTGGACTTTGGTGTGTTGTGCTTTGTATTCCCCTTGTTACAAAGTACGTTCCCTTTAAAAAAAAATTAATGACAACTCATCAAATCACAAATTTGATTTTGATAAAAAAAAACTCAAATTCAACAAAACGACCTTAAATTTTTTTCCAATCCCGTTTCCACAATGTGTCGTGTCATGTCATGTTGGAGACGTATGGTCCCCAAATTTCCATGATATTTTGCCCATTTTCCATAGATACAATAAATCTCTCCCCAACTTTCCATTATTCATGTTGTTACACAGTATTAGGTTTGGCAGTGGCAAGTCTTTTCATTTGACGATGATATGTATGTATTGAGCCAATTGCACCTTAAATTCATTGGTTGACTCGAAAAATCCAAATAGAGGAAGTGAGTCCTGCGCCGAGTTTTGGGTCACCCCTCAATCAGCGTCTGCAGACAGACTCACAGGCATTGGGGTTTTTGACACCGTTTGATTATAATTTTACTTTTTTGACATCGTTTGACCAATATTTTCAGAACTAGCACCCTTTCTGCTGAGTTGGTAAAGGCGCGTTCCCGAGGGCGCGCTTTACCCGTGTTTTTTCGCTGAGTTGGATGCCACGTGTGAAAGGCGCGTCCCCGGGGACGCGCCTTTGCCAACTCAGCAGACACGTATTTTATTATATAATAAATAGTTTATTTTTATTATTATTATAAATTAATAATATATTATGTAAAATGTTTCGATTATAATGTAAGAATTATCAAGTTTCGAGTATTTTTGATTTTGATTATCGATCTATTAATTTTATCAGTTAATTATTAAAATGTTATCAATCAATCTAGTCATCTCATATCAATATTTAACGAAAATATTGATGCATAAGTTAATAAATTAGTATAATTACATATTTAATCTTCAAGACTTACATATTTTATAAAATTAGTCTTATTGAAAATTTAATTTAATAAATTTAATCCTCTAATCAGAACATGAAATGTGTCATCGTATACATAAATTTTTTAATAACTTTTAATTTGTTTAATTTAATATTTTTCTCTACTTAGAAGGTGGAATTATTATATTTTAAAAAAATTATAACTAATAATATTAAATATTATATTAAATAAATATATTAAATATATTTATGTATTTAAAAGTTAAAAAAAATTATTTAGGTGTACATACATTGACAAATTATATAAATGCAATAACATTAAATTATTAGAAATAAAAACATTCATTTAAAAACTTTAATTACATAAGAGTTAACTGTTATATGATGATAACAGAGCTGTACATTTTTTTCTATTGTGCCCGATGTTTCTACAATGCTCACATCGTTTTTGTTCTGTTGACTTCTCCCGAATATCCATATCACAATGTATTCTAGTAGATTTTGGACGACCTGAGTCCCTCAATAGCAATGGATCTGGTACAATTGTAAGCCAAGTTTGAATCTCATTTGGGTCTCTTTCGTTTCCTATGGGCGAAACTCAAATTCATATACCTTGAAAACTTGTGAAAGTTGGTATACGGGATCAACATAATTTTTGTAGTCCAAATGCGAATGTGAGCAAGCAGCAATGACATGAGAGCATGAATATTTGAGTGCTTGAAAGAAACCACAATCGCACCACCTCTCTTGCAGATTAACTCTGAAAGAGTTAGCTTCAATCCCTTGCAGCGGACGTGGCATTTCGGTTACACGAAACAATTCACGGGTGCGAGAAAAATTTGTAACTAACATCCCATTTGATGTAGCCACTTTTTTCTGTAAATCAGCTACTAGTCTTGGGTGGTAAATATGTCCGTTTTGCATCCAAGTAAGAGCTTGTCCACCGAGTTTTGCAAAGAGTTGACCCAAACGAAAATAAGTCGTTTTGACCAACGCCGTGACTGGTAAATGACGCGCCCCCTTTAAGGTTGAATTTATTGCTTCAGCCAAGTTTGTTGTCATATGACCATAGCGATACCCCCCGTCATATGCATTTGTCCACATTTCTTTGCTGATGTCCATAATGTACTCGCACCCCTTCTTATTTTTGCCAAACAGCTCTTGTAGCATCGACTCAAACCTTTGAGGTAAGAGTTCGTAACCTAAGCCATTAGGAATATGTAATAGTTAATATGAAGTATAAATAAGTAATAAGAAATTGATAGAAAAATTGGGAAAAAGTAACATACCCATCCGCACGACTAACTGACGTTCATCGTTCTTCTTGTATTTTCCGTAATAGTTTGCAGCAATATGACAGACACAATAACGATGTTGAACATGTAGAGGTCTATACATTGTACCCAAAGAGTCCATTACTGCTTTTATCCCGGCTCCTCGGTCTGAAATAATGCATAGTCGTTCCCTGGTGACAACATGTAAACGTAAATTTTTAAGGAAAAAAGCCCAAGACTCAGTGTCTTCTCCTTGAACGAGGGCAAACGCAACAGGAAGAATATTGCGGTTTCCATCTTGGACCACAGCCAATAATAAAACTTGCTTGTATTTCCCATACAAGAAAGTACCATCAATTTGGACAATTGGTTTACAGTACTTGACTGCATTAATACATTGAGGGTAAGTCCAAAAGACTCGGTAAAATTGGCAGCGATCGCGAACCATTCGATCATTCACGTAATGATGTTGAGTTTCGAACTCAACAATTGTCCCGGGATTAAGTCTTTGCACAACATGAAACCAACTGGGCAGCTCGTTGTAAGAGGAATCCCATTCGCCATGAAGTTTGCAAATGGCATTCTGTTTTGCCAACCACGCTTTTTTATATGAGACAGTGTACCCATATTGTGAATGTATAGAAGAAATCAACACTGCAACAGCTATATGAGAGCTTTGCTTCACAATGGGCATGATTGCTTGACAAATAATGTTGGAGTCCAAGTTGGGATGATCCTGGTTTATACCTGTTGCACAACATGTATGAGGACCGTTGTATCTGGTTAGTTCCCATAAGTTGTTCTTCCTCTTCCTCTTTGATACACGGACCATCCATTGACATCCGTTGTGACGTTGGACGCAGTAGCAGACATATTTCTCCGTGTTAGATCGATCAACTCGGGACTGAACTGAGTTACGAATATTGTAACTCTTTATTGCCATCATTGCTTCCTCCTTCGATGCGAACTCCATTCCAATATGTAAATTACCGTCATTGACTGATGATTGAAGTCCATAGTTGCCAACATCAGGAAGATCTGGAAATTCAGGCTCATACATTGCATCATAATCAGCCTCATACATATGTGCAGGAAGTTCGGCTGGTGTTGTATTTATCGGAACGTCATCCTCGTCATCATCAGAATGTACGTTAAACTGTGGTGAGTCAGGTTCAACGAATAATCCCGTTTCAGCACCATCTGCACATGGCTCCCGAAGAGGTTCTTCTGGTGGAGATGAGGGTTCCTCCGATAATCCAATATTGAGGTCAAATAAGTTCCCGCTTGCGTGTCCTCCCCTTGAACTTGAGGCCATTGTATCATGTGGGATGTGAATAGACTGTCGTCTCGTTGGCATTTCCATATGTAAGTCGAAAACATTGGCAGATGAATGTCTGCCCCTTGAAGTAGAAGAGATGTTGCCATATGGATTATTGGTGAAGCCACGTGGGTTGAGATCATAAGCAGTTGCAGATGAATGCCTTCCTATTGAACTTGATGGCATGGTATATGGCGTTGGATCCGCCATTAATGATGTGAAATCATTACAGATAAGTTGTGTCGGGCTATCAACTTGATCAGTTGATATGCAATGCCAAAGTGAGAGGAATATGAGAGACCACGAGTTACACGAACCTCAATAAAAGTGGCATACATTTCAATAAGAGATTGTGAACTCCCCATATGAGCATCAACCATCATAGAAACATCATCATCGTTTGAAAGCTGAAATGATGTATACGTGAGCGGAAAAAGTTCAGTAGGAAATCTGTATTGAAGTGAAGATAGTCTTCTCTGGCCTGCTACACGAATCTTTAACGAAATTTTTGTGATTAACTCCTCAATTGTGATGTTTCTCTTCAAGGTTAAGGGGATATAATGATCTGACTCAAAAACAACCCCCTCTTCAGCTTCCTTAATTTCTCCATCATACAAAACAACAGCAGAAAGACGACTCATTTTCAGAGAATTTGAGAATTTAGAGTTTGGGAATTTGAGAATTTGAAAGATTGTGAACTGAAGTTTGTTTTGAAAGTTTATAATACGTTGCATATAATAGTGTCTATAATCGGTTCACTATTCACATGAAGGCGCGTTCCCGGGGGCGCGCCTTCCATTATTTCGTCAGAGAATATTATCATTGCCCTATTATGTCATTCATGTCCCTCGGGGACACTAGATATATCAGTACCTATTATGTCACTATTCACATGAAGGCGCGTTCCCGGGGGCGCGCCTTCTATTATTTCGTCAGAGAATATTATCATTGCCCTATTATGTCACTCATGTCCCTCGGGGACACTAGATATATCAGTACCTATTATTTCACTATTCACATGAAGGCGCGTTCCCGGGGGCGCGCCTTCCATTATTTCGTCAGAGAATATTATCATTGCCCTATTATGTCACTCATGTCCCTCGGGGACACTAGATATATCAGTACATATTATTTCACTATTCACATGAAGGCGCGTTCCCGGGGGCGCGCCTTCCATTATTTCGTCAGAGAATATGTTATCATTGCCCTATTATGTCACTCATGTCCCTCGGGGAATAACTTAAATTTAACTTCTTTTGAAAGTTCAACAAGTTAAATAACTTAAATTAAAACGTTATGTGAAGTTTGAATAAATTAGATAAAATGTTATGGATAAATTGAATAAATGTGAAGTGATAAGTTGATTGTGACATTGAAATTGTATGGAATGAGCATTGAAATGTGACATTGAATAAATTGCCAATTCACCCCCCTCTTGGTTGATTCCGTCGATTGATGAACTCAACATAAGTTGATTTTAATGTATACGTTTTAATATATATGTTAATGATAAAATCATATGTATGGATAAATTAATTTCAATTTAAGTATTGTGAACTATAATTGGAATATAACTTTAATTTCGAATACAATTGGAATATTAAGTTGAAATTTAATGTTAAATTTCGAATACTATAATTTATATTTTAAATTTAAATTTGAATAATATTATTTTTATTTTTATTTTAAATTTCGAATAATATAATTTGTATTTTAAAAACATTTATCAAACATTTAATGTTAAATGTGAATAAAAAATAACATTAAAAAATATGTATGTAACAACCATGAAACATTTAAATAACATAACCAAATTACATAAAATTCTGAAATTTAATTATTTAAATAACATTAAATATAATTGGATCACCAATGTCGTCTTCTCGAATGAGTTCCACATGGCGGTGGTTGCCTATTTCGTGGAGGATTTCTTCGTGGAACTTGTTCTTCAGTCTCCTCATCTTCACTATCATCATCAGCAGCATTTTCTTCATTTGGTGTAGATGACGCTGAAGGGGCTGAAGGGCCTGTATAAAATAACGACCCTGTAGGAGTGCTAGTAACAATCCCACCGCTCCCCGGGAACTGTGGAAACTGTGGAAACATTGGCATCGATGTATGTGATCCAGATGAAGATTGAGGTGTCTGCGGAGAAGCACCACCAGCCAAATAAGATGCATATGAAGCATATGCTGGATCATTAAACATAGTCGTATATGCACCTCCATATGGTATAAAACCCTGCGGGCTAGGCATGTAACCTGGCGGGCTAGGCATGTAACCTGGCGGGCTAGGAATGTAACCCTGCGGGCTCGGAATGTAACCCTGCGGAGATGGCATATAAACTGGTGGGCTTGGCATATGAAGTGAAGGGCTGGGCATGTACCCCTGCGGCATCGACGAATAAGGATGTTGTGGTGGGACTGATGCAGAACCGGTAGCGCCTTCTCTCCGTCCACGCGTTGGGGGACGATGATATTGAGACGGTTGACGTCTTTCTCGGCGCCTAGGAATGTTAACCCCTCGTGCTTCCACCGAAAGTAGAAGCGGCTTCCCATTTTCATTAAACCAGTCCATATAGTTATCCGTAACCATATGACCAGTTTCAGCGTAATATTGTCGAGGGGCCAACAGTGTATATCGGTTCTCCCAAAGCGCAATCCAATCTCTGTGTCTCACCACCCAGTTAACATCTTTCTTTCCCCGTCTATCTATGTTATGCACGTCGTCTAAATTTCTAGGAGCTCCAGGAATATATTGCGTACAACCATACTGACGGAGCACGCGATCAACTGGATGCCACTCAATAATAGCATAACATATAAGAGGTATAACCGATATCCATACCTCTAATGACCCACTAAGGTGGGGTGAGATGCAAGCTTTCACTTCATCGCTCGCATAAGGTATCCACTGAAACTGAAATATAAATATACAATTCAAATAATAAAATATTCTAATTATATCTAATATTTTAAATTAAAATATTAATAATTAAACAAATTTAAAAACATACCTCAGACCCAGCTTTCGTATCAATAAGTAAACGAATTTCCTCTAACCCAGTAGGTATACTTTTATGGTCCTTTCTTTTCATCGACCACCTATGAATATAATATAAACTAAATATCACCCTATTAATTGAAAATATTTAAATCAAAATTTAGTTCGAAAATTACCTCAACAATAAGGGGAATACGTATGGTTCATTCACGATCGGGCATAAGAAAGGCATGCGGAACCACGCCCATGATTGTAGAAGCAGAAGACATCCACCGATAGCAGTTTTCTTATAATTCGTCGCCCGACACATTTCTCTAAGAGAAATGCCAAAACTGCAGCACCCCAACTATATCTTCCAGCTTCATCAAAATCGATCAGATGCCGCAACCACATACAATGCACCTGGTTGCGAGATTTGTCAGGCATCAATATTCCTCCAATTATTCGTAGAATATATGCCCGAGCACATGCCTTTGCTTGATCCTCTGAAGCATTTTCATTTAAAACCTCAAAATTAGCTTTCAACCAAGATAAAGCTATTCTACCTCCATTAAACTCTGGCGGAGCAGCTCCAAGATAATCAATGCACATTGATTGCCAATCACCATCCGTCATACCACACATCATATTTCCGTCGACGGGAAGCCCCAGATGCATAGAGACATCCTCCAATGTAATTGTTGCCTCTCCACATGGAAGGTGAAAAGTGTGTGTCTCGGGCCTCCACCTCTCAATCAGTGCAGAAATTAGGACAGGTTCGAGTTTGCAACCGCCTATAATTGTTGCAAT
Source organism: Hibiscus syriacus (assembly GCF_006381635.1). Taxonomy (NCBI): domain Eukaryota; kingdom Viridiplantae; phylum Streptophyta; class Magnoliopsida; order Malvales; family Malvaceae; genus Hibiscus; species Hibiscus syriacus. The sequence continues at coordinate 246,792 of NW_024062857.1, read as the reverse complement.
ATACCCGAACCCAGCAGAAGCCAAATATGGCAAAATACGTTCCGGTGTCGGTATACGTGGATTTTTAATAAAAGTTTCTAAAATACGATCAGCATCCTAAATAATATATATTATAAAAAGTAAAAATTAATATAAATTCATAATAACTTTAAAATAAAAATAAATTTAAATATTAACATTAATTATAAAAAATTATCATATCGCTAAAATGTCTGGAGATATGATCAATATCCAATCGCAACAGCATTTCGTTTTCCATTATAACTGTAGACAAAACAATATAATTAGCAAAAAAATTAATAATTCTAAATAAATAATAATTATATAAATATTATTTAATAAAAAAATAATATTTACATAAATATATTAATATAAAAAATAATAACTATTTAAAAAAATACTAACATAAAAATAAATTTCTTACCACTAATAACAAATTTAAAACTCAAATAGTTGGAGAATTTGAGTTATATAAGAGAGGAGAAGATGATTTTGGTGTGAAGAATGAGTGAGGGTTGAGGGGGTTTATATAGGGGAGGAGGAGGGGTAGTTAGGAAAAACGGATGGGGCATTTATGACATTTAATGGAAGGCGCGTCCCCGGGGATGCGCCTTCCACACGTGTCTGCTGATATGGCAAAGGCGCGTCCCCGGGGACGCGCCTTTGCCAACTCAACAGAAAGGGTACTAGTTTTAGAAATATTGGTCGAACGGTGTTAGAAAAGTAAAATTAAAAACAAACGGTGTCTGTAATTTAGCCCACGGTTAACGTCTTAACGACTCCACAATAGCTATAGGTGCATTAATCACCGCGTCAAGTCTTTGGACCTCGATACATTCTTGCATTTATTTTGGACGCCACTACCAATCCCACTTCCGACCCCAACCAACCCTTGATTATCGACTATTGATTACACGTGATTGACTGTTGACCATATAATTCTAATTTTAAATTTTTTATTCTCTACTTTTTAAAAATTTTAATACGATTTTAAGTAAAATTTATGAAATATCGCTGTTAGATAAAAATAAAAATAAAGAAATGAAGTTGATCCGAAACTATTTAATGATCTAGTATGAATGTTATAGTGATCGGATAAATCATTATGTAATCCCAACTACTTTGGGCAAAGCCGTCCTATAGGTAAGGTGATTTTGTTCCTTCTTTTTTTTCAATATCATGACTAAAATGAAAGAAAATAAAAGTATAGGGATTAAAACATAGGTTTCCGAAAAGCAACTCTTTAAATGTAAACAGTGAGTTTCAATATTAAACTCAGAAAGCTCTGAACTTTTTTTCTTTTTCTTTTGATAAGTATGAAAACTTTTTTCCCTTTTTCTTACAAATATGAAAGATCTTTGCTATTATTTTTTATTGGAAAAGAACAATCACCAGAGTTCCGTCTTTCTCATTCGAGTATTCGAATATAGACAAAATGTGTTAAATTTGAGTGTGACATCAATTTGGTGTGCGAATTTTGCTGCTTGCATCGACTATTTTCCCTAGCTGCTACAAACGGATGCCAATTTATAAATATGGGCGTATATGGGTTTGCTTGGTAAACCCATTTGTATCGGACAAAAAGGTATGTTGGGCTTTTTCTATATTATTTTTTTAATAAACTATATGATTAATCACTCTTGTTTTAATTTTATATATTTTTTCTTATTAAATTCAAAAAATATAATATTTAATCACTTTAGTTTTATTTAATTAAAACGCGGTTATTTTTATTTAATTTTCTTACTAACGACAGTTAAAATTTTAGTGACTAAACATTTAAAAGTCGATAAAGTAAGTGATTACATCTTAATTAAATAAAAATAAACACGATCACATATTAATTAAATAAAAGCGAAAGTGACCAAATATTATGTTTTTTCAATTCAATAAGGAAAAATATACAAAACTTAAACAAAGTGATCAATCTTGTAGTTTACCCTTATTTTTGTGTTGTTACTTGAGAGAACCATATAAAGTACACTTTCATGGATTTTAACATTTATTTTATATAATTCTTGGAGGAGTACAAGATAGTATACGTTCAAAGACTTTTAATTACTTGACAATGAATGTTTACACCCCTGCATACGTGGTACTTGAATCCGGGACCTCGGGGGATAACAAAAATATTTGAGTAAAAATATTTGGGGGTTTTTTTTATAACCTTTAGATATCAAAATTTAAATTTAGATTTATAAATAGTATAAATAAAGTTATTCATGATTGTTTTTCAAATTCGTGAATTTATTGGAAGTTTATTTAATAGATAATTCGAAATTCTAAAGTAATTAATAATTTGACAAATTTACATTGAGATCAAATTAATCTAGTGCATTTCATTTTGGGTACACTATGTTTCTGGTCACTCAATTTTACTTGTATTTCTGTTTTGGCCACTCAACTTTAAAATTTTAATTTCATCACTCAACTCAAGAATTTAGCTCTTTTTGGTCACTTGATTATTAAGTCTCTAACAATGTTATTTTTTTGGGGGGGGTAAATTTGTGGAAAAAAACCCTTAAAATTTTCCAGCCAAGTATAGATTTTTAGACTTCCTTTGACTCACTGACGTCATAACTGTGTGAAGGTAGTGAAAGAAAAGAAAATCAATATCTCTTGATTCTGCATTAATCTGCCGATGAAGATTGTAGATCAAGCGAAATTATGATCAAAGTTTTGATTTGAGTTTTGTCAATTTTGAAAAATGAAATAATGAAGAAGAAAGAGAGGAGAAAGGGAAATGTTCGGGATACTAGTGACGTAACAAATGATGACTGATGGCGGTTGAATAGTGGTGGAGAAGGATATCGATTATGGGGAGAAATTAAAAGTTTAGGTTAATTTAAAAAAAAACAAAGGCCTCGAAATTAGGGGTGTTCATTAATCGGTTTTAACCGAATTAAATGATCGAACTGGATTAATTCGATTAAAAATGTCGGTCATCGAATTAGTTCAGTCAGTGAATGATTCATTTTTTTTTTCAATATTTGGTTAACGATTATTTCAATTCGAAAATGATTAATTAATTGAATTAATCAAAAATATTAAATATAATATTATTAATATTATATATATTATGTATAGGTTTAGCCCAGAGCCATTTAAGACACTAAGACCCAACTAGATGTTATCTCTAAACCCATTAATTTTGAACCTAATAAAATATCCAAATGCTGTCCTCCAACATTCTCACTTCTCATTTCTTAGTTTGTTCTTCGTTAAATCACTCAAAATCTCAGGATAAACTTTTTTTCGAAACTTCCAAATCTTCTTAGCATCTTCAGTTCTTCATCTATTTTGTAAATGTTAGATATTTTTTATATGTTCGTAAATAATATTCTTTCTTAATATTTTTAGGAAAGATTTTAAATGCGATGGTGTCTAAAATGTGAAAACAATAATGTTAATAATAATATTTAAGTAAGATTTTGGTGTCACGGAAGATTATTTCCTTTTGGGTAGAGAGATTGTCAATTTGTATTAGATATAAACTGTTTTTTTTGAATTAAAAATATTCCATTGTCGTTTGAATTAGATTTTTAATGAATTACGGTTAATTCAAAAATTAACTGAATTTAATTCGATTAATAATTTTAAATAAATTTCAGTTTGATTAATAGTTAAAAAAAATCGGTTAATTCAGTTCGGTCGGTGACCGAGTTAACCGTTTGAACACCCCTACTCGAAACAAAGCATTTTGGTGCTGACTTTTAATGACTTAACGATCGAGTGATTAAAAATGGTGAAATTTGAAAGTTGAATGATAAAAATAATTTTTAAAAAAAATAAATAACCAAAATGAAAAAAAAGGAAAAGTCAAAAGGCCTAACTATTTCACCAAATCGAAGGCAGATTAAAATTGTATATAAACTAATTAACCTTGCGTTAGAAATGACAACGTATATCACTAAAACAGATTGAAGTTAATTAATTGAACTCTCTTGCACATTAGAAACAATGATAAATATGTATTTAATGTTTCAACTATTCATGTAATTCTATTTTTGGTTACTCAATTTTTTTTCAATATTAAAACATGAAATTGCACTTTCTAAAGCCGCGCCACTATAACGTGGACGACTAGAAATCATGTGGGCTCTACCCGCGCAGGTTCGAATCCTGCCGCTCACCTTTTAATTTTCGTTTTGAGAAGAGTTGGTCAAACAGAGATTGTGATGAAGCTGAGATTGTTGTGTCTGCAACATCGGTTCCTTCTGTAGCAGTATGTATGCCGAATGCAATCCTTTTCGCAGTTCAAAAACAGTGAGTGGAACCGACTCATTTCCACCCAAGAACACAGCGCCATCTCCATCCATCTTGTAAACATGTCCCTTACGGGGACAAGCCTTGGGGTGATTGCAGTCTCGTGTTAAAGATGATGTTGGTGGAGCAATGTCCCAAGTGTGCTTCAAAGCTGACTTTTCATCAACACTCCTGTCAATCCCAACCCCAATCAGACACTGAAACCACTTTTTTTTTAGCTGTTTTAAGGGACCAAAGTAGAGCCTTTGTTCAGAGGTGACATTTGATGTTGGGGTATTTTTGTAGCCTTACTTCACATATTTGGCTGTTTGGGTTATTTATTAATGATTGTATTGTTCATTTTTTGTTGGATAAAAAAAATGGTAAGAGTGGCTATTCAGGCCTTATCCCCCCCCCCCCGATGAATATTCTTGACAGAGACAAGAGAATAACAAATAACAGCAGTAGTTAAGACCTCCTAAGTATCAAGATTCCAATTTGCACAAAAAGTGCCATTTACACTTCTCACCTCAGATTAAGACAAGTTATTTTTTAACATCAAAATATTCGCAGTGGATCGTTCAAGACGTTAAAACTATCTTCGGTTTCTTTCCTTCTAAATATGAGCAATGCAATAATTTCACGTCAATTTCGAAAGGAGCGATAGCAAGGACTTCCTCTTCAATCTACAATTAAACCGGTCTAATTCCAAACATCAATCCATAACATTCCTACTAATCGGATAGTCTTTTAGAATATTATCCCAAACAAGATTGACCATAGAGAAGGAGCTCTCCGGTAGATCTTGAAGCACGACAGCTTTAACCCGAAGGGAGAGCAAGCTTCACCACGTCTAGCTGCAGCATTGAGGCATCTCAATCTGTCAAAAAGACCCATCTTTAAGAATATCACCTTTACTATGGGTGTTCAAACAATTAATTCAATCATCGATCGAATCGAATTAATAAAATTTTTCTCCTTTAAGTGTTAATCGAACATATTTTTTAAATTATAAACTGAATTAAATAAAGTTCGGTTAGTTCTATCGGTGATTGAATTGGTCAATTTTTATTTTTATTTTTTTAGTTATATTATTTTGAATTTAATAGAGGTATTTTTTTTTTCATTTGTGTTAAATTTTGATTGAGTCTTTAAAGTTTAATAAGTCTTGTGTGATTAAAAACTAGCTGAATAGTAGTTTTTCAAGGGTTTAAACTGAATATATATTTATATAATAAGTTCCATTCGTAAACGTCATGATTCGATTATTTTTACTTAGAAGATCTAATGTCTTATTCTAAATTAATAATTTTAGCTAATGATGTTAATTAATCGATTTTAAACGAGATTAATTATTAATTAAATTATACAGATATTCATAAATATCAACTGATCTGACATTAAATTAATTGACTAATTAATCGAATTAAATTTTGATTTAATTAATTTGATTAAATCGAAAATGAACACCCTAGCCTTTACTGATTGCATTTAAGGTGTGATTTCGTCTCAGCTTCATTGATTATCTGCGAGATCTGGGTGTTGGGTCAGTTTTAATTTGCTTTTTCCTCGGCTTTTGTTATTTCTATGACTAATGATATAATATTTTATATAATTATTTAATTATATTTTGAAGGGATTGTCATTAGTTTTTTTATCTTTATAATCAATGATTGCATCAATTTTAGTAATAAGATTATTGATATTCATTATTTTTTTTATTATGTCATATTTTAATTTTTTAGTTTTTAATAATTTTATTTTATGACATATTTTTTTATATTTATGATTTATTTCTTCTATTTTTGACATGTTTTCAGTTATTTGATCATAATTTTTGTTTATAATTTGTTTAGGGTTAGATTTGACACCATCACAATTAATTAAGATGATTTTTATTTGTTGTCATAATGATCTTCGCTTTGGACCATTCGATTGGATTTAGATACACAATTTGTGTTCATGGTTAATTTTCTCACGTCGCTCGATTTTGATTTACGATTTGTCGGTAATCTTTTAATAGCTTGATCATTTTTTGTAGTTTTTTATCGATACGACCAGATCTATTTATATATACCTTTTATTCGAGTTTGTTTGATTAAGTTTTTAACATTTTCCTTATATAGTTTTTGTATGATTTTAAGTGTTTAATTTATTATGTTAATTATTATAAAAAAAAATTCTTATTATGTGTTTTAATTTATAATTATGACTGTAAAATTTTATTATAATTTTAATATATATATATTTTTAATAAAACTAACAACTTTAATCCTGTAAAAAATATATTTTTGAAGGAATAAGTAAATCAAATTGTAAACGTGTGTTTTAAACTTTTTGTTTTTATTTTCGATAAAGAATAAAAAAATTACTAACAACCTTCCACTTGCAGCTGTGCGTCACATGATTGCTTGGTCATGGGTGGCACGAGTTAAATGAGTTATTATTTTGTCAATAAATAAATGTTCAAATTAATTTATTATTATAATACAATTGTTTTATTAAACAGAAATATATTATATTTAAAAAATAAATATCAAAATCCAAACTCATATAAAATATACAATATATTTTTTTGACAACTTATCAATTAATAAATCTCACAAATCACAATACACCCTTCTTATTGTAAAAAGTCTTATATCTAAAATAAATTATTCTTTTATTTTTAAAACAATAAATGTTTAATTTATTATATTTATTTTTATATAAAAATATTTAAAATAATATAAAACACAATAAGACTAAAATTATGTTAAAAAAAGTAAATATAAATATTTAGTCTTATCAAATAATACAATTATTTTAAATATTTAAATTTACAATATGTATATTCAGAGCTTATAAAATTGGTTAATTGTTTACTAAATTAAGAGCACTCTTATCATTTTTTGTCTTTAAATATATCAAATAATACTAAATATAATTTTTTAATAATTTAATAAACTTTTATTGAATTATTATTAGAGTAAACTACATATTTAGTCATCCACCTATTTTTTATGTTTTATTTTGGTCATTTAACTATTTTTTTAATAATCATATTTAATGTTACGTTTTAATTTACTACCGTTAAAAACTTAACATAATTATTAATGTGATAATTATTTTTATTTTTTTAATGATGACGTAATATTCTCTTATGACGACAAGCCAACATCACCGTTAATTTTTTAAAATAATAAAAATATAACATTAGATATGATTTAAAAAAATAATTAAGTGACGAAAAAAGAACTATATAAATAGATAAGTGACGCAGTTTATAGTTATTATTATTTAATAAATAGAATAAATTTGTTTTTGGGAAAAAACATAATGCAGCAAATTATAGATGGAGAGAGAAAGAAAAGAAGAAAAAGACAGATATGATGGGCCAGCAAACACAGCTATTTATCGTGGCGGGTTCCACGTTACCTTCTCACCGACAACAACACCATCTGTCATACGGAACACCACCACCTTCTTCTTCTTCCAATTCCGCTCTCTCAGAATTATATACCCTGCCTCACCCGATTTGATTTTACTAACCCCTCAAATAAAGACGCTCAATTATGGATGAATTTGGCGTTTTAACCGAGCATTATGGCTTAAAACCCCAAGGAAAATCGGTTCCAATGTCACAAGCCAAACTATCCACCGCCACTGCCACCGCAACCACTCGTCAGACTGTTGGGTTCAGTTCAGGTTTAACTGGGAACTCCACGTCCTTTTCTTCGAAATCTTCCTTCAATTCGACTGCCAACAACGGCTCTTTCCTTGATGATACCGACTTTTTCCCCAACCAAAACTCCCAAAGTTCTTTTGGTTTCGGAGACGATTCTGGTTTTGATTTTGGCGGTTTCGGAAACCCCACAAAAAAGCCACCGAATACGAGTAATAATAGTGGTGATGGGTCTTCATTTGATTTAGCTTCAGTGCTGTTGAATTCAGGTCCAAATCTTCCTCCACGAATTCATACGTCATTGACGATTTATTTGGAGGAATGCCTGGCTCACAAACTGCAAGTCACGATGACGGTTTTAGACTTTTTGCCTCATCCACGAAGCAAAAGGGTACGGTTGGTGATTTGTTGGGCGGTTTTAGTGATGTGGCGGCGAAATTGAAGAGTTCTAGCAGGAATGGTTCGTGGGATTCCGAAAATGAGGCCGATGTTGATGATTTGATACCGGGTTTGGTGAAAGCAGTTCTCCGGTTAACAGGTACTCATCATATTCACTTACAGAATTTTTCATAGAAAGTGGATACAGTTTGCTGCTTGGTTACTGTTGCTTTCAGTGTTAAAATTTAAGTTGAATTGTTGGCTATTTGACTAAGTTTTATTTGTGTATTTGATAAAATTTAGTTGAATAATAATGATATTTTAGAGTTAAAGAAATCGTGAATTAATGTAAGATAATAGTTCTAGTTCTTTTCGTAGTTGTGGGAGTTCCTTTCTCTGATATAAACTGTATGCTTTGGCGGATTAGTTTTGGATTAAGTAGCTCTGAAATCTCTAAATGTGAGATATCACAAGACAGAGACTATTTTATGGCTGTATGTAGAATTTCTTTATGATGCAAATAAATATTGGTGACGTTTTTGGAAATATTTATTTCATTTTGCTCTAATTTATCTCTCTCTATGAAATATAGTAATGGTTTTTTGTTCTGAAACGATTTGGGTGCATGAAGGTTACTCTGCACTATTAATGTGTCAAATAACATAACATAGTTGATCACTGTTTAAGTTATAAAGTTTCCCTTTTTCTTTTTTTCCTTCTAGGGGATGGGGGATTAAATCCGCATCTTGTGCTTCGCATTACATGGACCTACTATTGAACCAAATTCTCAAGTTCTAATATTTTCTTGTCAAGTATTGTTCCTTTCATATTTGACTTGGATCAGGCCAAGGGAATTGAATGGGCGACTAGAATAATCATTTGAGGATTAATAATGCGAATAAACCATTGTTTATGGTTGGAGCCTGTCTTTAACAAGTCTACCACTTATATAATTAGAGCTGACACTGTTTAAATTTCCAAATATTGAAACTGAACTCAGTTTACCTACTGCTTTGATGGGTATAATTATTGGTACAAACAGGGTAAAGGTCTTGGAATCACATTATGATAAAAAAATGCAAATGTAAAAATGCTCCCATAACTTTGACTACTATGTTTTGTCTTCTGAAACATAAATTTGTTTCCATTTGCAATGTTTTACATGATATTGCTGCATCCATAGAAAATATTGCAATAGTAAATAAGTGAGGTGGTGCTCATGGTTAGAAGGAAAATATTTGAAGCTATTATTTTCTTATAGTATTATATATTTGCCTTCAGCAAGGACCCATATTGGGTATTTACAGTTGGATGTTGTGACAGTTTGTTTTTATATGGTTATGTTATTCGCATGCAAAAGTTTGAATCTTTGTTTGAAAGTTCACTTTTCTATGAAGGACTAACACTAAGGCAACCAAATCAACCTTCAAATCAACAGAAGAACCTTTTGTAGTATTAGAGTCGGCTTCAGACTCTGAATATGATTCCTTCACAGCACCCGCAGAACCGCCACAAGAACCCAACCTGTTCAATCTATCTGAAGGAACAAAACTTCATGGTTCTTCAAATGCTTCCCCATCATCGAAGCCTCCTCCAAAACCAGCACAAGTTTTGAAGGAAGATAAAGGTTCTTCTACATCCATTAGCAAAAATAAAGGTCAATATCCGTTATTCTTTTGCCTTTCCATCATTAGTTTTTTAACATTGAGATGATTCATGATGCAGTAAAGAGTTCAGGTGCATCTCCAATAGATGAACTTGAGGACTTCGCGATGGGGCGAATGCATAATAAGGTTAGTAGATCTGAAGGAGCTGATGATGCTACAAAGAAGACCCAACAAAATACAGGGGATGATCTTGAAGCCTTTTTTGGTGTAAGTTCCAGATCCAGTAGTGTTCCAAAGCAAAGGGAAACAACTTTGGTGAGCACCACAGATATAAAAAACTACCCTCACTTTTCTAGCAACTGCAGAATTGTGTGTTGATATTGTTTCCTTTCTTGCGTGCTGATCAGGATCCCATATTTGGTGTAAATATTCCGAACAGACAACAAAAGTCATCTGGAGGGGCATCATCCACCGCAAAGAAGCCTTCTTCTTCTTCTGCTACCATGTCAAATGGAATAGATGACCTTTCTTTTATTTTTGGAGGTATACAATTCATGAAATATTTAAATGGTCTTTTCCTAGTACTGAAACTTATCTTTCCACCATATCTCTTTGATATTAATGTTTTCATGATCTTTTTTCCCAAAAGCTGCCCCAATGTTTGGAGAGTTTGAGGAACTTGACGGTGAAAGTGGAGAAAGACGAAGAGCTAGGTTGGGACGTCATCAGAGGACCCAAGATCGAGTGGTGTGCATTGTTTTCTTAACATAACTTTAATCTTATTTCTTATTCTTCGTTTGACAGGCTTAAATAAAATTAGAAGTATGAAATGGAATTTGTTGATGAGAAAAATGTACATATAGGAGTCGATGTTGGTATACATTTCTTTTCTTTTCTCAGTTATTCAATATAGACACATTCAAGTGATAAATGTGCAAACTATGGGCACCAATAGGTTGCCAGCAACAAAATTTGAAGGAAACACTAGCATCTTAAATCTTCCATGGACTGTTGATTAAAGCAGTTTTAGTAGTCATAAAATGAGATATAAGTAGTGTCCTGAATATGCGGATTTCCTTGATGTTTGTCACTATGCTTAATTTCTATCATAAACTGTTTTCATCATCATCAAGCTTGATACCCGAATTGCAACTGACCTGACCATTTTGGGATTGTGGGTGAGACTTGCCCATTTCATCTTGATTTCAATCATGCATTATGTCCAGGCAAAATTGTCAGGAAAACACTTCTATTGGCACCTGTTAGAATCAGCTATGTAGATGTCTTGTTTGTTTAGGAGTCTTTTATAATAAGAATTAATAAGTCTTAGTAGTCTTTGTAATTTCTATCTCTAGATAGAATTTTATCTTTAGCAGAAAAGTCCTATTAGAAGTCAGCAACTTAGTTTTTTTTAAAACTATTGTAATCTCCTAAATTCAATAATCAGATTTTTCTTTCATTACCTCTTCTACTCACACCATTCTTTATATCCTTCTCACTTCTCGTTTCAGATTAAAAAGATTATACATATACTTTTTTGCAAGGCATAGTTCAACAGTTGGATTGTTTTTGTGCTAGGCAAGAGCAGTTGCTGATATGAACCAGCGTGATCGTCAATCACAGAATGAGCAAGAAGAGAGGCATGTAAGTGGTTCACTGATGTATTAACCGTAGTCTTGTGGATTACATACAGATGGTAGTTTTACTTCTTCATGATTAAATTCACTTTGCATGCCTTTGACCAACTGTATTCATAAGTTATTAATTTTGTCTACTTAGTTATTTTACTTGGTCTTAATTTCCATAGAGGATCGCTGAAGCTACGGATTTTGAGATAAAACGCTGGGCTGCAGGGAAAGAAGGTAATATGCGTGCACTTCTGTCATCGTTACAACAGGTGTGTGGGGTTTTTTTTTTTATCAAATTCTCACATTCTCTGTGTTTACCTCTAATAAGAATTTGGAATCATTATTGAATGTCTAGAATTTGTAGCTTATTAGCTTGCATCACTAACTATTTACTTAAAACTAACAGGTACTTTGGTCTGACTGTGGATGGGAGCCAGTTTCGCTGACGGATTTAATCACCTCTGGATCTGTTAAAAAGGTTTATAGAAAGGCCACATTGTGTGTCCATCCTGATAAGGTTCAGCAGAAAGGTGCCACCATTGAACAGAAATATATTGCTGAAAAGGTTTTCGACATTCTCAAGGTACCGAATGAATCTCATTACTATGGGAAGGTAGTATATATTTAATATGAGATCTTTCCATATTGAACACATCGCATCATCAGTCCTCGATGAAGTAATAGGTCGGCACTCATCTTTAGTGTGATGGGTTCAGGACTCTATTTTACCCCGACTCCTTATTTTCCCCAAAGTATCATTGTCCGATACCCGACACATATTTAGACATGGGTATGGTTATGTAATCTCTCATAGTCTGTTTTATATGCTTGGAAACAGGAAGCTTGGAACAAGTTCAACAAGGAAGAACTTTCTTAAAACTAGGAATGTACCCCCATCCGAAGAAGCAAGCCACTTGTACTTGGCACTCATACGGGTTCGTTTCAGAAAAGTTAGTTCAAGAACAGACCCCCCCCCCAAAGTGTTAATGGTTGTCATTTGTGTATACGACACTGTTCATACAGCACCTTCATTGGTTATGGAACTTGGAGAGCTGATAGGCTTTTGGTTAGCAGTAAAACTTTAGATGTATGACTGTAGATTTTAATGCATCTTCAGGAAGCAATAATGGCTTCTTTTTTGCAGACTAGTTTGCCTTATTATCTCTGCGTTCGTTTCATTACCAAGGCAAAGCGAATATGGAATATTAACCCAGAGGCAGCAACACTATAATAAATTAATAATAGCTTCATAGAATAATAGCATCAGCAAAATTTCAAAGAAATCGCTGAAATATGAATGATTATGTCTCCCATTGTTTTTACAAAGATAAATTACTCTTTTGGTCATTCAACTTTGTTTTTGTTTTGGTTTGAGCACTAGTTTTTTTAATTTCATTGTCAAGCTTTCAGATTTCACTTATTTTGGTCACTCTGTCATTAGATCTTCAACGTCGTTAAATTATAGATAGATAGATCTTCAACGTCGTTAAATTATACCTAAATAGACAGATTGATGGATAGAAGACCCTTAAAACTTTCCACCTAAAATTCTATGAAATTGAAAGCATTTTCTTTCAAATTCAAATGATGGAATTAGAGCATTTTCTTTCAAATTAAAATGTGAGAAGGTTAAGAAGGAGAATTTTTATGTATTCAGATTTCATATGACAACGATGGAGATTGTAAATCAAAATAAAATAAAAATTTTATTTTAATTTTGTTGATTTTAAGAGGATTTCTAAAAAAAGTCAAACTAATAAAACGATGAGAAAAGAAAGAAACATTTTGATACTAATTACGTCACAAACGATGACCAATGACAATCAAACGAGAATAAAAAAGATTATCAGTCATGGAAGAAGATTAAAAATTTTGGAAAATTTTAAAAATAAAAACCTCAAAATGCAAATTTTTTTCATGGAATATTGGTTCTAGTTCCATTTCAATCCATTTTTTTTCCTTAATGGCGAAGAATTATGAGTTGATTTGCAGCAGCTCCATGATTTTCAAGGGTTTATCTTGTTAGAAAACAATCAAAAGCATACCTAAATTCTCTGCTCAAAATTATTAATTACTTTTTGTGAAAGCATCCCGAGTCCCCCTTATCATTGGAGATTCTTCTCTAAAACCCCCAAATTATCTTTATAAAGTGATCATATTAAACTGAATCTGAAGAAGTTTCAACCAACAATTTAGTTAAATAAAACAGTATACTCTTTAAATAAGGTCATAGATTCGATGTTGTAAATGAAATGTATTAGATTAGAAAGAAGTTTATATAATAAATCTCTATAGTATTTAATTTAAATTAATTGAATAATAAATCGAATATAATAATTAACTAAAAATATGAAAGTTTTACATTTTACTGTCATTCGGCAAAGTGGGCAAAAGTACCCAGATAAGGCATTGATTTTTTTCTTCTGTATATTATAATATATTTTTTATTTTCTCAATTAGAACAAAGTGAATAGTATTCGAAGAAGTCGATCAAATGATATGACCTTTTTTTTAAAAAAAAGGCCAGACGTAGGCTTGTTCATATACAAATGTGATATGTAACACGTCATATGGCTCTAAAATTTGGGGCCACACACATGAATGGCACTCAGCCTGTCTATGTATAACATTTGTGTCCTAACAACATTTTTCGTTCTAAGGGAAAACAAATTTTCAGTTTCGTTATCAAGAAAGTGATACATAAAGTTATAAACGAAGATTTTGATAATATCTTTAATCGTTTTCATGATAAATTTTGGTAAAAATACCTCATAGATCCTTTATAATTTCATATTTGACAAATTAATCATTGTTATAAAATATTTTAGGAGTCACACTTTAAAAAATAGCATACGACCTGCGGCATCTTTTGGGATGTGCTTGGCCGGACAATATGACGTCTTTCAATCTTCATGCATGACCTAGCATGAGCGTAAACTTCTCAAGCCGTCGCTATCGTGTAAAAGACGTGTAGAAGAGGCCTTGTAATTTCGACGTCTTCCTCGAAGACGATCTATAACTCTTACGTCTTCTCCGACGCCCTATAAAAAGAATCTTATTTGAAAAAATAAACTTCGACTATCATTATTTTGATAATTTTTATTCTCACTTCACTAATTAGCTGATTTTACCGGCAAAGTGGGAATAACACCCAAAAGGGCCAACCAATGGCTACTCTCAACCCACTACTCTTCCCGGGCCTACCACTCAAGGGGAGGCCCTAAAGCGTCCCTAGGCGGCTATCTCCGCCGCTTAACTTCCATCTCCAACAACCACACGGACTTCACATTCTATCACCTGTGCTGCTACTTAACTTTTAGAAGGAAACAGGAGACAAGATTGAAAGGAGATGCCAGTTCTAAAATTATTCAGCCTTGAAATTGAAGCAAATATTGATCACCAACAGGTTGACTTTAATAATCAGTTCTATAAAATACTTTGGCTAATAATTACTTCCATGAATATAGCTTTTACATGATAAACAAATCCTGGTTAGTTTCTCCAGCTTTCTATTTTTAGTAATTTTTCCCCAAATTGCTAGCTTGTATGAAAAAAGTTGATACTGTTTTATGTTCAAAGTTGTTCATTTTGCATCGACTGATGGGGAAAAGTTACAAGTTGAAACTGTGAAACATGGTCGAACAGTACAGGGAAAAAAAGCGAGAAGAAACTGCTTAGCAGTAAGTGGTAGTTTAACAACAATAATTCTGCCTTCATTTGAACGTCTTTTTAACACTAGAGATTAGTTTTCATTGCCTTTTGAACCATCCATGAGCCATGGGATATGAGTCTGATTCGACCGAACTAGTACGAGGTCGAAAACGGCTTATACGACTTGAGATCGAGCATAATCCCTGCAATGGAACCTGCAGCGGCAGCTATGGTGATTATAAGGCAAGCAACGCTGAGGATTTGGAGGCAAAGCCATCTTTTGCTCCATTTTGGTATCATCTTTTGAGAAATGTACATCTCTACTGGGAAGTAAACTGTGAGTGGCCAGAATCCAACAGCCCCAAGCAGTCCAACAATGTCATTAAAGAAGGGAAGCAGCATGGAGATCAAAGTTGTTAATATCACAAAAACTGTCCTCCACACCAACCGGAAGAGGTTGAGGTTGTAAGGGCGAAATCCGGGGACAGGTATCTTGATATCTTTGGTAACAAATTCTCTATCGTGGAACCTTTCCACCGCCGATTTCTCAATGAAGGAGAAAAGGGGTTGACAGTAAACTTGGTATGCACCAACGAGGTGAATTACAATGGCAGCATTAGCAACGTCAAGGAGCCAGAATGGATTATAGAATCCGAAACCGGTTAGAAGGTTCCCGGGGGGGGGACGAGTCTCCGAAAGCAGCATATCCCATGCAACCACACAACATGTAGAAGACGGTTGTCACTGCAACACTTAACAGAGTTGCCTTCTTCATCGTTTTCGATTCTGCCGGTGGAGACTTAAGCGTGTCCTGTCGAAAGTACCATATTGTTAACCTCATGCTTCATGGCCTTATCAAGTAAACAAGTTATTCTAGTTCAACAAATTGTTAACCTGAATTTCAATGAATATAAGGGAGTAAGAAAAGGCAAAAGCTATGTCTCCAAGTGCCTGGAAGCTCTTCCATATCTTGTGTTTGAGTGACAGTTTCAACAGTTATCCCAGTCAACCTTCCCCTAATTTTCCCATTTGCTGGTAAATTAACCAAAAGAAACACCTGAAAATCAGCAACATCATACCAGGTTGCATATTTAAGTGTGTATAGGAAGTTTTTAATAATACCTGCAACTTGAGCGATTCCGAGTCCGAGTCCAATGGTCGAGTAAGTGAAGGACATGACAGCAGCAACAATGGAAAGCCACCATAATTGATCAAAGTCAGGAATTTGAGAGAAAATGATTTCAACAATGCCAAAAGCAATCATATAAGGGTTGCTATTCATGTGGCATGGGTTTTTTCCACCACTGGCATGGAAGCAATTAGACCTTTTGATAGCCCTGTTATACATTCAAAACCTCAAACCTGTTAGCCCAAACAACTACAGAAAACACAAACTAAAGAAGAAAGCAAACATCTCTGGATCATTGTGTTAAGAAACTCACATCATGCTAATTGATGATGCAATTGTGTACCCAATGGCAACTCCAAAAAGGTTCAAGTATTGAACCCACCCACATATTTTGACCTTAAACCCACCTAAAAAGTTATTTAAAAAAAAGGTTAAAGTTTAGAAGTTGAGGAAGAAGTAAGAAGCACATTTGTTAATGCAATTAAAAGTTTATTTTTGGTGTACCAAGATTTGATCTGACAGCTTCCATGTAAGTATAGTTTCTCTTGCCATTGACAGGGTCGTCACCGTAGCGGTAACAAGCAGCGAGAAGAGTAGAGGTGTAGTAAGTTACAAAAGAGAACAAGAACATGACTGCCGGAGCAGCAATCCATCCGAGCTGAGCTGTGGCCCAAGCCAGGGACAGGACACCAGAACCAATCACAGCTGTTATAATATGAGCACTCGCTGTCCATACAGCTCCTGCCAAAGAAAAAACAGTGACATAAACAGACAGCAAAGGGATGTTGTTCCAAAACTTGCTGGAAGTGAAGTTACCTGTTGCCGGATGGGGAAGGATGTCGTTGGATATAGGAACGGATGTCGCCGGAGAGAGTGATAGATGGAGATGGAATGAGTTACGATTTAGGGATTTAGATTATGAGTTGATGCTGCCGCGTAGTAGTTATATACACATTTGTGTTGCGAAACTAAAACCTGTTGCGAATTTGAAATTCAGTGATGCGTTAGTCAGAATCACGTTGCGATAGTCAGAATCGCGTTGCGATCATGTCAGAATCGCGTTGCGATAGTCAGAATCGCGTTGCGATTTACATATTCGCATTGCGATTTACATATTCGCATTGCGATTATCTAAAATCGCAACGCGGATTTCGAAAATCGCAATACGATAGTCAAAATCGCGTTGCAAATCTGGAAACTGAATTGCGATAATGGAGATCGCGTTGCGATTTAGAGATCGCATTGTGATTTTGTTGGTCATTTTGGCAAATCGTAAAAAAGTTGATTAAAATCATATATTATAAGGAATTTTCAGTCACTGAGGTTATTTTCTCTAAAAAAAAATTCTGTCCTCCATCCATTTTGAATGGGAATAAGGTTCCTTTAAGGATTGAACATCAACTAATGACGGTCAAATGCTTCTTTTATGGTAATTATGAAGGGTAAATATTCGTTTTAGAATTTAAATCTTGATATCATGAATAGAGTAAATTAGATTAGGATAATTGTTCTCATAAATGAATCTTTACGGTACTTGAATCAAATTAATTGATTAATAAATCAAATATCAATGATTAATATTAAAAAATGAATCGAGAAAAAAACATGTGATTTCTTTTAGCTTGAAAATAATAAAAGAACATCCCTACACTTATTTGTCCCTCCAAGAGCATGAATCAAAGTAATTAATTAATGAAAAGAGTGGGCATAATTGATTTAGAGGCAACAAGTGGGCAATACCAAGCATGCATGTGGATTCCCATTATTAACTTCTCTTTTTGTCAAAGATTAACCAAAACAAACATCGTGCTTATATCAATTAAGGAAAAGCTCTACTTTGTTGGCCAGGTGATATGTTCCCCAAAAGAAACCACTTTTGAGTTACAGATTGATCAACATAACGAACTCAGCATAAGCATCACACACAGTTGCCAGCTTTGACTACCCCACTTAACTCTTTCGATTCAACACCGATCGTATTCGGAACTTTTAAACAGAACAACATTATTTTTAACCAAAATCGTTTGATGTATTCACCTAGAATAGTATATGACCTAAACTATTATTTAAACATAATATTTTTTTAAATCTAATCGTTATACATAAAATTAGTCAGTGTTATGCATATTTTGCTACTTTTGTTTGTTTGTGTCGACATCTTAAGAATCGCTCTATTAAACATATTAATTCATTTCACTAATAACATTAGTCAATGATGAGATTATAAAACAGTATCCAAAGTGAAAAAATGCCACTTCAACACTATCAAATTATTATAAAGTGGAATAATTAGATAATACAAAAAATCAAATTGGAAAATTTTAAATATAAAAGGTTCTATAAGTTTAAATAAAAAAATTAAAAAAAAAACGATGCATTTTAATTTTTTATATATAAACATTTTTTTTTATTTTTTTTAAAATTGTTCATAATATTCTTTTTTCAAGTTTATATTATAAAAATATTATGTAAAATTATAAAATTTCATAACAATATATTTTTATTTCATTTTTATATTTTATATTTTATATTTAATTTAATTTAATTTTTAATTTTTTTTGAATTTTTTGTTAGGCCTGTAAATGAACTGAACGTTCATCGAACCGTTCATGAACCATGCGACGGGAAGTTTGTTTATTTATTAAATGAACGAACATGAATAAGATTTTGCTTTCGTTTAATTAAATGAACGAACACGAACAAAGGGCTCGCTCGTTCATTTACGTTCGTGAATGTTGATTATATGTTCGTTCATTTATGTTCGAACATAGGGCAAGTTGAACATGTTACGAAGATTATTGAAGTTGTTTGAATTTGAAGAAGATTGTTTTGTTGAACAAATTAACTTTAAGAATTTATTATGTTCATATAGCTTATTTATGATTTATGTAAGTTTTTGTCGTATTCGAACAAATTAACTCTAAAGTTGCAGGTTATATTATTGAATTTTAAGTTGTTATTCTTGTTGTTTTTTTTACATTCATTTGTTGTGTTCGAATAAGTTTATTTTTTGTGTTTGTGTTGTTCGTTTATGTTCCTTTATTATGTTCGTTTATATTCGTTCGTTTGTGTTCGTTTACGTTCTTTTATGTTCGTTTATCATTTAAATGAATGAACATGAACAAGCTATATTCCTTAATAAACGAATATGAACAAAATTTTTTTTGTTCGTTTATGTTCGTTTATTTATTAAATGACAAACATAAACATACACCCGTTCGTGTGTATTCAGTTCGTTTACAAGCCTATTATTTGTCCTGACAATAATTTGGCAGTGTTGAGGTTATGTTGTTGCTGTATGTCTCGAATACTGTTTGGCACCTAACCATTAACTAAATTCAGTTATTCAACCGATCAATTTGTTTAACAAAAAATTAAATTAAATACATTGATCAATAATATTAGATGATAAAGATGACTTTCTTTCATATATATCCATTGATTGTTTGTATATTGAATATGAAAGTATACCTATTCATGGACCCAATTTGCAGCTTAAAAAGATTTTGAAACTTTGTTCAAGCCCGAATTCAGGGACGAAGTCTGGAATTTTATTTTAGAGATCGTGCAAAATAAAGTTATAAAATTCTTGTTAAAATGACTTAATTTAAATTTTAACTTTATAGGGATCAAAAATAAAAAATTTCCATCTAACAAATTTTAAAAGGGATTAAATTAAAGTATTAATGTTTTAGAGGGACTAAAGATGGTTATCTGAATTTCTTAATCTTTTGTATGTTGGTATTGTGAATTTGAAGTTGAGCATGAAAATTTTCTGATTAACCTGTAGACACACTTTTCTGCCCAAGGCTGACCCGAGACCCGAACCGACCCAATCCTTGACTTAAACCGGTTAAACCTTGGAGACTCCCTCTTCCAACGGCAACAAAGCCAACAACTCCGATTTTTCCGGCGCATAAACAAGTCAAAAAAACATATTAGTGGTTGAGCCATAATAGGACTCTAAATCAAACAAACATGAGGCTATAAATACTTGTACAAACACACAAGGAATGACACACGAAAATACAAGAAATACTCAGAAAATAGAAAGTAGAGAACGAGAGACTTACCACGACCGTTGGAGACTTCAAACATCGTCGGAGAAGTCGAAACATCAAAGGTAAAAATTTAGATCTACGACGAAAAAAAGGTCACCGGATTTGGCTTTAGGATGGTAAGATCTTCGATTTGGTGCATTTTCTAAATTTCGCGGTGGCCGGCAACGACGACGTACGGTGGCCGGCAGTTGGACGATTTCCCTCCGTGAGGAGAAACTAAAGAAGTTAGAGCTTCTCTCTCCTTAGATTGAGAAGCAAAATGTAAAAATGAGAGGGTGGTGACATTTTGGGCTTAATGGGGTATTTATACCCTCCCAAAACTACGTCGTTTTGGAGAGGGATCTTTTTTGTAATTTCAAGAATGGGTAAATTATACCCGTAGTCCCTGTAAGTTATACTTTTTATATTTTAGTCACTGAATTTAATTTTTTAATATTTTAATCCTGAATTTATTATTTTTGCATTTTAGTCCCTACCTTATTTTTATTCGAATTGGCCCCCCTAACTTTTTATTTTTCTCTCACATATTATTTTTTAGTATTAATTTAGTCCATCAATTTCAATTTATTTCAATTTGGCCCTTTAAATTTATAACTATTCATTTTTTCTTTGATTTATTTTTATATTTTTTTGTGTTTTGTTTTATTTCATTTTTTTTCTTTGATTTTTTTTCCTTTTTTATTATTTCTTTTTAATTTTTTTCTCCTTTTGATTTATTCTTTTATTCTTTTTTTATTTTTACATTTCTTTCTTTCTTTTGATTTATTTAATATATTTTTATTTTATTTTCCCTTTCGATTTATTATTATTATTTATTTATTGTTTTTTTTTCTTCATCTTTTGATTTATTATTATTATTTTTATTTTCATTCTTATGTTTTTTCCCTTGATTTATTTATTCTTTTTTTCCTAACATTTTCGACCTTTTTTTAGAAGAATTCCAACCGATCAAAGGTAAGTAATTCGAATCAGATTTTTAAATTTCAATTTAAAATTTTCAATTTTCGCAATCAAAGACAACCGAAAAATTAATTGGTACCGAAAGGGCGGTTCAAGGGTGCTAACCCTTTCTTGACCGCAACCGATTCCCGAACCCGACACATTTCGATAAAACGAAGATAAGGTAAGATGGTGTCCGATCCACCTAAATGTTTTTTTTAAAGTGATCCGTGGCGACTCTAACCCAATTCATTCAAGTCGAAGCCCAATTCCGGGCCCAACCGAAAGACGGTCGCGACAGCTTGGCGACTCCGCTGGGGATAAGTAAGTGAGTCAGGCTGTAACACCCTCAACCCGTACTTGACCCGGATACAAGTCTGAGGTGTCACATTGACTTTTCAAACTTTGACTCTTGACGAAAAATCAAGGAAATTTAAACTTTTCATTAAAATAACATTGTTACTTTACACAAGTTAACCAAAACAAGACAAAACTGATCAGAGCATTTGTAACTAACACTTTTCTTACATGCCAACACACTATACACAACAAAATACCTACTTTATCAGTTACTTCTGATATGATCTTCTAGCAGTGCTGCTGTTCTTGCCACTCCTATTTCTGTTCTTCTTGATTCTTGGTACTTATGTGTAAATCACTTACACGCTAAGTCACAGAATTAGTAAGGCATAACATAATTATGTATATATGTATAAAATGAATTTATGAACATGCATTCTTACCATTGATCATGACATGTCGACTTGCATATATTTATTACACTATAACATATATGATGATAACATCCACATAAACATACATTTTTATGCTAATTCACTTTAATTTATCTTTGGATTGCCCATGTACATTATTGAGAACAAAGGTATGTGAGTACATAGAGGTTGTGCAATATGTGGTCACCACAGCTCGTATAATTCCCTCAAGGGGCACTGAATATTTGTCCCGAAGGAACACTATGTCCCGAAGGACCACTGATTATTCCGAAGAACCACTGATAATCCCTCGACTCTTGGCATGCCAATTATACCTACACTCTCATATTAAATAACATGGGCATCATTATAAATACATTTCTCATTTTATATCTCTTTCATCACTGTCCATGTAAACACATAAGTCACTTCATATGACCATTTTCGTTATTTCACATACCTGGAAGAATTCTCTGATAATGACATTCATTCATATAATATCATGTTAATCATGAATGAAAATTCATGAAATCACTATAACGTTAACATTTATATATGTATACATGTGCATGAATATAGAATCATAAATTCAATGATAAGAGATAGACTTATCACAAGTCTGATCTCAATTCCATTTCATCTAGGATATGCACTCACCTTGGCCTTGCTTGTTTTGACTTGATCATATTCCTTTGTTTGTTCTAGAACAAAATTACGTTCTATATCTGCATGGTAATACATTGGTACTAATCAGTATACTAATTAATATATTCTAAACTATCACTCCTTAGGCTAAAAGAAAGCTATTTTTATCTTTTAATGAAGGTATGCATCGATGCACTACATCATGTATCGATGCATCCTTATCGGGTGCATCGATGCACTAACTATGCATCGGTACATAAATCCCATTCGATGTTTGTATTTTAGGGGTGCATCGATACACCACTTGTGCATCGATTCACTGATGACATTTGATGTTTTTATTTTAAAGGAGTGTATCGATACACTTCATGTGCATCGATGCACATTGAACAATTTCTGGGTTTTTACCCTTGATGCATCGATACACATTGAATGTGCATCGATGCACATAGCCCAAAATGTTATTTTAGCACGAAAATCTCTTCATAATCTTCTCAACACTTTATATTTCCCTTCTTTTTATATCCTTAACTTGCATATACCTACTTAAACTAATTAATACCCATTCAATACCTCTTAAACTTAAAAATCCAATCCTCCACATAGATTTTAAGAATCTCCCTCAATTTCCAACATGTTCTAAATCTAATTTTAACACTTCGTATGTCTTAATTAAGTCGATGACAAGTCAAATTCAACCTCCGATTTCAAATATGAACTATATTTCAAAATTCCATTCAAGAACTCCTAATCTTTAATTCTTCCTACACCCTTCATCTTGTTGTTTTAAAGCAATTAAGCTTTCCTTAAGCTTAATTAGCATCTAAGGATCAAAACAAAACTTAAATTTCAGCAAACAATTAACTCATGAAAAATCTCACCTTTGTTTGACCTCTTTACGTTTAGGAGAAAAGAAGAGAAGAAGAGAACTCTGGAACCATGTTTTTCTTTTTTCTCTTCCACGTGGAGCTAATATATAAATCCCTTCTTTAATTATTTTTCCTTTCAAAAGACCATTCTATCCTTCTATTCTTTCTTCTTTGCAATTTAACCCTATACCAAATTACAATACTATTCAATTATTCTGTTTTAGTCATCAAATTCTAAATTTTTACAATTTAGTCACTAACCCAGTATTGAGGATGTTACAATCAGGACTTAACTTTCCTCTTTGACCAAATCTCAAAACCTTCTTCCAAGGGGACACTTTGAGAAACACTTTATCTCCTATTTGATATTTGATCTCATTTATCTTTAGATCCGCGTATGATTTCTGTTTATCAGCTGTTGCTTTGAGTTTACTTTGAATTACTTGAACCTTTTCTTCCACTTCCTGGATCAACTCCGGACCAAGAATTTCTTTGTCTTTAAGTTCGAACTAATTTAGGGGCGTACGACATCTTCTTCCATAAAGAGCTTCATAAGGTGCCATTTTAATGCTTAATTGATAACTATTGTTGTACGCGAATTCAACAAGAGGCATGTACCTTTCCCATGATCCTTTGAACTCGATAACACAAGCTCTCAACATATCCTCCAAAATTTAGATTGTTCTCTCAGATTGCCCATCGGTTTGTGGATGAAACGCTGTACTAAAGTTCAACCGAGTTCCCAACGCTTTATGTAATGATTTCCAAAACAATCAAGTAAATCTAGGATCTCGATCCGAAATAATAGAAACAGTACACCATTTAGACGTATAATCTCCCTGATATATAACTCATCATACTTATCCATGAAAAAGTCAACTCGTACTAGAATAAAATGAGCTGACTTAGTCAATCTGTCTATAATCACCCAAATGGAATCTCTTTTATTTGGGGTCAAAGGTAACCCCATTACAAAATCCATTGTTACATTCTCCATTTCCACTGAGCAATAGACATAGGTTGCAACAGTCCGGACGGAATCTGATGTTCAACTTTGACTTGCTGACACGTCAAACATTTGGATACGAATTCCGTAATGTCTCTCTTCATTCCAGGCCACCTATATCGACTCTTGAGATCCATATACATTTTATTTCCTCCCGGATGCATAGTCAATGGACTACAATGAGCTTCCGTTAACAAGTCTTTCTTCAACTCATCATCATCTGAATCACCAACCTCCCTTGATAATATAGGTTCCCATCAGCTTTTATTTCACAATCCGTAGCCTCTCCATTGCTTATCTACTGTAACTTCTTTAAACATTTTCATCTCTAGCTTGTATTCTTTAATTCGATCTAGCCATAATGGCTTGAGAGTCAATTATGCACATATGGCACCATCTCCTCTTAATGATAGCCTGGCATCCAAAGCTCTTAAGGTTACAACGTCTTTCGACTTAAGGCATCCGCTATCACATTCGCTTTCCCCGGATGAAAATTGATCACTACATCATAATCTTTTAAGAATTCCACCCATCTCCTTTGTCTTAAATTCAACTCTTTCTGAGTCATCAAGTACTTTAAACTCTTGTGATCTGTATACAAGTAGCATTTTTCACCATACAAATAGTGATGCCAGATCTTAAGTGCAAATACTACTGCATCCATCTCTAGATCATGCGTGGGATAATTCTTTTCATGCGATTTGAGTTGCCTCGATGCATAAGCTACCACTTTACTTTCTTGCATTAGCACGCATCCCAAGCCATTATGAGACGCATCACTATACGCTACGAAGTTCTTGCCAAACTCATGTTGAATCAACACTTGAGCTTTTGTCAAGACCTTCTTTAGCCTTTCAAAACTTCCTTGGCGCTACGGAGTCCACACAAATTTTACCTCTTTCATCAATAATTTAGTTAGGGGTAATGCTATTATCGAAAAGTTTTTAACAAGCTTCGGTAATAACCAGCTAACCCCAGAAACTCCGGACTTCTGACACATTCTTTGGAACTTCTCGCTCTAAAATGGCTTTAATCTTTTGAGGATCCATTCGAATTCCTTCTTTAGAAATCAAATGTCCAAGAACATCACTTCCCTCAACCAAAATTCACATTTTGAGAGTTTGGCATAAAGCTTCTTTTCTCTCAAAGTCTGTAGAACGATCTTCAAATGTGAACTATCTTCTTCCGACTTTAAATACATTAAAATATCGTCAATGAATACCATAACGAATCGATCTAAATAGGGTTGAAATATTCGATTCATAAGATCCATGAAAGCAGCTGGAGCATTTATAACTCCAAACGATATTACAATAAACTCATAGTGACCATATCTCATTCTGAATGCTGTCTTTGGAATATCTTTATCTTTAATCTTCAATTGATGGTACCCAGAACGTAAATCAATCTTCAAAACACTGAAGCTCCCTTTAACTGATCAAACAAATAATCAATTCGAGGGAGGGGATACTTATTTTTGATGGTCACTTTATTGAGTTGCCTATAATCAATATTAAGACGCATGAATCCATCATTCTTTTTAACAAACAAAACTGGGCTCCCCATGGTGAAACACTCAGTCTGATAAACCCTTTATCCAGTAATTCTTGCAATTAGATCTTTAATTCTTGTAACTCTTTTGGGGCTATTCTGTATGGTGACATGGCAATAGATGCATTTCCCGACATTACTTCATTTTGAAATTCTACCTCTCTATCTGGAGGCAAACCCGATAACTCTATAGGAAAACGTCAGAAAACTCTCTGACTATAAGAATTTCCTTAATCCCTTTCTCTTTTGCTCTCACATCCAGAACACTTGCAATAAACCCTTGACATCCCTGTAGCAATAACTTCTTTGCCGACATCACTGATATTACATTAGCCAACGGGTTCCATCCTTTACTAAATACAACAACTTTTACCCCTTCTGGACTTCTCAACGTTACTCTTTTCAGTCTACAATAAACATTAACATAGTAACGATATAACCAGGTCATTCCCAGTATCACCTCAAATTCGTCAAAAGGTAATTCCATCAGATTAGCAAGGAATTCAATTCTCTGAATCTGTATGGGACACCCTCGACACACCATATTGACTCGAGCACTGCGTCCTAACAGATTAGTCACTATCACCTCACTGCTAGTAGATTCTAACTGAATATTCAATTCTTTCACTAACTTACTGCAAATATAAGAATATATAGACCCAAATCAATCAATACAAACACATTTTTGTCATATAATTAGAAGATACATGCTATTATCTCTGGGTCATCTCTATCCTCGCTAGTCTTGAGACTATACACACGAGCTGTAGAACGTATTTCTTGTGGAGCTGATGACTCTGATTGACTTATTCCTCTTCTTCTACCTCTTCCCCTCTGGGTAGCCGAGGCAGACCTCTCTGGCTGAGCAGATTCACCCACTATCATGGGACAATCCCGAACAAAATGTCTGGTGTCCCCACATTTAAAACAGGCTCCAAAAATCATCCTGCATATCCCCGAATTCCTTCCACAATGTGGACATTGTTTGACTTGGCTCGGGTTAGATCTCCCAGCTCCAGATCCCACTGATTGTGTCTGTCGACCCCTAATCTGATTTGATCCTCTTGCAGAGGATACAACTGACTCTGTTCTCGCTTAGGGTCGAGGACTAGCATCTCAGCTCTTTTTTGATGGTGCCGAACTCGATGATGCACATGTTATTTTTGATGTCTGAGCCCGAGAATCTTTGAACCTTTCATTCTGAGCTCTTTCTAAAGCTTTAGCACGGTTACCACTTCTTGAAATGAGGATCGATTTAACAAAATTAACATTTTCTTCAATCTTGGACGTAAACCTTCCACGAACTAAACACAAACATCCTTTTCTGTAGGAATTAACTCAGCAGCGAAGCGACTCAACTTGTTGAATTCACATTCGTACTCATACACTGTACGATTCCATTGCTTCAAGTTCATGAACTCTTTCTTCATTTGTCGGATGAATTGATCTCCGATGTATTTATGTTTAAATTCCTCTAAGAACAAGGACCATGTTACTTGATCACTAGCCATTCTCAATGTAACGTTGGTCCACCAAATCTTTGCTTGCCCTTTCAGCAAGGAAACCACTCCATCTAGCTTATCAGCATCGGAACAATGAAGTCCCTCAAGCATGATTTTTACGTCATTAAGCCAAAGGTCTGTAGTAACAGAACCTTCTTCGGCTTCACCTCCAAACTCTGGTGCTCCTAAACCCTTCAACTCCTTTGCAACATTCATTCTTGGAGATGAAGTAACATAAGGTTGGAAACGCGCCAATACCGCGTCCAGTGTTTTTAAGAACACATTTTGGTCACTTACAGGCACTCTAGAGGGTGCCTGATCTTCACTCTGCCTGGCCAGGTAGGTGAATTACTACTTTCAGCAGGCCTATCATCTTCCGCTTCATTTCTAGAGCTACCATGTACGAACATCTATAAAAACATACTCATATCATTATATCATCAAAACAACATATTTACTATTATATCAAATCAGAAGTTTTCACTATTTTGTTGGTATGTATACTTTATAGGACACTCTAGACTTCGGTTTATGCCGAGAATCGACTAAACCATAGCTCTGATACCATTAAATGTAACACCCTCAACCCGTACCTGACCCGGATATGAGTCTTAGGTGTCACATTGACTTTTCAAACTTTGACTCTTGACGAAAAATCAAGGAAATTTAAAACTTTTCATTAAAATAACATTGTTACTTTATACAAGTTAACCAAAACAAGACAAAATTGATCAGAGCATTTGTAACTAATACTTTTCTTACATGCCAACACACAATACACAACAAAATACCTACTTTATCATTTACTTCTGATCTGATCTTCTAGAAGTGCTGCTGTTCTTGCCACTCTTATTTCTGTTCTTCTTGATTCTTGGTACTTACGTGTAAATCACTTACACGCTAAGTCACAGACTTAGTGAGCCATAACATAATTATATGTATACATATGTATAACAATGAATTTATAAACATGCATTCTTACCATTGATCATGACATGTGGACTTGCATATTTATTACACTATAACATATATGATGATAACATGTACATACAAAACATACATTTTTATGCTAATTTCACTTTAATTTATCTTTAGATTTCCCATGTACGTTATTGAGAACAAAGGTATGTGAGTACATAGAGGTTGTGCACTATGCTATCACCACAACTCATATAATTCCCTCAAGGGGCACTGAATATTTGTCCCGAAGGACCACTATGTCCCGAAGGACCACTGATAATCCCTCAACTCTTGGCATACCAATTATACCTACAGCTCTCATATTAAATAACATGGGCTTCATTATAAATACATTTCTCTTTTATATATCTTTCATCACTGTCCATGTAAACGCATAAGTCACTTCATATGATCATTTTCGTTGTTTCATATACCTGGAAGAATTCTCTGATAATAGCATTCATTCATATAATATCATGTTAATCATGAATGAAAAATGCATGAAATTACTATAACGTTAACATTTATATATGTATGCATGTGCATGAATATAGAATCATAAATTCAATGATAAGTGATAGACTTTCATAAGTCTTATCTCAATTCCATTTCATATAGGATATGCACTCACCTTGGCCTTGCTTGTTTTGACTTGATCCTATTCCTTTGTTTGTTCTAGAACGAAATTACGTTCTATATCTGCATGGTAATACATTGGTACTAATCAGTATACTAATTAATATATTCTAATCTATCACTCCTTAGGCTAAAAAGAAAGCTATTCTTATCTTTTAATGAAGGTATGCATCGATGCACTACATCATGTATCGATGCATCCCTTAACGGGTGCATCGATGCACTAACTATGCATCGATGCACTAACTATGCATCGGTACATAAATCCCATTCGATGTTTGTATTTTAGGGGGTGCATCGATGCACCACTTTTGCATCGATACACTGATGACATTCGATGTTTTTATTTTAAAGGAGTGCATCGATACACTTCATGTGCATCGATGCACATTGAATAATTTCTGGGTTTTTACCCTTGATGCATCGATACACATTGAATGTGCATCGATGCACATAGCCCAGAAATGTTATTTTAGCACGAAAATCTCTTCATAATCTTCTCAACACTTTATATTTCCCTTCTTTTTATATCCTTAACTTGCATATACCTACTTAAACTAATTAATACCCATTCAATACCTCTTAAACTTAAAAATCCAATCCTCCACATAGATTTTAAGAATCTCCCTCAATTTCCAACATGTTATAAATCTAATTTTAACACTTCGTATGTCTTAATTAAGTCGATGACAAGTCAAATTCAACCTCCGATTTCAAATATGAACTATATTTCAAAATTCCATTCAAGAACTCCTAATCTTTAATTCTTCCTACACCTTCATCTTGTTGTTTTAAAGCAAATTAAGCTTTCCTTAAGCTTAATTAGCATCTAAGGATCAAAACAAAACTTAAATTTCGGCAAATAATTAACTCATAAAAAATCTCACCTTTGTTTTGACCTCTTTACGTTTAGGAGAAAAGAAGAGAAGAAGAGAACTCTGGAACCTTGTTTTTCTTTCTTCTCTTCCACGTGGAGCTAATATATAAATCCCTTCTTTAATTATTTTTCCTCGTAAAAGACCATTCTATCATTCTATTCTTTCTTATTTGCAATTTAACCCTTTACCAAATTACAATACTATTCAATTATTTTGTTTTAGTCATCAAATTCTAAAATTTTATAATTTAGTCATTAACCCGGTATTGAGGATGTTACACATGCCGAAATTAATTTACGGTTTTCTTTTTGAACGAAAATTACAAGTTTAAATTTT
The DNA here is from genome assembly GCF_006381635.1 of Hibiscus syriacus. Lineage (NCBI taxonomy): Eukaryota > Viridiplantae > Streptophyta > Magnoliopsida > Malvales > Malvaceae > Hibiscus > Hibiscus syriacus. The sequence continues at coordinate 216,394 of NW_024062857.1, read as the reverse complement.
AATTTATTTATTCGATTCTAATTATTTATCTTTGATTATTTTTCAAATAAATAGTTGCACTGACGTTTTTCTCAATGATTTCAGATTTTTTCAAAATTTTCATCTCAATCTCTATACCCGAGCTCTGAACCCTTTTTAAGTGGGGGTAAAAGCAACGCCTTCGTGAGAATTTATTCTCAGCACATGCCTAGCAAGTAACCTTCGGGATTCATATGCCTTATGTCTTTGTGTGAATTTATTCACCGCATAGGCATAAGAGAATGTATCCTCTCGAGTTTAACTTTGTCCACACAAGCTTGTAATGGGCTTAGGACTAAGGGTTGGCAAGCCAAAGGGGCTCCAGCAAGGAGAACTCGAGTACATTTTTAGAACCTAAATCGGGAGACTATAGGGAATTAGAGCCCACCCCAAAACCTTATTTCAAACCCTAGGCTGCTTCGATATTATTCCTGCTTTATTTTTTCTATTCAAGGCATGTGAACTAGAGATTTATATGTTAGGACTGATTCAAAATTAATATGTGGGATAGAGATCATGTCAGGGTAGGATTAATAAGTATGGGTAGGATTAATAAGTATGTGTGGTAGATATCATGTGGGGTAGGACTTTTATTTTCATTAATATTTTGATTATTATCCTCACTAACTCTTTTTTATTCTTGTTTCCTTTCATTTTAATTTTCATCATTTGCATCATTAAAAAGAGGTGTTGATCCACAAAAACGTGTTCGTTAAACGTAAATAATTTGTATTAATAGACAAAAGGGTTATAATACAAGAGATGAAAAGTTCTGAGGTCCGACTATGGTCAGAAAAGACTCATGTCAAAAAAATGCAGTGCCCGCAATCCAAGAGTATGCCACTTTGTTGCATGGTGAAGGACTCAGAATGGACCGTGGTTTACACTGTGCACACCAAAAAGTCTACTTTTTATGCTGTCAAAGGTTGCAGGGGCAAGACGAGAAAAAAGTTATTGACTTGGAGAGTCTCTTCAAAGATAATAGGCCATTGTTGACAAATCCAAGAAGCAAACAAGTGAGTTTCAGATAGTTCCTTTCAATGGAGGCTTACAAAGGCGCTTTCGTTGAGGGCATACTTAGCAGAGAGTGAAAACTAGAGATTCAACCATTCGAGACTTCTTGGGGTAAGTACAAAAGCAACTCGTCACTTGCACAGTTTAGCCAAAAGAGCCGAAATGGTTTGACAGGGTATTCAACCGGTGAAAGAAAAAAGAAGGAAGACGAATCAACTTGCCAGAGGTTATTCGAGATCTATACCATCAAAATGTTTTTTGTGTCCTAAGACGTAACACTTTTGTCCCCAATAAGGATTATTTATAATAACAGACACATTTTTGGATCAATGGCTCAAACATTGCATGCATTATGTATTTAAGCATACTTTGCATTTTGTTCTTTTCATTTCTTTACATTAGTATTAACTAACAAAAGCATGTCTCATCAAAAGGAACAAATACTGGATATACCACCTCAGGCATTGTACACACCTCATCCACATATCACCCACTTCAAAAAGAAAAAGATGGAAGCCAAAATTGCTCAACTTGAAGAAAACATGCTAAGGTTACAGAAGGATCTGGAAGAAAAGATAAATCAGAATAGCCAGAGTGCATTAGATACAATCATGAAAAGTCAAGAGTCCTTGGTCGATCGGATCGTTGCCAAGTTAGTTGGCCCACATCAGACAAGTGCACCTGTGGCAGGTTCATCGAAAGGGTTAACTATGTCACCTATCCCGCAAGTGGCTGTCTCACTCAGAATCTGACCAGGACTTCAAAATAATTCAGATGATTACTGCATTCTGAAATTTGGTGAAGAATTCAAAACAAAGATGGTAGAAACGACAATTAAACCAGGAGTTAGGTTGAGTAGAAAGCCTCCCCTGAAGAAGAAAGAAGGAGAGATCATCAACATTTTTAACGTTAGCAAAAGCTTTACAATCTCCAAATAAAACCCAATTGCAGCTGTACCATCTTCTAGACAAGAACCAAGAAGAGAAAAGGAACTTTTCGATCCCATTCCCATGACATTGTAACATCCTCAATACCGGGTTAGTGAATAAATTGTAAGATTTCAAAATTTGGAGTTTTAATTAGAATAATTGAATGGTTTAAAGGCTTATATGAGAAATGTGATGTATGATTAAATTAAAAAGAATGAGGAATGAAAGGATAGTATGGTCAATTGCAAAGAAAATATATTTAATAATGGTATATATAGATACACGTGGAAGGAAACAAAGTTTAGAGGTTTCCAGAGTTCTCTTCCTTTCTCTTCTTCCTTTTTCATACGTGAAGGCTTGACTCAAAGGTGAGTTTCTTTTTTTGTTGATTAATTATTAATTTTAAGGTTGGTTATGATCATTAGATGATAATTAAGCTTAAATAAAGCTTAATTTGTTTTAAAACAACAAGATGAATGATATAGAAGAGATTAAAGAAAATGAGTTTTTAGATGAATTTCTGGAAAAGAGTTAATAAGTGGAATTTGAGAAGGAATTTGACTTGTCATCACTAAGAATAAGAGATATATGAAGTTAGAAAGATTAATAACAAAGTTGAAAGTTTAGTAAGATTCTTAAGTCTTAAGAATCATGATGAGATATGGAAGATAAAGATGGTTTACATGGATATATGTTGGTTTAAGTAATGGTAGTTGAATTTAATGACATAATAGGGCCTTAAAATAGAAGAATTGAATGAAGAATTGATGATTTTCGGGCTTAAAATGCAAATTCTGGGCAAGGTGCATCGATGCACATTCAATGTGCATCGATGCACTCTTTAAAGAAGAAACATCGAATGCAATTGGTGCATCGATGCATAAGGAGTGCATCGATGCATCCCTTTAAAATGAAAATATTGAAGGTAATTTGTGTATCGATGCATGGGTAGTGCATCGATGCACATGTTAAATAATGCATCGATGCACTGTAGAATGTATCGATGCACTTCAAGGGGAAATTGAAATAGACATTTCTTTTGGTCTAAGAAATGATAGATTAGAATATATCAATTGGATACTGATATGTATCAATGTACGATTATATAGATATCAAGCACGAACAAGTTCTGGAACGATTATCAAGTTAAGATTCGATCGAAAGCAAAGTTCAGATAGGTCGTCAGAGTAAGATGCGCAAGAAAGAGAAAGAGCTTGGTAGTGTTATTGGTGATCAGGTGAGTATATGATAGTAAGTATATATTATGATAGGGAATTTAGACTTGCGATGAGTCTAATTCCGATATTAGATTACATGAGTACAAAGATACAAACATGTTGCATAAGATATTTATGAGTAGATGGATATACATATATGCATTTAGAAGTTAACTGCATCTGTATATATATATATGATTTATATGAATGTATATTGTGTGATAAATTTGATAGCCATGATTTATGTGATAATAAGATGTAGGATTCTGTGATGATAATATATATGAATATAAGTTTATATGAAATAAGATCATGTGATATGAAGGTGGTATATGAATATAAATGATTAATTAACATGAGATACATGACCATGTGAAAGCAAGAATATGTATATGTGAACATGTGTTATGAGATAAGAATCATAACTATGAGCTATGTGAAAAAGAATACAAGTAAAAGTGAAAAGTTATGTGATAAGTGAATGTGAATTACATGGAAATATGTTATGTGATAATGAACTATGTGCCTACGTGAATATGTAAAAAGATGAATAATAATGCCCATGTTATATAATAAGAGAGCTATAGGTATAGTTGGCATGCCAAGAGTTGAGGGTCTACGTGGTCCTTCGGGATATAGTGGTCATTCGGGACATAATGGTTCTTCGGGACATAGTGGTCATTCGGGATATAGTGGTCCTACGAGATAAATTCTACGCGCCCCTAGTGGGATTTATACGAGCTGTGGTGACAGAATTGTTCATAACCTCTATGTACTCACATACCTTAAGTTTTTAGTAGTGTGCATGGGCTAACTAGAAAGGATAACAATAAAATGTGAGTTGTAATGAGAAATGTGTAACATGTTTTATATGAGGATATATGTGAATGTGTGTTATAGGTTATGACATTTGTTATGTGATTTACATGAATATATGTTAATAATATATATATATGAATGAATATCAATGACTCATATGATGATGTAAGAACATGTTATAAGATATAGAATATGAAAATAAGAGATCATATGAACAAGAGATAAGAGATAGAAAGGATAATCATATAAGAGTATGAGGAAATATAAATGATGACATGCATGTGTGTATGTAATTATTACATGAAAAAGTATGTATACAAGTATGACGTTGTATTACATGATATGTACATGCATTTAATAATTTACATATGAATTTATATGTCTCACTAAGTCTATGACTTAGCGTGTGAGTGTTTCACACGTAGGTTCAGGAAAGCAGGAAGAGAAGTTATGAGGAGCAAGACAGGTTAGTTTCTCCTTACTGAAGGTCAGATCAGAAAATAAATAAATAATATGTATTTTGTTATATAGAATCTAGTTGACATGTAGTTAAAAGATTTGTATTAGATACGCTCTGATCAGTTTTATAAAACCATATGTTTTATATCATAGAAAAATAAATGGTTTTATTAGAAATATCAAACTGAATCTTGGGTATTTTGTAAAAGTAAATGTTTTGAGAAGTCAATGTGACACCTCAGACTCGTATCCGGGTCGGGTATGGGTTGGGGGTGTTACATTTAATGGTATCAGAGCTAAGGTTTAGTCAATTCTAGGCTTAAACTGAAATCAAATGAGGTTTAAAAATGTGTACATGCCAACTCAAAGTGAAAATTTCTGATCTGATAGAGTAAAGAGTATGATGTATTGCTAATAGAATAAGATTTGCATGATATAGTAGAAATTGATTATAGAAATTGTCGAAGTGAATCGATAACTGACAAATCTGATGGTGATAGCAATTCAGATGCCATGGCCATGAAGGATGAATAGCGGAAACCTCAAAAAGTGTCTTATAAGATTAAAGGTTGATTTCAGAAAGTTGAAATCGTATCTGAATAATGATAGAAAGTTTTCACTATTTTGAATCGGAAAGGTGATATGGAGTCGTTTTTTTATTTATTGGATAAGATAGAATATGGTGAACAAGTGTGACCATAGAGCATTAAAAGATCAAAGGATGCAGTGAGAATTGGTAAAAGAGTTTGAAACGAAGGAATAGTTTTGTGTATAAGCAAAAGTGTGGATATGATAAGAGGTTGCATTTCAAATGGTAAGAGTTAGCATTGGCTAACAAGATTATATAATATAGTGAAAGAGGCAAGGATTCGTATGTTTAAGGGAAATTATAGAGTAATACAAGAATTTAAGAATGGGTATATCGATGAACAGTTTATAAGACAAAGGAAATCAAAGTGTTGAGATTGAACAACGAAAATTACAGGATGTATATGATTGATTGACTGGGGCTTGTGCTCTAGATTGAACAGTTATTGTTGACTAGCTGTAAGAGTAAAGGTGATAGAGTTATAAGATTGGAAGAAAAGATAAAGTTGAGTTAATCAATTATAATGTGGATTTAGATATGGTTTTGATCATATAGATATAATGTAGACAAGGAAATACAAGTATAAGAGATGGTAAAGAATGAAGTTTTGTATAAGTAAATTGAGTTATCAAAGTTACGAGGATGCAATGAAGATTGATACACATAGATGAGTATAGGTGATAGGGTAAGAATGTGTGGAAATGAAAGGAAAGATACGATTTGTGTATAAGGAGATTTTGATTTGGAATGAATAAAGAAATAAGGGAATAAAGAATGAAAATGATTGAGTTTAAAGGATCATATATGGTAAAGATTATATGGAAAAGTGGACGATAAGTTTGATATAGAAGTAAGAGAAATGTGCAAGGTGATGTGAAAAGATTGTTCGATTATGTAAAATGTATGTTTAATCAAATTGGAAGAAGAGTTAAGGTTATGCTTTGGTCAAATGATGATGGAATAAGAGTTTGGGTTATTGTTATAAGGTAATTAGAGATTAATGAAGAAATAGATTGATCTATAATATAAAGTGATGAGAATGGAGGCAAAAGTAAGTCATTGGTTGGAAATTGATTTTCAACGGTCAAAAGTGTATAACCCAAAGAAGAGAAAAGATCGAAATGGATTAAGTTATTTGGAAATTGAAGGCAAATCATTAGTTGCAATTGCGTAAGGAATAAAGTGGAGAAAGCAACATGAGAACATTAAAAGATATGTTTTTATCGGTATGTGTAATGAAAATTCGAGGACGAATTTTCTTAAAAGGAGGGGATATTTGTAATATCCTCAATACCGAGTTAGTGACTAAATTATAAGATTTCAAAATTTAGAGATTTAATTAGAATAATTGAATGGTTTAAAGACTTTTATGAGAAATGTGGTGTAGGATTAAATTAAAAAGAATGAGGAATGAAAGGATAGTATGGTCAATTGCAAAGAAAAAAATATTTAATAATGGTATATATAGATACACGTGGAAGGGAAGAAACAAAGTTTAGAGGTTTCCAGAGTTCTCTTCCTTTCTCTTCTTCATTCTTCATACGTGAAGGCTTGACTCAAAGGCGAGTTTTTTTGTTTGTTGATTAATTATTGATTTTAAGGTTGGGTTATGATCATTAGATGATAATTAAGCTTAAGGAAAGCTTAATTTGTTCTAAAACAACAAGATGAAATATATAGAAGAGATTAAAGAAAATGAGTTTTTAGATGAATTTCTGGAAAAGAGTTAATAAGTGAAATTTGAGAAGGAATTTGACTTGTCATCACTAAGAATAAGAGATATATAAAGTTAGAAAGGATTAATGACAAAGTTGAAAGTTTAGTAAGATTCTTAAATCTTAAGAATCATGATGAGATATGGAAGATAAAGATGGTTTACATGGATATATGTTGGTTTAAGTAATGGTAGTTGAATTTAATGACATAATAGGGGCTTAAAATAGAAGAATTGATGATTTTCGGGCTTAAAATGCAAATTCTGGGCAAGGTTTATCGATGCACATTCAATGTAATGTGCATCGATGCACTCTTTAAAGAAGAAACATCGAATGCAATTTTCTATTTTTGTTGGGAAAGAACGGCGAAGTCCATCCGAATCGTCCAATGAAGAATAAGAGGAGAGCAAAGCGCCAATGGCGCGCGAAGCTTCTAGCCCATCGCTCAAGTAGAAGACCAAGCATTGGTGCATCTATGCATAAGGAGTGCATCGATATATCCCTTTAAAATGAAAACATCGAAGGTAATTTGTGTATCGATGCATGGCTAGTGCATCGATGCACATGTTAAAGAATGCATCGATGCACTGTAGAATGCATCGATGCATTGTAGAATGCATCGATGCACTTCAAAGGGAAATTGAAATAGACATTTATTTTGGTCTAAGAAATGATAGATTAGAATATATCAATTGGATACTGATATGTATCAATGTACGATTATATAGATATCGAGCACGAACAAGTTCCGGAACGATTATCAAATTAAGATTCGATCGAAAGCAAAGTTCGAATAGGTCGTCAAAGTAAGATGTGCAAGAAAGAGAAAGAACTTGGTATTGTTATTGGTGATCAGGTGAGTACATGATAGTAAGTATATGTTATGTTAGGGAATTTAGACTTGCGATGAGTCTAATTTCAATATTAGATTACATGAGTTGCATAGGATGTTTATGAGTAGATGGATATACATATATGTATTTAGACGTTAACTGCATCTGTACATATATATGATTTATATGAATGTATATTGTGTGATAAATTTGATAGACATGATTTATGTGATAATAAGATGTAGGATTCTGTGATGATAATAGATATAAATATAAGTTTATATGAAATAAGATCATGTGATATGAGGTGGTATATGGATATAAATGATTAATTAACAAGAGATACATGACCATGTGAAAGCAAGAATATGTATATGTGAACATGTGTTATGAGATAAGAATCATAACTATGAGCTATGTGAAAAAGAATACAAGTAAAAGTGAAAAGTTATGTGATAAATGAATGTGAATTACATGGAAATATGTTATGTGAAAGTAAACTATGTGCCTACGTGAATATGTAAAAAGATGAATAATAATACCCATGTTATATACTAAGAGAGTTATAGGTATAGTTGGCATGCCAAGAGTCGAGGGTCTACGTGGTCATTCGACACATAGTGGTCCTTCGGGACATAATGGTCCTTCGGGACATAATGGTCCTTCGGGACATAATGGTCCTTCGGGACACAGTGGTCCTTCGGGACATAGTGGTCCTATGGGACAAATTCTATGTGCCCCTAGTGGGATTTATACGAGCTGTGGTGACAGCATTGTGCACAACCTCTATGTACTCACATACCTTAAGTTCTCAGTAGTGTGCATGGGCTAACCAAAAAGGATAACAATAAAATGTGAGTTGTAATGAGATGTTACATGTTTTATATGAGGATATATGTGAATGTGTGTTATGGGTTATGACATTTGTTATGTGATGTACATGAATATATGTTAATATATATATATGAATGAATATCAATGACTCATATGATGATGTAAGAACATGTTATAAGATATATAATATGAAAATAAGAGATCATAGGAACAAGAGATAAGAGATAGAAAGGATAATCATATAAGAGTATGAGGAAATATAAATGATGACATGCATATGTGTATGTAATTGTTACATGAAAAAGTATGTATACAAGTATGACGTTGTATTACATGATATGTACATGCATTTAATAATTTATATATGGATTTATATGTCTCACTAAGTCTATGACTTAGCGTGTGAGTGTTTCACACGTAGGTTCAGGAAAGCAGGAAGAGAAGCTATGAGGAGCAAGACAGGTTAGTTTCTCCTTACTGAAGGTCAGATCAGAACATAAATGAATAACATGTATTTTATTATATAGAATCTAGTTGGCATGTAGTTAAAAGATTTGTATTAGATACGCTCTGATTAGTTTTGTAAAACCATATTTTTTTTATCATAGAAAGTAAATGGTTTTATTAGAAATATCAAACTGAATCTTGGGTATTTTGTAAAAGTAAATGTTTTGAGAAGTCAATGTGACACCTCAGACTCGTATCCGGGTCGGGTACGGGTTGGGGTTGTTACAGACATACAAGAAGCTCTACCAATAACTGTTTGACGCACATGTGGTGTCACCCTATCCTGAGACACCTCTAAAGCCCCCATACCCCAGGTGGTATGACAAAAATGTGCACTGTGAATATCATGGGGGTGTTCCGGGGCATGCTGCCTCTCCTTTAAGATGATTATCCAAAGAATGCGTAACAGGAGTTGGATTCATTTCAACAATACAGAATCACCCCACAATACACTAACTAAAGAAGAAAGCAAACATCTAATAAAGTTTAAAAGAGATTAAATTAAAGTATTAATGTTTTAGAGGGACTAATGATGGTTATCTTAATTTTAAGTTGAGCATGGAAATTTTCAGATTAACCTTATTTACAAATTTGAAATTCCTTGAAGTTTTATATCTCTTTTAAATCATAAATTTGTTTTTCATATTCTCGGTATTTTTAGTTTGGATTGATACTAAGATCTTACTTTAAGATTTTTTTTAGGATTTGAAAATATTTACTAGATTTTTTATTGGTTCTTGTTTTATTTGTCCTTTATAAGTTCACTAACAACTCGAATTTTAGCATTCTCAAAAAGTCACGTAAATTTGACTTAAACCTAACTGCATGGTATAATATGATTCCCAGTAAGTGTAGATTTATATCATTGTGTTAGGAATTTGTTAGTAGGAAAAAATATAGCAATATCAATATAAAATAAGACATGTACGAGAGATGTAAATTATTGTAGTACTATTTTATCTACCTACACAAATGAGAGAAACAATAATCTAATATAATCTTTGATATCACAAAGAACATAAAATACATGAAATTCATTTCTATTTCAAAACCTAATATATCCCAAAATTTTTCCAATATCTTTACAAAACTATTTTTGCTATATAAATCCTAAAATTACGGAGATTATGAAAAGAATTACATATCTCTAAACATCAGTGACAGGTCACACCTAAGCGAGGCTGGGCACATGTCCACCTAAAATTCGAATTTTCTTTTAGTAGTTATATATTTTATTAATTGTGTTCACCCTAAAATTTTATTTGTGTCTACCCCATAACAAAATTATATATATATATATATATATATATATATATATATATATATGTATTTGCCCACCCTAAAATATATTTTTGGATCCTTCGGTACTAAAAATAATTCTTTTTCATGATTCTAAAGGTTAAAACTTATTTTATATTTATCAAGAAAATAAACTGGATCACTAAGAATCTTTACTCCATAAGAATCCTTACCTATATAAACTTAATCACTTAATAATCTTCAATCACTAAAATTTTAATAAAATTCAACTTAATCACCAATTAGAATTTGAGTCAATAATCTCGTTTAACATAAATTTCATCATAAATTGACATTTAAGTCTTCAACAACTTCAATTATTTGGATTGATTGAGAAATACTCCCTACATTTGTAACTCGTTGGAGTAAAAGTTCTCATAAATGTCTCTAATATTGCTAAAAAAACTTGCAATAACAAATTCATTCGAAACTCTACAACTCAAATCATAATTTTGATCACTTATTAGGAATTTGTAAGTAGAAAAATAAGCATTGCGAGATCAATATAGAATAAGACACACACAAGATATGAGATTTAACTTGATTCGATCTTTACTACCTCCATATATTGGAGAAACAATAATTCATTATAAACCTAGAGATCACAAATATCACACATACATCGAATTCCCTTGAATCCTAAAACCTATTGTACCCCAAAGCAGTCTTTTAGTACCCTACAAAATTCATCTCTGTAATATAAACCCTAAAAATTACAAAGAATATAAAAAAGATTGAATCTTTATAACAATAATTCATTTTCGATAATTGTAAGATTAAGGTATACTATAACACTATAGACCTAGCCTATGTGTTATGACTAGATCTAGAGGATTACAATAAATACTTCTAAAATATTTTTTGATAATTTATAAATCATATTATAAATAACATTTTCGAAAAAAAAACATAGTTGATAACGATACAAATCCAACGAGTACATACAAAATTGTAAGTTATTGAGTCAAATAATACATCATAATCCGTATAGTTGTAAATCTAACATTTGTAGCAAAAGCAATAATAATAATAATAAAAATAAGTATTTCAAAATAAAGGCACATGTCACCGAAAATGAAGAAATTTCGGAAGATAAAAACATTATAACAAAATATATTCTAAGAATGTGTCGATCCTCCAAGTGCCGGGTCTGGGGTTCCTATCCAAAAGTATCTGAAAGGGAGAAAAAATGTTTGAAAAGGTGAGCTAAGAATCTCAGTGTGTTCCAATAGTGCAAGTAAAACATAATGGGTAAAATAATCAATAAGTAGTTCGGTAAAGTATCGTAAAAGTCATAGAGAAGTTGAATTTTATAACTCATAATTACCTTCGTCCCGTTCACCAAAATGCAGCTCCCCATAACTGCATCCATAAGGGCTTACCTTATACGCATTGGGTATAGGAGCCAACCTAAGGGAGCATCTTGGGGCCTAAGAGCCTACCCAAAAAAGTTCTCGAGGCCTCAGAGCCTACCCAAGGGTCGCCTTAGGTCCGTAAGGAATTGCTAGCTTGATCAGAACTAAATCTCCATGCTCTTGTATCCTACCTAAAATAGTATATCAATAAAATAGTTCACATAATAAACAATGAATTCAATAATCCATAAATCATCATAAACATATCTTCCAGTGAAAACAAGTAACCAAATAACATATATCAATTAACCATTGTTCATAAACAGTCAACCAACAAATCAATAAATCATAACATCGAGCTGTTAAAAGATTCAGTAAATAAGAAATTTTGGTAAATCACATTTGAAAACATATAAAACAATCATATGACACATAAGGAACACACCTAGCAAAACGGATTAGTTGACAGTCTATTGAGCACCAACCTCGCCACGCTCTACAACATTGCTCGAACCTAATTCATAATAAATTGAGTTAATATTGAAGTAAAATTTTAATTTAAATATTTATAAGGTTCACGGGTTATAAGAGTAATCACTGGCTCATGAGTATGAACGGATTGAGAAGAGCTGGGTTGAGTTGTTGAATGGTTGGGAAAGTCTCGTGTACCTTCAAATAACAATATCTTAGATAAGTTATTAACCTTAATTTAATTATTCTTAAATAAAATACTTAAGCACATATGCATGTTTGGGTTTAACAGTTAATTTGGAGGCTTTCAAGTTTGAATTTAGCAAAACAAACTTCAGATTCGAATTCAGGACGTAAAAAAAAACATAAAATATGACTTTTCGAAAAATTTAACTTTTGGTCAAAGTAAAAGTCAACGGCTAGTCAGAGTCAATGAGTTGACTTAGTGAGTTGGCTCAGTGAGTTGACTCAACCGAGTTAGCTCAACTCAATCTAGTTAGGTCTAACTGGATCAATTTGAAAAGTTTCCTGGACCGGATGAGAAGCCCCACGCGCGATGTCGACGCATGGCGACGTGTACAACGATGACGAAGGTCGTTTTAGACAACTGATTACACCAAAGATATCCTTACAGACAAATAATGCAAATTAGATCAAATCCAAGCCACAATCTCGATTAAAATAACCCAAAAGTGACTGAAACCTACCCAACACCAATGATGGTGGAAATAAAGACGATGAGGTGACCCAAGGGTTGAGTTTTAAGCGCACAATGACGGGGTAGGCTAACTACACAAGCAATACGGTGGATTGGTTTCTAGATTGGCTTATATCGAGGAAATATCGAGGCAACGGGGTGGTTTTTCGACGGTGCTTTGGTGAGCTTCCCACAGCGAACGGTGCTATTTTTTTGGAGTGAGGTTATAGGGGTTTTGGTCACCGATTGACGGCGAGTTAAACAAGGGTGGTGGTGCACTCAATAGTGGTCGGATGATGACAAATTCGGTGGAGGCGATGAGGAGTGGTGGTTAGGGATTTAGGGGGGATATTTAGGGATTTGGGTAAGTGGTTCAAGTAATAAGGGATGTGTTTTTGGTTGTTATAACCCGAAACTTAAACAATAATTAATATAATTAATTAAAAATGTCACAAACAGTGAACTAGCCTAAACGGTAGGGTGATGGCCGACCATATTGATGAACAGGGGTTTAAAACCCCTCAACCATACTTTCATATTTTTTACTGACTAAAAAGGGGAAAATTCAAGGTTAAGTTCTTGAACTTCCTACAGGTTCACAACTGAAGTGCAAGTTTTTGTAACTTGTAATTTAGTCCATAAATTAACTAAATTATTTTTTTTTTAAAATGGGGGTGTGACATTTCTCCCCATAAAAGAAATTTCATCCTCAAAATTTACCTGAAGTAAACAGATGCGGAAACTAAGTCTTCATTGATTTCTCTATCTCCTAGGTGGCTTCTGCAGGACCAAAATTACTCCATTGAACCTTTACCATCAGGATACGCTTGCTCCTCAGTACTCTCTCATCTCGATCTAAAATTTGAACAGGATTATCATCATAAGATAAGTATGGCCTCAACTCGACATTCTTTAACCGAATAATGTGACTAGGGTATGGACGATACATCGACACATGAAAGACATCATGAATACGGCTGAGCTGGGGAAGCAACTCGAGCTGATAAGAAAACGTTCTTACTTTTTTCAGGATACGATATGGCCCAATAAATCTTGAACTCAATTTACCTTTGCGCCCAAATCTCAACACTTTTTTCCATGGAGATACCTTAAAAAAATACTTGATCTCCAACCTCAAACTCGATATCTTTCATTCTCTGGTCAGCATAAGACTTATGCCTTTCAAATGCCTCTTTCAAGCGGTCACAAATCAATCTAACGGTGTCTTCAGTCTCTCGCACTAACTCATGTCCCAAAGTCTTTCTATTACGTAACTCAGTCCAACAGATTGGGGTGCGACATCTATGTCCATATTGTAATACCCAAAAAAATTTAGATAATGACCAAAATGTAAAATTTGAAAGTTTGATGGTTAAAGTAGAAAATTTGGGAAATATTTAAGGAATTAAGTTGTAATTTTCCCAAAAATAATTTTATTCCATAAATGGATTTATTTAGTGACCAAATTATAAATTTGGTAAAGTTTAGTGACCAAAGTATAAACTTTGAAAAATTACAAATAGGTCACGAAAATAAGGAAATAAAATTATTATTTTCACATTTTTAAAATATTGGAAAATAATATTTAATGGTTTAATTCCATGTTTAATTTTAACTGTTTGATAAAGTGACTGAATTCTAATTTTTGGAAAATTACAAGGCCAAATCGGTAAAATATGATATAATTTGTTCATATTTGACTTATGGATGAAGATAAGGTTTAGGTGATATGATTTGAAAGATGATAAGGATATGAATCTTGGTATTATGGTAATTATAAAGTTTCATTAAGGGTATATTGGTATTTTATCAATTTAATGAATTTAATATTCATTAAATGATTAATTAAAGGATGATAGGCATGAAAATATATGAAATTTTATGCCAAAGTGTTCATCTCTTCTCCATGGACGTGAGTTATAACAAGGTAAGGGAAAAATATTTGTTTTCCATTTTTGAGTCGTTTCCTTTGGAATTCGGGTTATACCGTGAAATAGGAAAATGATCTAAGCGAAAAACGCTATCATTTGATACAAATATTTCTTTATAATCTTGATGGATTTCAAAGATTCCAAATCTAAGGGTTTAGTTTCATGATAGGATTCATGAAATTGATGATAAATCTTGATGATTTAGAGGTTGTAGATTCGTTTTCAAGCTTGATTTGTGGTTAAAACATGTTCAATCTTTTAGAGATTATTATGTAAAATTCGCCCAAATTATAAGTTGGAAAACTTTGTGTTCTGGTTAAAGTTGATAGGGATTTGATTGTAGAGATGTTAAATGGTTGATTGAAAGTTAATTTCATGATTAAATTGAATAAAAATCATGAAAACGTAGTTTTAAAGGATAAAGTATTGATCATGATGTATCTAAGCGATAAAATGGTGAAGAACCATTTTATGTAATTGAAAAAGTTGGTGCCAATGTTAAAAGGAATTATTAAGTGTTAAATACTTGGTATAAAATGAGTTCCAAGTATATTATGGAGTTGTTATAGGATGTATTTATGTTAGTACAATACTAACATATGTATCGTTATGAATTTGTGATTAATACAGATTGTGATTCATTTGTGATCGAAGCAAGTCAAATAGAAAAGGGTTTATTGTGGACAATTAGTGAGGCACCTATTGTGGATTATATAAAGTGTCAAGGTGAGTGCAATACATGCATGAAATAATACATAGATGTTTTATACATCATCAGGAAGACTTGCGATAAGTCAACCTTGTTTATATCTGCATGATATATGTCATTTTTATAACTTTGACATGACATTGAAATGTCATGGTATGTCATTAAAATGCATTGATCATGAAAAATGTGATATTTTACCATGAATGTTTTCGGGTATGAACTGCCCAATGTTAAATTTGATAATATACTTTGCCATGGATGGATCAAATAAAATAGACTATATGCCCAAGTAAGTCATTGAGGGACAGGGTCTAGTTGGCATGCCATAGAGTATAGCAGCTGCAGGTTTATATTACACTATAGTGTGTAAGCGCACTAAGTGTACATGGTGGGCACGACCTTATGTGTAATACACTTCGGTGTATATGGTGGGCACAACCTTATGTGTAGCACTACGGTGCAAATATTACTCGAATACCCAGGGTCCTCAGGGTTATATATTGGGCTATTGACTATGGCTTTATGGTTTATTGATTAATAAATGGTAAGCATGCAAATAAGCTTACGATCTTATGGAATAATGGCAAGTATATTGGTAAAATAAGCTTATTAGCTTATGGGATAAATGGTAAGAAAGTTTATAATATTTTGATCATGGTAAAATATTGGACAAGTATCTAACATGATTTAATGGCATTTGTTTTTGACAATGAAATTCATGCATAAATTGTATTACATTGTTTATTATTTTAATTGCCTCACTAAGTATATACTTAGCGTGTGATGATTTTCACGCGTAGGTAAAAAGCCAGTAGTGGAATAAAGAGTTCAAACAATATCAAGTATCAAGAAGTATATTTCAATATCAGTAAGACATCCTAAGATGTAATGTTGATTTTATTAGTGGCATGTAATTATTAATGTTTAATTTGCTTTGTTGAACAAATTTGGTAACAAAATGGTAATTTTATGAGTTTTATATAATGCTGAAATTACTGTAGCAGTTACTGTAGCAATATTGTTCACTGTTCAGGTTACTGTAATTATATAATGACTTTATTGTACTATTCACGTTACTGTAGCAGTGCACCAGTACACTATTCACTGTTCACGGTATTGTTCATAACTATTCATAAAAAAATCTTTTGCCTTAAATTTGTTATAACAACTCATAATTCATATGATATGATAATTTTGATAATATCATTTATAATTTTTAAGATAAATTGTTTAAATCGATTTTGAAATGATAAAATGGTTTTTGAAATTCGGGTGACATCTATAATCTGTATAGGTATAATTATACGGGTTATGGGTGTTACACATATAATGCCTCATACGGTGCCATACGAATACTAGCCTAGTAGCTCTTATTGTAAACAAACTGAGCCAAGGGCAAAAAGTCCTCTATACCACGAAATTCAATCACATAACCCCTCAACATATCCTCAAGAACCTGAATCACCCTCTCATATTGACCATCAGTTTACGGGTGGAAAGTTGTACTAAAATTCAATCTCGTACCCATAGGCTTATGTAATTTTTTGTAGAATCTCAAAGTAAATCTCGGATCTCAATCACAAATGATAGATAGCGGAACACCATGCAATCTAACAAATCTCTGAAATATATATTCTAGCCAGCTTGTCCAAAGAATAATTTACCCATACAACAATAAAATGATCTGACTTTGTAAGTCTATCAACAATCACCCATACAAAGTTTTTTTCGAAGGAGTCAAAGCAAGATCGATAACAAATTCCATAGTAATATACTTCTACTTCCATTCGGAAATCTTGATAGGTTGTAAAAGACCCGTCGAATACTAGTGCTCTACCTTAACTTGGTGACAAGTTAAACATCTAGCCATAAAATTAGAGATATCTTTCTTCATGACGAGTTAACGATACCTCTCTCTTATATTTTGGTACATCTTATCTCCATAGGGGTGCATAGCATAATGACTACTATGAGCCTCACTGAGGATTGCTTGTCTCAACTCTGTATCATCAAACACACAATATAGATCTTTCAAGTACAAAACTCTATCATGGTCAAAAGCACAATCTGAGGTAGTGCTATGCTCAACTTGCTTAATAATGGGGAGCAATGAGTTATCAAGAATATGCTTGGCCTTGATTTTCTCGGCTAAGGTTGGTTTAACCTGCAATTCTGCTAATAGAGTTTCATCATCATATATCTTCATCCTGGAGAATAAAAACCTTAGATAAATTATTTCCTTTCGGCTCAGAGAATCCGTAATGACATTAGCTTTACTCAGGTGATAGTCAATCTCTCAATCATAGTCCTTTAGAAGATCAAGAAAGCAATATTGCCTCAGATTAAGTTCCTTCCGAGTCAGAAGATACTTCAAAATCTTGTGATCAGTAAAAATATAACATTTATCCCCATAGAGATAGTGTCTCTGGATCTTTAAAGCAAATATCACTGATGCTAACTATATATCATGGGTCGGGTAATTATTATTGAAAACATTTTGATGTTTCGATATAACAAATTAAGTTAAAATGAATTTTAAGATTTTACAAATGATTTTCTAAGTATATTCAATTCAATTAATCGATTATCAAATTATTACTCCAAATCTTTCAAGATCAATTTTAAACCTTACTAAATGTGTAAAATTGTGTTTTATACCTAATACATTTTTTAAATAACTTTCACAAAGTATTTTGAACCAAAATCAAGCCTTAAATTCAATTATTCAAAGGCATGCACCGATGCATCAAACTATGCATCGATGCACCGATGATTTAATTGAACATCGAATGCATTTGATGCATCGATGCACATACCATGCATCGATGCACTCAACCTTTTTCAAAACATCGAATGCATTTTATGCATCGATGCACTCTTAGTGCACCGATGCACTGAGAGTCCAAAGGTTAAAATATTTGAATTTTACACTTGATGCACCGATGCACCTAGGGTATGCATCGATGCATGAGACGCTCCCAACTGATTTTATTAATTATTTTCACACTTAAACGGCTCTATTGACTCCACTAATCATCCCCAATGTTCAAAAGTGATTCAAGGTGTATTTAAGCAAGCTTAGAAGCCATTGATCAACAACAGGAAACATCAAGCAATTAGAATCAAGAGAGAATCAAAGAGAAAGCATCAAACCTCAAGTTTGAGCATTTCAAGCCTATTTTTCATTCAATATTCATTTTGCTTTCAAGAACACATATTGTGCTCAATTGTATTCATTTTTAGTGTTCTTTTCTTTGTTCTAGAATTGTGCAAACAATCTACCTTGTGAGGATTTCCTTGTAAGTTTACAAATTTGTATTATTCTCTTTGGGAGAGAGTGTTCTCAAGAATTTGGGGTATAATTCTTGAGGGTTTGTAAGGTTACTCTTTGTCCTCAAAAGAAAGACAAATTAGTGAATTTGTGGAAAATCCTTAGAGTGGATAGCTAAGGTAGTGGACGTAGACTTTGGTTGAGAAAGTCGAACCACTCTAAATCGCTGTGCAATTTCTTTCAATTTTCTGCAAAAGCTTCCACCAAAATTTTTATTGCCAATTCACCCCCTCTTGGCCGATTCCGTCAATTGATTAACTCAACAATTGGTATCAGAACCTAACTCATTTGAAGGTTTAATCGCCTCTTGAGTCGATTCGGGAAGAGTTACATCGATAATCAAAGTCATCAATGGCCTCTACTTTAAACTTTGACTCCGGTCTCGATTCGATACCCGTCAACAAGCCTCCTTTCTTCAATGGGGCTAATTATTCATATTGGAAAAATAGGATGATGTACTTCATTCAAGCAAGTGACATGGGAGCATGGAATGTCGTAGAAGAATAATATTTCAAGCCTCTCACTCATCTAAGATTATGGAGTGAATGAGAGACAAATGTTCCAGCTCAACTCCAAAGCCATCCATATCATATTTTGTGCTCTTGGACCAGATGAATACGGAAGAGTTTCATCTTGTACAACCGCCAAAGAAATATGGGACAAACTTCAAGTCGCTCATGAAGGTACCGATGAGGTAAAGAAATCTAAAATTAGTATTCTAACGTATAGCTATGAAAATTTCTGGATGAAACCAAATGAAGATATCAAAGCTATGACAGATAAATTCTCAACGATTGTCAATGGTCTCAAATCATATGGAGAGATCATTTCAAATGAAAAGCTTATGAGGAAGTTAGTCTACTCCCTCCTAAAATCGTGGTAATCAAAGAAGATGGCAATCATCGAGTCTAAGGACCTAACGTCCTTAACTCTTGAAGAGCTAATCGGTTCACTCCTCACTCATGAAATGATGCTTTAAGATGAGGTGGACCTCGATAAGATTGAAGAGACACCAAAGGAGAAGGAGAAGAAGAAAAAATTAGAGTTGCTCTCAAATCCACAAAAGATGAGAGTGATTCGAACGAAGATGACGATGACGAGGAAATGGCATTGTTTGCCAAACGATTCAGAAAAATGATGAGACCTTACCGAGGAAGAAAATTCAAACGAAATGAAGGCCTAAAAAATGAACCAAAAGAGAATGACCCGATCATTTGCTATGAATGCAAAAAGTCGGGGCATATCAAATATGATTGCCCACAATTGAAGAGAAAAGGTCAATCAAAGAATAAGCACAAGGCTCATGTGGCTACATGGAGCGATGAAGAAGGTTCCGATGAAGAGGAACAAGAAGTAGCAAACTTGTGCTTGATGGCATTCGGGAAAGATTCTAAGGTAACCTCTAACTCATCTGATTTTGATGATTTATCCTATGATGAGTTATTAGAGGAATATAATGGGTTGGCTTCGGATTATGAGAAATTTTTTTTAAAATATAAAAATGATATTTCAAAATTGAAAAATGAAAATAAACTCATATCCAAAACCAACAACGATCTTGAAAGTAAAATCAAAGATTTGCAAATCAAACTAGAAGAGTTTGAAAAGAAAAATTTGGATTTGCAAAATTTACTTTCAAAGGTCAATGATGATCATCAAAAAAAATTGATGATCTTAAAACTTCTTTTGATAAAGTTGGAACAAAATGTTTTGAAAATGGAGAAAATTCAAAATCCAACTTTGTTAGAAAAAGTTTTAAAAACTACAATCATAGAGGTCCCCAAAGAACCTCTA
The DNA here is from genome assembly GCF_006381635.1 of Hibiscus syriacus. Classification (NCBI taxonomy): domain Eukaryota; kingdom Viridiplantae; phylum Streptophyta; class Magnoliopsida; order Malvales; family Malvaceae; genus Hibiscus; species Hibiscus syriacus. Next base: position 195,873 of record NW_024062857.1, on the reverse strand, counting down.
ATGTAAAAATCATTAGAAGTATATGGGTTCCTAAAGAGCTCATTACTACTAAAGATAAGGATATCCTACACAAATGGATACCTAAGGGGACTAGGATTTTGGAAACTAATGAATATGGACCCAAAAGAATTTGGGTACCAAAAATTAGAAATTAATCTATGTTTGTAGGAAAAGGAGTATTGCTACAAGGCAAGGGAAACAAATCCAAATTCATGGTACCTTGATAGTGGATGCTCAAGACACATGACCGGAGACAAAAACCGGTTAATTGAGCTTAACGCTAAAAATGGAGGAGAAGTGACTTTTGGTGATGATTCAAAAGGTCACATTGAAGGTATTGGTACTATTGGTAATACCTATTCCATACAAATTAAGAATGTTTTATATGTGAATGGATTAAAGCATAATCTATTGAATATTAGTCAATTTTGTGATAAGGGATTCAATGTCATGTTTGATATTAATGGTTGTAAAGTCATTGACATTGTATCTAATCAGATTATGCTTGTTGGTCATAGAATAGGAAACATATACATAGTGCATTTAGATTCTATTGATATGATTAATTTGTGCCTAGTTGCTAAGGATGAACATGATAGTTGGTTATGGCATAGGAGACTAAGACATGCTAGTATGAGTGTTTTGCAACGGCTAACTCAAGGTGATTTAGTTCGAGGGTTGCCTAAGCTTAAATTTGATAATGATAAAATCTGTGATGCTTGTGCTAAAGGAAAACAAAAGCAAGTTTCTTTTAAATCCATTAATGGCGTATCAACTAGTAGAGTATTACAATTGATCCATATAGATCTTTTTGGGCCAACTAGGACTACTAGCTTGGGTGGAAAACAATATGCATTTGTCTTGGTAGATGACTATTCTAGATATACTTGGGTTCTATTCTTAAGTACTAAAGATGAAGCATTAGAAAAATTCATCACGTTTTCAAAAGTAATCCAAAATGATAAAGGTTACTCTATAACTAGTGTTAGGAGTGATTATGACACTGAATTTGAAAATCTTGGATTTACTGAGTTTTGTAATTCTAATGGTATTAGTCACAATTTTTCAGCACCTAGAACCCCTCAACAAAATGGAGTTGTTGAGAGGAAAAATCGAACTTTAGAAGAAATGGCTAGAACCATGCTTTGTGAAAATAATTTACCAAAATATTTTTGGGCGAAAGTCACAAATACCACTTGTTATGTTGTAAATCGAGTAATAATTAGGCCTATTTTAAAGAAAAACTCCATATGAAATTTTCAAAAATAAAAAGCCTAACATTAGCTATTTTCATCCTTTTGGATGTAAATGTTTTGTTTTAAACAACGGTAAAGAAAACCTTGGCAAATTTGATGCTAAAAGTGATGAAGGAATTTTTCTGGGTTATTCCTTAAATTCTAAAGCTTATCGAGTATTTAATAAAAGAACTTTAGTTGTAGAAGAGTCTATACATGTTGTTTTCGATGATAATCCCCTTCCGAGGAAGGATTCTTGTGTGAATGATGATATAAGTATTATATATACAAATGAAATTAGACATGACGTTGGAGAACCATCATCAAAGGAAGAAACGAAAAATGAGGAAACTCATGATCCTCTTGAGAATTCAACCATTGAAGAAAGGGAAGTATCTTATCCAAGAGAATACAACTATGTCAAGGATGGTGAGATTATAGGTGATCCATCCAAAGAGGTAACAACTCGATATTCTCTTAAAAATATTTGTAATTATGTTGCATTTATCTCATACATAGAGCCTAAGAATATTAAAGAAGCATTAAATGATGAACATTGGATTATGGCTATGCAAGAAGAGTTAAATCAATTTGAGAGAAGTAAAGTATGGACATTAGTTGAAAGGCCTAGTAATAAATCTACTGTAGGTACTAGATGGGTATTTAGGAATAAGCTTGATGAGAGTGGTAATATAGTGAGAAACAAGGCTAGACTTGTTGCTCAAGGGTATACTCAAGAAGAGGGTATAGACTATGATGAAACATACGCTCCCGTAGCTAGGATGGAAGCAATTAGAATGTTACTAGCATTTGCATGTTTTCATGAATTTAAATTATATCAAATGGATGTTAAAAGTGCATTTTTAAATGGTTTTATAAAAGAAGAAGTGTACGTGGAACAACCTCCAGGTTTTGAAGATTCAAAATTTCCGGATCATGTTCTTAAATTGACAAAAACACTTTATGGTTTAAAACAAGCTCCAAGAGCTTGGTATGAAAGATTGTCAAACTTTTTAATTGAAAAAGGTTTTTCAAAAGGGAAGGTTGACACTACATTGTTTTTAAAGAATAAAGGTAAAGATTTATTAGTAGTTCAAATTTATGTTGATGATATAATATTTGGTTATACTAATGATGTTCTTTGCCAAGAATTTTCTAAGCTAATGCAAAGTGAATTCAAAATGAGCATGATGAGGGAGCTCTCATTTTTCTTGGGAATCCAAATCAAACAAAGAAAAGATGACATCTTCATCAATCAAGATAAGTACGTCAAAGATATGCTCAAGAAGTTTGGATTGGAAAATGGCAAACCTCATGACACTCCAATGAGCTCTTCAACAAAGCTTGACTTAGATGAAAGAGGTAAATGTGTAGATGTTAAATTATATAGGTCAATGATTGACTCTATGCTTTATCTAACTGCAAGTAGACCAGAGATTATGTTTAGTGTTTGCTTATGTGCTAGATTTCAATCATGTCCTAAGGAATCACATTTACTAGCTGTTAAGAGAATCTTTAGATACCTTAAGGACACTCCGAGTTTAGGACTTTGGTATCCTAGAGACTCTAGCTTTAGCTTGCATGCCTTTTCTGATGCGGATTATGGAGGATGCTAATTAGATAGGAAAAGCACCTCCGGTACTTGCCAATTCCTTGGAAATATGTTGATTTCTTGGTTTTCAAAGAAACAAAATTGTGTTGCATTATCTACCACTGAAGCCGAATACATTTCAGCTGGTAGTTGTTGTGCACAAGTTATATAGATGAAACAATAACTTTTTGATTATGGAATTGAAGTAGGTACCATTCCTATCAAGTGTGACAATACTAGTGCTATTTGTATCACTAAAAATCCCATCCAACACTCTAGAACTAAGCACATTGAAATAAGACATCACTTCATTAGAGACCATGTCACTAAGGAAGATGTAGTTCTAGAATTTGTTGATACTTTGCATCAATTAGCGGATATCTTTACAAAACCTTTAGACAAGGAACATTTTTGGACATTTAGGAGAGAATTAGGTTTAACTTACCTATCTTCACTTAGTATTTAAAATAATTTTAGCACTTTTAAGATTAAATAAAAAAATGCTTATAATAGTAATTTCTGATTACATTCATTACTATCAGTTAGGGGGAGTTTATAATTCTTGATGAAAATTAATTTTATGTTCAAATAAATATTAATTGATTGATTGAACATGATTAATTTTTAATAAATGAGTTACCAATACCACTAGAGCTAATTAATTTAGCATTTTAAATATTTAAAACGGATTTTTAACTTTTTGTGCTTCATGCACCGATGCACTTAACAATGCATCGATGCATCCCTTTGAATGTACATCGATTCATCATGTTGATGCACCGATGCACGCCTTGAATGTGCATCCATGCACAGGGTCATGTATCGATGCATCCTTTGGGTTTTAGGTTAAAATGCCTCATTTTCTTCATTTTCTCAAAACCTAAAACTAAAACTCTCCCGCCGTTCATCCCCCTCTCTCTCTAAATCCTCCTCTTGCTAAAAAAATCAATGATTTTTCGTCGGAATCTTCAAGCTTTTTAACTTGCAAACTTGCTTCAATCATTAAATCGTGCAAAACAACTACTCATCCCTCTCAATCCGAATTTTCAAGGTATTATTCTAAAAACTTCTATTTTACAAATTTTTGATTTTAGAACTAGTTTTAAATAGTTCTAGAATGTACATTATGTGGGCATTGATTTTTTGTTGGTTCTAAACTAGATTTTACTACCAATTTCGTCAAAAACAAACAATTTTTTCAAGATTTTTCTTTGAATATTTAAAATTAAAAAAAATGATTTCAAAAAATTAGTAATATTTTTGATTTAATTGTTTTGTTTTCATGAAAACTATATTATGATTATCAAATATTATTTTTAAATAGTTTTCAAAACATGCCCATTAGGATATGGTTTAGAGAACCTTGAATTATTGAGGACTCATTTGAGTTTTGGGATTGATTATGCATACATGTGTTTCAAATTGATGGTAATATTTCTTATTCTGATTTCCTTTAATCATGTCTAATCCCAAACGCCCTAGAACTTTGTCTAGTCGTTCTCGTTCAAACCAACCACTAAATCCCGTTTCTCCTCCACCAACTAGTCTATTAGGATATTGTTTTAACATGCCTGAGCGTCGTAGAGACGAACTGTACTCTAGGTACAAAAATTCTTTCCAATCCTATAGAATTAGAGAAGAACGTATTCCCTCACTTCAAGCCATGATAGATATTGATTTTGAATACCTTTCGATTCTTCAATCTTGGAAGTTTGATAATTTGTTTCGTCTTCAACCTGTTGTTTTCCATCAATTAGTCTGCATTTTCTATTCTAATGCGGTCTGTATTCAAAACGAAACTCAATGTGGAACTATAGGAATTAGATCCTATCTTTTAGGACAATATATTCTTGTTGATTCCACAACTATAGCTTCAAAATTTGGGTTAGATGACGATGGTTTTTATGACGAAAAAGAAACTGTGGAATATCCATATCTCCCAAACGCTATTATTAGTACCCTCCGATCTCATCACGATCGTTTTCTTCACTTAATGATCTCGTGGTGGTTTCGACCATCTGCGGGTAGGTACTCCACTCTTCGGTCTAGGGATTTATGGTGGATGTATTGTATTAAGAATAAGATCAAAATAAATCTTCCACAGACTATCTTTAGTGTACTAGTCGATACCATAAACATTATCCCATCCAAACACGTTGAAACACTAGTTTATGGTTGTCTTCTTAGCAATCTTTTTATCAAAGTCGGTCTGGATGTCTCTCTTGACAATCCTATTCCTCTCCAAAACCCAATCAATCTCACATCTTTGAAGAAAGCGGATTGGAAACAAGACCCAGTAACCGGTCAATGGGGTTTTAGACCCGGCAAGTAAACTCCGGGAGCTAGTTCCTCACGAACTGCTCCTAGCTCCTCTCGTGCTCCTCCTCCTCCGGCTCCAGCTGATGGCGATGATCCTGAATTTCAACAACTTATGCAAGACATCGATGATCACGTACCCGATGACGAGCTTGCAGCAGAACCAGCTCCACAAGAGGATCAAATGCCTCCATATTTTCGATCGTTCTTGGAGACATTTGATCTACGATATGCTTCCATCGAATCACACTTGACTGCTACTCATGAAGTAGTAAATCAATGCTTAGATACTTTGGAAGCTCGATAGATGGAGTTTCAAAGGGAGATGCTTGCACACATGGATACTCTCTCGCTTGAGATGCAAGCCCGTTTTCCTCCGCCTCCTCCCGATCCTTCTATGGACGAGTAGATTTTGTTTTGGTTTAGGATCGTCTTTGAACTTTAATTTTAATTGTTAAAACATTTTGGATTGTCTTTCTTTGATTGTTGAATGTTTGTTTGATGGATATTTGAAATTTTATTTCATATATATTTTGGTTTGTTTCAATATATGCATCATTTACTTTTTAGTTGAAATATGACCAATTTACAATTTCACATTTTCATATGAATATTGATTATGAAACTAATGACTAATCTCTCTTTTGATTGTGATCTTAGCAGCTTAAGCTATATATACATATATTTTTAATCAATTGGCTATATTTTTAATATGAAGCTTTTTGATTTAACAAAAAAGGGGAGAAATGTTAAGTGTTGAAATGTTTTTAAAGGGGAGAAGTGTTATAGTAAGGGGGAGTAATTTTTTAAAATTGATTTCAAATTTTAGAAAATCTTAAAATAACACAAATGTTTTGTTATATCAAAAAGGGGGAGATTGTTGAAGACATTTTGATGTTTCGATATAACAAATTAAGTTTAAATGAATTTTAAGATTTTACAAATGATTTTCTAAGTATATTCGATTCAATTAATCAAATATCAAATTATTACTCCAAATCTTTCAAGATCAATTTTAAACCTTACTAAATTTGTAAAATTGTGTTTTATACTTAATACATTTTTGAAATAACTTTCACAAAGTATTTTGAACCAAAATCAAGCCTTAAATTCAATTATTCAAAGGCATGCACCGATGCATCAAACTATGCATCGATGCACCGATGATTTAATTGAACATCGAATGCATTTGATGAATCGATGCACATACCATGCATCGATGCACATACCATGTATCGATGCACTCAGGGTTTTATGAAAACATCGAATGCATTTGATGCATCGATGCACATATCATGCATCGATGCACTCAGGCTTTTTCAAAACATTGAATGCATTTTATGCATTCGATGCACTCTTAGTGCACCGATGCACTGAGAGTCCAACGGTCAAAATATTTGAATTTTACACTTGATGCACCGATGCACCTAGGGTATGCATCGATGCATGAGACGCTCCCAACTGATTTTATTAATTTTTTTCACACTTAAACGGCTCTATTGACTCCACTAATCATCCCCAACATTCAGAAGTGATTCAAGGTGTATTTAAGCAAGCTTAGAAGCCATTGATCAACAACAAGAAACATCAAGCAATTAGAATCAAGAGAAAATCAAAGAGAAAGTATCAAACCTCAAGTTTGAGCATTTCAAGCCTATTTTTCATTCAATATTCATTTTGCTTTCAAGAACACTTATTGTGCTCAATTGTATTCATTTTTTAGTGTTCTTTTCTTTGTTGTAGAATTGTGCAAACAATCTACCTTGTGAGGATTTTCGTATAAGTTTGCAAATTTGTATTATACTCTTTAGGAGAGAGTGTTCTCAAGAATTTGGGGTATAATTCTTGAGGGTTTGTAAGGTTACTCTTTGTCCTTAAAAGAAAGACAAATTAGTGAATTTGTGGAAAATCCTTAGTGTGGATAGCTAAGGTAGTGGACGTAGACTTTGGTTTAGAAAGTCGAACCACTCTAAATCGCTGTGCAATTTCTTTCAATTTTCTGCAAAAGATTCCACCAAAATTTTTATTGCCAATTCACCCCCTCTTGGCCGATTCCGTCAATCGATTAACTCAATAATTATACTCATGCGGCCTCAGCTAACTGGACACATAAGCGACTAATCACCCCTCTTGCATCATAACATAGCCAAGTCCAGAGTGTGAAACATCACTATACACTATAAAATCATTCCCGAGCTCATGTTGAGTCAAAAATCTCCCATTGTGCATCACCTCAATCAAATGGAATATTCTTCCTCAATAATTTCGTCAAAGAGGCGGTAATAATCGAGGAACCCTCAACAAAACATCAATAATACCCAGCTAAGCCCAAGAAACTACATATCTCATAAACATTCTTGGGTCACTTCCAACTCACAATGTCCTTAATCTTACTAGGATTGACGTGAATACCTCTCACAGAAACAATATACCCAAGAAATGACACCTCTCAAAGCCAAGATTCACACATGCTTAACTTGGCATACAGATGACGTTCTCTCAATTTCTGCAGAACAATCCTCAAATGTTCATCATGCTCTACCTCAGTCATGAAATATACCAAAATATCATCAATGAAAACCACTATAAAGTAATCTAAATAGGGTTGAAATACATGATTCATCAGATCTATAAAAGTTGCGGGAGCATTTTCAGACCAAAAAGCATCACCAGAAACTCATAATGCCCATATCTAGTACGGATGACAATCTTCGCAATATTTAAACCCTTTACTTTCAACTGATAGTACCCCAAACGAAGATCAATATTTAAAAATATAGTGGCTCCTTGCAATTGATTGAATAAGTCATCAATCCTGGGTAGTGGGTATTTATTCTTAATGGTCAACTTGTTCAACTTTTGTTAATCAATACACGTCCAAGCGATCTATCCTTATTTTTCACAAATAGGACCGGAGCTCCCCAAGGTGAGGTGCTATGTCTGATAAAACCTCGATCAAGTAATTCTTGTAACTGGACTTTCAACTCCTTAAGTTCCTTTGGGACCATAGGATTAGGTGCCATAGAAACATGTACACAACCTGGATAAGTCTCAATCTCGAACTCTACCTCTCTATCTGGTGGTAACACTGGCAACTCCTTAGGAAATATATCGAGAAACTCGCTAATTGTATAAATCTCCTCAATCTTGGATAAAGAGCCTTTAGTGTTCACGATACAGACAATGAAAGTCTCATATCCCTTCCAAATCATCTGATCGATAGCCAAAGTTGATACTATGCTAGAAAGATAACCTCGACGCTCACCAACTAGTATAACAGTTCGACCATCACAAGTCTTTAGAGTAGCTCTCTTGTACTCGCAATCTAGATTGACCCAGTGTTCATTCAACCAATCTATCCCCAGGATCAAATCAAACTCTTCTAAATGAAGCTTCATAAGGTCGAAAAGGATTGAACCTCTAGAGGACAACAACTGAATACTTTATTCACAACCACTGACTGCCCTACTAGAGTCACAACAGTAACTACACTCTTGTTGTCTTCAATCAAAATTTAAAGGTCTCGAGATACAGAACTAGAAATATAGGAATAGGTTGAGTGATTGTCTAATAATACAAAGTATGGAACATAATAATTAGTAAATGTACCTACAATAACCTCTGACTAGTCTTTGTTATCCCGACGTCTGGTGGTATACACAAGAGTTGTCTGTCTAACCTCTGATACTACTAGCCCTTTGCTCTACTATGAATAGGATCTACTGTCAGCCATTGACACTAATCCGGGAGTCTTTCCCTAGCTATGACCTCTAGATGGGGTCTGAACTAAAGCCTGCGAATATGTAGGAGTCTGGGTAATTGTCTGCTTTGCCGAAACTAGTTGTGGATAATCCCTTTGAAAATGACCACTGGATCCACAATGGTAGCAAGCATTTGTCTTCTTACAATACTCTCCTCCGTTTCGATTTCCACAAAAGTCATAAACAGGTACCTGAAATAAACTCGATAAAACACCTCGACTAACAACTGATGGTGGAGGTGCTGAAAGACTGGAACTGATATTAATCTTATAGGGGGTGAAATACGAGTCCTTTTCTTAGGACATACATAGGACTCGATCGAGCTAGAAGACCTTCTAGGCTGCTATCGATCTACTTAATATTTAACCAGAGCCAATGCCTCCACCTCATCGACATCCTTCATTCTACCCACCAAAACATCAAAAATCTCATCCTGGTTGGTTATAACCTACCTACGTAACTCATATCCGAGTCCTAAAGCAAACTTGCGGCATTTATCCCTCTCAGTAGGAACTAAGGTAGCATCATATTTCAATAACTTCAAGAATTTTATCTCATACTCGAAAACTGACATATCTCTCTACACCAAGTCTTGAAACTGTTATCGCCTCTCACTCAAATAATGATGTCCAAGGAAACGCTTCCTGAAATGCTCTATAAGGAAACACTTCCTGAAATGCTCTTTGAAGAAATCCCATGTCAGACGATTAGCGAGAACACTGCTCACTATTGACTCCCACCAGGTGTAGGCATTCTAATCTAACATCGAAACAACTCCTAGATACCTCTTCGATGTATCCAAACCCAGCTGATCCATATGTCTCTTTGTATCGCAGAGCCAACCTTCAGCTTCAGTAGGAGCTCCACTCGTCGAACCTCTAAAAGTCCTGACCCCATTAGCGATCAAGGTGTGAGTATCGAGACTTCAGGTGCGACACCAACAACTCTTATCACACCCTGAAATAACTGTAAAAACTATCTACCAAGAGTCTCATTTAGCACCACACTCGTAGGCTTAGTACCAGCAATTGGTGCTCCCCTGACAAGCGTTGTCATATTGATACTAGGTACAGTCAATGGATCAACCATCAAATCTTCGATCGAGTCAGTAATCCTAATAGCTCAACCTCACCCGCGGCCAGGCCGACGACCTTGTCTAGCACTCATAAGAAAGGATCTCAGGTCTCACTACACAAGAGTTAAACTTAGGGTCAGATTTGGCACTAGAGTACCGAACATAGTTAAACTTGTAAAAACGGGTGACATGACCTTATAGAAAGTTGTAAAACGTTTTCAAAATAATGTTTTTATTTATTTAGGACCCATTCATAGTCTGGAGTTTAAAAAACCAAATGCTCTGATACCAATTAAATGTAACCCCCTAAAATTAGCATATGCATTAGTACTAGATCTAGTGGATTACAATAAAAATTTCCAAAATAGTTTTTGATAATTTAAAATAAAATTATAAATCACATCTTTGAAAAACACATAGTTAATAACGATAAAAATCCAACGAGTAAATATAAAAGTGTGAGTAATTGAGTAAAATAAAATACATCAGAATTCATATCGTAGTAAATCTAACATCAACATCTGAAGCAATAATAATCATAAAAATAAATATTTCAAAATAAAGGAACATGTCACCGAAAATTAAGGTTGTTCGGAAATTAAAAACATTAAAACAAAATATATTGTACGAATGTGTCGATCCTCTAAGTAGTCTAGGGTGCCTATCCAAAAGTATCTGAAATAGGGAAAAAGGTTTGAAAAGATGACCTAGAGAGCTCAGTGCGTTCCAATAGTGCAAGTAAAACATAATGGGTAAAATAATCAAGAAGTAGTTCAATAAAATATCATTAAAGTCATAGAGAAATTGAATTTTAAAACTCATAATTACCCTCATCCTGTACACCAAAATGAAGTTCCTCAGAAATGCATCCATAAGGGCTTACCTTATACTCATTGGGTATATGAGCCAACCTAAGGGAGAATCTTTGGGCCTGAGAGCCTACCCAAGAAAGTTCTCGGGGCCTTGGAGCCTACCTCAAGGGTCGCCTTAGGTCCGTAAATAATTAGTAGCTTGATCAGACCTGAACCTCCATACTCTCATATCCTACCCAAAATATTTTCTCAATAAAACAATTTACATATTAAACAGTTTATTCAATAATCCATAAATCGGCATAAACATATCTTCTAGTGAAAACAAGTAACGAGATAACATATATCAATCAATCATGGTTCATAAACAGTCAACCAGTAAATCATAACATCAAGTTATTAAAATATTCAATAAATAAGTAATTTCGGTAAATCACATTTCAAAATAGATAAAAACAATCATATAGCACATAGGGAACACACCTAGCAAAACGGATCAGTCAGTAGTGTACTGACTATCTTCCTCACCATGTTCTGCAGTAGTGCTCGAACCTAATTCATAATAAAGTGAGTAAATATCGAAGTAAAATTTTAATCTAAGTATTCATAAGGTTCATGGGTCATACGAAATCACTGGCTCACTAGGTCGAACGGATAGATATGTACAGGCGTACAAATGTGACCACATTTCTAATTTGTAATTGAGTGTTGTCTCCAAAATTGAGATTTTCGTAGGACTCATTATTATATTAATCAATACGGTAAAGTAGATAAGTGGTCAACAAATTATATTAAAATAGCTTTTTTTGTTATTAAAATTTCAAAAAGTTATAAAATTATAATTAAATTTATGATAAATTATTTAATTTGTCATCTAACTTTTTTCTAATTCTTATTTTGATTACTCAAGTTTAAAAATTTTTATTCTAATAATTGAACTTTACACACTGAATTTCTTAGTCATTTTTTCGTTTTCTCCATAATATCCTGATGATGTGGCTTATTTTATTTATATATAACTATGATATGACTTTTTTATTAGTATTTTATTATGATATGTAAGATTTAAAATAGAATACAAGTAAAATCCTTAAATTCTACTCTAAACTCTAATCTAAAAAGTTCAAACCCCAAATCATCATCAACATCCCTTCCCCTCTCTAAAACCTTCACAATCTTCTTCTTTCCTTCCCAAAACCTCACCGACACCCCTCTATCAAACCCTCACTCTCATTGTCTCCCCTATCCAAAATCCCCATTGACGTCACCCTCTCAGGAACCCTCACCGACTCCATAAAATGACAACCAATGAGATGGAGAGCTCACGAGAGACAAAGTAAATAGTGAAAGATTTGCGAGTGAGAAACATGATTCATAGATTGAAGGGATGACGTTTGAGAAGAAAAAGGTGGGTTCATTTTGGGGGGGAAGATGGGTCTGTTGACCTCGATGGTTGTTCAATTATTAAATTGAAAATTTTTAAATTTAAGAGATAAAAATATAAGTGAGAAAAAATTTAAGTTTTTAATTAAATAATATACCCTTGAAATAAATTACATTGATCCAAATCAAATCTCTCTTTTTTTTTGAATAATTTTTACTTAAGTGAAGGAGAAGTGAAATTTTTTACTTAAGAGGGATGTCAACTAAAAATTTTTAACTACTTAAGATGGAAAACCCCCAAGGACAACCCTAACTCTCCCCTACGGAATACTGGTAATCAAAAGTTGCCTACTCTTGTGGCTCCGTCACCCCCCGAACGGTGGCAACGATGCTATAATTTTTCTTGGGCCTGAAGTGTTGATTTCTCCGCAGCTGGAAAGACTGGGCTCCCCCTTTCCAGACGAGGATCAACGTGTGACAAAGAAAGTGAGAAATAAGGAGAAAGATAATTATCATATGGAGGAACACCAGGAGGGTATGGAGACACAGTCGGATATGGATAAAGTTAGAAAGGATGCTGGGAAGCAGGAGAAGTTGTCCTACGCCAGTGCGGTCATGGGTCAATCGAAGAAGACATAGGATGTGGTTTCGCTTCAGGCTAAAGACGAGTTGGTGGTCTTAGATGGTGAGTGTATCGTGGACAATAATGGTCTGTATCCGGTGATCTAATTTGTGGATCAAGTCCACGATATAATCGACTATAGTATGCGACGTTCGGTGATAGTCCGACTTCTCGGACGTGCCATTAGCTATAAAACTTTACTGAACCATATTGGAATCTTATGGCAACTTCAAGGACAATATCATATTATTGATTTAGAGAATGACTACTTTCTGGAGAAATTTGAAAGCGAACAAGATTATATTCATGTGTTAATGGAAGGGCCATAGACGATATTCGAAAGATATCTCACGGTAAAACCATGGAGTCGGACGTTATTCACAATGAAAAAACATCCATCGTAAGTCATTGTATGGGTGCGATTACATGGTCTTCCTTATATATACTACTCCAAAGCGATATTTCGTCGTATTGCTATGGTTATTGGCCAGGTTGTGAAGATTGATTATAGCACGAATTCAAGGAAAAGAGGCCGCTTTGCTTACTTGGCAGTACTAGTGAATCTAAACAAGTTATTAATTCCATGCATCAAGATTGATGACTTCTGGTAAAAATTAAGTATGAAGGATTGCAGCAAATACGTTTTCATTGCGGAGTTTATGGACATTCGAATGAAAGTTGTGGCTCTATAGAAGTCAATGCAAGCAAGGGAGGAGTTGCAAATGATTCAAGCGTTGTTATGAACAAAGCGTTCGATCGCGAGGAAGTTGGGTTCGGACCATGGATTATAGCGAAAACTCGTAAAAGGCGCCCTAAGAAAAATCCTGATCTGAATCCTAAAGTAAGTAGTGATGAAGCGCGAGGTTCTCGATTTTCTATTTTGAATGATATCGAGAATACTCCTGAAGTGAATCATACAGCACCTCCGGTGGTACCAGTGGTAGATAGCAGCAAGGTGAATGGTCAGGTATACACTCATAGGATGGAGAATTGAGTGAAAGGGAAAGGTAAAAAGGTTCTTGGTTCAAAGGAGGTCAGGACTAGCAGGCTGGAAAATACGAATAGAAAAGAATATGCAGGGGATAGGCGAGCACTGTAGTAGATAAATGTGATAGCAATGGAGGACGGGGCGATCCTTCAAGTTACGGAAAACCGAAATATTATAGCTGGTGGAAACCATTCGACGGTTACTATCTCAAAAAATAATCGGAATAGCCTCGCTAATAGGAGTGTTCGTGGTAAGGTGACTAAAAGAGATGTGGGGAGAAGAACAAAGGACTCAAAGTGAGGAAAAATAAGGATTTTAGATTTTCCCCGACAGTGGTAACAGATTGGATGTGAAATGCAAAGCTTAGTGCGCAACTTGATAGGTAACTTTGCATGGGGAGAGTTCATAATTCCTACATGAAAACGGAAGGGATGAAGCATTACCACATGCAGAGAAGTCGATGAGAACAACATCTGAAGAAGTTAATGTCTCGGATAGAGAGAATGCCAACCCGAATCTACCTCAGTAATGGGGCTTTCTCGCATACTTTCTTTAATGGTTAATTTTCTTTTTTGGAATTGTCAGGGTAATGGGAGCCCTAACTTTAGCGATATCTTCGGGAACATTGTTGGAATAATCGACCTAGAATTGTTGTGCTACTGGAAACTCAGATTAGCGGAATTGTTACTGATAAAGTCATCCGAACTTTGGGATATCAGAATTCGTTTAGAGTTGAAGCTTATGGATTTAGCGGTGGTATTTGGATTCTTTGGAAAGACGGGTTAAACGTTGAGATTTCAACCATTTCAAACCAATTTATTCATGGTAGATGCTGGTCGGAAAATACAGCTCGTTGGCTTTACTTCACGGCTATTTATGCAAGCCCTCAAGTGGAAAATTGAAACTAGTTTCGAAACACCTTATGGATCTTGTTCCAGGCAAGAATGAAGCGTGGATCTTGGGGGATGACTTTAATTACATCCTTTGGCTGGACGAGAGGGAATGTGGCTCAAGTCGTAGATTGGGTATTAGTGCACTGTTCATTGATTTTATTTTTGAGATGAGTTTGTTTGAGGTCGACTATCGATGGTCAAAATTTAAGTGGAGGAGAGGAAATCTTTGTAAACGGTTAGACTGTTGCCTTATGATAAGTGATTAATTTAATTAATATTTTACTTTTAAATTACTCTTTAATCATTGATTTTTGTGGTTTATTTGTTCATTTTAATTTATTTTCTGTACAGGACGTAAGATTATGGAAATTGTACAAAAAGGATATAATTCTGTAGATTTTTTATTTTCGGAATCAAAGCTGGCTGGAATTCGGATTTGGATTAAACTCAAATTTATGATAATATTTTAAACATTATATTTTATCTTTGTATTTTAGTTTAAATAGGTTTTTAGTATTTTAATTAAGTTTTAGGATATTTTTTTTTTTATATTTTATCTTTATCTTTGTATTTTAATTTAAATAAGTTTTAGTATTTTAATTAGGATTTAGAATATTATATTATTTTTTAGGTATTTTAGTTTAAATAGTTTTAAGTGTTTTAATTAGGATTTAAGATGTTTTAGCTTGTTTTTAGGATTTTGAAGGCTATAAATACCCTCTAAGGGTGAGCCTAGAAACATATATCTCTCATTTGAGAATAAAATATTCTTTTTCCCTCTAGCTTTCTCTCTATTTTTCGCATACTTTTCTATTATGCTAAGTATGACTTTGGTTATGCTTAGCTAATTTTCTTTCAAGCCGAAGACTAAAGAGAAGGGTCAGTTCCAAACGTGAGAATTGTAAGGTACTTAAATCGCTTCGGATTTTCTCTCTGTTTTCTGAAGCTTACTTTTCAAATCAAAACTATTTCGACATTGGTCTGGATATTGTTATGGTTAATGTTTGAAAAAGGATTTGCTTATTGAAGCATATTGAACTTCCCGAGAACACACTTAACCAAATTGTTTGCTAAGAGGAAACTGAGATCGGAATCAGTTGTTGTTGAAACGACACAATCCGAGTTGGTAGCGAAGAATTGTTCTTGTAAGCTTACGTGAATCTTGAAGTAAAAATTTGTTTCGATGATCCGAGGAATTTGAGGCGAAGCTGAAGTCTGAGGCTGCTTTCACAATAAGTTTCTCTTTATCTTAATCTCTTTAATTTGTTTATTTAATTATTTTTTTCTTTTATTTAATTCTTATTTTTTATTTTAACCACAACTTTTAAAAAATCCTCATTTTATATTTATTACTATTACTATTTATTATTATTATTTTTTTTATTTTTTTTATTTATTTTATTTTAATATATCTTTTCAACTTCATCTAGAATTCTATTTTTTTCTAAAATCAAGAAAGAGTTTTATTAAATCAGAAACACCACAGTCCCTGTGGATCGACCCTGCTTCTATATACTACATTTTCATTTTTATTTATTAAGAAGCCAAGAATTATTTTGATAGCAAAACGACGGTTATCACCTTATGAATAGTTGTTGGGCTAATTCTTTCTAGGTACTATGTTGTTGCATCTTGATTGAGTGGGCTCGAATCATTGCCCGATTCTACTTAAAACTCAAAATATTACGAGAATTCAATCGGTTAAGCTTTTTCGTTTTATTGTTGCATGGCAAGATCATCCTCAATTTAAGATTTTTTTATCGAAAGTTTGGAGTAACGATTTGGATGTGTTAGCCAATGCTAATTTATTCCAAACTAAAGCGAGTGATTGGAATTTAAAGGTGTTTGGTTATATAGGGAGGAAAAAAAGAGAATTAATGGCACGTTTACGAGGCATAGATAAAGCTCTCCTTGTTATTATCGAGGTTTAGTGGAATTGCAATACAGGTTGAAATATGAACTTGAAGAGGTTCTACAACAGGAGGAAGTTTGTGGTTACAAAAGTCAAGGAATCAATGGGTACTCCATATGGACAAAAATACAAATATTTCCACACTTGCACGATGCGAAGACGTAGACATAATCACATTGGGGCTCTTAAATCATTGAATGGTAGTTGGGTGTCATATCAGGAAGCTCTTTGCTAGATGGCGGTCAACTTTTATAAGGATTTATTCATAAGTAGTATTTTAGATGGCAATGGGTACCCGTTTCAAGGATGTTTTCTTGCTATCTCGGATTCTCAACTGAATGACCTCATAAGACTGTTATTTAATGAAGAGTTTTGTGAAGTATTATTTAGTATGAGCCCGTTAAAGGCTCCTGGAGTTGATGGGCTCCACGTTTTTTCTATCAGGGGAACTGGGATACTGTAAGCTACAGTGTGTGTCAAATGATTCAAAGTATTTTTGAAGGAGGAGCTCTTGATAATTAAATCAATCGAACACTATTGGTTTGTGTTCTGTTTTATACAAGATTGTTACAGAGATCATTGTGAACCGGCTGAAACCTTTGATGAATCAATGGATATTGGAAAATCAAACAAGCTTTGTTCCGGACATGTCGATTATTGAAAATATTATTGTTGCACAAAAGGTAGTTCACACTATGAGATTGAAGAAAGGTAAGGTTAGATTTATGGCGATCAAAATAGACCTTGAAAAAGCTTACGATCGCCTTGAATGGTCATTTATTGAAGATACGTTAAGAGAGTTGCATATCCCGGAGAATCTTAGGACACTTATCATGAGATGTGTAACTTCAGTCTCGACTCAAGTACTTTGGAACGATGCTATGTCTAAATATTTTAAGCTAACTAGAGGGTTACGACAAGGCGACCCTTTATCACCATATTTGTCTGTGATATGCATGGAGAGGTTGGTGCATGCGATCTCTATAGCTGTAAATGTCTTTGTCGTAATGGGCCTGACCTTTCTCATCTATTATTTGCGGATGATTTGATACTCTTTGCTGAGGCTTCTGTTGAGTAATACTATGTAATATGGAGAATCTTGGATCTTTTCTGCAGGTTCTCGGGCCAGAAAATCAACATCTAGAAAACTACTATCTTTTATTCAAAGAATGTGGATTCGAGTTTGAGGAACTCCATTATCTCACAACTTGGATTCCAGGAAGTCCAAAATTTGGGGAAATATCTTGGAGTACCTATTCTCCACTCTCGGATTACAAGAGCTTCGTTTAGTTATATTGTTTTGAGAGTTCGAGATAAACTTGCAGGATGGAAGGCAAAAGCTTTATCCTTGGCCGGGAGGATTACTTTGGCAAAAGCGGTATTATCGACTATCCCTTATTATTAAATACAGTTCACAAAGCTCCCGAAAGGGATTTATGAAGAAATAGAAAAATTAATTTGGGGTTTTATTTGGGGTCGTACTGAGGCTAGAGGTGGAATATCCCTTGTGCATTGGGAGAATATTTGCAAACCTACAAGCAAGAGAGGTATTGGCATGAAGAAATTAACCTATCAAAATGACTCTTTCCTCATGAAACTAATGTTTAAACTGGTAGTTAATGCCGACCGGTTGTGGTCTAAAGTGTTACGCTCCAAATATAAGTGGCGGAATCGCTTACCCGATTCCATCGATTGTAAGGGCATTTCATATGTATGGAAAACAATTTCTCAAGTGTGGAGTGATGTGCGGTAAAGTTTGGTTTGGAATATCGATAATGGTCGTAGTGTGGATTTTTGGGGGGAGGTTTGGCTTAGCGATATGGACCTTTAAATACGTTTGTAGCTAATCAACTAGAGAGGGATGCACTTCCAAGAAGATTGGTGGCTTCTATGGTGGATGGTAATGGACAATGGCGTTGGGAGTTAATCAATCATTTAATGTCGAATAACATTTCACAGAGGCTAGCAACCACGATGCCTCCATAGCAATGCAGGAAAAATGATGTGTTGGGTTGGAAGTGGAACATCGACTGGTGCCTCATGGTAAAGTCTACTTACGGTATGAGGCAGGAAATCTCAAATGACAGTCCGTACAAGGTGTGGGAAGTGATTTCGAAGTATCGAGGACTATAACAGATTAAAATATTCTTGTGGTTATTAGCCAATGATTGGCTACTAACTAATACGGAATGAGTAAGATAGCATTTGAATATATGCAACTACTGTGGAGTTTGCGGGCAGTCGGGGGAGACGGCATATCATCTTTTTCGCCACTGCTATTCGGCCTTGGGTGTCTAGTCTTTGCTAATTAAAGCTGGCAAGTTAGATGATTTTATGTCAAGGGAGATAAAGAGTTGGTTGCAAATTAATATCGTCTCTCCGGGATTTTATGCACATGATAAATGAGATTGGGATTTATTATTTGGTTCGATTCTTTGGCTGATCTAGAAGAATCGTAATAAGAGAATTTTTTATTCGGATTATATTGAACAGGAGTCTGTATTGGAACAAGGCAAACGTCTCTGTTTCGAAGCTAACCGTGCACTTAAATCATCTATATCGAGGAACCAGTCTTCTCATCGGTTGTTTAATAGGGTTGTTCTTTGGACCCGCCTCCTCTTAACTGGTGCAAGATTAATACTGATGGTTCCCGTATAACAGGAAATGGATTTGCTACATGTGGGAGCGTTATCCGATCCTCGAATAGAGATTGGCTTTTTGGCTTCTCTAAAGTAATAGGAATATTCTCTATCGTTGAGGCGAAGCTATGGGGTATATATGAAGGGCTCTCTCATGCATGGAATCTTGGAGAACGAAAAGTCATGGTGGAAGACGATAGCTTGGAAGTTATTCGGATGCTACAGAAAATAGCTAAGAGAGGTTCGTTCTTAACTCTTTTAGACCGAGTTTATGATTTACTAAACCGGGAATGGAATGTTATTTTGAGACATATAAATCGGGAGAATAAGGTAGCCGATAAAATGGCAAGGATAGCTGCGTTAAGAGGCGATGCTCATAAGATCTTCTACAGTCCACCGCTGGAAGTAAATACTTTACTACAAGTGGAGTCTGGTGTTTGCAATTTGGAAGTAGAGAACTAAGTGCCAGTCTTTATCTTTATTTCACTCAAAAAAAAATTACTACTTACTCTAGAAATCAATGATAATCCAAATCAAAGCTTAAATTAATTAAACTTCAGTCCATACAAACTATGTGGTGCCAAAATAATGCTGGCAAGAAAAATCTTAAACCCTAGATTTTATATTATTAGAAAACATTATCTAAATATCGTATTTTATTGATCCACTTGGCTTGTAAAAAATAGGATTTTTGTTTTAAATATATAAAGGAAAATGGACACACTTGGTACGAGGATATGCAGTACTATACACACTTTTCCCCAACTCTTATCTCCCAAGAATCAAATTATAATTCTTATCATGTCTCAAAAGTTTAACCATTATTTTAAGGAAATTGTAATTTAACCCAATAGTTTCGTATAGGGACTATTTGGCCTGCAAAAAATCTGGCCAACAGGGATGGAGTTAGAGTTCTAATAATTCACAAATTATAATTAATCGTAGAAAATGAGAAAGATAAAGTATAATTAAGAGGGAAAAAGTAAAATAAATTAAATTTGGAACTCTAATTTAATATTTACTTATATACTTTTAATAATAAAAATTAGGATAAACAGTGGGCTTCAGGACGAAGCACTATGAGGTTGATGATGGAAGATTAGGTTAGATTTTCAAATTCCTAACTCACTACCATCAAAACATTATTATTAATTTGTACCCTTATCTTCTAAAAGAATGGAAGCAATTGCACGATTTTATATGTGATAAATTTAAAATAATTTAAGAAATTGTGAACTTATAAAATTTTAGGGATAAAAACATATAAACAATATATAAAAGAATTTGAAAATTTTCATGAGACGATGGTCACAATCGATCCAGATTGGGAGAGAATAGCATCACTAAAACACTTGAATTCCTCCCACTTGGAGTGGACATCTTCTTAATTTATATATTAAATCCAAGTGCGTAACTACATAATCTCTTTTATCACTATACTCACATGCCTATCCCTTTGTCTTCTACAATTTGCAGAGAATAAAGATCCTTCTTCTATCCTTTTATCAATCATCTTCAAAGTATCCGCCCATCATTGACCATCGTTCACCCCGAAGTTGATTTCACTTTCTACCTATAAACTTTATGTACATGTAAATTTTCTTTTTGATTTAATAAAAGAAAATTTATTTGATATACAGTAGTATATTTTAATTTACATAAATATGTCTATCTTGATGTTATCATATTCAGGATTTAGGGTTTATGTTTAGAATTTTAGAGGAAAAATATTTGATACGTATGTAAAATTTAGTTTACATAACATGCCTATTTTAATATCATTTGTTATATTTAGAGTTCAAGTATAAATTATACATAACTTGTATATCAAATAATTGTTTCAAGGGCAAACAACGTATTTAGTCATTCAATTATTTGTGTTGTTCTTTTTGGTTATCCAATTATTTTTTTTAAAATCATATCTAACGTTAAGTTTTAGTTTTATTTTAACGTTAAGTTTTAGTTTTATTTTAATCATCTGTCATTAAAAATTAATAGAATTGTTCACATGTCAACTTTTTATTTTTTTCAATGATTATGTGATATTATCTTTTGGTGATATATCAATATCACGATTAATCTTTTCAACGGCGAGTGATCAAAATAGTATTACAACCCTACTTTTAATGATGTATTTCAAATCATTTATTTTTTTCCAGCAACATGAACATCGTCCTCGATGCCGAGAATCACAGCGTGCGGCCCATGGGGACCGAGCTGTGAGGCCCATGGGGACCGGGGACAATGGCCTCCTTCACTTTCAGATGTTCATCAACATGAACAAGGTCTGTTTCTTCAACCTTCTTCTCTCTCGAGGGAACAATAGAGAGCGACCACGTCGCATGCAAGGAGGAAAAAGCCACCACATGAGCTAAACGCGAGGATTACAACCGTATTGTTAATTAATGAGGCCATTACAATGTCAGAAGATGATGCTATGGAAGTTGATGTTGAATGTATATCATGCTAAGACAATCATAAACAAATCTATGGAATTTTTATTCATGTTTTGTCACAATGAGTTCACAGTAAGTATTCTTATTCAACTTGATACGAGGGGGGGGGCAGATGGCGAAGTGAAAGGATTGCATGATCTTATTCACTGTAGGGTTATTCCATTCCATTCTTGGAGAGCATCATTCATAGGAGAATTTCATTCCATGTATCAGGAACTCCAGGTAAACACCAATGGCTGCAATCTGCTACCGACCGATTATCGCTCCAGGTCCCCAAATGAGCATCACTACGGAAGGCCCCCGTGGGGGTTACATGTAATACCGTCGCAGGAGTCTTCATTTTCTTTACGACATCTATTATAATGTCAGAAATTCGGCTACTGTCTTTCCCTTTAGTTTTCAGCCAAGGGCGTCGAGTCACTTTGCAGGAATTACGGTTTCGACCTCTGGTACAAGCAACAGGGATTACCATTAGTTACTATCTGCAACAAGGCACACTGCTTAAAAAATCTAGACAAGATGCATGGATTAGAAACAAGAGAAGAAGAGCTTCTTGGTTGGACAGTTTTGAATATTAGACTGCTTTTTTTTGGTTCGGAGGCAGAAGACACTTGATCAACCTCGCTACCCTACAAATACTCATTGGACCTCGCCACTTTGAGTGGGGAAGTCAGCCCCATTTTGATTAGTTCATGCTTGTTTTGAAAAATGATCTTCCACTTCATCTTCATCAATTGAGTTTTAATTTCTGGGGTTTGCCTTCATATCAACTGACATAGTAAGTATCATGGTATTTCATTTTCAGGACTCCAAGTACTAAAAGCCAATGAACTTCATGCTTCAGTAGCTTGTGAACTAAAATCTGCATTTCCATGGCTGAAAGTGGGAAAAAGGCATGATATTCACCAGCTTTTGTCTTATTAGTAGATAAACCATGCAAAATTCAGGTATCTTAACCCAACTCCTCAGATTACCAACCAAATCATTCTATTCCATGGAAACAGAGAATGACCTCGCTGCCCACACCCGGAAAGGTCAAGGCAAAAAAGCTGTCCTCATCACTCACAGGTGGCGAGGTCAGCCCCAAAAATCCCTCACAGCCTCACCACCCCTACACCACTAGGTCCTCCTATACCCGGAAATAAGCATAAATCAGTAATTCTCAAGCATCCGTACGTTACTCTGACTTGAATGTTAGTGTTGAATACGACATGTGCATGTTCAAGTACCCACATTGGATATATGCCAGATACCATACAGACATTCCACATAACACAACTATACAAGTAGCAACATGATATTAAACGATTTCAAGATAACTCCTAGCTTAACAAATTTTCCACAACAGTTCAGTGACCTATAGAAAGATTAGTATTAAAAGGAAATTGGTAGAAAGTAGAATGGCTTACATCCAATGCGAAGATTCAAAAGTCCGGAAGAACACCTTAGTTCTGTTTCCATTGACTGAAGTCTCAACCCAAGATGCCCAAATCTTTAATGCAGCTCTAATGGCAGTTGTGATCCCCATTCCAAGCTTTAGTGATTGACCTGCCTGAAAATAGCAACCCCCTGTCCAGGAAATCCTGTTAGGAAATCTCTATATAAAAAAGAATCACGCATGCGGAGTTAGTCCTAAAAGCGGAAGGCGTGCAGCTTCACATCAGTAAGCATGATTCATAGATCGTAGAACATCAATAGATGCAAGTAAACCTTTGTGAAACTCAATGAACTAAAAATGCAAACCAAACTTTAACCGGAAAATTTATGTCAACTACACCAAAAGAAACCAAATAAGCAGTACTTACATATCGAAAAGCTAGTTGGTGTCCACCAATGACCTGAATTGAATATCAGAAATCAGAAGCAATCCACTCCTTGCTCATATCATCCAGCTTGTCAAGTCTAATCGTCGATTTAACCCTCTTAGGCATACGCCTTGGTGCTGAACCAGGCTGCACTAGGAAAACCAACCGATAATAGTCGATACGTAAACTGTATGAACTGAACCACACCCCTAAAAACCTAATTCGTTTATTGATCTTATTTCCATTAATTTCATAGACATCCCTCCTCTTATCCTGCACGCCTTGCATGAGCATGCATATCATAGACTCCCACTGTGTTCTGCTCAATGAATCCCCAACGAAAACAATCCGCTTCCCACGACAGCCTTGAGTTAACTAGCGCTGTAGGGGTTTCGCTTAGAATATTGGCAGCTTTACTGGTTGTAACGTCTTTCTCCATGTTTCCTGTCTGTTTGGCCTTAGGGTTTTTCCTTTGACTCGTATCGTAAAAAATCAATCACAATGATTAAAAGAGGGGTGTACTTCCCAAGTCATCTATCTTAGTATTACTCTCGTCTAAATATATTTAATTACGGAGTTCTAATAAGATTTGGTATATTAGTGTTGGTATTAGTGTTGGTACTATCACACTCACATTTATACTATTTTTTATTTTATACTTTGAGTTCTGTGTATTTTCCCAGGTGAGTTAACTGACATTAAATTGAATTAAACACTTAAAAAATATAGAATTTTGTAACACTCGATCACGAGTAAAAAATTAAATTTATATTATTTTAATAATAATATTGTAAAATAGATTTTATTGATAAAAAATAAATTATTATTATTATAAATGTATTTTATACATCAGTCTTCTTTTCATTAACTAGAATATCAAATTCAATTAGATATTTTTTACTCCAGGATTACAACTTATATGAGTACTCTGTATCTAAACATATCTTGCAAACGTAGTTATTTAAATTCAAAATTTTTAAGAAGATTAATACTCCTTTAACCAGGAGATTGTTTGATGAGTTAAATTCAAATTATTACAAAGAGGAAAAGGATTTTGGAAATATGTACCACTGCAAAGAGGAAAGAAACATTTTATGAAATATACATAAAATATGGTTGAATGAGTCTGAACCTCTTGGAGTAAATATTTTTCTATGATCACTTCATCAGATGATGGGGCCGAAGGAAGTTGTGAAACCGGAGAAAAAAAGTCGACGATCACTGCCATTTGAGCAGAAAATGTTGATAATCGACCAATGACCTCCTCTAACAACATTTTTTTATCATTTAAAGAAGAAGAGATTGAATCCAGATATGTGCAAAACTGTAGATGGCAAGGAAAGCACCAATGACAATGGGAATGGAGAAGGAAATAAATGGTGTATATTGAGAGCTAAACAAGAATGAGATGAGAATTACAACAGATAAAAGATCACCAGATTCAGAAATCAAATAAAACTACAAGTTCATGGTATGAGCTTCAAATAACAGAAGGAAACTAACCTGCAAACTGAGCTGATATTGATCAAGAGAAAGAGGTTTCCAAGTTCCGATTCAATGAAATCTCTCACCATTTGAGCCATCTATTCCTCTCCTAAACTACCCATGAGTCGACTTATCTTTCCATTCGCAAAAGTCTTAGGCTCTATGTTTTCTTGTGTGTGTGTATATATACCATGGGAAAGCTTCACTTAAAATTCTCCAATGTCATAGAAAATTGGAGAGAAAAAAATGTTGAAAAAATGTTTTCCTATATGATCATTAATAAATACTTTTCCAATAGTATTAGATATATAATCCATCATCTATGTCATCATGTTTACATCCTCTCAATTCTTAGCTGTTGCAGGTCAAAGAGTATAGATCTTAAATGTCAGATGTACTTGTATGTGTAGTTTGAATATATTAATATAAAACAGAAAATAATTCAAACAAATAAAACTTGTAATTTCCGTTCATTATTATTCCATGTGTATAAAGTATATATACAAGAGTGAAATAGAAGTGCTGTTTAGGGAATCTTCTGTGTATTAGATGTCTATATACATTAGACAAAGCATCCACTATAACTTAAACACTATTTACACATGTATTTGCAGCAAAAGAAAGATAGGGTTGGAGAACACTACAGGTTAAAAAGAAACCAAACTCCATCTGTTTCTTCTTCCCTTCTTGATCCCCATATATTCTCCTCAGGTAGACTTCAACCGGTCCAGTCGATAAGCTCCCTGCGAAATCAAGAAATCGGCATCGAACATCGAAACTAGAAACCGGAAAGTAGGATAAACTGACAGACATTCTCACCAGGATGGAGTGGATATGTTCTAGTAAAGGA
The DNA here is from genome assembly GCF_006381635.1 of Hibiscus syriacus. Lineage (NCBI taxonomy): Eukaryota > Viridiplantae > Streptophyta > Magnoliopsida > Malvales > Malvaceae > Hibiscus > Hibiscus syriacus. Next base: position 170,050 of record NW_024062857.1, on the reverse strand, counting down.
ACAAGTAATGCAACCAAGGTCTGCATGTCCTCTCTAAGGTTGTCCCAGTTTTGATCATTTGTGATAAGGAGAGTAATGAATGTTTCATTGTCAGGGACGAGTTTTAGCGCCACCTGTAAATTTCCACATCTAATATTTTATTCTTAATGATTTTAGCTGCAAATTTCATATCAGTTATGTTCTGATATAAATACCTTAAAAGCAGCCGATGAAACCCATCCATGCCATTGCTTCAAAGTAACATTATAGGATTCTTCAACTGCTCGTTCCATTTCCTGCCATGGATCCTTCACCAATCTTTGTAACAAAACTACCATGAAATCCATTGACCTGAAAAGGGAAACAAATCTTTAACTATTGCTTTTCATTAAACAAATCTTTAAGGGTTTTCTTGTGCTTAATTAATTTCCTGGTAAGCCAGAGAATGGCTCTACTGCAGCTGGTAGAATCTCTCGCACTGCCTTCACTGTCTTCTTTTTTCAATATCTCAATCATGTTTGAATACTTTGTCGGATTGGATTCGCAAAGAACCTCCAATCTCTGAAACAGTGGAGAGAAGAGAAACAGCGTTCCATCAATATTGTTCAAGACGCACATTAAATGGAAAACTAAGAAGAAAGATTATTCTACTGTGTATATGCTATGAATTCATTTAAACCTGGATATTTTGATGAATGTCTTGTCGAAGGACAGCCATAGTTGGACCTATCTTGTCTGAACAAAGAAATGTAGAAAAACTGAGTTTTGATGAAATAGATCAAACCCACATGTCGGAAGAAGAAGAAGAAGAAACTGACCGAGAACTTGAAGAATCAAGGTGCAGACATGAAGAAAGGGCTTGGTTGGGATACGAGCAGCATCCAGATCATACTGTGCTGCTTCAACTTTGGGTAAAGTGGACAGCTCTTCAATGGCAGACCTTAACCCCGATCTTTCCTCCATTTTCCTCTTCATTCTGTACCACTTCCTTGATTCTAGCTTACCTTATATAGCTCAAAGCTGACTTTCCTCAATATTTTTTATGGTCTGTCGACAAGAATTTCCTTCAATTGATATACAATTCCATTAAACTAATAAAACTCATTTGTTACCCAGAAGAAAAAAAAAGACTTGTAAACATGCAGCTTCATGAACTTAAAACCTTTATTTTTATTCAAGTTTGTTGTATTTTATTGTTTAAATTGCTCAATATTCAATGTTTCTTATGCAAGAGATTGATGGTGACTTTGCAATTGACCTTAGAGTTATCATCGCACTGTTATTTAATATACTCTTATGATAAATATAAATATATACGCGAGAATATCTAATCAAAGAATATATATATATATATAATCAACTATTTTTTAGTAAAGTTAAAAATTCAAATTTTAATAGCTTGTAAATGAAAATTTTAGACCAAAAGTAGCTTTTTCGTAATAGGTTTTTATAAAATTTGATATGAAATAATTATTAATAAATTAAATATAAGTAATTAAATCATAATATATACATATAACCCTGACATTGGGAATTTGGGATAATTTTTACTTTGTACTGTAGGTAAGGGCTTTGTTTGGTTTCAGAAAAAAAAAGTCTTAATTTAATATCCTTATGGGTAATAAGTAAAGAAAGTTGATAAGCATGAAATATTGATCCAGTCATAAGTGGGTAAAAGAACTACATATGCAAATTTGGGTAATTTGTAGAATTCATCACTAAATTATTAGTGTGTTTCTAAAACTTCAAAAGAATTTAAATTTGTTACGAACGTTAATGAAAATGTTGATTCAAAATTTTTTAGTTTGTATAATAAAAAATAGGATAATGTCAGAAAATGTTTTTAATATTTAAATAAATATTTGTTTTGTTTTTTTTTTAATTTTTGAACATTTTAGTCCTAACGTTTTATTTTAAGGGAAATATCTATAATGTTTGATTAAATAATTATTAAGTCTTTATTTTTTTTAGAGTATTTTGACCCCTTAATGTTTTATTTTAGGGCATAAGAGATTGTATTTTGGATCATTGATCATTTATTGATTAATGATCTTCATCCACGAAGGAACTTTTCTAGGCGTTTTCCCAAAAAATCACTGGTGACCGGTATATTTACCGATTTAATACCGGTCAAACTCTATTTCCCGATCTAACACCCTTTGTAGTAAGACGCCCCCTACAGCGCGCTATACGTTGATTTGGCGCCACGTGGGGTAAGGCGCGCCCCATGTGATGCGCCTTATGCTGACATGGATACACGTGGGTATAGCACAGCCCCTGGGGCGTGCCTTACGCCACGTAGGGTATAGCGCGGGTCAGGGGCCGCGCCTGACCTTTATAATTATATATAGCGCGGGGCAGGTACCGCGCCTTGTATAATTGTTACAACTTTTCTCGGGTATAAATACCCTTCTCCCCCGGGTTAAGTTCCTCACATCTCCTCACATCTCTCCTCTCAACTTATAAATTAATACAATAATTTCGTCAACGAGTCAATAATTCTGACAATTTCTCATATTTTATTCAGAAGTTCGTGCGATTTTTCGTTATAAGGTAATTTTGTGATAAATTTTTTTATTATATTTATTGTTTATTATGATTATTTGAAAAAATATTATACTAATTATTGTCAGTTAATTTCTGTGTTTGTAAAATTAGAAAGCGGGAATATACGTCGAAATAGTTTTGCGGTACAAGTAATAATATAAAATTATATTATTTAAATTATTTATGTTTATGTGTAAAAATTTTATTCTGTTATATTTTTGTTCATATATTATTTATTTAATTAGCATTGTTTCAGTTGTTTTTTTGCAGATATAATATTGTTGCACTTTTAAACTCAAAGAATGGCGCGACTTTCAGCTATTGTTTATTATGATGGTGAAATTTGAGAAGATGAAACCGACATTGTTTTCGTATCAAATGAGCGTGTTAAAATATCATTGAAGAGAAACATAACTCTTGAGGAGCTGATAACGAAGATTTCGAGGAAGATTCATGTTGGAAGTAGTATAAGAATGTCGTCGTTGCAGTACAGATTTTCAACATCATTGTTGCCATTAACTTATACAGCGTTCGAACTTTTGAACAATGATGATGTTGAAATGATGGTTGAAGCTCAAAGTAATTATTCAGACGCCGATATTGAGATGTATGCAAATTTTATTCAAGTGCGTGTCGTTCGGGGTCAATCATTAAGCTCCCACTATGGGATGACTGAACAAGTTGATCAAGTTGACAGCCCGACGACAGTAATGTGTAATGATTTTAATGCCATAATGGGCAGACATTCATCCGCAACTCCTTACGATATGTACCGAGGTGGGTCGACGAACAATCCGTATGGCAACATCACGTCCAGTTCAAGGGGAAGGCATTCATCTGCAAATCCGTTTGACCTTAATATGGAGATGCAATCAATGCAATCATCTGTGCAGTTTCCATTTGACACGATGGCTTCAAGCTCCAAGGGGAGGCATTCGACTGCGAGTTTTTTCGATATGAATATCGATATGCCTTCCAGTTCAAGGGGAAGGCGTGCAAGTAGTAGGTTCTTCGACCTAAATGTGGAGAGCATGGAGGAACCATCATCTCCGCCAGAAGAACCGCTTCGTTAGCCTGGTGCGGATGGTGCTGAGACTGGACTATTCATTCACCCAGAATCACCGCAATTCAACTCCGATGATGATGATGATGTGGATGAAGTTCCAGTAAATGTTACACAAACTGACCCTCCAACACACATGTATGAAGCTGATTATGGTGCAATGTATGAGCCAGAATTTGCGGATATGCCTCATCTCGGTGACTATGGATATTACTCATCAATAAATAATGGTGAGTTATATTTAGGCATGGAGTTTTCAAGCAAAGAAGAAGCGATGATGGCTATAAAAAATTACAATATTCGTAATTATGTTCAATCGAGAGTCGACAGCTCCACGACATAAAAATATGTATGCTATTGTGCCCGAAGCGAAAACAGATGTAATTGGATGGTTCGCGTATCGAAAAGGAAGAGGAAAAACAACATATGAGAACTAACACTATACAGCGGTCCTCACACATGTTGTGCTGGAGGGGTCAACCAAGATCATCCCAACTTGGACTCTGAAGTGATATGCCAAGCCATCATGCCCATGGTAAAAGCAAGCTCTCATATAGTTGTTGCTGTGTTGATTTCAACTATACAATCGCAGTATGGGTACACTGTCTCCTATAAAAAAGCTTGGTTGGCAAATCAAAATGTCATTGTCAAACTTCATGGCGAATGGGATGCATCTTACAATGAACTTCCAGGCTGGTTTAGGCTGGTGCGAAGGTTGAATCCTGGGATAATTGTGGACTTCAAAACCTCATATGCATACCATAATGATCGAGTTCTCCGCGATCGATGCCAATTCTACCGGGTTTTTTGGACTTACCCACAGTGCATTAATGTTGTCAAATACTACAAGCATGTGGTCCAGATCGACGGGACTTTCTTGTATGGAAAATACAAGCAAGTTTTATTATTGGAAGTTGTCCAATATGGCAATCGCAATATTCTTCCAGTTGATTTTGCTCTTGTCGAAGGAGAAGATATAGATTCTTGGGATTTTTCCTCCGAAATTTACGTGCATGTGTTATCACGAGGGAAAACATCTGTGTCATTTCAGATCGCAGAGCTAGGATCAAAGCAGCAATGGAGTCTTTGGGTCCAATGTGGCAACCACCCTTTGTCCAACATAGGTATTGTCTCCAACACATTGCTACGAACTACTATGAAAGGTACAAGAAGAATTATAAGCGTCAATTAATTGTACGCATGGGTAAGTGAAACTGATGTAGTTTGTTTTCTTTCGATCGTTTTAATTTTGCAAAGAAAGCAAGTTAGTAAGTTGCACATTTTTTGATCAGGTTACGAACTACTTCCTCGAACGTTTGAATCAATGCTTCAAGATTTGCGAGCGAATAACAAGGAAGGATACGATTACATCAGCCTCATCGATAAAGAAATGTGGATGAATGCATATGATGGTGGATATCGATATGGACACATGACGACCAACTTGGCAAAGGCAATCAATTCAACTTTAAAGGGTGCACGTCACTTACCAGTAGCGACTTTGGTAAAGATTACATATTTTCGTTTGGGGGCGCTTTTTGCAAAGCTCGGGGGACAAGCTCAAACCTGGATGCAAGGCAGTCATGTCTATCACCCTAGACTAGTTGCAAATCTACATAAATTTTTTTTGCATCAAATAGAATGTCTGTAACAAGCTTCTCTAGAAGGCATGAAATGTTTTGTGTCACAGAGTTACCGCGACCTCTTCAAGGGATTGAAGTTGTGTCGTTAAGAGTAAATCTAAAGGACAGAACGTGCGACTGTGGGTTTTTTCAAGCTCTTAAGTATCCATGCTCTCATGTGATAGCAGCTTGCTCGCATACACGTCAAGACTATAACCATTTTGTGGATCCCGTATACCTACTATCTGAAGTTTTTAAGGTACACGAATTTGAGTTTCCCCCCATAGGTAATGATAAAGACCTGATGAGGTTCAAGATTGGCTTCCGATTGTACCAAATCCGAGTTTATTGAGGGAGTGTGGTCGTCCAAAATCCAATTGAATTAATTACAATATGGATATTTGAGAAAGATCTAGACAAGACAGAAGATGTGAACATTGTAGAAACCCAGGACACACTAGAAAAACATGTCCACTTATGTTGCCATCAAGTAACAATTGATGAGGAAATGATGTATTTGTTTATCAAATAATTCTTGTACTTTAATTTTCATTTACTTCAAGTTAATGTCATTCAATAATCGCTGATGAAGATTAAAAAACGATACAATAATACTAGATTTGACGTTTGCGTTATATGTGATTATAATAAAAGAGATAATAAGTGACAAACTTAAGAAAGTTATAACAATTTGGTATTTCAAAATAATTTTAAATACAACAAACTTACAATAAGTATTAAATGGAAAATGATAATCAAATTGCAATAACTTATATTAAATGGTAATAAACAAAATTAACTGAAATACATTAAAAAAGTTAAACAAATTTAACAAAATAAAGTAAGTATTAAATGAGAAATAATAAAAAATTACAATTAAAAAGTCCAATAAACTAAATACAAATATAATAAAAAACAAAATCTATCGATGTCTGCGACGCGAATGTGTTCCGTAGGGCGGTGGTTGTCGATCTCGAGGAGGATTTCTTCGTATCACTGGTTGTGACTCCTCGCTGTCATCATCATCACCATCATCGTCGTCGTCATCCTGAGTAGGTACATCAAGTTGATGAGGAGCTGATGACGATGAAGCACCTCCATATAATAAGGACCTTGGAGGTGTATGACTGACTATCCCACCGGCCTGCGAAAACTGGAAAACTCATAAAACCCAGACATCGCTGAGTGTGAAAACTGTACAGGAGATGTCTGTGATGCGGCCATGGGTGATGAGGTTGAACCCGCCAAATATCTAGCATATGAATCTCAAGTTAGATCTGCAAACATAGACCCATAACAGCCTCCAGGAGGGGTCATATGTGACGGTGGCGGCGGTGGGGTCATAAAAGCAGGTGAAGGTGGAGGCGGCATTTGGTAATGGAAAGGCGGTGGCGGCATCATATATGGTTGTGGTATATAAGTCGTTGGATACGGTGGCAGCTGTAAAGGTCCTGCTGGTGCAGCTGGGGATGAACCAGAAGCATCTGCTCTCCGTCCACGAGTCGGGGGACGATGGTGTTGTGTCGGTGAATGTCTCTGTCGCGGAAAGGTCTGCCCTCGTGCATCCTCGGGAAGCATAAACGGTTTCCCGTTACTGTTGAACCACTCGTAATAACCGTCAGCAACCATTAAAAGGTCAAGTAAAATGGGCTCTCTACGGGGAATGCGTCGATGTCGATCCTCCCACAACACAACCCATGCATGATGCCTCACCAGCCAATCTGTATCTGTCTTGCCGTGTCTATCTGTGCTATGCAACTCGTCCATATTGCGAGGTGCTTCCGGAATTGGTTGAAAACACCCAAATTTCCAGAGCACGCAATCAATGGAGTGCCACTCGACGGTCACATAATAGATCAAGGGGACCATCGCCATCCAAACATCTGATGGGCCCCTCAACTCAGGTGGGATCACCGCTCTCACATCATCAGTAGAATATGGAACCCATTCAAACTAAAACAAATATATATAATTTTTATCAAAATAATAATCTAATTATATAACTATAATCTAAAATCGATTTTTAAACATTAAAATTCATACCTGTGTTCCAGCCTTCTGATCGATTAAAACCCTAATTTTTTCTAAATCATCAGGTAGCTCCTGATGATTTTTCCTATCAATAGACCACCTATTCAAGAAAAATAATTTATTATTCACTATATAAAATTATTAATATACAAAATCAGTTTTATAATTACCTCAGGAGTAGCGGAAATATGAATGGGTTTTTGACAACGGGACATAAAAAGTGCAATCGATACCATGCCCAAGGTTGTAGCAGCAGGAGACATCCGCTGATAGCATTACGCTTGTAGTCAATGGCTTAACACATCTCCCTGTACAAGCAAGCCAAAACTGCAGAGCCCCAACTGAGTGACCCGACCAGATGAAAGTCGCCAAGATGTTGCAACCACATACAGTGAACTTGGTTGCGCAATTTGTCCGGCATCAACAACTCTCCTATCAGCTGCAGTATGCATGCTCGTGCATACTATTTAACTTCATCGTCAGATGCGTCCTCGCTCAACTCCCAAAAATTGGCAACTAACCAATTTAACGGTATCCGTCCACTGTTAAAATTTTCTTGGACACGTCCTAGACTAACCTGGCACAAAGTAGTCCAAGAACCAGAAGTTATCCCTGATATCACACCTCCATCCACCGGAAGCCCCAGGTGCATAGAAACATTCTCAAGCGTGATCGTGCACTCTCCGCACGGAAGATGAAATGCGTGGGTCTCCGACCTCCACCGCTCTACTAAGGCAGAAATAAGGTCTGGTTCTATCTTACGGTGACCCTGATATCTACTTAGGTGACCGAATTCAGCCTCTACTAAATACATCATTACACGAGTAGGTATAACTAACTTAAGGTTCCTAATAAAAGGATCTAATATACGATCTCTCTCCTAAAATATAAATAATTACACAAATTAATTTTTAAACTAATAATCATGCATTAAATAAATTAATTAATTAAATTAAAACGTTAAAATGTTACCGTATCAGCAAAGTGTCGAGATATATGATTTTCATCCAACCAAAGTAGACCACCTTTCATTTTATATCTGCAAAAAAAATTAATTAAATAAAATATTAAATAATTAAATAAATTAAATAAATTAAATAAATTACTAAATATAATAAAATATACCTTAATAAGAGAATATAAGAGTATTTGAGAGAAGTTTAGAGGATTTGGTGTGATGAAAGTGATTGAGAATGGGATATTTATAGGGAGGGATGGTGGGTGTGAACGGGTGGGGGTAATTTGGTAATTAAGGGTATAGCGCGCCGTAGGGGCCACGCCTTTCTGACGCGTATCAGAATCACAGGTAAGGCATAGCCCCTGCGCAGCGCTATACCCTAAATTACCAACCTACCCCGCGTCATACACACGTGTATCCATGTCAGCATAAGGCGCGTCGCAGGGGACGCGCCTTATCCCACGTGGCGTCAAATCAGCGTATAACGCGCTGCAGGGGGTGCACCTTACTGCAAAGGGTGTTAGATCGGGAAATATAGTTTGACTGGTGTTAGATCGGTAAATATACCGGTCACCGGTGATTTTTTTGGAAAGACGCCACTTTTCTATCTCAAAATTTATATCTCAAAATGAAATGTTAATATCAAAATAATTCTAAAAAAATAAAAACCAAAATGATAATTTAATTAAACAACAGTTAGAGATTTTATGTATTTGGTCTTTAATCTAAATATCAATAAATTTTAGTTTATATTCTTAAATTTAAAATTTATGATTATAAAAAATAAAAATTATTAAAAAAAATTAAATAGATAAAAATTATTAAGTTTTAAAATATTTTAAAAATAAAAATAATTATATGAAAAACACGATTGTCTGACATGATAATATTACATATCTTCTTATTTTAAAAAACATATTTAACTTTTTTTGAATAGTTTGTAGTGATTATATAGAAGTATTTATTCATAATATTTCTTAGTTAATGACAATATATATACCTTATAAATACAGCTATTCGAACTTAAAATTATTAAAAAAAAATAACAATTTCTTTTATTATCTAAAGTGATTTATGGGTTCAAAATCATACTTAATTTTAGTATCAATTTTACTGAGCAAAAACTCATTAATGAACTTAATTTGCTTCTTTTATATCCTTTTTGTTTTCTCCAACCTCAATGTCATATTTTAGTATCAATAAAGTTTTATTTATTTAATTAAGATTGCTAAGAATTGAATTTTAGTTATTGAAATAAAATACTCAGCATTTTATTAGTAGTTCACAGTTGGTTATGATTATTTTTTTAATTTTTTTTGAGTTTTTGAATATGATATTAGCAAGAGTTTGTTACATGGGTATTTATCCAAAAATCTTTTAAAGAAATGGTAGTCGCTAATTAGGTTACAGGGTTGACTCTTCAATGATAAAACGGATAAACTACATATTTAGTACCTCAACTATTATTTTTGCTATATTTTATTCACTTAACTATATGTTTAAAAGGATGCCTAACATTATGTTTTGATCACCAACAGTCAAAGAATTAATAGAATTGTTGACGTGGTATTTTTTATTTTGCAATGATAATGTGATATTATCTTATGGACCTATGGTGACATGTCAGTATCATCATTATTTTTAATGGCGGATGATTAAAATAAAACCAAAACTAAATGTTAAATATGATTTAAAAAATAAATTGAAAATGAAACAAAAAATTCTAGGAACTATATTCGCAGCTTGATAATAGCATTTCTGTTAGTAAAGTATCCTGCATGTGCTCTAAGCATAGTAATATTAATTGACTTTATATAATTTAACCATACTTGCAATCACATTCATGAATCTAGAAATTTTGATTATATTTATTTATTGTTTATTTTATTAAATATAATTATTTGAATTTACTTATATGTTTTAAATTCGGTTGGTTAAACAACTAACTGGATAACGGAAATTGATATAAGTTTATTAATATAAAATGTTCTAACTTCCATCAAATATATATAAAATAATAATAATTTATTTGTTTAAATATATAATCATAATAATTGAACATTCAGGTCATCAACGATTCAAAAACTGGATATGGTTGAACATTTTATATTAACCGATCTTATATAATTTAAATCAAAGCATATGTAGTTGATTAGACTGCCAACCTCATATTTAATATTTTTTTTAAAAATGGAATCTTTGCAAGAATTTGTAATAAGTATATCATTTTCACACACAAAAATAATAAAATATAATTTCATGCCGCTGCTACTGCTATTGTATGAGGAGACAAATCTAAGTGTGTTTATGTATATATATATCCAAATGTAATTTGGCAACCTCTTCTCCATATGTTTTTGCTTAATTTCTCTTAAAATTTTATCAAATCAATTCATTTTGTATGAATTTATCGAAAAAATAATTACTAGAAGATACGTTTGAAGATGCACGTCTCTTTCCTAAATGGTAATATCCTTAAAGGCGATTTGCATTCAAATGTGGCAATTTTTGCATTAACATCTTGTTTGAGGCTACAATGTTCTTTTGTATATATTCTTGCAGTATACGGACGGTTATTTTACATTTAAATAAGAGTGTATCATATAAGATAAAAACGTCTCTTATAAGATGCGTTTGAAAAAATATCTCTTATCAGCGGCAAGAATCTTTACTCTTCACTAAACAAATAAGTATCATTTCAAAAATTAATAAAAAAGAATAAATGCTATCCAATGATTAATTTTTTATATATTTAGGCAAAAATGCCCGATTAATGTGTTTTTAACTCTTATTTTCCAACATCAAAATGTCTAATCAAAGGCACCTCATTTAAGGGATTTGAATATAAGGGAATCGCATATTCGCATATGTATTGTTAAAGCAAATTTCGTCAAGCTGACCAAATTCTTGCCTTCTTAAAACATAATTAAGGAAAACTGTGAATGGAATCCAAAAAAATACACCTAATTGTTAGGTGTTAGAGTCAACTAGGTGACTGTAGCACCATTCACTTGCTCTCGCAATGCTACACAAAATTATTAGGACACATTAACCAATACACAACAAACATTCTATTTTAGACATCGCTTCCCTCTCCCAAAACAAATAACAATATGCATTCTAATCTCAAATTTACACCGGCGGTTATTTTTAAAAAAAATTTGGGAAAAAAAGAAAGAAATTAAGAAAGTAGACTACGATTATCAATAGACGAGTCATAGAAGGTATGAACACCCAGAGAGTGATTTCATGCCAACCTAACCATGTGTGATATCATCGACGAGTTATCATTCGATCTCAAATCACGACCGATCACAAAAAAAAAACCTTTTTACCGTCGGTTTCCACAATTAACCGTTCACAATTCCAAACTAAATGCAATAAATAACCCTTGAAAGATTCTCTACAACTCATAAGAATCATTTGAAAAGTGCTGTCTACATACTTTAAAGGTCGAAAAAATAAAATCTCAACATCAACACTCATAAGAGATAAAACTACATAAGAGCGTGAGGAGCACTGAAATTTTAGTTTTTTAAAGTAAAAATGTTTTAGGTTCACGTGTCCATTTTTTGGGGATGAGGCTAAACTTAGTGTATGATGTTGTACAAATTCTTATAACGTTGTTCTACTGAAAAATACTGTTTTATGTGATGGAATTTATCCTCGGAAAAACTAAGGTTGAAAAATGAGTGAGAGATGGATGAGCCGAGAATTAGTGTGAAAATGCAGTTGATTCCTTTCTACATCAAATAACATTAATGAAGGTTTCTTTCAAGAAGTTGCAGATTTTAAATGAGAAGGCATGCATGATAGCTTTTCCAATAACTTGGGTTTAGTTTTAAAAATTAAACGTAAGAGTTAATCAACAAAATTAATTATGTAAATGGCGTTTTCCAATCACAAGTGTGGAAGCAATAAGATTCTTTCAAGGCAACCCCCAATAGATTATAGATTAAACAATAGTTTTTTTTTAACTATCATATCTAAATCTGATTATTTCATATCAGGTTTTATAGAGACTCGTTATGGAGTGATCCTTTCAACTTGGACTTCTCCCTTCATAAGTATTAAGATTTGAATTCATGATCTTACTTAAGTGATCTAGTAGCCCATTTCACTAAACCAACTACTTGTTGGTATTCTTTTTAGGCTTAATATAAATATTTATATTCAAATTATACATTTTATCTATTTAGGTGCTTAAACTTTTTTTCGGCCAATCTAGGTGTTTAACGTTATAAATGTTGTCATTTTAAGTGTTCAATCTTAATGGCCATTAAAAATTATATTTTTAAGTTTTTTATTTTAAATAATTTCTTTAAAATTATCATAACGTGACACATGTCACTTAACATAAATTTTTTAACAACGTTATAGCTAGGGGTGTAAACGAGCCGAGTCGAGCACGAGCATTGCTGAGCTCGACTCGACTCGAAAACTCTGAAATGGAGCTCGACTCGAAAACTCACGAGCTTAAAATTTTCAAGCTGGGCTCGAACTCGAAATCCTGAACTGAAGCTCGTGAGCAGCTCGAAAAGCCTCGAAATAAAAAAAAATTCTTAAACTTAACTCGATTAAAGCCTCAAACTCAAACTCTAACATGAACCTTAAATACATGAAATCTTACTGTATTTAAAAAATAATAATACATAAATATTAATATTATTAATAATTTTTTTTTAAAAAATAAAAACTTAATATATTATATTTTCGAGCTGCTCACAAGTTTTTCGAGTCGAATATGGAGTAGCTCGTTTCGGCTCGTTAAGAATTTGAGTCGAGCTCGAGCTTGAGTTGACTCCATTCGATCCGAGTATTTATCGATCCTTGATCAATTCGATCTCGGGTAACTCGCGATCTGTGTCATCTCATTTACAACCTTAGTTATAGCTAGGACACTTAAAATAATAATATTCATAATATTAGGTATCTAAATTGATAAAAAAATAATTTAGAGACTTAAATTTGAAAAACATTATAATTTAGACATTTACTTTTACGTTATTAAATCTATAAGCAAATGATAAGAGGCGAAGTATTCCGATATGAATCATGATGGTTAAGTAAGGGTGCGTTTGGTTAACGGAATGTAAGCTTACCAGTGGGAATAAAAGATTACCAGGGAATAGGATTACTGGGAATGTTACATTACTGTGTTTGGTTGGTTTGGCAGGAATGTAAGATTACAGTGTTTGGTTGAAGGAATAAAATATTACTGGAATGTATATTTTACCAAATTGTCCTTGTTCTATATTTTTAACAAGTGAAATTCTAAATATTTAAATAAAAATTATTTATATAAAACTTTTTATCTGTTGATAATATATTACTTGAATATTTAAATATATCATGTATTATTTTAATTTTAATTAATATTAAATTTTATATAATTTATGTAAAAATATATTAAAATTTTACATCAACATTTAACTATATGTGTCGGTCTGTTCAATTCATAGTATTCAAAAGACAAAGGCTTTATTTTTGGAAGTCTACCAAAAGATGATATATTGCTACTGTTGAAGAAATTGTCTTTCAAATGAAGTACTTCCAAATTCGTCAATCTTAGTTCTGGCACATTATTACCGAGTACAGTTGTTTAAATATATTGTTTCACGTTACATCTAATTATAAACCAGTATTAAACAAAAATATTTCATATTTGAAAATTTATAGATCAATTAAATTTTTATTTGAAAAAATACAATTAATTAATCATTTTAATTGTTATTATATAACCTAAAGGCCCTGTTTGATTGGTTAAAAATATTATTTTACTTAAAAATTATTTAAAGCTAATAATTTACTTTTTCTTTCTCTAGCTGTGGATTATCCTTATTAGATAACCTAAAATATTTGCTTTGATTGGTATGATCGCTATTATAATAATAAAAAACATATTTATAAGCATAATTACTAAAAATAATTGTGTTCCAGTAATCTCTTTCTCAACAATAAACTAAGGACTAATCAGAACTAATTTATTATCTTTGACAACAATAAAATTAAATCACCGGTATAATAAGTGACAAAACTTATTATTTCACCAGTATAAAATTAAATCTCCAGTATAAAATTAAATCACCAATGTCAAATAATTATTGCAATTTGGCCAAGATAGAAAGCATATGAGGGTAACAAAGTGATACTATTGCAAATGAATATACAAAATGAGAAAAGAATTGTGGGCTCAAATACAGCAGCATCCTAATTAACAGAAATAACAGATCAAGCAAATATGAGTTTCCAGTTGATTTGAATTACATAACAAAGAGAAACAAAAGCTTTCAAACTTTATTGATTAAAGAATATTATAATATAGCCGACTCTCTAGATGTTATCGTTCATTTTGACCAACAGAAAGTGATGAACAATGTATCAGATGCCACAATAATAGCTTAGCAATCACATTACTTGAAATTTCATGAATAAACATGACCAAAACAGTGAATTTCAATGAGAAAACAACTTGGTTTTCATGGATCCACTTGTACATGCTCCGATGAGACTGAAACTTGATATTCAGATCAATGTGTGCAGAATACGAGATTCGCAGGTGACAAGAAGTAACATGATCTGGAAGCAAGTACCTAAACAACATCATAAAAAGAACATTAACATGCAACCAATATTTTTTACAATTCTCAAACCATACATTTATAATCAATATGAAGAGAATTAGATGACGCTAGAGAAATGAGAAAAATGAATGTGTTGGTGTGGAATGAGGAAGAAGATGCAAGGAAGAAGTACATGCCTGGGAATACTTCTACCATCCAAGGCATTCCTCGCTGAAGAAGCAGTTTCAGTATCAGTGAATTGGATTAATGCCTGCCAACAATTGTAATAAATATGAACATCATATTGAAAAAAATGAAATCACCACAGATCCAAAAATCTAAATGCACTTTTTCCATCTCACCTGGAATCCCGCAGCCTTTTCAAATGTAGCAATTTTGTGAACAAAACCAAATGCAGAAAATACCTGGAACAAAATTAAATCAGAAACAGGTACATATCACAAATACAAATAAGAAAAAAACATTAGAAACAGTCACAAAGATGGGTATAATGTAAAAGTCTTTGTTAACAAATCCAAATGGACAAGAAATAAGTGCAGAATGACACCTGTGCATACATGGCTCAAGATAGACCTTAGAAAGAAGTATGACGTACATGATAATATTTCCAAACTATCTCCAACAAAGGAATATAAATAAGGGGCATAACCATCTGTGATTCAACTGATTTCGATAAAAAAAACTGCCATCTCCAACAAAGGTAACAGTTTAACTCATTTCAAATCTATAAGAAACGGTCTTGTGCTCTCCTATTAAAAAGCATATTCCTTAAAATACAGGATTTAAGAAAATTAAGAATCTATCATCAGTCGTAGAAGAAATAACACACGAAAATAGAAGTGATACTTCATACATGGCAGTTCACAAGATTTTGACGAACTAAATTAGGCCACTTCTAGAGTCTAGACATAGAAATTCAAGATGTCTCCATTTAGTCATACAAATATGCTCCTTCCTTAATCTAGAGCACCTGAAGCAAAAAGAGGCTTTAAAAATTCTAGAGAGCCAATTCTTAAAGCAGAAATAGAATAGAGAATCTGTAACAATTGAAGGCATTTAGTTGAGAAATGCATGCCAGTAATAAGCACTTACCAAGTGAATCGTCTCAATGGTCACATCATTAGCTTCCACACCTTCAATGGTAACTAGCAAAACATTTCCTGGGGTATCTTCAGGACTCTTGTTGTTGACAATTTCATGTCTGTTTGAATATTGAATATATACATTTTTTCCACGAACATGTGCTGGCTCTATTGATGAAGCATAATATGAAACCATCGAAATAGCCTGATTTAAGTCTACCTGAAAATAAAAGTAACATAATTAACATAAAAACTAACTAATCAACCTGCAAATATTCTCTAAATTTCACTGCATGAAATTAACCCATCGATATTCAACCTAGAAGAAGAAGAATAGAACCCAAATGATAAGTTAACCCCAGACAAATCAAAATAAACCATCATCCAAGAAAATTCAAAATCCAACCCGATTAGCGGTGAAGTAACACATCAATGTTTACACATTCTTTTCTTGAAGATTCTAATATGATTACAAGGCTGTATATGTGTCTGATTTCAAATAAGAATAAACTCACACACAACTGCTGACAAAACTGCTCTAACTCAGGTCACATAATAACATTTCTTTTACACTTTCAAATGTGAAAAGCATCAGTTCCCCCATCCCAATTCACCACCAAATTAAAAATAATAATAATAACACTTTGCAATTATGCAATTAACCATCAAATTTACACATCAAAACATTAAAAAATCAGCTAAAAAATAAACGTATGCAAAGAAAACAAATCTCACAAAAAGAACTCATACTTCGACAAATTGAAGGAACACATTGAAATTTACACTAGAAAATCAAATTCCCAAAAGAGTAGACAATCAACAATTGATTGCCCTACATAACACAAATTGAACATTATTTTTCGCTAACACAAAGCAATCCATAAACTATAAACAAAGAACTTCAAAAAAAATGGAAGGATTTAGAAGCTTACAAATTCAACAAAAGCTTGGTTCCGATTGGCGCCGACATTGCACTTAGTGTTAACGATCTTCCCAAAGGGTTTACAGAGCTTGACGAGTTCCTCTTCCAAACACTCCCATGGGTATAACGGAATTTCGACCAAAAACCAAAACTCGATCACGAAGCCCGAAGACTTTGTCCATTTGCTTTGAAGAGGAAATTCGAAGAGGAACCCTATGGAAGTGAGCGTTGAGAAAATCAATGGAGAGATGAGAAAAGACTTTGTCCATTTGTTTTGAAGCCTCACACCAAGAAGCACAAAAGTGAAGGTTAAGCGGTGCACCACTCTGGGTTCTTTTTTTGTGTTCTTTCATAACCAAGAAATATGTAAAAACTAAAATATGAACATCAAAAGCAAATATCTAAGCTAAATCGAAGAAGAAGAATAAGATTTTAGCGGAACGAAAGGGGGGGAGAAGGCTATTTTAGACAACGGGGACGGGAATGAGTAAATACCTAAGGGAGATGAGGGATAGACATTCCCGGGAATGCAGTAAAAAAATTTCCTGTTGGTATTAATTTTTCCCGGCACTTGGTAATACAACCTATCCAAACATAGATATATTCATCTAGGAAAACAATATTCCTCTCAGGAAATAAATATACCCTAAACTAAACAGACCTAAAGGGTATAAAATAAAATAATTAAAAAAAGAAAAAAATGGAAAGTTGATTGATTAAGGTGATAACATGCTGACAACATTTGTTTGATTTTGCCCGACACGTCTCTGTTTCTTATACGCATAAAATAATAAAAAGAAAGGTAAACTATACCAATGACTACCTAATTATTGTCTCTTTTTATTTTGATCATTATTTTTAAAATTTTATCAATTAAGTCATCTAATTATTTAAATACATTCAATCAAACCACCAACCATTAATATTTAACGGAAGAGATAACATCACAATTAGCCAAAATAGTACAATTACACATTCAATCAAACCGCTCTCCTTCTTTCATTCTCCAACATGTTATCACAAACTAAAAAATTTATCATACAAAGTAGGATAGCGCCTAAGGGACACATGAATTTTTTGGTATTGTGGATTTTATGAATTACAAAACGTGACCATTTTTCTATCCCTATTGATTAGTTTTAGTGCAGTTAGATCCTTTAGAAAGCTAGAAATGATTATATGAGTTAGTAATGGAAGAATACAGATCTTATTAAAATAAATTAAATTAAATTTTTATAGTCAACTATTAAATTTAAAATCAATGATTAACGATCAGGGAACAACAATGAATGAATTAGGTGGATTAACGGGTTAATTCAAGCCGATAAGTAAAATCGGGTTTGATTATAGATTAGGTTAAAAGTTTTGGGTGAGAGAAGGCTTGAGACATGATTGAGAATATTGCTATAAGCCTTTGATGCAGGCATAGGTGTGGCCATCATAAGGTTTAGGCATCGACCCAGACTGATCTAGAGATAGTAGGCCTAACATGGCATGCAGGTCTTGGTCTAGGCCAGACGAGTTGGTGCATTTGGAACCCGAAAAGTAAAAAAAGGAAAAAGAGTTTTTAAGAAGAAAATTGGTATATATACCCCCCAAAATATTGGGTTAATTGTCTGGTAAATCATTACATTTTATTATATTTTATAAAATAATCCCAAAAGTTTTACTCTCATTCATAATAGTCCAAAGAATCCTCAAAATCTTCCAATTAAGTTTTGATTTATTCACTTTAATCCTTAAATTTTAGTTTTAAATCAATTAAGTCCCCAAAATTAAATTTTGACCCCATATTGATGACATGAATAATTCAAAGAAAGTTCTAACTTTTGATTCGGTATGTAACATCGTTCTTGCAAAGAATTCTATAACCAACTTATCTGACTGCTTGTGTAAAGTATAAAATTTAGTTCGATAGTATTGACATTCGTAGGGTAGAGAATGAGCCCAAAAAGGGCCGAAAGACGATTAGTATTGACATTCGTATAATCATCTTTCAAAAGAAAACTTAATTAGGCAGTAATCTTGTCTATATCCATTATTGGTATTCATGATTCCTTCCATAAAGCTGAATTTTTTTAGACCAAATTACTAAATCTAATTTTCCGCCCGAGCAATTTCGCTACAACAGGTTTCTCCATACTCTTTTGAAGTTGGATCATTTGTAGGATTTATTTCATATATTATAGATAATGTTTTAGTTTGAACCATATTATGAAGCGATCTTTTTAATCCAGTTTGTTTCATTCGCAATCTTTAAAATTCAAATCCCTAACTTAATTTAAGGATTTTGGTCTTATTCCACTATGACCAGTTATCGTTCGTACCTTATTAACCTTTTAATAAAAAATTTGAGAGATAAGTGTGGTTTAATAGAACTTGTACAAATAAATAATACTATTATTGTTTTAGTGAATATGTTTATTTCATACTCAATTGCTATTTCTAAAATAGGTTTAGGCGCAAACTTTGACTAAGGACATGCAAACAATGCAATAACCTTCAGTAAAATGTTTCCCCCAACCAAATGGACCCTAATTATTAAAGCAAAACAAAATGAATAGTATATGAGAAAACTGAAAACATAGTATTAATTATTTTCTTTAACGAGTTCCGTATGAAATATTCAATCAAAAGTTTCTTGTTAACGTTGACTTCCACATACGATCATTATTTATTTTTAACAACTCCTACCTAGGCAAAGGAGAAAAGTTAATGAGTATTCAACCTTTTAATCACGAAGAAAATATGTATCAACCGATAACTTTTAATCATTTGTTTTAAAGATTAATGATAGTATTTGTTTATTTTCTTTTCATGAATAATAGAAGAATTATTTATTCTTTTAGATATAAGTATTAAAATTATATATATTAAATATGAAATGTAGTATATAAATTTTAATTTAATATAATTATATATTTATAATTTTGATCTGATTAGTTTTTGTTGATCATTACAATTATTATAAATGTAATATCATTTTACGTTCATTATATAAATGAATTTTTTTTTAAATCTATATTATTAAATTAAAATCAGATTATATATGTATCATAATTGATCAATAAACTTGCATGCAGAAGCTGCATCATCACTGCTCTCTCTGACTTGGCAACGAGACAACTTCAAACATCCATTTCCCCACTAAATAATCGCTTTGTAAGTAGCCAAAGTTTACTCGTTTTCTTCTGCATTAAATTTCTCTTTTAATATTCATCGACTTGCTGTCTTTATATACCACTTGTCTTCTTCTTACTCTTCATCCCCTTATTCATCTTTATTCTCATATTCTTATTCAAAATTTAGTATGAATTCATCTGATTGGGATTTATCTAAGAGTGGATCACTTAAGAAAGAACTTCAAGGCCCTCGCCCCACGCCTTTGAAGGTCCGTAAGATTCGCACAAGATCAGGAAACCACCGTTGGCACCGCAACCATCGCAGCAACAACCACCGTCACAAATACGACCACCGGTAATCATCTACACCGTATCGCCAAAAGTGATCCACACAAGCCCTAGCGAGTTCATGAACCTAGTTCAACGCCTTACGGGCACGACATCACTATCCAGTGATCAAACCAGCACTGTAATCTCTCCAGCAGCAAGATTCGCTGCAATAGAGAAGACAAAATCCCCAGAAGGAAGAATAAAGCAACAAATTAACGAAGAAAACTTAGAGCTTGTACAAGGCATAGAGATGATAGAGATGAATCCTGGGGTTGAAAGAGCAAATTGGTTTCCAGGAATATTATCTCCAGAGCCAAGTTCACTGCATCCAATATCACCGACCTTCTTCTCACCGCCGTCTGATCCAAACTCAATCGGTTTCTTCAATGATTTGAGTAGGTTCATGCATAGTCCTTCAAGCTTTAATATTCCACCAAATTATTTGATTCCATCTCCTACTACTCCATCCATAGACCTTTTCAACAATTTGTTCAACCTTTAGGAATTGGAATTCTTTTCAGTTTGATTTACATGAATTTGTAAACACCAGAGGAGATGTTCGTATGTGGACTGCAATTTGCTGCAACTTGAACTGATGATGATGGTGGAGTATTAAAGTGGAAATTTAATTAATGTTGTTTTGGTAGGTTAGCAAGTTGGATACTACTAAAATAGCCCTTTTTTTTCTTTCCAAAATTTAATTTAGTGGGCCATCTGATGGCAGCTTGTGATTTATTTATTATTTGTTGTCTTTTATTATTAATTTATTTTGCTGCTTCAAAAATTACTTTGAAATCAAAGAAAAATATGTAATTAAAATTATAAACAAACATTGTACATTGGCACATGATGTAATTAAGGGACTAGTAAAAGCAAATTTGTTATTTTATTACCCAATTAATTAGGTATTTTATTTACAAATTATAGAAATTAGTATTTGAATTATCGTGTTGTTTCGATATTATTATTGTCGGTAATATATATATTTTGAACATGATAGTGATTGAAAATATAATTTGAAAGTTAAAATAAATTGTTGCGGAAAGTTAAGAAAAATATTCAATTTGAGAAAACTTTTGCTTTGTCTTAGAACGTGTGATAGGTCCTGTTGGTAAGACCTCCGAATCAACTTCCTTTGCTGGCATAGATATGCTCACATCAATACTCATCTAATTCATTTATATAATGCCATGAACTAAAACTAAGGCATATCAACCATGATCAATCATAACAAGGACATATATCTACATATAATGCAATTGATTTATTCCTATATGGATTCATATGCATTATCCAATATCTTATTTCACATTCTTACCCATCATGATCAAATTATCATATGTAACCACTTACCATTTCCATACTTCAAACATCAAAACACATAACAAGCATGATCGCACTTACAAAGTTATATAAACTATTTTACTTATACAACATAATTCAAAATTTCAATACATCATGTCTACATGGAATTTCAACCTAGAGGCATATAAAAGTTCTTCAAGCAAAGATGGCATGCATGTATTATCAAATAACATGCTTTACATTCTATAGTTCAGTCGTAAAAATGTGTCACCAGAGGGGACATTAGCTATATATGAATATTTAAAATTTTGTCTCATCACTAAATAACGTACAATAGTCTCCAAGACTGAAATGTAAATATACAACATCCCTTAGTCTTACCAAAGATTGAAATTTATTAAAAAAAATCAGTGCACAAGTGCTATGGACCTACTCTATGATATGTCAATTATATCAAATATTCGACTAATTGATCATGGACTTGATTTATAAAAGACCAAATCATATTTATTAACCAATTTATAATTTTATTTAAAGGACCTAATCTCTCATTCCGTTAAATTGATAAAAGATTAATTCTGATTCTCAAATTTTAAGTACTAATTTTCAACGTTTTTCTTAAAAATCATTTCATTAAGATTAATTTAGATAAAATATTTTTATCTAATAATTATTTATTAATTCTATTCATCGTAAATTAAATTTATAGCGAGTAGTTAACGTTGACTCACGACTTACTGTACGGCCACTAATGTTAAATATATTATCTAAAATCTAAAATAAATTTTTATCAAACAAGTTAAATATGGATACTAAATTAATATTTAAGTAAATATATGGATCATGTGCTTCAAAGTTTAAATACACCATTAAATAAATAAATCTTCCAAGTGAATATTTTCTTTTGAAAGTTCTAAGTGAATATTTAAATCAACATGTGAGTGTGCCAACCAAACCTGTAAGTACAGCATTTAAAATTAATATAAAATTTTAAATAATTTTTTAAAACATTTTTCTTAATTAGCCGAATATGATTAATAAATTGCCCCATAATTAACATGTGAATTAATTATTTCAAATGTATTACTAAAAATAAATTAATAAAACAGTTTTCCTTAACTGAATATTTATTTTAAATAAATAATTTTAGAGTTAAATTTGAAAAATATGATTACTAGACCTTAGAGGGAGCGGGAGAAAAGAAACTTGACCATAAAAATTGTGTCAAAATGGGGAGTTTCATACTGTATTTCTTATACAAGGCACAATGTATTTCATGTTCTTTCAAACTCGGCTCTTGCTAAAATGGCTACACGGTGTCAACCACCCTGCATCATCATCATTAGGATTGTTATCTCCACCCAGGCTCAAAGTATCTCCACAGTCTGCAAACACATGAGACCGGAGAGTTATGGTCGGTCTTGTCGATGGCAAAACCGGAGGTGCCGCTTCAGCTGTGAGAATCCTAGCAGCTTCCTTCACTGTTGGTCTGTTCTCAGGGTTGGGGTGCACACAATAAAGTCCCACCATCAGCATCCTCTCCATCTCTAAAACATTGTACCTGCACAACATTCCTGAATCAGCACCCTCAATCAGTTTCCTTTTCACCCACAGGTCCCAAATCCAGTCAACCAACACGGTTCCATTCTCATCCACGGGCCTCTTTCCCGTAGCCACCTCAAGGACAACCACTCCGAAGCTGTACACGTCGGTTTTCACAGTCGGAACACCGGTATAAACGTACTCGGGTGCCAGATATCCTATCGTCCCGGCTGGTATCGTAGCATCTCTTGAAGCGCAACAATGTTCGTACACTTCGGCTAAACCGAAATCTCCGAGCTTGGCATTGAACTCGTCATCAAGCATGATGTTGCAAGTTTTCACATCTCTATGTATTATCTGTCTTTCACATTCTTCATGTAAAAATGAAAGAGCAGAAGCAACCCCGAGAACTATCTTTAATCTTAAGCTCCATGAAAGGGTAGTTGTTGATGAAACTGAGGTTTTGTGAATGTGTTGGTAGAGGCTTCCATTGGACAAGTACTCATAGACCAAGACCAACTCAGATTCCTCACAACACCATCCTTGAAGCTGAACCAAGTTACAGTGGTTTAGCCAACCGGCCATAATGGCAAACTCTGTGTTGAAAAGATTACGAGTGAATGCTTTTCCGTTGAACTGATCGAACCGCTTCACCGCGACGGTTCCAGCCGACGGAACATAACCTTTATAAACAACTGCTGAACCACCTTTGCCGATGATTCGGCTCTTATGAAACCCCATTGTAGCTGATTTTATCTCTGCAAGTGACCATCTTGTTGGTACATTGTTCGTTTGAACTCTAGGAATTGCACTCTTGATTCCTTTTGCCAAACCCCTCTTCTTCCTCACCGCAAAGAAACAAAATGGAACTGCTGTTACGAAAGCAACTGATGCAACTAAGCATCCCAATACAACAGCCTTTTTCCCTACCTGCAGACTTCTTTTATGAGGGCGATTTTCGAGTGAATTGTTGCGAGAGCACGTCGAGCAATTACCATTGATCGGATCGACCCCAGGCCGGTAACTGCTGAATGTTTTGAACCGCCAATGTTCAATAATGTGCATTGCAGAACCTTGTCCGTTAGAAGCAGAGAAGCCTACATGCATATATTCTTTGAATTGGTTGGAAAGGTCAAGTTGGGCAACAAGAACAGGTTTTGGAGGCTTAATCGATGAATAACTAACCCATATCAGAATCAACTTGGCTGAATCTTTATACTCAATCCAGGCTGTTATCTTTTTCCCACTTTTAAGATCAACCCCTTTCGGCGTAACATCGATTGAAATGATCGAAACAATCGAGTTAACATCGACCCCAATGTGATTACCATTGATGTCACCAACTGAAGGATTAAAACTTGTATCAAACTCCACAGCAAAGAAAGAATCTTGAGAGCCTAAGTCAAACTGTGGAAGTCCCATGTGGCCATTGGAGAAGCTGACAGAACCAGCATTGGAGGTGATCATGAAAACGAAGCCATCGCCGAAAGGACATATGGGATTAGGGATGATGGAAAAAGAGAAACGGCAAGAGAAAGATGCGGTAGCTTTGCTTTTGGGATCAAGAAAACGAACGGGGTAGACGTAGAGTGCTCTTCCGATGTCGGAAGGGGAAGAAGGTGGGAGGCAGGTGGTTTCTTGAGTGAGACTAAAGCCATTGTTTCTGAAGAAGGCGTCGCCGTAGAGGGTGATATTGCTTTGTGGCAATAGAGAGGATGAAATTGAAGGGAAAGTAAAGAAGAAAAAGAGAAGTAGACGAGGGAGTTGCATTGTCTACGTCGTGGAAGTGTGAAGAAGAGATGATGATGTTCTTGACTGATAGTTCTTTGTGAGGAACAGAGGTTTTAG
The DNA here is from genome assembly GCF_006381635.1 of Hibiscus syriacus. Taxonomy (NCBI): domain Eukaryota; kingdom Viridiplantae; phylum Streptophyta; class Magnoliopsida; order Malvales; family Malvaceae; genus Hibiscus; species Hibiscus syriacus. The sequence continues at coordinate 145,115 of NW_024062857.1, read as the reverse complement.
AATGAAGATCTTGGAATGAAGTTGAAGCAGAAAGAGATATTCTCCCTCGTTTCATCTGTCATCTTGAAGTTGTTGATGAATTTTGTGCTTATCAACTAGAATGATAGCCAGTCGAGTCCAAGTTAGAGAGTCAAGACTCAAGATAGATTCAAACTCGGGGCCGGAGGCAGCTCTTCCAATATACATGCACCACATTGCTAACAATTGTATTGACCTCTTAATTAGGGATTTTGATATGATCACAACGATTTCGTTTTTGATGAGGTGGAATTTCATGGAATGTCTTATTGAAACCATGGTTCAAATAAGGTGATAATATTATTATTTAGTTTAATTAGATAAGATGTTAGAGATTTTAAATAAGATCAATTATTCGAATTTTAATATTATAACTAATTGATAGAGTTATCTGTTTGGATAATACAAAATATCCCACATTCATTTAACATTAGCTTTTACATAGGTTTATTTAGTGTCTTGGGCGTTTGGATAATTTTTATATTCATTTAATAAATGAACAATCACGAATAGAGGTGTACTAAATTTGTTTATGTTCATGAAAAAATTCAATTACTTTATATATATATATATATATATATATATATATATATATTAAGTATCGGTGAATGTACGAACTAAATTGAACACATGATGAAATTTAAAGTTTCAACTGTGAAGTTTAAGGAGTTTAAACACTGGTGACATGATTTTACCATTTTTCTTTAGCACTAGTTGATTTTGTTTAATTTCTGAATACATAATAAATGAACATGTTCGCAAACGTTAAATGAATATATTCGCGAATATATAAGCGAACATGTTCACGAACATTAAACAAACATGTTCACGAAAATATAAACAAATACTTTCAAAAATAAATAAATGAACACGATATTAAAAATTTAAATGAACACAAACCGAACATAAATAACTTTAAAAACAAACAAACGAATACAAACAATACCTTATTCGATCAAACTCAGTTTATTTATACCACTAAGATTAAGGTTAAGGCCGAACCCATTTGCATGCGCCAGTGTTTTGTCCCTTTGTATCTGGGTAAAAATTGTGGGTATACTACATTAGTGAAGGAGAAGGAAGATATGGTTTAAGAAATTAATAAAGACAAATTTATTTTTGGTTTGATAATCAGTATCTAATTTATTAATTAATTATTTTGAATCGAATTTTGTAGAAATCAATTACAGAAATAATTTTTTAAAATAATTTATTTTATTTACAAACGCTATAATTTAAACTTTCAATTTTATTTATAAGATTTATTTCATCTCTATAATAATTAGTTGTTAATTAAAAACAAACAAACTTGTGCACATCAAATTCTTAGTGACTCAACGCTGATTTCCAACACAAATGAAAGCTATCGATTTGGCCCTTTGTATATTATTGAACCCTAAAAAGTAAAAACCAAAATAATGAAAACTAAAAACATTTTCATTAAAAAAGAGTAATTTAAAATTAAAACCGCAGTTTACAATCATAAGTATAAAGTGAGTACTTAATTAGAACATTTTCTATAATCATTAATATAAAACTAGATACTTAAGATTTTATAAGAATCATACAAGGAAAATATTAAAATTTTATTTAAAATCGAACAAAATGAATATAAGAATAGATATAATTGTATCAACAAACAAACCACAGTAGGAGATCATATTACTGAAGACCACCGATAATCATGAATCAGAATCGAGTGTTATAAAAATATTATCTTCGAACGTAAATCACGTATCCAAATTCATCTAAAAGTCCAAAGCATAACATATTAACAAGATAATAATAAAAGTCATCTTTAATCAATCAAAATATCAAAATTTTAAAAAATTAAAAAAATGAAATATGCAATAAAATATAGAGAAAATAACCTCAGTGACCAAAAATCCCAGATAATATACGATTTTGATCAACTTTTTTTGGATTTACGAAAATGACGAACAAAATCGCAATGCGATCTCTAATTCGCATTGCGATCTCCACTATCGCAAATTCGCGTTGCATTTCGCATTGCGATTTTCCATTTCGCGTTGCGATTTTCCATTTCGCGTTGCGATTTTCCATTTCGCGTTGCGATTTTCCATTTCGCGTTGCGATAGTCTACAGTTGTCGTTGCGATTTTCCAAATTCGTTGCGATAGTCTACAGTTGTTGTTGCGATAGTTTACAAATTCGTTGCGATGGCGGCGGCGGCGGCGCGCGAGAGTCTCCCTTGTTCTATTCCACTCAACAAGAAAGTGGGAAATTCAAACCTTAAATACCATTCCCAATAGTATTTCCAATTCTATGTGAGATTGAGTATTACCAACACCATAGAATCTTAGTTCCCGACCACATATCAAAACCGTTTGATAGTCATTTTAAATATAGAGCAATTAAAATGTTTATAATAATAATATAGAGTTTTCCTGACACAACTTAAAATTAATAGTCATTTTAAATAGAGTAATTTTTGTAAAAAAAAAAAGGAAATGGATTACAAAATGTTTTATGCTTAAATACTTTCTTTGAACAATTAGTAAGCGTTAGAAATAATTAGTGAAAATCAAATTAGGGTGGAGATGAATGTACCTTTAGTTTACAAAATTTTAAAATAATGCATCCAAAGTTGAAACGTATCAATTATAAAGTGAAGTTACAATTGACAATATCTAGACGTCTCATTCTATCACCTCCCCAAATTACATATGAATCAATAATACATCAATTATTGTAAAGTTATCAGCATGTCGCTGCCATTGACAATATGGACCGTTTTGTTTTCCATTCAATCAAAATTGTGCCAACATGCAATATTCTCTATGTATTGATTGTAACCACCCTATTGGTTGAACAAATTAATATTCTCTATGTTTTATGCTTCCACTCAACATATACTTATGTATGCAGTTTAACAGTCCCTTCATATTTCGGTATCTTTGATTAGTAAAGTGGTGGTCGGGAACTAAGATTCTATGGTGTTGGTAATGCTCAATCCCACATAGTATTGGAAACAATATTGGGAATGGTATTTAAGGCTTGAATTTCACACTTCCTTGTTGAGTGGAAGAGAACAAGGGAGACTCTCGCGCGCTGCCGTCTTCTCGTCTCGGGTCGTGGTCGTGGTAATACGTGTCTTCGACACGTACGCGCGGATACTATCTTTTTAGAGAAAATTCTTAAGAAACAAAATCTTTTTTTTAACTATCACAACTAATTTTCGCAACTAATTTAGAAAATCGCAACGACAACTGTAGACTATCGCAACGCGAAATGGAAAATCGCAACACGATTTTCAACTATCGCAACGCGAATTTGCGATAGTGGAGATCGCAATGCGAATTAGAGATCGCATTATGATTTTGTTGGTCATTTTCGTAAATCCAAAAAATATTAGTCAAAATCGTATATTATCTGAAATTTTTGATCACTGAAGTTATTTCCTCTAAAATATAAACAACAACAATAAGAATAATATCTCTAAAACTGCACGTGGCACCAACACCACCATTTATTATCATCAAATCAATGTATATAAATTTTCCAGAATACGAAACAAATTCTCCTTTCCTTTTCTGTTAAATAGTTGCTTTCAAAGAAAAAAATCAATATGGCAATGGCCAATGGACGATGCCTGCCCCTGGCGCCTATAAATTCAATCTCATTCTCATCTTCTTCAGATCCATAGTCAAATCGAAAAGCTTCCCAATCATTCTACTTTCAATTTTACCCTCATATTTCACGTTGTTTTTTGGATTTGCATTTTCATGGCTGAGGGCGCCGAGATCAAGTCTGCTGCGTCGCCTAACGTGAATGGCAAGGAAGAGATCTGGAACGGTTACTTCGATCCTACGGCCATTGAAGTGGAGCCGTTGCCTTCTGTTCTTTCGGAGCATGGCGTGGAGAAGCCGTCGGAGACGAGCAGGGAGATTGTGTTGGGAAGGAACGTGCACGCTACGTGCCACTCCATCACTGAGCCTGAAGTTAATGATGAGCAGACCGGTGACAAGGAAGCTCAAATGGCTGCAGTTTTGGCTCGATATCGCAGAAGCCTCATGGAGCGGACAAAGAACCATTTAGGTACCGTGTATTTCATATTTACTGCGATTATGTTCATTTTTTTGTTTAATTTGTTAATATTTTTTTATCGCTTGAATAAATAGTGAGTTAAACAATGCTTTTGTTAATAATTGCGGATTATAACTTTTAAGATCTTTTCCAACTAGAAACAGGGAGCTAAGCAAAACTAATAATTAGGGGAACTAAATAGCAGAAACGTGTCATCGATTTAATGTAATATTTCGTATTGTTCTAAACTTTTTTTTTGGATAAATATGATTTTATTATCTAAAGCAGAACTGCACATATACATCAGTGTTCGAATAAAAAAAACAAACTTCATACTAAATGAATCAGTGAACAGCTAAGCCCCAATGGTTGCATAAATTAATATTAACTCTATCTACTCTGTTAATATTCCTATCCCTTAGTTTTAATCCTACAGCATCTTTAATAGTCTTCAGAATTTCTTCTGCAGACCTTGTTCTGCTTTGAAACACCCTTCTGTTTCTCTCTTCCCATAGTGTGTAAATGAGAGCATTGAGAGCTATCTTCATAATCATTGTAAGCAATGATTTGCCTTTCCATGTAGAACTTGCCCATGCTATAAATGCTTCCCATGAACAAGCTGGAAAATGTAAACCAGAAAATGAGAAGACAGCTTTCCAAGTGGTAACAGCAGTATGGCATTTTAGAAATAAATGTTCACTCGTTTCCGGTTCTGAATTGCAGAGAGCACATGTGCTTTCGTTGATGAGCCTCATTCGTTGTAGTCTATCCTTTGTTGAAAGCTTATCAAGGAAAGACATCCAAGCTATCACACTGTGCTTAGGGATGTGCAGGGGAAACCATAATAGTTTCTGCCAAGAGACTTTAGCCTTCTTCTCCCTAATTGAATACCAGATTTTAGTAACTTTTGTAGTACCTGAAGTCAGAATCTGGTGAGCCTCAGGTCTGAGTTTCAAAAGTTTCTTGAAACTCCAGCTAGTAGTGGAGCTAATTCCCACAGACCAGAAATCTTTCTCCTTAAGAACATAGTTTTTGAGCCAAGCTACCCATAGAGACCCATCTCCTGCGAGGATGTTTTTAATTAACGAGATCATGCATGCTTTGTTCCAGGATTTCATATCCTTGACCCCGAGCCCTCCTTCGGATTTCAAGAAACATATATTTTTCCAGCTCACTCGAGCTCCCGTAGCAGCTTTGTCAGTTCCTTTCCAGAAAAACCGAGAGCAAAGTTGCTCAATCTTCTTCAAAACAGAATTTGGCAGGAAAAGTTGTCTACACTGGACAACACAGATTTAATTAGTTCCAATCTTCCTGCGTAGGTAAGATTTTTAGTGGTCCAGTGGAGTAATCTGGATTTGATGTTATCTATGAGGGTCACACAGTCTTTTTCTGAAATTTTCCTAGGGAGAAGTGGGATGCCTAAATATCTTACAGGCAGAGAGCCAAGATTAAAGCATGTGATTTTTTTAATATTTTCAATTGCAGCAGTAGGCATAGCAACAACAAAAAACTCACTTTTGGAGGCATTAAGTTTGAGGCCTGACATGTCATAGAATAAATCTAGGACACTAGTGACTCCAATAACAGATTCCACAGTTCCTTTGCAAAAGATAAGAAGATCGTCAGCAAAGGATAGGTGAGTTAGACCTATCCTTTTGCATTTAGGGTGATAGCCGAACATACCTCTTGAGGCTGCCAAGTTAAGAAGTCTGGAAAGGATATTCATGGATAGGACAAAGAGTAATGGAGAAAGGGGGTCTCCTTGCCTTAGGCCTTTGGCACCCTTAAAGAAACCAGACAAGCTCCCATTGAATGAAATAGAATAGCTTGCTGTAGAGAAACATAATTCAATCCAATTGAAAAAAATCCTTGGAAGTCCAATGGCCTTTAAAATAGCAGAGATGAAGTTCCAATTAATAGAATCAAAGGCTTTGTGGAGGTCAACTTTCAGAGAGCATCTAGGAGATAAGTTCTTTCTATTATAGCCTCTGCCTAGTTCTTGAGCAAGTAGTGTGTTGTCAATGATGCTTCTTCCTTTAACAAAAGCAGTTTGGTTAAGTGTAACCAAATCAGGCAACAGAGTAGTTAGTCTTCTAACAATAATCTTTGTAATGGCTTTATAGATCACTGAGCAACAAGAAATTGGCCTAAAGTCCTTTACCTTGCTAGGGTTAGGAATCTTTGGAACCAATGCAATTATAGTAGCATTGAAAGCAGGGAAGAGATAGGAATCTTGAAAGAATTGTGATATGGCTGCAACAACATCTTTCTCAATAATAGACCATGATTTTTTGAAAAAGAATGGTGAATACCCATCAGGTCCTGGAACTTTTTCATTCCCTTGACTGAAGAAAGCCTCTTTGATTTCCTCCTTGGTAACATCTTGCACAGGGGCATCAGCCTTTTCAGCAGGCAAGGAAAACTGGATTAAATCCTTCAACATGTTAGGATTTGTGTCCTTTACTGCAGGATCAGCAGTGCCAATCGAGTTTGTGAAGAATTTTATCACCTCTGCAGACATTTGATCATAGGTTTCCAATCTATTTCCAGATTCATCTATGAGGATGCGAATAGTATTTTTTGTTTTTAAGAGCAACTGAAGAATGAAAATATCTGGTGCATTTATCTCCCTCTTGCATCCACTGAACTCTTGCTTTTTGTCTGTAGAACAAAGCTTCGGCTTCCTCTAGAGTTTTTAGCTCGTTTTGAAGGAATAGTTCCTGTTGAATGCCACCCTCTCCTTTTAAATTTTTAAGTTGTTGCTGCTCTGAATCAGATTTCTTCCGTTTAACCCTTGCAGGAAGGTCATTGTACCAATTCTGATTTAAATTTTTAAGGCTGATTTTTAGTCTCTTTAACTTGGTGAAAAGTATATGCATTGGGTGCCCATGAACTGGTCTAAACCAGGACTGTTTAACCACTTCCATAAAGCTAGGGTGTTGAGTCCAATAATTGAAAATTTTTAAACGGTTTTGGTCGATCAACTTGAGCTTCTTTATTGAGCCATACTTGAGCAAAATAGTGATCAGAGATGTCAGAGCTTCTTTAAGAAACTGGGTGCACGTTAGCAGGGCTAACGGAACCTGGGTTCTCCGCCGTGTTCTCCGGTGCCTTCTGTCTTCTTTCGGTGCTCTTCCTTCGTTCTGAAAGCTCAAATATTCTCCTTTACACAATGCACGAAAAACCTATGGAATGGAGAAAGCTATTTCGGTGTTCTGAAGGCCAAGATTTGGAATTTCACCCACCTAGGGTTAGCGATGGAGCAAAAACGGTTCATCCCCCTCAAGAAGTGCTAGAAGCTGGAATCAAGGAGTGGAATCTTTCTCTGGTCGGCCAATTCCTTGGTCCTGCCCCGAGTTTTGCTTCAATGCACAGAATTGTAAACAGCCTGTGGAGGAAAGCTATGGAGGGTGCACAAATCCAGGTAAGCATTGCTGGAAATAACTTATATGTTTTCTCGTTCCCCTCTTCTACTGCTCGTGACTGGGTCCTTGAAAATGGCCCTTGGCATGTCTTGAACAAGCCGATTATCTTAAGGAAATGGGAGCCGAACCTTCAAAAACTGAATTTTGATCTTTCAAGCTTGCCTATATGGGTCCATTTACATAATATTCCCCTAGAGTTGTACTCTCGTTCAGGCCTTAGTTACATAGGTAGTGCAATAGGAATTCCACTCACTATGGATTCAGTAACTGCAGCGAAAACTCATCTTCAATATGCTAAGCTCTGCATTGAAATAGGAGCAATTGACCCTATTCCTAAATACGTTGAAGTGGAACTAAAAGATGGGGCAAAGGTCTCAATCATGGTTGAAGTCCCTTGGATGCCAGTTCGATGTAATCACTGTAAACTCTTCGGCCACAATGAAAAAGGCTGCATACAGTCTAAAAATCATGTTACTGCAAAAACTCAAATTTGGAGGAAAAAAGAGAATTTCTCTAAAGCAGGTGAGACAACTCCCTCAGTCGGAGGTATCGAGTTGTTGCAAGAGAAAGAAGGCTCCTCCTTGGAGGAAATCAAAGAAACCAGTACTGCAGCTGATGAACATGCCAATGGTATTAATGAACAAAATGAAGAACAGTAAGATAAGCCTGTTACTGGTGGAAAAAAAATTCCAGTAAACGTTGATGTTCAAGTACAGGAAAATAAAGAACAAAAAGAGGTTCATTAAGACCTTTCTGTTTTGGAGAATAACTGTACATACCCAAGCTCGAACAACTGTGATCTTTCCTCAAATGTCCCTAAAAGAGGACGACGGAGGCCTGCCATAGAAAAACCAAAAGTGGACATAACTGGATCCACAAACAGGTTCCAAGTTCTCAATGATTAGGAGGAAATTCCTCCTGCTCCAATGGATGTCCAACGAAAACCACGTGCATCTTCGCAAGGAGTGGCTGCCATAGTTAAGGAACTTAAGTCGAAAAAGAGAGAAATACTTGAAAAACCAAAGCGGGTTGAAGTCGGTGGTGGAGGGGAAAAGGTACTCCCTCACAATGATCCTAGCTTTTTGGAATGTAAGAGGACTAAACAGTCCTCAAAAGCAAGAGAAAATAATTAGAAGTGCTTGCCAAAATAAAGTGGATGTGTTTTGTTTTTTGGAGACAAGAGTAAAAGAAGAAAAGTCTGTAGCTATCCTTGGAAGCAAATTTTCTGACTGGAATGCATTTACCAACTACGACTATGCCTTAAATGGTAGGATATGGATCCTCTGGAGAAAAGCTTGGACTTCTCGGTTATTCAATCTTCAGACCAGTGCATGACAATTAAGGGATTATACCAGAATGATCAACTCGTCATCACTGCAGTTTATGGAAGCAATGATGGTATCGCAAGAAGACTCCTGTGGCAGCAACTACGAGACCTCGAAGCTTCTGCAGGCCGTTCACCATGGATAATTGGAGGAGATTTCAACATAATTCTTCACTCAAAAGAAAGTTCTGACTATGACCTTATTGGACCTCTTTCTTCTTCTGACATGAGAGACTTCCAAGAAGCTCTCTCTGACCTTGATCTTTTTGATCACCCTTTCTTTGGCCCTCTATTCAATTGGAGCAACAAACAACAGAGTTCCTACCATTGTTCTAAACTTTATTCGTGCTTTTAAAGCTAAGTTTTTCGAAGATTATATTTGGTTTTGAAGCGATATGCAGATTTGGCTTTTGTCTTTAGCCATATCGTATGTCTTTTTTGTTTTGGTGACTTTTGCTTAAAATTAATGCTCCGATATACTTCCGATTGAACCTTGAAATTTATGTTCTATTAATCGAGTGCTACTTTTCAGGCTATCCTTATAATCTGGACTTCGATTATGGTGCACTAGCCCAGTTACAACATTTCTCAATCAACAATCTTGGAGATCCATTTATTGAAAGTAACTATGGAGTTCACTCAAGGCAATTTGAAGTTGGTGTGCTAGACTGGTTTGCCCGTTTATGGGAAATAGAGCAGAATAACTACTGGGGTTACATTACAAATTGTGGCACAGAAGGCAATCTTCATGGAATTTTAGTTGGGTTAGTATTTTTTTTATGACGTGTATGTTCATTCAAGGCACTCTTGTTTTAATTGATAAGAAGAACCGCTCATGATTGGATTTTGCAGGAGGGAAGTGTTTCCAGATGGGATTTTGTACGCGTCACGAGAGTCGCATTACTCTGTCTTTAAAGCAGCACGAATGTATCGAATGGAGTGCGTGAAGGTTGATACTCTGGTCTCTGGTGAGATTGATTGCACTGACCTCAGAGTTAAGTTGCTTGCTAACAAGGACAAACCAGCTATACTCAACGTTAACATAGGTCTCTCTCTATCTCTCATATTTATCCTCTCACTGTCACAGGTTCATGCCAATAAAAAATCATCCTTTTGGTTCAAATGAGATACGTAACTTGGTTAATGATGTTTACTGTAGGAACAACTGTCAAAGGAGCAGTAGATGACCTTGATCATGTCATTCAAACCCTTGAAGAATGTGGATTTTCACATGATAGGTTCTACATTCATTGTGATGGAGCTTTGTTTGGACTCATGATGCCTTTTGTCAAGAGGGTAAAGTCTCACATGTATAACTTCTAATTGAATGTTAGGTTCTATTTTTGAGGGAAGATAGCAAAGCTCTGTGATCACATTTGAGGCGTGAGCATACTGTGTTTGTTCGTACGATTCATAATTCTGTTATAGCAAGTTGTATAATGTAAAAATGTAAGAGTTTATTCTGGATTTGACTTTATAGCATGCATCAGGATTGGTCTAAATAGATGAGGTAAAGTACCATGAGAGTCCTATGTTACTGTTTATGATTGTCTAAATTTTTCTAGTTTGTCAAATACTAAGACATCTGTGTCAGCAAGTAGATGATGAGTACGTGAAAATTCATATAGTTTTACTTCTCCAACTCTTCTCTTACTAAGTTACCTTCACCCTATCTTCTGTGTTTCATTACCCTTAAGCTTGATAGCATTTTTGGCGGTGTACAGGCTCCAAAGGTTAGTTTCAAGAAGCCCATTGGAAGTGTGAGTGTTTCTGGCCATAAGTTTGTGGGATGTCCGATGCCATGTGGTGTCCAGATCACAAGGATGGAGCACATCAATGTGCTCTCAAGCAATGTTGAATACCTTGCATCAAGGGATGCTACGATCATGGGAAGTCGGAATGGTCATGCTCCTATTTTCCTCTGGTATACTCTCAACAGAAAAGGTTATAAAGGATTTCAAAAAGAAGTGCAGAAGTGCCTCAGAAATGCTCACTACTTGAAGGACCGACTACATGGGGCTGGGATCAGTGCTATGCTAAATGAACTCAGCAGTACTGTTGTATTTGAGCGGCCCCGGGATGAGGAGTTTGTTCGTAGGTGGCAGCTTGCTTGTGAAGGGAACATAGCACATGTGGTGGTGATGCCTAATGTGACCATCGAGAAGCTGGATTTCTTCTTTAATGAATTAGTTGGAAAACGGTCAACTTGGTATCAAGGGCATGTTCAGCCTCCTTGTATTGCCGCAGAGATAGGCAAAGAGAACTGCTGCTGTGCTCTGCACAAGTAAAAAAAAATGATGATTCGTCGTGGTTTTGGAATTATTCCTGTGTTTTTCTTCAGCTTGACATTTGATTTTAATGGAATAGGGATTAGATTGAGAATTTCTCCTATTACATGGTTCATTACAACACTTTGACAACCTTAATCTGCAAGGCGTATACGTATATCTATTAGAGGTGTGAAAAAAATATCTGATTCATTGGTCTAATCCAAAATTTCAGACTTTTAATTTGTTTTTTTCATTTTTTGAATAATTCAGATTAGATATTTTAGAAAGAAAATGAATAACTGGATCGAATATGGATTATCCGAAAATCTAGTAAAAATTGAGTCTTTTAGAATTTAGTTAACATTTAGCCTAATGAGAGAGTAACACATCTAGCCCAATAAAATTTTGATATTTTAACTGTTTCCATTTATAAGGTCTTTTTAGTCATTTTCACTCATAAGGGTATTTATGTATTTTTCCTCGCTTAAGGACAGTACAATAGGGGTGTGCAAAATTACCCGACCCGGTTAACCCGACCCGTCGACCTGCCGACCAGGATCTAAAAAAACCGGGTAATTCTCTAAAAAAAATTACCCGGCCGGGTCGGGTACCCGGCCCGACATTTCCCAGGTCGGGCCCGGGTCACAAAATCTAGTTTTTCCGGGTACCCGGTTACCCGAGTACCCGGTTAGTTTTTATTTTTTTATTTTTTTATATATAATTATATAAAATATAATGAATTATTTATATTATGGATTATTATATTTTGTATTTCGAACTTTTAAATTTTATGTTCGGATATTAGAGTATGTAATTCGAAGTTTCGAATATTTAAATTTGTGTATATATTTTTTTAAATTAATAATTTGAAAATAAAAAATTAAAAACCGGGTATCGGGTACCCGATTACCGAGTACCCGCAAAATTCGGGTACCCGATTACCGGGTACCCGTAATATCTGGGTCGGGACACGGGTCGAGAAATCGTCGATCCGGAAGTTTCGGGTACCCGAATTTGCACACCCCTACAGTACAACTACAATCGTTTCCACATGTAAAGGTATTATGGCATTTTAGTGGATGAGGGTATTTTGATCGTTTTTACCAACAAAGGTATTATTGACATTTACACGTACTTAGGGTTCCCAAGCTCATTCAGAAGTCTTAAGAATATCAAGTACCGATATTTACACTCACAATATATATATTTAATAAATAATAACAAAAACAAACAACTCATAATAATATGAGATAACTATAAAAATAATGCTAGTCATAGAAAAGGTAAACTATTAGCTTAATCACTAAATTATGAGATTAATTTTATTTTGATTATTAAATATTTTTTATCAATTACAATAATAATTAGATCAATTAAATCACCACCAGATAATTGATTAAAAAATTATTGATTTAATTTATTTTTAATTGATATAATAATAATTTTAACTCTTTTTTATTCAACAAGAAGAAAACAACACACAACTAATTGCCTTCCCCACTGCCTAATATCAGAATGAAAATGGATTCCAAGGAGATTGCCATCATAGTATCAAGAAATCCATTCCATGCACAGTCCGTCTCTCAAGAGTCTAAAGACATACGTATCAGACACCGGAAAATGTAGGAACTCGAATTAAAAAAAAAAACATACACAACCACAGAGAAGATTTGGCAAGCATGCAGAAGCTACACATCAAAGAACATTTTAGACAAAGGGAAAGCTCGAGAGTCGGGCATAATGTATGGGGACAAAAGACCCTTAAAATCAAATTTACTAGATATTCATATGAGTAGCAATCTAACGTACCCTAATATTTGAACATGACTGGCATGTAAATTCATAAACAGCACCTCCATTTTATATAATGGAGGAACATCTAAGAAAAACCAAAGTCCAAACACACTTAACAGCCTTAGACAAGAGAGTTTAAACAATAAATTGAACAAAAACACAAACCTGAATGTTATCATGATATATATATATATATATATCTAAAGAGAAGCATGTTTTATGCAATGGTATATGATAATAAGTAATAAATAACAAAAGAGTTCTAGAAGCCACAATACCATTTCACAAAAGGCAAATCAACAAGAAGCAGAGACTGTAATTGTCACTGTCCGCTCTTGTGGGTACTATAAAATGAGTGCGGATATGTGTGCAAGTATACACAATCGAGCAAGTATACACAATCGAACAAGTAATAAAGTGATAAGTAGAGTATCGTCTCCACAGGGAATTGGGGAAATCAAATAGGTTTGTCAAGGCACTTTACTTTGTCACCTAAGTAAAGTTCAAAGTAAAGTTAGTGATAGTATGTACAAATGATAATGCTGTGGCAAAATGAGATGGATGTTGTGGAAATGGAATGGTGGTATGGTAGCAAATGGATATGTCGCGGCAAAGTGGATGAAAATGTCATGGCAAATTCAATTGTGATAAATACAAACAATTAGAAATGTCAAGGCAAAATAAAATGCAACTACTGGATTTAATATATAGGACTTTAGCTTTCTCACACGACAAGCAGCTATGGGAATGAGTGGTAGGAGTCACTAAGAAAATCTAAGTCTATTTCTTTGAATGGTATTTCTTCTATGCTTAGCCTGCTCGACAGAGTCTACTAAGGTGTCCTATGCTATCTCTAATAAGGGACTCGACAGATTAAATATGCCCTGACAAAATCGATTGGCGTAAACCCCTGCAGTGATCCTATTAGTCCAGATAACATGATATGTCTCGGCAATACCTTTTTGAGGCAGCATTAACATCTAACCTATCGGTTATGCTTTACTCCTTTTAGTCGAATAAAATTATATCCTTATCTCTAAGGTGGATTAGGCCTAGTTACTACCTAGAACCCCTTTTTTATATAGTTCCTCCCTAGTTTCTCTCGAAGACTAATGATATTTTGCCGAGGCATTCTCTCGAACCCTAAGCATCTTCCAAGGAAAGGCTATTCTCGTAGCTCCTACAACCTTAAAGCATTTAAGTTTCATAAACAAAACATATTAAAATATATAAAAACAACCATTCATTGAAATAAAACTTAAACATCCAAGCGAACTCCCACCAAATAGGATTAGTTCATGGTGGGGTTCGAAATAAACAAACACAAAGCAAGTTTCATTCGTTCCTTACAACCCAATAACAAAATATGAAAACAAAGAACTAAGGAGAGGAGAGAAAGCCTTCGACGTGCACTGCTCAATGCTTCCCTCGGCCACCAAGAGCTACTCCCAGCGGACTGGCTTCTCTCAGACGCTCAGAACGCCACTCCCTCAGGCTTGTCAAGGAGAAATGTCACGACAAGTAGGATTGACGGAGAAAGATGAGACATTCTCTCTCTAACTTTTTAAGCTCAAATCTGGGTGGAACTAAAGTCTCTAACATTGTGGCTTCATCCTCTATTTAAAGGGGAAAATTAACCCTTGAACTAAAAGTTGACTTTCCCAAACTATGGTTAACTTGCTTGGGAGTCAGGCAAGACAGGTGATGATACAGCCTGGGTAGCTGGCATGAGTGACAGGCATAATCCTGTTGCAGGCGCCCAAAGACAGACAAGATCTGTAGGGTCAGGCGGCATCATCAGCAGAACCGGCAGTTGCAGTACCGGTCCCTCCAGGCGGATCTTCGAGGTGGATTTCTCGGGCAGAGCTCTCGGACAGTTGGATACAGTTGGCTTCAAAAATATCTTCTTATACTTTAAGCACTTTCGAAATGCCGGTTGAACTTGACAAATTCATTTTGCTCATCAATCTCCTTATGTCACAGCATTTTCTTTCCTCTTTTCCTTGCTCTCAATACCTGCACATCATCAGACAAATACCTTTCTCATAAAGCAACACCGCTGTAAAAATAAAATGCCACGGCAAACCGAAATCCACCACATGCAACTAAATGCCTCTACATGGTCCTAAATGAGCCTTTAGACATTCAATAACTTAAGTTAAAAGGTCCCAAAATGTGGCCTTTTACGGAGTTATCAGTTACACTACCGATGTTTACACCACAAAAGCAGGCATCATCACAAGTTTCAACTTAGTTTGCCCATTCTATATGTGAGACTCCATGGAAATATCAATAAAAGCTTACCAGCAACAAAAATAATATTGCATCAAGGCCCGAAACTGTAGAAAACAAAAAAGTTTAAAATACACGGCTTTAATCAGCAGACAACTCTTTTCGCTTCAACTCTAGTGCCATTCGTTCATTCTCAAGCTTCATCCTCTCATTTTCCATTCTCATCTTTTCCACTTCACGGTCCCTTCTCGTACTAAATCTATGCCACTTGAAACGTTGTTTCTCCAATTCTAGCAGCTCCAACTGAATTTGCAGTTTCTGTTCTTCTAGCTGAAGTGTGCGAGACTCAATCCACTGCTTCTGCATCCAAGCATCTCTTGAATAATCAAGTAGAGCCCGGTTCGCATTTGCTTGGGCGAATGATGGATAAGAAAAAGAATTGTTGTGGCAGTGCTGGGAGTTCAAAAAATTCTGGAAACAAGTATCTTCAAGGACTTGGCTTTTTCTTGATCTCTTAGTAGAGATCCCGGATGCCCCACATATCACCCTGTTATCCTCATGTGAAGCATGATTCTCCTCAAGCTCGTCATGATCATTAGTTTCCATGTCATGGTCATCATCATCAAGATCTTCATTTTGGTACCTCCAAGCATAATCATTATTATCTCTACTTTTGAGAGCCAATTGCAAGGAACGTTGTAATTGTAGATCATGAGGCAAATGCAATCTATTCCCATTGTGATAAGAACACATCTCCTCGTAGAAAAGATGCTTTGAGCTTAAAATTTTCCTAACATCATCCTTTTCTTTCTCTGTTAAGTAATTTATAACATCCAAAAGTGTTGGATTCTCAACAACTTGACAAGAAGTGCCCCTACCAAGCATATCATTTAGCTTTTTATACCTTTTATTCAAGTCATTGAACTTATCCTCACACTGTTGAGGAGAAACATGATAACCTCTCTCAGCCATGACTTTCGAAACTGATTTCCATTTACCCTTCTTCTGTAAAACTGCAAATTTCCTACTCATCCCACCACCACAGTCCCCTGTCGCATCCTCTCCGATATAAGACACTGCTGTAATCAAAAGCCTCACCATTTTATCAGTCCACTTTACACGCTGCCATGGAGATCCTTTCTTGCCTTTAGTTCCATCATTATGACCATCAACACATTCTTCTGTAAAACTTGATTCATCCACATCACTCACCGAACTTTTACCTCGTTCCATCTTGTTGTAATTTGTCATTGAAATGACTTGATCAGAGTTTTGCATGGTCCCCATCGTGAGTAGAAAATTCTCACGAATATAAGGACGGGCACAAGAGCCTTGACGAAGATTAGAGTGATGATGTTGATGGATATTATGCGAGTGTTGGGCAGGATGATGAACTCTCATGGATCCTTGCAAGTCAAGGCATCCAAAAGAAATTCCAGCAGGAGTCATTCCTTTTTGGGATAAATTGTCTTCCATTTCTTATTTCAAACAAACAATTTTATGTCATCCACATCAACTTGTTTTTTTTCCTAAAGCCTAGTCTATAATATTATTCAAGTATTGAATCAACCACAATCAAGTATACCACCATGTTCTTGTCTCCTTTCTTAACACATTTCCAGCTACCAAATAAATCAATCAGAAAATCCCAAAATACCAAGCTCCTCAAGCTAAGTAACCATCTATTAACATATATCAGCCAGTACAAATTTCAGGAAAAAAATAACCCACAAAAATCTACTTTCAAAATTACCAGAAAAGTAGAATAAAAAGACAACCAGCATAAATATGTGAACAATCAGCAAAAAATATCCACCACCCACAAATCCAAAAGTAAAAAGAAAAAGAGAACTTTCCTGAAATTTGGGCAATAATCCAGGAGTTAGACTAATGAACAAACTGCACAACCTGAAATTAGCATGCACCTAAAACCAAAAGTGAAAGAAAAACTGTTACAAGTGGGCTTGCCAAAGCATTTTATATGTGAGGGTTTTCGGCTTTTTTTATATTTAAAAACCTTTACAGGTTCAATGTAAGGGACAGATGGGCTCCATCTTCCTCTATTTTCTTTTCCATAGTTTATTTATTTGTATATTCATTTTTATAGTTTTTCCCCTATTTTAAACCCTATTAAAATAAGAAAAAATAATCTCAGTGACAAAAAATGTCTTATAATATACGATTTTAATCAATTTTTTTTGGATTTGCCAAAATGACCAACTAAATCGCAATGTGATCGATAATTCGCAACGCGATCTCTGGTATTGCAAATCAGTTTCCAGATTCGCAACGCGAACTTCGACTATCGCAATGCGATTTTCCAAATTCGTTGCGATAGTCCAAGTTCACGTTACGATAGTCGAAGTTCGCGTTGCGATTTATTCCAAGTTCGTTGCGATAGTCGAAGTTCGCGTTGCGATATATTCCAAGTTCGTTGCGATAGTCGAAGTTCGCGTTGCGATTTATTCCAAGTTCGTTGCGATAGTCGAAGTTCGCATTGTGATTTATTCCAAGTTCGTTGCGATAGTCCAAGTTCGCGTTGCGATTTATTCCAAGTTCGTTGCGATAGTCGAAGTTCGCGTTGCGATTTATTCCAAGTTCGTTGCGATAGTCGAAGTTCGCGTTGCGATTTATTCCAAATTCGTTGCGATAGTCCAAAATCGCAACGACTGGTGGTATTGCATTTGTTTCTTAAGAATTTTCTCTAAAAAGATAGTATTCGCGCGGACATGTCGAAGACACGTATTACCAAGACCACGACCACGAGACGAGACGAGATGGCGGCAGCGGCGGCGCGCGAGAGTCCCCCTTGTTCTCTATCACTCAACAAGGAAGTGGGAAAGCCAAGCCTTAAATACCATTCCAATAGTGTTTTCAATACTATGTGGGATTGAGCATTACCAATACTTGTTCCCAATATTATGTGGGATTGAGCCTTAAATAGTGATATTATTTGTGAATTATAGTTAATGACTTTAGTATTTGTATGAAAAGTATTTGTAGTTCGTTTAGTTTTCATGCAATTCTAATTTATTTTCAATTGATTGTAATTGCACGATAACAATTTTTTTTATTCTCGCGAGTGATGCAATTTTTTTGAATGTTTTGCTTAAAATTGTAATAATCGTGATTGATTGTAGATTGACTTTTAATTATGACATATTTAATTGTATAATACTAATGCAATTGATTGCTAATTCAGTTGTTTTAAGGTGCATGATTGTTAATTGTTTCCTGAATAATCACATAGTATTGGAAACAAGTGTTGGTAATGCTCAATCCCGCATAGTATTGGAAATACTATTGGGGATGGTATTTAAGGCTTGGCTTTCCCACTTCCTTGTTGAGTGATAGAGAACAAGGGAGACTCTCGCGCGCCGCCGCCGTCCGTCTCTTCTCGTCTCGTCTCGTGGTCGTGGTCGTTGTCGTTGTCGTGGTAATACGTGTCTTCGACACGTCCGCGCGAATACTATCTTTTTAGAGAAAATTCTTAAGAAACAAATGCAATACCAGTCGTTGCGATTTTGGACTATCACAACGAATTTAGAATAAATCGCAACGCGAACTTCGACTATCGCAACGAATTTGGAATAAATCGCAACGCGAACTTCGACTATCGCAACGAACTTGGACTATCGCAACGAATTTGTAATAATCGCAACGCGAACTTGGACTATCGCAACAAATTTGGAATAAATCGCAGCGCGAACTTGGACTATCGCAATAAATTTGGAAAATCGCAATGCGAACTTGGACTATCGCAACGCGAATATGTAAATCGCAATGCGATAGTCGAAGTTTGCGTTGCGAATCTGGAAACTGATTTGTGATACCAGAGATCGCGTTGCGAATTATCGATCGCATTGCGATTTAGTTGGTCATTTTGGCAAATCCAAAAAAAATTGGTTAAAATCGTATATTATAAGGTATTTTTTGTCACTGGGTTATTTTCTCTTAAAATAATTCCTTCCCGATTTATACTTTGACTCCCTAAAAAGAAATTAATCGAATGGATTATATTTTAATTAAATTAAATTAGATCAATTAAGATACATTAATTGATAGAGCAGTTAAAGATACTCATATTATCTCACTTTATGTGTATTTGAATCCCGACCTTTATCTAAAATATATTATATATATATCTAGTTAATAAAAAAATAGATACATCTAGTTTATATAAAGTTTTTATTCTTTTTTACTTTAAAATAAATAGTGCAATTTAAAGTTTTTATTCAAATAAAAGATTAGGTTGTTTAACTAGTTTGTTATACTTTCGGAGGCCACTTCCAAAAATTGTCAGCTCTCTGCTAGCTAAAACTTCTGGGGAGATACCTCCACTTACCGGAGTAACCAAGGAACTTATATTCTTCGAAGCACATGAGTATCATAGCTTCTAAACAATCACACTGTATAGATGAAATTTATGACAAACCAATGTGATCTACCATAGTAAAATTTAAGATCTGACGATTAAATCTATTTAGTCTATTAATCTACAAATAAGCATAATGATAATGTATATGACACCATTAGCTAAAGTCGTTATATATACCTCTGAATTACGTATATCCAATTATGAACACCCCTATTTAAAATTGTGATTTAAAATTTTAAGATTTAACAATAAATTTTATAAGTTGCGCAAAATAAGGTTTACACGTAACCTACGTACCAAATAATAACTCGTATTATAATTAGATTTGATAATTAATGGGTTAATGCATATTTTATCTCCTGAATTTTGTTTTAGCTATGTAGTTGGTTTTCAATTTTTTTTAAGATCCATTTGGTACTTAAATACTTAGTTGATTTCTAATTTTTTAAATCAATTTAACCCTTAAATTTTATCTTAAATTACGTATATCAATGTAAAAAAAGAGAACTTAACGAGGTTAAAATATTGTTGATGTGTTGATAAATATCATGTGTCTTTAAGAATAGGCTCTACATGTATAAAATAATGGGTAAAGTATAAAAATGGTTCCCCAACTATAGGACGTTATTTTGTTGAGTCCCCTGACTATTAAAAGTTACAAAATAGTCATTTGACTATTCATATATTCCAAATTCATCATTTTTCGTTAAAAATGATGGTTGTCCGAGCTAGACATTAAGTTGCTGACTAGCATATGGTAAAATCATATTTTAATTATGTCTATTGGTACTATCACTGCTTTCAATCACTGGCTCAACGACATAATGTAAACGATAGTCGATTATAAAATATAGCTCAAACAGTTATCGTATGAGATTTTATCATATCTCAGTCAACAGATTAACGTCTAGCTTAAACAACGGCCAATTTTTTAGTAGAAAAATACGAGTTTAAAACATATGAATAGTCGAGCGCTCATTTTATAACTTTTAATATGTAGATACTCAACAAAGTAACGTCTTATGGTCGAAAACTATTTTGTAACTTTTAATAGTTGAGAGACTCAAAAAAATAACATCCTATAATCGGTGATCATTTATGTACTTTACCCTAAAACAATTAGTACCCGAACTAAAAATAATTGCAAGGTAACAATCCAGTGTCACTGCACATGTAAAATATGTTAGATTTCGAGGCTTCGAAGTGCGCCGAACTTGAATATGGCGAGTTAAAGAACAGAAACGTTAAGGAAATGACTTCAAGGTGTGCTTAAACGTGCCACTTTTCTTTAGTCTTATTTCTCCAGGGCCGGCCCTGGGCATAGGCCAGGGGGCGAGCCCTAGGCATAGGTTAGGGGCGACCGCCTAGAGTCTAAGTTTGGGGGGGCCATTTTTAAAATTAATTTTAAGTTTAATAATTAAAAAATATTTTAAGCATATTTTTTTATTTCAAATATTCGAAAATATGATAATTTAGTAGGCCTCAATAATTAAAAAATATTTTTAAACATAATTTTTTATTTAAAAAACTCAAAAATATAGTAATTCAGTGAGTCACATTTTAATAATGGGAGAAATCTAAGTATGGACCTCCACTTGTCTTCTTGTCATCACCTTTGACCTAGGGCCCTTAAAATGTCAGGACCGGGCCTGTATTTCTCTTACATATATTTGGATCCATCACTGTTTATAAAATATGTTTATTATTAATGATTAATTTTTTAAAATAAATATTATTTTATAATCAATCAAGACTAATAAAAAAATCTCAGATAATTAAAAATTGTGTTCATCCACAACGAAAAAGCTTCATTTTGGCCATACACTTTATATCGGGCTATATGCCTTACTATTTTGAAGGATTAGAAATGATTTATTTAGTATATAAAACATTGATTCCTGCTGTGACTTTATTCATAGACCAAATGCTGGCCCTCTGCAACTTTAAGAACTGGAAGCCTTACCCTTGGACCTGATGCCTGAGCAGATCCATCATGCCTTTGAGGGCAAAACACTATATACACAACTTCATTTGAATCTGTTTGCAGATGATAAACATGCTGGCCGGCGGCATAGCCTCCAAGGAGAAGATATGACCTCTCCGACTGCTCCATCATCACACATAGATCATCACCACCTGGTGGACCAAATGTTAATACTAAATCATTGTGTCAAATTAAGGGAAACGACTATCACAACAATAAAGTTCAATTTTCATGTCGAAGGCGTAATGTCAAAATTAACCTTCAATATTTATCAAAATAATTATTTTAATTTATATTCTTCTTTTTGAGATATTCGTTAACTTTCGGTGTTTCAATTTTTTTAATTAAAATAATTCATATTTATTGAAAATCATTAGTTGACTAGCAGTTAACACATATTTCTGATGTAATATTTTCATCAGTTTAATTATCAATGTGTCACATGTTATGTCATCATCTTAGGCGATACGGTAAATGTCATGTCATCGCCTTAAATAATGTGATACATACCACATCATCATATCAAGTGACATAACACATGTCATGTTATCATCTTATGTGATGTGTCACATGCTACAAATTTCTTTAAATGACATGACTTCTAATATATTAACAATTCAACACATATAAAAATGTTACATCAATATGCGTTGAACATGCGTTGAACGTCAATGAACTAACGGTTTTCATCTAATAAGGATTATCATAATAAGGATTATCGTGATAAAAAATTAAAACGTCAGGTTAAAATGTTTCAAGAAAAATAAGAGGCCATATATATTTAAAGAAAAGCATATATAATAGAAACAAGTAACTCACACGCAGCCATCTCAATTTGAGTGTTGTAAATGAAGTTGAGAACCGCATCAATGTCTTGCTCAAAGTCATAGAATGGTCCATTGTGGAAATTCATCTTTCTAAGCTTACACAGCCCCTCACCCAACTCCATCATAGCTCCCTTATGGTTCTGCATATATAACATCTTTAATTTTCATACGGTAGATATTAGAAGATGAAGACATCATGTTAATAATGGGAATTCAGTTCCAACCTGGTTAAATAGGTGGTGGAATCCGACGGCACATTGTAGGATGCCATGGATGAGTGTTCTAGTAGGCTCCTCGGCTTTGTTCCATAGGGACTCAAGCAGGTCATGGCACTTATAGTATTCCCTTTGGTTGAAAAGGGAAACCGCCTCGTCAAAACCACAATTCTCTTCGTCTTCGCTGCTGCCGGAGTACCGATACGAAACGCCGAACTTTCTGGGGGGATTGGAATGAGCATGGGTTGGAATAGGAGAAAGAGGAAGAGAAGAAGAAAAATGGTTGGGATTGTACGTATGGTTACAGTGATACTGAGTTGAGTGTGGAGGTGCTTGAGGAGAAGAAAATGGGGAGAGGTATGGCAATGGCAGTTTGGAATAAAGAAGCATCTTCTCCGGGAGAAAAAGGAGACCGCCGGAGAAGAGAGGTCTTTGGTTTGTGGCCTTGGCCTCTTCCTTTTTTGATTTTTATTTGTTTGTATGTGTCGTAGCGGTGATATTCTTCATCTTTATGTGGTTGAGTTGTTCTGATAAAAAAAAATCTTATGTAATGATAGAGAGTGTTCTATTAGTTTACTCTTTACAACTTCAAATATTATCTAAAGCTTAATGTAATTTCCAAAAACCACCCCTTATGTTTCTTTTTCTTCTTCTTCTTTTTAATTTAGTATTTAATGTTAATAAAAATTACTATTTTTATGGGTAAACTATATAAATGATCATTGGACTTTTATAGTGTTTGCATTTTGGTCACTTAACTTTTAAAACTTGAAATATAGTCACCAAACTTTTAGTTCGTTTTCAATAAGATCCTGACATTACCTCCCGTTTGTTTTATTTGGCGTGACACATTACAATTATTTTTCAGCTTAATAAAATAATCTTTTTAACCGATTTCATCTTAATAAAAAAAATTCATCACCCAAAATTGACTGAAAACTCTAAAAATCAAATGGGGACAAAATCCAAAATTAATTACAACTCAATCTTTTTTTTCCGAATCATGTTGGGACTAAAATCACATTCAATGTTACAAATAGTTTTTTCAGGATATGAAAAACCCCTCTATATCAGATCCCAAAAATTTAAACAAACTTCATACAATTGGATAACACATGAATCAAATCAGAAATAAATCTTCCAAATACATCATAAATAACAACTTATCATTCGCTACACTTGAACACACCTTCGATTGAGTCCTTCTCTCTCATTTTCATCCACTAGGAGTTGATAATCTAGAAAAAAAAAAAGCCTAAATCAAAAAACCCCAAATAAAACATAATTTATCTAAGTCATTTGATCAATGAAAGAGTTTTAAACCCTTCTAAATTTTCCCAAATTTTATACAGCACCGTTTGGGAATGTTTTTTCAAATTTTTTTGTTAAGCTGAAAAATAACAGTAACGTGCCACATCAGATAAAACTAACGGGAAGTAACGTCATGAACCTTACTAAAAGTTAATCAAAAGTTTGATGACTGTATTGCAAGTTTAAAAGTTGGATGACCAAAATATAAGCACCCTAAAAATTTGGTGACCATTTATGTAGTTTACCCATACTTTTAGCATAAAGGTGAAAGCTAATCAACTTTCTCATTTTTTGTTTCACTTTTTTTTCCAACTAAAGCGATCTCATTATACAATGATTACGTTTTTAGTTGTTTGAGTTTATTGTGACTGTAAAAATAACAAATATTATTATAATTATTATAGATATTATAGTCATACAACAATAATTTCTAAAGAAAATTTTATTGTTATATAATGATTGTTATTTAGACAGCGAACTCTTAGCTGTTGTTCATATACATCTGTTGGATCACTTTATACACTGGCCTGCTAACAGTTAACAGTGCCAGTAAAGCCTCAAGCATCAAAAAATGCTCTCACAAATAAAGTAAAATGGAAGTAGAAAAGGGAGAGAAAATCAAGGTTTTGGTACTTTTTTGCTATCCTGGTATCTTATCTGTTGTGTAGAGGATTATGGCCTGTATAGACTTTCCTCTGTTCAGAACCAAAAATGCCATCACCATCTTTGCCTGTATTTTAACCTTTAAACTTGGGTACTTTAGGGATTAACTCAGCGCCGGAACTGGATTTGAATCGGTTTAATTCATCGTACAAACCTGCATAACAAGGAGTCTGAAAAATATAACATTAGGTACGATTTTAAAATGAAAATAGTTTTGTGAGCAAAACAGAACAAAATTAATAGTTAAGTTACTAAACATGTAATTTACTCTTTTCTTTTATAATAAAACTAGAATATTTCGTAGCAATGTTACTAAAAATAGTTAATGTGAGCACGTAATTTTAAAAGATGGTTGTGTGATTTATTTTCATTAGATTGAATAGAGAATCTCAGAAAGGCTCGTACCATGGGAAACTTATCTTGCTATGGTGAGGCTTCATCCCTGGCCCTTGAGATGGACAAACTTAGGGATGGGGATGGGACATAAATCTGACGAGTTTCGACCCGATTCGATTGGATCAAGTTATATTCTTTAAAAAAATTGGGGTTGAGTCGGATTTTTTAGAGGTTATGTTTAGGTCGGGTCGTGTTCAGATTTAGGATGAAAAATACTCGATCCGAGAAAAACATGTAATTTTACCTTTATATTTAAGGATAATTACAATAATACCCTTATATATTTTTTTTTTCCAATTAAATTCTTATTTTTATTGAATAAAAATAATATTTTTAAATAAATATATTATTTCGTGTTCAGATTTTATCTAAAAAAAATTAATTGGGTGGAGGGTATATATTTTTCAGATAGGATTCAGGTGAAGGGTGTATAATTTTCGGGTAGGCTTTGGGTGGAGGATGTATAGTTTTCGGGTTAGGTCGGGTTGGCCGAAAATCCAACCCGACCCATGCCTATTCCTAGACACACTTTAAAATGTCAGTATTTTCAAAGTCATTATTCAATCAAACAAGGTCGGCCCTGGGCCAGGGCAGGAGGGAAGCCCGCCCAAGACCCACAAAATAAATTTTTTTAGTACAATATTTTTTGTATTTTTTATAATAAATTAAAATTGTAAAATAAAGTAGAGTAATCTATGAATTTAGTACCTAAACTATTAGTTTTGATCCATTTTGGTACTTAAACTTTTAATTTTTTTCAAAATCATCTATAACGTTTAATTTTCATTTCATTTTAGTATCCGTCGTTAAAAACTAAATGCATTTAGTACCTAACTATCATTTTTTTTTGTTTTAGTACCTAAATTTTTTTAAAAAAATTAAAACTTAACGTTAAATTTTGAATGTGTACTAAAATGAAATAAAAAGACTAAAGTTTTTAACAGCGGATACTAAAATGAAACAAAAATTAAACTTTACGTATGGTTTTGAAAAAATTAAAAGTTTAGGTACTAAAACAATTAAAACTGATAATTTATGTACTAAACACGTAATTTACTCAATAAAATAATGGGCTCATGATTTTTTTAAGGTTTCAATTATCTTTATTGAATTTTATATTAACATTAATAAATTGTTCTTCCATAAAATTCTAATTTAATATTTATTTCTCAAAATAAAAAAAATCAATTGAACTCTTTAATTTTGGTCTTTCCAAATTCTCACTATCAATTAACCAAATCTTTTTATCGATTTTTTATATCAATAAAAAAATTTATTAACATTATTTTTTTAAAAACTTAATGAGAGGAAAAAATTTAAGTATAATTAACATGCTTCTTTTCTCTTTCATGTTTCATGATTCATCTGAAAATTATTATTCTCAATTTTTAATTTATTATATTTCTCTCCCACGTAAAGTCACAATTGTTTATTATCAATTATGGTGCTTGAATCATATTGAAGATTGTCCTTAAAATTCTAGGTAGACCACATTTACAAATTCTTTCTTTTAATTTTATATATTTTCAAATTATAGATAAGATCATTCTTTTATTTTCAAAATTATATGTTATGTATTGAGAAAATTATATTGGAAAGCATTGATGTTGATACTATCATCAATGGTTTTGCATAAAAAATGATTGAATGTAATATTTTTTTATAAGTATTTGTATTCTTAAATATATATTTTTTTGACATCTTTTATATTATAATGAATTACTATTTTTTTAATTTAGTAAAAAATCTAATAAAAATTGTATATTACGTATTTCTTAATTTTTTTTATATAGGGATCATTTTTTATTTTCGCCCCGAGCCTAAAAATAGTCAGGATCGGCCCTGCAATCAAATATTAGAGGTTTTTATCCTAAAATAAAATGATAGATTAATATATTCTAACATAGAAATTAAAGATCAAAATGATCATTTAAATAAATATATGGACTAATTTTGACATTATATTTTTTTATAAAAAAATAATATACATATAAAAAAAGTTGACAGCTGCCTGATTGAGCAAAAAAAATACGATGAAAATGTCAGAAATTCATCATTGCAGCTTTGACAGATTTATATTCACTGTTAAGATATTTTGTAATAGTGAAAGTTACATGATTTTACAACCCGTAATGACAAATTCCATTGCAATATGAAAAGACGAAAAGTGGTACAACTAATTAGAAACACATTGAAGTTTATTTGGTCCTCTTCTTCAGAGCAGATGATAACAAAAATCCAAAATTTATTATATATCCACAGCCATGCGTTTGTAGAGATGAGAAGGCAGCCTAGGTGTGGCCATTGCCTGCACTGGAGTCTTCATGTAAGCAACCAATCCAGGATTCTCAGCCATGTCGATTTCCTCCACCTTCACCCCCTCCGCTGGTGTCCAGCAAAAATGGTGCAACAAGTGGCCCAGCATCGATGTTACCAGATTGATCCCAAGTTGAGCACCGGGGCACACCCTCCTCCCTGCACCGAATGGAAGCAGTCGAAAATCATGGCCTTTCATGTCCACGTCTTCCTCGAGGAATCGTTCTGGCCGGAACTCTTCAGGGTCTTTCCACACGGCTGGATCACGTGCTACCGCCCATACGTTGACGTGCACGTTTGATCCTTTGGGGATGTCATAGCCACCGATTTTGACATTTGCATTCGCACGGTGGGGTAGCATTAGGGGTGTTGGGGGATGCAATCTTAGTGCCTCCTTGGCTACACTTTGAAGGTAAGGCAGACTCGAGAAATCAGTTTCGGACATCACCCTGTCGGATCCGATTACATGGTCTAGCTCCTCTTGTGCTTTTTGCTGCACTCTTGGATTCCGAATTAGCTCGGCCATTGCCCACTCCACTGAGATCGCTGTTGTGTCCATGCCTGCTGTGATCATGTCCTGCGGGTTCAAGTTATACTTAAAGAATATGGACCCTAAAACACTACTGGTCTCCAAAAGTTAAACACATTCTTACCCAAAGAAGTCCAATTATTGTATCCTCGCTAAGGTCATACTTTTCTTGCAATGTAAGCAAGGCATCGACAAAATGCTGCTTGGCACCGCCGCTCTTCTGGCGGGCAAGGGTGTGCTCCTCCATGATAGCTCGGGTGAGACGGTCTCTCCGTGCCCCATGCTTGGCGAATGCTTCCTCTTCCAAGGGAAACATCCAACGAAGCCAAGGAATGTGCTCGGCCATGGCAAGCGATGCACCCAGCTTAAGACCATTAGCCACAATGGCCTTGAATTCGTGGCCTTGCTCGTCCATTATGCCCTCAGAGTTCACAAAACGTTTCCCAAATGCTAGCCTGGTTATGTTGTTGAATGCTACTGCTCCCAAGTATTTCCTTACTAGCAAACTCTTGCTTCCTGCATCTAAATTGGAGGGGGAAATAAATATTAGGCTCGTATTGAATTGATAAAAGTAGGGATGGACGAAATTCAAATAAAGTTAAAACTATAAAATAAAATTAGTCAATTCGACTAACTCAAACAAATTTTACTCTTGACTCACCCCTAGATACAAGTAGGCCATTTCCACAAGAGATCACAAATTTGACCATAAAAAACATTGCATCCTTTTCATATGAAAGTATTAAAATTTGACCATAAAAAATCCTAAAAAATCTGGTAAGGATTAATATTTTCCCGAATGGAATATCTTATGATAGAATTAACTAATTTCACCTTCAACGCTAATTAATTGGATTAGAATAGTCTAATCAAATTATTACACTCTCCATCAATGTGATTACAACAACTACTTGGCAACCATTGTAGAAACCTTAAGCAAAAGCAACGATGAAACTGTACGATTATTAAAAAAAGGAGGAGAGAATACCAGGATTGTTGCAGTCGATGAAGATGGATTCAACCATGGCAGTAACCTCATCTTCTCTGATGGGTCTCAAGGCTTCAAGCCGCTTGGGAGAGAAAAGCTCCAGCGTGCAGACTTTCCGTACCTTAACATAGTGAGGCCCATAATCAGCCCATATAAGATCCTGTCCGTCTCTGCTGAACTTCGCCGCGGATCTTGTCCTGTGCCGATCAGCCAACTGTTGATCACGCTCTTTTAGAACTTCCCTCGCCAGATCCGTGTTGGAAACGATCACATTCAGTGTGGACCCAAACCACACGGAAATGATCGGACCATAGACCTGCGCCCATTCCGCATAACACCGGAACCTAACCGGTTTGATGTCGTAAAGGTTCCCAACCACCGGCCACGCTCGTGGACCCGGCGGCAGCTTGAACCTTAGCCGTTGGTAAAGCTTGTACGATAGGAATACAGAGAAGATTGCGATGGTAATAATTAGAGGACCCATCCTCTTTGGATTTCTATGGTTTATTGATCAAATTGGTTGGGAAGGTGTCGATATATAGGAGAAACGGGTGCCTGGTGGGCAAAGGGAGTTGGTGAACGGATTTCTTAAAGCATTCTTACACTTTTGACTATGTATGAATCATCTCGAATCGACCCGGTAGTAGGTGGAAGTAAATTTAAAATATCATTAAAAATTCAGAAATGTTGAATTAAATAATCAATACAGTATATGAAAAAAATATTAGATTAAAATTCATAATTATAATTACATGTGTACAATATATATTATTATCAAAGAATACATTACTGAGCAATTATGTTACACATATCATAAAGTATTAAAAACGTCATAAAATTAATATAAATATTATCAAGTTATATTTATAATTTAATAAGAAATATAGTTATAAATACATATAATAATCAATTTAATAATTAATTATATAATATGATAGTAATCCTAAAAAAATGTCAATTTCTATTTTTTTATGTATAATTTATATTCGAGTGAAATTTATTTTCTTAGAAAATCTCTAATAATAAATTAAATTATCACTCTATAAATTTAATTTTATATTATTAATGATTTGACATGATTAGATTTTAGATATAATTTTATGTTCATTTTATTTTATTTTAAACAAAAAAATATTTAAATTATATATAAATTTAAAATTTTAATGAAATAAAATCGTATTTATCTAATACCTCTTCTCTTTTGATCCATTCAGGAATGATACGAAAATATAAATGGTGCAAGGGATTAGTGTGAAGGCCCAATGGGATTATGACACATGGGAGAGATAATGATGTGGGTGGTTGGTGAGGTGTGAAAAGTGGAAGAAAGTGGGGATGTGGGTTCAATGGTTGGTGAGGAGTGGGGAGGTGGTGGTGGGGAGTCCTGATCCATAGCACACAGATTTTTCATTTTCATTTTCATTTTCATTTTCATTTTCCATCTTAATTAAAATTCAGCAAATATAGGTGTTAAAAAGGTTGGCCTTCTAATCCGAATCCACCAAGTCAAGTAGAACACAATTTTCGTTTTTATGAAACCACCCCAAAATATTTAGGGTGCATCTTAGAAGGTATTTAACTATTAATTAGAATGGTTTAAGGGTCAAATATTCATTACTTTTCAAATTAATTTTTGAAGTTGAAAATTACTTTTTATATGGAAAATGATCTCTAATAACGCTAAAAAAATACTATTTGAAATAAAAATATTTTTAATCTATTTTTAAAAATAGATTTTTAACTTTTAGACAGAAAATTATTAAAATATCTAAATGTGTTAAATTACTTTTTCCGTAAAGGAATAATAAATAGATAAATTATATGTAAATCTGATTATATATTGATTAAAACTTCTATATTAAATTATAAGTCACTTCCATATGACTAATATAACCTTTAGTGTGCGTTTGGTTCACGAAATATAAGATTACCAGTGGGAATAGGATTACCGGAATGTAACATTACCTAACACGTTACTGAGAATGTTACATTAATGTGTTTGGTTTGTTTGGAAGTAATGTAAGATTACAGTGTTTGGTTGAAGGAATAAAAGATTACTAGAATGTATATTTTACCAAATTGACCTTGTTCTATATTTTTTAACAAGTGAAATTCTAAATATTTAAATAAAAATTATTTATATAAAAATTCATTGATAATATATTATTTTATTATTTAAGTATATAATGTATTATTTTAATTAATATTAAATTTTACATAATTTATCTAAAAAATATTAAAATTTTATTTCAACATTTAACTAAATGTTCAATATTAGATTTTTAATTTTCACTATGATATTGAATCGACCATTACGATGATTCTGTTGGGTAATGTTTTCCACACAAAATAGATGTTGGGACCGTCTTGGTATCGGTACCATCCCTAATGGTATCGATACTACCTGCATAAAATTCAAATATTTTGAACGTTGGAAAGCAACAATATAGATACCGTCCAAGGAGTATCGATACTTCTATATATAGTAGTATCGATACAATCCAATGAATATCGATACTTCCATATATAGTAGTATCGATACCGTCCAAGGAGTGTCGATACTTCTATATATAGTAGTATCGATATCAGACAATGGTATCGGTACCATTTTGGGATTCTGGAAAATTTTGGAGTCAAAACCAAATGAGTAGTATCGGTACTACTATATTGCATTGTATTGATTAAAGTTCAAAACACTTAGTAATAATTATTTCAAAAATATTTTTATTTTGAATCTCAATTTTTCATTAAGTAAGGAGTACAAATTGACATTTTAAAACTTTGAGAAATATTTGTAATATTCGAATAATTGAATCAAATATAATATTTAAATTTATAAAAAGTATTTAACACATTCGAAAACTAGCACATTACTTGCAAGCCATATACTACATAACAAAAAGAAGTATAACATTAACCATCAAAAGTTTGTACAATGTTCAAACTTACAAAAGATAATAGGCATGTCATTCTAAACTTAATCATATATGTTGGCTATATTATATACACAAAAAATCAATGTTATCAAAACCATATTGGACTGGCCAGTTCGACCGGTTGAACTGGGAATTGGTTGCCTGTCCAGTCCGGTCAGCCTCCAAAACCAATTTTACAATGAACCGGTAAAACCGGTGTGAACCGACGGTTCAAGCGGTTCACACGATTCTATTTTTTTAGTTGTTGTTGAATTTCATTAGATATTGACCTTAAATATTATGTTGTAGTTGATTTAAATCAATTTGTTTCACTTGATATTATGGTATTTAACTTATATATGTTATGACTTGTGATATTTTATACCTTTTAATATTGTGAACTTAAAAAGAGTGTTATATATATATATATATATATATATATATATTAATATTGCTTTAAATATTATGTAAAATTAAAAAAATATTATTTTATATAAAATGGTTCAACTGCGGTTTAACCACGGTTGAACCAGTGAACCAGTACCTTCACCGGTTTAAGGTCCGGTTTTAAAAACATTGCGAAAAATTCCCCAAGTCAAAAGATTGACATATACCTGGCTAAGTTACACAAAAAAGTTGGGACCATATTCTAAAGTCATAATAAAAAAGAGATCGACATAATTGTAGAATGAACACAATCAAAAGGTTGGTCTAAAGTGATGGCATTCAACTAATTGCTTAATCACATAATCTTGCTTGAATTCTTTTGACAAAGAAAAGAAGAAATCTACCTTGTGTGCATCTTTGCTAATATACTCTCCTGCAGTAAGCATTTCATCATTGGATAGGCCTTCAATTTTCATGATTTATGTGAAAATTGACATTCTTCGATCATTTTGTTCTGCCTCCTTTTTCAATAAAGCAGTAATATCATTAATTTCTTTGGCAGTTTCTCGGTATGCAACACCAAACTTATCTCCTGTACAAGCTCGGTTAACCCATCATCACTTCGAGACCTTTTCTTGCTAGCTACTTTTTTCATTGTAGGGGTAGAGGCAGTAACATCAGATGTTTGACAAGTTGAAGCACCAACATCCTCTCTTGATTCAGAATCTCTTACTCCCTCTTCTTCAAGTAATGCATCTATAAATGCATTGTCTTCAACATCAATATGTTCCACTGTATCAGCTGCTGTCTCAGTTGCTGTTCTTGTTGCTATTTCTTTTCCAAATATTTGAACAAAGTCGTCAAAGAATGAAAATGACTTGTTTCTCAATCCAGCAGCAGTTGGATGACTCTACAATATAATAAAATCGCATATTTAATAAATCTTACAATTACCTATGTAGATAACAAAGAGTACAGAAAGAAAATAAATTCAATTAAAATACTTACTCTAACTCAATCATCAAACACATCCTTTGGCGCAGTTAAACATTTTTCTTATTCATTCCAACCGATTCCACTTCCAATATTCAATATTTCAGATAAAACATTGTATTTTCTTTTGAGTAGTTTCACTCTAGATTCAATATGTGGATGGGCCCTAATTTGTGATGTCGAAAGCTTAATTTCTAACATCTTTTTAAGTTAAGATAAATAACTTGATCTAAATGTTCCATTATCAGCTTTCCAATGTGGGTCTTCAGCCAAAATGTGTAAGCATTCCACAAGTGCGACATCCTCCTTTTTAGTCCATGTCCTTTTAGTTACTAAAGACTTAATCTTTCCAGATGTCCGTTTTCCCCTTTGAGATTCTATATTTGATGTTGACATATTGCTCTTCGAAACAATCTAAGAAGATGTATATAAAAAATGTATAACATAACATAAAACATGTCATCATTGTCAATAATAATCATAAATGAAATTTAAAATAGTAACATAATAGAAATCAAATTTAGTGAATGACATAAGTAATGAATGTCCATAACAAATAAAATTCAAATTTTATAGAAGAGAAATATAAAATTTAATAAAGTTTATGCCATAAAATATAAATATGTTAAATACATGAAAGTAATGACCACTAACATTAGATAAAATAGAAGGTGGAAGTCCATACATAACATAAAATAACAAATATCGTAAAGTACGTGTTAGGATTTTCGGAAGCTCGAATCGACAACCAGAATGGTTTGCAAAGAGGGGTCGGAACGGTTTTGTGTTTAGGGAGTAAGGAGATTGAAAGATAGAGAATTGCACAGTGATTTATAGTGGTTCAACTTTCTCAATCAAAGTCTACGTCCACTACCTTAGCTCCTCACCAAGGATTTTCCAACAAATTCACTAATTTGTTCTTTCTTTTGAGGATAAAGAGTAACCTTACAAACTCCCTAGTTTTTCCGGGCTAAACTAGAACATTTCCCTAGCTTTTACACGGGCTAAGCTAGAACCTTTCCCCTTTACAAAAGGATAAAAGATGTAAACAAGAAAACCTCTCTAAGGTAGGTGTTTACAAGATTGAGCTCACAAGAACAAAATATTTACAAGGGAAATATGAAATAAGATTGAAAAACTCTTCTCTTGTGTTTGATTGCTTGGATAGTTGTTCTCTTGTTTCTTCAAGTGTCCTTAGCTTGTATTTGTAGCTTGGAATGTGTTTGAAGTCGTATATAGTCATTGGGATGTTTTGGAGCTGTTTGGGGATGAGAAACAATTAATAAAATAGCTTGGAGCGTGGGGGGAATCGATACCCCCTCATGGGGAATCGGTTCCCTAAGTGCAATATGTTTTTTACCGTTAGACAGGGGGAATCGGTACCCCCTGGGGGGAATCTGTACCCCTTGGGGGGGAATCTGTACCCCTGGGCAATATGATTTTTCTTGGCTTTGAAACGGTTCGAAATACTTTGTAAAATTGTTTTAAAAATAGTTTAAGTATAAAACACAATTTTACACTTTAGTAAGGATTAAAATGAATATGTTCCCCCTGGGGGGAATCTGTACCCCTTGGGGGGGAATCTGTACCCATGGGCAATATGATTTTTCTTGGCTTTGAAACGGTTCGAAATACTTTGTAAAATTGTTTTAAAAATAATTTAAGTATAAAACATAATTTTACACTTTAGTAAGGATTAAAATGAACTTTGAAACACTTGGAGTAATATTTTGATATTCGAATAATTACATCGAATATACTTAGAAAATCTTTTGTAAAATCTTAAAATTCATTTAACTTAATTTTTTATATTGAAACATCAAAATGTTTTCAACAGTACGTGACGCCAACCAACTAGTAAACATATATTCTGCTAATTTGTCTCTCCACTCAGTCCAAGCACTGCTTGGCTCACAATGTCTGATCATTTCTACCTCATTAATCTCTTCAACATGGCTACTATATTCAGTATAGTCAGATTCAATAGGATCAATTGGCATCTCAGATCTTATGAAATTATGGAGAAGATAACAAGCGGAAATGAGTCTACATTGTGTTTTCACTAGATAAAATGATTTTTCCCTTAAAATTGCCTATATCGCTTTCAATATGTTGTCGCGACCGTCTCTCAGGTGGGCCCGAAATTGGGCTTCGACTTGAATGAAATGGTTAGAGTCGCCAGTGATAATTTATTTTAAGAAAAAAAAATGGGTTGATAGATACCTCGATTTCTTACATGATCTGTATTTTAGCAAAAATATATCGGATTCGGGAGTCGATTACAGTCAAGCAAGGATTAACACTATTGAACTGCCCTTTCGATACCATTTAATTTGTCGGTTGTCTTAATTGTGAAAATTAAAATTAAAATTAAATTTAAAAAATTCAAGTCGAATTAATTACCTTTGATCGATTGAAAGTATTCCTAAAAAGTCAAAAGTTTTAGATAAGAAATATTAAATAAACATTAAATAAATCAAGAAAAAAAGAAAAAATACAATAAGAAAATAAAAAATAAAAATATTAAATAAATCAAAAATAAAAATAAAAAATAAAAATGTTAAAATTTAAAAGTAATAAAATAGGGGAGTGTAAAGAATATATATATATAAACAATGTTTAAAAAAGAGTAATAAAGAAAATGAGAAAAAACATATTAAAATTACGAGTAAATAAAAAAATGAATAAAAGTTTAAATGATCAAATTGAAATATATCAAAATTTATGGATCAAATTGACGCTAAAAATTAGCTGTAAGAAAAAATAAAAGGGGTAGAGGGGTTAAATTGCAAAAAATGTAAATTATAAATAGAGACCGAATTGAAAAAAATTGAAAATTCAGAGGCCAAATTGAACATAGTGACCAAAATGAATTACACTTCAAATGTTGGGGGATTGCGAAAAGGATTTAAGAACCTTATATTTACACTCTAGTCCCTCGACTATAAATAAACCTAAAACTAAAAAAAACACCATTTTCAACAAAACCAGAAAAAATCAAAACCTTCTCTCAAATTTTCTCCCCCTTTAACCGACCCCAATAGCAGGCCACCGCTCAGTGTCTTCCCCGCCGCACCGTCTGTCGTTCGTGGCGGCCGTTCCAACCCAAAATACCCTGAAACGCTCGTCTCACCTTCAAGACCCCAAAACACCAAAATTGAACCCCCTTGACGTAGATCTAGGCTAAAAGGTCTCGGTATATACCTTTTCAGGTGACCCCTCGGTTTCCTGGCATTCCTCTTTATAGTTTCGAATGCTTTTTGTATGATTTTACTTTTCTTTGTTGTGTGATGATGTATCTTTGTATCTCATTTGTTGTGTATTGGTTGCCCCTTTGTTGTGTAGTGGTTGCCTCTTTGTTTTTCGTCATGGTCCACCGATGTTGGTTTGTGTTCCCCGATCTTGGTTTGATGTTGTGTGTTGTTTGGTGGTTTGGTGGCTTGGTGGGGGTATTTATATCCCCTCCACCGGTGGCCATTCTTGACTATCTCAGGATCGTTCCCGATCTTGCTGTTGTGGACTGTTTGTGGTTGACCGGCTAAAATGGGAAGGGGAAATCTAGTTTAACCGGGATTATTTGCATGGTTGCCTGTTTTGTCGGTGTGCGATCGAAAATCTCGGCCGGTTGTTGGCTTCGATCTGCGCATGGTTTCTACGCGCGGTGCTTGTGCGGTGCCTAGCTGAAACGTAAAGACTCTAGGGTGTTGGGCCAAACTCCTTAGGCTCTCTATTCTGGGCCTCATTACCTTTACTGAACCTGGAAAAATTACAAAAAATAAATAATAAAATAAAAATAAAAAAATTATTTTTGAAAATATATATTATAAGTTTTTAAAACCCTATAATATATATTTTCAAAAATTGTTTTTTAAAACTATATAATATATTTTCAAAAATATTTTCCAAAACTATATATTATATATATATATATTCAAAATGTTTTTTTAAAACTATATATTATATATATGTTTTCAAAATATTTTTTAAAAAACTATATATTATATATATGTTTTCAAAACTATATAATATATATGTTTTCAAAAATGTTTTGAAAACTATATTATATATATATATTAAAAATGTTTCAAAAACTATATATTATATATATTTTCAAAAACTATATATTATATATGTTTTCAAAAAATTTCAAACTATATAATATATATATTTTCGAAATGTTTTCAAAACTATATATATATATATATTCAAAAACCGTTTTCTAAAAATCATATATTATATTTTTTCAAAAATTATTTTTAAAAATTATACTATATCAATATATATATATATATAAACAAAACAAAATAAAAAAATCCTGACGAAAATGAGTGTCAACATATGCCAAAACATCTCTCAATGCAATTCCTAGCTTGAGAATGTTTCATGTTAAAATATTCTTGAGGGGTGGTAGGTTGGTGTCATTCTCTCCAATCATTCAAGTGGTATATTTGTCCTCTATATGGTGTAAGAAATCCCTCTCCATTCGTGTATCTAGCATCACATAAGTAGTAACACCCTATATTATTTTAATTTAAAAGTGAATTAATATACAAAACTTGTAAGAATTTTACATTCTTTATATATATATTATTAACCTAATAATTTACCTTGTGGAATATTTAAATCATTTCTTCTACTAATGGCATCTCTGAGTATTCTACCATCAGTAGCAGAACATTCCCACCCAGGTAAAACATAAATGAATTGCATGTTTGGGTGCAAACACCAAGTACATATGTCGCAATTTCATTTTTTTTCTTGTTCAGTATCTAGGTTTATCAATTGAAGCTACATTGACATTAATAAACGTTCCATCTAGGGCACCAAAACATCTCTATATTCATCAAATAAAGTTAAATTACATTATTACTAGCCATTTATGTATTAAGTATTACTAATTAACTTAAAAGAAAGTTCAGAATTATGATACAATATCTTAAACCATTTCCATCTATCGTCTGTTGAATTATCTTGTATCGGTTATGGTTTTCTAAAAAGAATCGGATGCAGTTTCAAGACTGAAGCTAACACTGTATGGAGAACTCTACTAATTGTTTCACCAGATCTTACTGTTTATTTGTCAAAAAGAGAAAATATTTTTTTGAACAGGAAACGGTTGAATGTATGGGACACATTATTTTTGTCCAAGGAGTTGCAGCGGATCCTAGCAAAGTGGACGCAATGCAGAACTAACCTCGCCCAAAGAATATTAAAGCCTTGAGAGGATTCTTTAGACTTACATGATATTATAGGAAATTAATCAAAAATTATATAGCTATTAGTAAGTCACTAACAAATATGTTGAAAAGGGATGGCTTCAAATGGACTCCAGAGTCTATAACAACCTTTGAAAACCTAAAGTTGTCTATGTGCAGTGCATCTGTTCTAGGATTATCAAATTTTTCACAGCGCTTCTGCCTAGAAGCAGATACAAGCTCTAAAGAAATTGGTGTAGTGTTGTCGCAATGAGGTATACCTATAACCTTCCTAAGAAAAGCTCTTGTCATAAGCATTTTGATTTGTCCATTTATGAACAAGAGTATCTAACTATTTCACTGGCAGTTGCAAAATGGAGACATTATTTGGAGGGATGAGTCTTGGTCATTAAAATTGATCATGAGTCATTAAAGCATCTTGTAGATGCTCGGTTTTGTCCGAAGCTAGGCTTAAATAAGAACCCAAATCAGTGGGAGCCCAAATTAAGTCCAATGACCCAGCAGAAATAGATTCCAGTCCGCGTGAATCCTGGAAAACAAAGTGGTTAGGAGTTAACAAAGGGGAGAAAGAAGTTAACAAGAATCAGGAGCCATTATCGGTAGTGGAGATGAGCACGCTACTTGAACAACTAAAAAACTGTAAAGAGTCAGTTTTTCGATGGATATCAACCACTGGAAACTACAAACGAAAGGGGGAGAGAATAAAAATAAGAGTTAACCACTGAAAACAGGAGAGATCAGGTATTATAGAGCATTGGGAGAGAAAAGAGAGGGACCAAAGACAAAAAAAACCAACGAAAAACACAGAAAAAAGGAAAAAGGCAACCAAAGGGAGAAGACTAGGAACAGATTGGCCATTTCACAGTGCCAAAGAGATACAAAAGGAACAATAGTGTAATCTCATAATTCAAGAATAGAAAAAGCAATAGAGAGTAATACTGGAAAATCCCAAGCATACCTACAGAACCAGGAAGAAAGTTATGGATGACAAACTTGCCCAAATTGAGAAGACTCAGTTGGAGTTACAAGATAATATCAATAAAATGTAAGAAGATATGATGAATGCCCAAAAGGAGATGTTTGCTAAGTTTGCGAGTATGTTGGAAGGAAGAAATTTGGAACATGGGAAAAACCCTGTGCCAGGAGTTGTAACTGAGGACCCTCCTCCAGGGTTCACCCCAGAATAATCTCAGAACGTTCAAGTGACCCCTGTTCATGTCGAAAAAGTGCACATTAATCCAGTTGGTGCTTCTATTAATGTACAGCCTGGATCTAGTTCGTATCAGGAAGAACATCAATATCATCAAGTTCCGGACCTTGATGAAGAAGACAAGAAGGACCAAAACAATCCGCTGGAAGAGAAATGGAAACAGCTAGAAATAGAAGTTAGAGCCATGAAGGAAGATACCAGTGTCTATGGATTCGACGCAAAAGAATTAAGTCTAGTTCCTGATTTGGTTTTGCCTCCAAAGTTCAAGGTTCCTGACTTTGAGAAGTTTGATGGTACCAGGTGTCCCTCTGCGTATATCACGATATTTTGTAGGAAGATGACCGGATACATAGGGGACGATCAATTGTTGATACACTGCTTTCAAGAAAGCTTAACTGGTTCGGCGATCCCATGGTATAACCAGCTGAGTAGAGCTAATATTAAATCGTGGAAGACTTGGCTAAGTCCTTTCTTGAGCAATACAAACATGTGAAAGATGTTAGGCCCAACAGGATGATGTTGCAAGGAATGGAAAAGAAGTCTAACGAGAGTTTTAGACAATATGCTCAAAGATGGAGAGATGTAGCGGTGCAAGTCCACCCGCCATTGGAAGAGGAGGAAACAAATATGTTTTTTGTCAATACCTTAAGGGCTTTTTTTCTCGCATCTTATCGGTAATCCTTATCGAAGTTTTGCTGATATAGTTACGGTGGGAGAAATGATTGAAATGGCGGTTAAGAGTGGAAAGCTCGAGGGAGGAGAGTCTAGTAAGAGGCCACCAACGAGGAAAAAGGAAAACGAAGTCAGTAATGTGAGATAATATGATTCTAATAACATCACTGTTTCCCGTCCTCAAGGAGCAGTCATCAACACAAAATGACAATAGACAAGGGGCAAGGGATCAGAGGAGAGAGAGGCCTCAATTTGACCCCATCCCGATTACTTATAAGGAATTATTTCAGATTTTGTATGATCGCATGTGGTTTCACCGTATCACGTGACACCAATGCAACCTCCTTTTCCCAAATGGTATGATACTAGTGCTCAGTGTGAGTACCATGCAGGGAATCCGGGCATTCCATTGAGAATTGTACTGCGTTTAAGAAGGTTGTCCAAGCTTTGAGAACGAGGAATGTCATCAACTTTGGTGACAGTGAGCAGCCGAATATAGCTCAAAACCCGTTGCCAAGCCATGCAGGGGCATCAGTTAACGTAATTACTGAAGAGAAATGAAAGAGAATTGTAAGGAATGTTAGTGAGGTGGTATAACCCATGCGTTGGGTGTGGTGCCAGATGGTTAAGGTAGGATTGTTGAAGCCCAGTTTGGTGGTTGAACAGTTTAACAGTGGAGAGGTATGTCAGTATCATAACAGTGAAGGACATAGTATTCAGCAATGTCCTGACTTTCCTATCTTTGGTACAAGATATGATGGACAGTAAAGAAATTGAGTTCTTTAAAGAGATTGCTGAAGAAGAGAAAGCGGAAGTTTGCGCTTCAGAAGGATCGTCTAAAGGAGTATACAATGCCAATTGTCCCCTAATTATTACTCCCAGGAATCGAGTTGCTAAAAAGGTAGCTCCGAAAGTGGTTATTACACCTCCATCTCCATTCCCATATCAGGATAATAAACAAGTGCCTTGGAGATATGATTGCCAGATGGGGGATGTAACAAAAGAGAATAAGGAAGTAGATGAGGTGGGACACTTTACCAGAAGTGGTAGGTGTTATTCTCTTAATCTACCTAAAGAGTCTGAGAAGAAGGTTACGGTTGATAAGGGGAAAAATGTTGATATTCAGATAAAAGAAGATGAGCTTGTTATCAATGAACCAGTAACCGAGAGTGAAGCGGTAGAATTTTTGAAGTTTCTGAAGCACAGTGAGTACAGTGTTATTGAACAGTTACATAAGTTGCATGCCCGTATTTCTGTTTTATCATTACTTTTAAGTTCAGAGGCCCATAGAAATGCTCTGTTAAAGGTTTTGAACAAGACTTTTGTTCCGAAAGAGTTGCCCATTGAAAAATTAGACCGTTAGTTTCCAATATACAAGCTGATAATTTTTTATCTTTTTCTGAGGATGAGATCCCTTCTGGGATGATTGGTAGTCAGAAGGCTTTGCATATCACAGTTAAGTGTAAAGGGCATGTGTTGTCCCGGATTTTGGTTGATAATGGTTCAGCTTTGAATCTGATGCCCTTAGTGACTCTAAAGAAGCTTCCATTAGATAGTACACTTATGAGAACCTGTCAAAGTGTGGTTCGAGCTTTCGATGGGACTAAAAGAGAAGTGTTGGGCAAGATTGATGTTCCTCTGACTATTGGTCCAGTAACTTATGAAGTGGAATTTCTCATAATGGACATTATGCCTACGTACAATTGTTTGTTGGGAAGGCCTTGGATTCATCAGGCTGGTGTAGTTCCGTCCACATTGCACTAGAGACTGAAATTTGTGATCAATGGAAGGTTGGTATGTATTCATGCTGAAGAGGACATTATTGCTTATGTTTCTACTACTGCTCCGTATATTGAAGTGGATGAGCAAGCGATTGAGTGTTCTTTCATATCGTTGGAGTTTGTCAATGCTACGTTTGTGGCTGAAGGAAGGAAGGTACCAAAGCCTAGACTGTCAAATTGTACCAAAATGGGATTCAAGCTGACCCTTGGAAGAGGAGCAAAAGTTGGGAAAGGGTTAGGAAGTCAATTACAAGGACCAGTGAATCCAATATACCCTGTTACTAAAAGAGATCGATTTGGTTTGGGGTATCAGCCAACTCCGAGGGATAAGCTGAGGGGAATTAAGAAGGGTAAGGAAATGAGAAAGGCTAGATTGGCTGGTGAAGACCTTAGCTGGGAACCCATGATCTTCCGCCGTTGAGCATCATTTTCATATCTGGGGGATATATGTTTCAAGGGAATTCAAGGAACACTGAGGTGATGGTTGAGAATGCCTTGGGAGATTTAGCCATTAATGTTATAACTGATGGTGAGTTTGAGGAAATGAGAGTTATGGGAATTTATCCTGCACCGTCGGGCTTCGTGTTGAACAATTGGACCGCGAAAGAACTGCCTGTAGTTTATAAATATGTTACAGAGTAATGCACTGGAACTTTCTCCCTGTTGTTCATACCCTGGGGCAATAGGTGATTTTATGTAAAGGGTTAAACTGTTTGTTTTTTCTTGCTTTCAATAAAAGATGCATTCTGTTAGTTCCAAATGGCAAACATTCTCCCATACATTTCATTCAATCATTCTTTGTTGTATATATGTATATTTATTTATTTCTATTTATTTATATGGGAAAAGATCCTCTCATATGTATATATGTATATATATCTTCTCTTTCATTATTTTTTCAGAGCTCAGATATCAATAATATGAATGCCAATGACTCTGACCCGGAGATTGATTTCGAGAAGCCTATATGTCAAGGGGAAATCGAGGATTGTGATGATGATGAGGGATGTGAACTACCTTCTGAATTACTGAAAATGGTGGAGAATGAAGATAAACAGATTCTGTGTAATAAAGAGCCTACTGAGATTTTGAATTTGGGGACAGAAGAGAATAAGAGAGAAGTAAAGATTGGTACCACTTTGTCAGTTGGAGGTCGACAAGATTTGATAGAATTGCTTCAAGAATACAAGGATGTGTTTGCTTGGTCATACGAAGATATGCCGGGTTTAGATACAAACTGGTTGTTCACAAACTGCCAATAAAGCCTGAATGTAAACCGGTACAACAAAAACTGAGAAGAATGAGACTGAGATGCTGCTCAAGATTAAAGAGTAAGTGAAAAAACAATTTGATGCCGGGTTTCTTAAAGTGGCCAAATATCCTGAATGGGTGGCAATATCGTCCTAGTACCGA
This sequence comes from Hibiscus syriacus, assembly GCF_006381635.1. Taxonomy (NCBI): domain Eukaryota; kingdom Viridiplantae; phylum Streptophyta; class Magnoliopsida; order Malvales; family Malvaceae; genus Hibiscus; species Hibiscus syriacus. The sequence goes on along the minus strand of NW_024062857.1, from coordinate 101,812 downwards.
AGAAGGATAGGAAATTTTGAATGTGTGTCGACTACAGGGATCTCAACCGAGCTAGTCCAAAAGATAATTTTCCTTTGCCACATATAGACACACTAGTGGATAATACTGCTGGAAATTCTTTGTTCTCTTTTATGGATGGTTTCTCTGGCTACAATCAAATTAAGATGAACCCTGAAGATATGGAAAAAACGACATTCGTTACTATGTGGGGAACGTTTTGCTATAAAGTAATGTCGTTTGGATTGAAGAACGTAGGGGCAACATATCAAAGGGCCATGGTGACATTATTTCACGACATGATGCATAAAGAAATAAAGTTTATGTCGATGATATGATTGTCAACGCTAAGACAGAGGAAGAACATATTGGGAATTTGAGAAAACTCTTTAAAAGACTAAGAAGATGCCAGTTAAAACTCAACCCAAATAAATGTACTTTTGGGGTGATATATGGGAAACTGTTGGGATTTGTAGTAAGCCAAAAAGGAATCGAAATATACCCAGATAAAGTAAAAGTTATTCAAGACTTTCCAGCCCCACGAACACAAAAAGAAGTCAGAGGATTTTTAGGGAGATTGAATTATATAGCTCGGTTTATTTCACAGCTGACGGAAAAGTGTGATCCTATATTTCGCCTTCTTCGTAAGAATAACTCAGGGGAATGGAGTGAGGATTGTCAAATAGATTTTGAAGCAGTGAAAAGATATTTTTCGAGTACTCCAATCTTAGCGCTACCCATCTCAGGCAAACCATTGATTCTGTATTTGTCGGTTTATGAAAATTCAATGGGGTGTGTGCTGGGGCAACGTGACCAAACTGAGAAGAAAGAAAGGGCTATCTATTATCTCAGCAAGAAATTTATTGATTGTGAAACAAGATACTCATCCATTGAAAAATTGTGCTGCGCCTTGGTTGGGCTACCCGAAGGCTTAGACAATATATGTTGTATCATACTACTTGGCTTATATCCAAGCTTGATCCCTTGAAATATCTAATGGGTGTGCCTGCATTATCTGGAAGATTAGCTCGTTGGCAGATCCTATTGTCCGAATTTGACATCCAGTATGTAAACCAGACAATAATTAAAGGAGATGCTATAGCGGAATTTATTGCAAGCAGGGCTTCGGAAGAATATGAGCCGTTGATCTTTGATTTCCCAGATGAGGATTTAATGTCTATTTCGATAGAAGAAGCAGTGACATCCATTAGTAAATATTGGAAGTTGAACTTCGATGGTGCTTCAAATGCCATGGGACATGGAATCGGGGCAATTTTGGTCTCACCAGAGGGAGAGCATTATCCTTTCACCAGTCGGCTTAATTTTGATTGTACAAACAATATGGTCGAGTATGAAGCTTGTGTTCTGGGTCTTAGAGCTGCCGTTGATCGCAAAATAAAAATGCTCAAAGTGTATGGGGATTCAGCTTTGGTAATTTACCAGCTCGGGGGATAATGAGAGACAAAAATCCTAAGCTTGTAGAATACCGTAAGTTGGTCATGGAACTTGTTGAAGAATTTGAAGAAGTAACTTTCAATTACCTCCCTAGAGAAGAGAATCAAATGGCAGATGCCTTGGCCACACTGGCAGCAACATTTAAGATGAACGAGCATTCAAATATGATGCCCATTGAAATGAAAGCTTATGAGTATCCAACCCATTGTTTTAATATTGAAGAGGAAGAAGATGGAAACCCCTGGTATTATGATATCTTGCAATATATAAGGTATCAGAGTTATCCAGAACAGGCCACTGAGAATGATAAGAGAACCATTAGAAGAATGGCATCAGGGTATGTGCTTGATGGTGAGACTCTATATAAGAAAAGTCTGGATCAGATCTTGTTAAGATGTGTGGACACGAAAGAAGCCAAATTGATTCTTGAAGAAGTGCATGAGGGAATATGTGGTACCCATGCTAATGGGCATGCTATGGCTAGACAGATTATGAGATTTGGGTATTATTGGTCAACTATGGAAACAGACTGTATTAATTATGCCCGAAAATGTCACAAATGTCAGATTATGGAGATAAGATACATACTCCTCCTCATCCGTTGCATGTAATGACAGCGTCGTGGCCATTCTCAATGTGGGGCATGGATGTTATTGGACAAATTTCGCCCAAAGCTTCAAATGATCATCGCTTCATTCTGGTAGCCATAATTACTTCACCAAGTGGGTAGAAGCGGCTTCTTATGCAAATGTTACCCAGTCTACAATATGCGAATTCTTAAAGAAGGAGATCATTTGTAGATATGGTTTACCAGAGAGGATTATCTCCAATAATGCGTTGAATTTAAACAATAAGATGATGGATTCGGTCTGTAAACAGTTCAAAATAAAGCATCATAATTCCACCACTCGCCCAAAGATGAATGGGGCAGTAGAGGTGGCTAATAAGAACATCAAAATGCTCATAGAGAAGATGACTAAGACCTATAAGGATTGGAATGAGAAGTTGCCCTTTGCTCTGTTTGCTTATCGAACTTCAGTATGGACTTCAACTGGGGCAACTCCATTTTCTTTGGTTTATGGGATGGAAGCTGTCTTACCTATTGAGGTGGAAATTCCCTCACTTCAGATTTTGTCAGAGGTAAAGCTCAATGAGGCAGAATGGGTACAAACTAGGTATGACCAATTGAATTTGATTGAGAAAAGAGATTGAAAGCTATTTGTCATGGTCAGATATACCAAAAACGTATGTTACGGGCACATGGTAAGAAAGTCCGCCTTCGAGAATTCCATGAGGGAGATTTGGTGCTTAAAAGGATTTTCATGTTCAGAAGGATTTCAGAGGAAAATGGATGCCCAATTGGGAAGGACCTTATGTTGTCAAGAAAGCCTTTTCTGGGGGAGCTCTAGTCTTAACCGAAATAGACTGATCAGAATTACCCTATCCAGTGAATTCTGACGCTGTTAAAAGATATTTCGCTTGAATAAGAAATGAAAAAAAAGAGGAAAAATGAAAGAAAATGAAAAATGAAAAAGAAAAATGAAAAAAAAAGGAAAAAAAGAAAAAAGAAAAAAGAAAAAATAAAAAATAAAAAATAAAAAAAAAAAGAAAAAAGAAAAAAGAAAAAAAAAAGAAAAAATGACTGAAAAGAGGGGGTTTTTTGGTTTTTTTAGAGAAGATCACATACAGAAGGGGTCTCTCAATTTTTTTTCGCATTGGACAAAAGCAAATTGTAAGGGGTTATTCCTCATTCCTAAAACAACGAAATACCAAGCAAGAAAAGATGCCTTTTGTATGCATGTAAAAGCAGTGCTATTCGAAATGAAAAAAATGAAATAGAAATGAGCATTCTTTATTTGAAAACTTGCGAAGCAGCAGCAAATTAAAAACCGAGGTCAACAAGGTTTCAAGCAGTGTAAACAATAATTCCATATTGAAAAGACCAAACGGTGTAACGACCATTTTCTTCGAAAGCAGTACAAAATTTATTAAGGTATTTTTTATTTCAATTTATGATTTCCAGTGTCTTTGTGTGTGTTTAGGGGTGAAATACGAGTAAAGAAGAAAGGGTTTTGGGGTTGAGTTACCTGAGTTATGCAAAATCCGGTAGAGTTTAGTTGACTCCTCATTGCCTTTTAAGGTTCCATTGTCGTGAAATCCCAGAGCATTAGAGACAGCTCTTTCTTTCTTTCTTTTTTTCATTTGTTTTGAGTCTTAGTAGGCTATCAAGTGAAAATAGGTTATAAAAATCTTTAAAGTGAGTTATATATGGCATGTTCTGGGCTAATTGTCTGCTAAGGGCTTGATGTCTTATTTACCTTTTCCTTGTAATTCACTAAGCTTTAGGATAAAACCCGGTTTTAGACCCTTTCCATATTTTCTGAATTTTATATTTACCTCTTTATTTTTGAGCCTTCTATTTTCGTCCCTAAGATATGATCTTTGACTAAGTTGAGCTTTTAATTCTGACTTTGCCTATCCTTTCATTTTGGCCACCATGTTGTTTTCTTTTTTCATGCACATCTATGTATTTATTTATATTGCATTTTTTTATATGTGATTGGAGGACCGTTTACGGGAGTTTAACCCTTTGTTCATTTGTTTAAAGCCATGTGTGCTTAATATATGTATATCTTATGAGTCTTTATTATGCCATATGTCGTTTCTCCATGGTAATATGTGTATAAGTGTATGTATATATATTTTTGTTTGGTGGATACGAGTCACACATGTATTATATATCATAACACATATGTAAGGTAGTAACGTTCTTGCTAAGCATATTTGTTTTATTTTTCTATGGGTTTTATTTATTCTACATGGTAATAATTTTCCTTCATATGTTTTAACATTTTTTTAGTCTGATGATATCTTGTTCGAATACCCTTGCATAATATGTATGATATCCTCAAGTGCATAATTTATGATTTTTCATTAAAATATACGTATATAATTTTTTGTATGTCACGTTGTATGATATTTTTAATTTTGTATAATTAATTTTGGCATGACATCCACTTTTTGTACAATTTGTATGATACCCTCACGTGCATAACTCGACCTATTACATAATCGGACTAAGGGTAATACCCTTTTAATTTAAAATTGTCTTAAATGGCATGTCTTAACTGATTAGAGGGTCGTTATGATCATTTTAAGTTAAAAGTGTATCCCGAAAGTGAAACAAAAATTGATTTGTCACCTAAAATTTGGGAACGAAAGAAAATGAAATGTTCGTTTATTTAAATTTATCGAGAAAAAGTTGTTATAGCTTTTAAGATATGGTCTCGATATTTGTAAATAATCGAACATTTTTTATCTTTCTAAAACGACTTGGTAATTTTAATTTAATTCATTTGAGTTCTTTTGAATGTTTTTAAATTTACATCTTTGTTTTATGGGATTAAAAATCAAATTAAATTAGAATTTGTAAAGTTCATTGTAAAGACATTAATTAATCGACTAAGTACCGTTTTAGGGCGTTGTGGGGGTACTAATCCTTCCCTGCACGTAACCGACTCCCGAACTCAGATTTTGGTAACGCAGACCTTAATTTGTTGTTTTAATTAAAATTAATTTTTATTTAAAATAACAAAACATTTTTGGTGCCCAATCACACCCTAATCAAAGATTGGTGGTGACTCTTCGAACCGTATTTTTCGATCGTAAAGGAAATCCAAAATTTTTCGAAACGATAGGTTTTAAATCGCATTTGTTTTTAAATTAAAAAGAGATAATTAAGAGTTAATGTGGTTTTTAAAATCTCACTTTTAAGAAAAAAATTCGTTTTGACACATCTTTTGGAACAGAAAATTACTACTGCCATTCAGAAGAAAGGTCTCACCAAATTACTAGGGTTAAACTATGTCATTAAATATAGAAAAGAAAATAGTAATTTGGCTACGGATGCACTATCTAAACAAGAAAAAAACTAATGTAAAACTGTTTTAACTTGCAACCATGATCATTATTCTATTTTGCGTTCAAGAGGTGGAAGAAAGTTACATAGGAGATGACTGGGTTAAACAAAAAATTGTATGTGTCCTTGAAAGACAATTATGGAAGGAAGTGGACTTTCGGCCAAGGAATATTGCGATACAAAAAACGGGTTTACATTGGTATAAATGGGGACCTAAGGCAATAAATAATGACTCTTCTTCATAATTCTCCGGTGGGAGGACGTTTTAAGTTGATGCAACTTATTATAGGGTTAAACAATATTTTTATTAGCAGGGAATGACAACAACAATAAAGAATCACATTCAGCAATCCATACTGGTCAAATGACCAAAACAGAACATGTTCCCAAATCAGGATTGTTGAAGTTAATCCCAATTATAACTGCTGCTAAATCATAAAACTCACCCTATGGGAAAATAAATTAATAGTCGATCATATCAAGGAAAGGAAAATGAAGAGCATCCAAATAGAAGAAGAAGATTTTGTTTCAATAGAACCAAGCGGGAGACAGGTATTTTAGACAAGGGGACGGAAATAAGTAAATACATGGAGATGAGGGGTATTCCCGAGAAAACAGAAAAATTATCACATGAAAAAAACCATTCTTCTAAGAATTGAAATATTCCGTAAACCAAACGGGGCCTTCAATTTTAACAAGACATTTAGACTTAGAACGATACAATTTGCATCGCAGAATAAAAAAAGACAGGAAGTATCATCGAACTTCTCATTCATCATAGATGAATGAAGAAGAAAAGCTCATTGCCAATAATTTATAGAATAAATGATTAAAAGTTTTCAATTGACATCTCATCTTTTTTATTGATGATTCGTTCATCTTCAAGAAGAAGAAGAAGAAGAAGCAAGTCGAAAAAAAGGAGAGGAGAGAAAGAAGGTCTGTGCCCCACCAATAGATAAACGGACAAATTATTTTTTGCCATGGACTTGACTTCCACTACCACCACATCTGCCTTCGACGCAGCTGTCAACGACAAAGAGTCAGCCGTTGATCCATTCCTGGTCGAGGCTCTTCAAAATCCTCGTCATCGTCTTACCAGTAAGTTTTCTTTTCCTTTTCTATTGGATCTCTTCATAACTACGTTTATGAACATGTTTTCCCCCTTTATGCGACTTTAGTGTTTATCATTTGTTCGTTGGGGTCAATTAGGGTTAGGGTTTATGTGAATAGAAAATATTATTTATCAGATCTGAGTTTTTCATTTCAAATTGGCTTTGAGAAATCGAGGGGATAAGAAATAAGCTAGATTTTTTGCCTTATGTTTTGATTCTGATTCTGACGGCCTAATTTTTGGGGCAATGCATAATAGAGACCTTCTTAGGTGAAGTTGGGCGGATGGTTTTTCTTTTTATGGTCTCCCATATTAATGTAAATTGTATTGCAAACTGTTCTTTCTTTACATTGTCTACTTTATTCATGGACAGTAGCTGTGATCTGACCAGCCTTTCATATGTGTCTACCATATATACTTTGACTATACAGTCTATACTCTTGGCTATCTGTGTTGTATCACCTAAATGTTTGCATTGTTTTGAAGATTTATGTTGCCTTCCAGTTTGGAACAGACCATAGTTATTTCTCCTGACCTGCAATTCAAATCCCTACTCCTGAGATTGTTTATGAAAAATTGTTACATTGTTTTTGGGTAGTTACGTCTGATAGAACTATCTGTTTGACTTATATGTGGGCCTTTAGAGGTTATGCTTGCATATGCATTGTTCTAGAAGTCTAGCATGGTCCGTAACTCGTAAATTGAAGTGTTCTAGTTTTATACTGCATTTGTTGGCATTTTCCAACACCAAATGATCAATGATAACTCGATGAGCTTTTATTTTAAGATATGACATTTGAATTTTAACTCTGGTTGTCATTCATGGAAATGAGTAATTGACACGAGGTACACCAAGCTCAAGAAGCATAATTTATATAAAAAGATTCACAATTTTTATTGACTTCAATTGCTATATCATATAATCTTGCATCAGTGACGGATCCAGAAAGTTAAGAATGGGGGTACAAAATTTTAATTTTCTTTTCTTAAAAATAATGGGTATGCAAAAATTGTAATTTTTTTCTTCTTTTTTCCTTAACACATTAAGCTAAATTTAATCACTTTTCCAAAATAATGGGGATGCACTTGGCCCCTATGGGGGCTTAGTGCATCCGCCACTGTCTTGCATGTCTATGAATGATTTTACTAAACCTTTTGCATAATTTACTATACTATATAATGATATAAAATATGCTGAATGGAGATTGAAGTTGGGTTTATCCTGTATTCTTTTTAAACTTTAGGTAGATACGGTTTATATGATTCTAGTGACACAATTCAGTTGTCATTATCTTTTATTGATATATATGCGGTAATTGCAAGAAATTGGCTTATTATATAGGTTTTTAGTGATGTATAATTATATATAGGTAAGGAGGAGCAAACTATGCTTTATGGACTTGGGTGCAAATGTTGAACATATATACCCAACACAATGTGTGCCATTTTTTCTCTCATTTATTGAGAATCATACTTCCATACCCATGTTTATTGTGAGTTGTTAACGAAACTGCCTTGGGACAAATAATACCAAGACAAACATAATTTCCCCTGACACAGAGTATAACCAAAAAAAATTATGCCCCTCTGCTCATCTCGCAATGAGTGTTGATTGTACAGTTTTGCCACATAGGGAGGGTTATACATCAACACCCATGCCTATTTTGAGTTTTTAACGCTATTGCTTTACGAAAAATGATACTCATAGCAACCTGATTGTCACTTATGTTCTGCCTGGCTTGCGATGAGTATAAATCTTGCAATTTAATTATCGATTTTGGTTTCTATGGTTTAGGAAATATAACTAAAATGTAAAAATTGAAGTAGCTAACGTTTTTGTTTGTTTATGATATTTTTGGGCATGAGTTTTATAAAAGACACTAAGCATCTCATGTCTCTATAAGTATAGGCTTAATAAATAATATGTTCATAGAAACATAACAATTCGAGAAAAATCCGTTCTTTTATGTTCATAATCTTAGTTTTTGTGCACTTTTAAAAGATGAAAAGATTATAGGTTTTTATGTAAATTTTAGTTGGATTTCTGGTTTATTAGTTTTCCATGTAGCTTATAATTCGATTGTCATAATGGAGCTTTTTCCTGTTTTGCATTCTTGAGGTCCCAAACCATTGGTTGTAACAAGAAAAAACATAGCAATAGGGGAAACATTCAAAAGAAGTGGGGTAGATTCATTATGAATGCTCCGTGTACCTAGTGGATGCAAGATAGGATGTTGCCTTTTCCCATATCATAGAATGTAACAAGAAAAAGGCTATGAGGAATAGTCCTTAGAAGCAGGGTGTAGAATAGTAGGAGAATTTTTTCTTGTGTATTATTTATCAACCTTATGGGTATATATACAAGTATAAAGCTCCTATAATAGGTAACATATTATACTACATTAATTACAATATATTAATCCTGAGTTTTAGCCTACAAATCTGTAACACCCCCTCATGTTGGAGCATAGATATTAATAATGTCCAACATGATTAATTTATCAAATCTGTAACATAGGAGAAACAGGTTGAGAATAAGAGTGTTTTAGATTCACTTTTGATTGCTGCTAGTGTACCTAGTAAATGCTAGATGGAATTATGCAGTTCAGTGTATTTTCGTTGATATTTACTTTTTTTTCCACTGAACAAACGAGTTGATTTTAATTACAGGACCAAGGGGTTCATTTCCATTTTATCAATGTGCCCTCATTTCTTCCAAATCTACCATATCCATATATATATATATATATGGAATGTAAAAAGGGGGAAAATGACTATTTCCTATGGTTTGTTTAAGTTTTATTCAATATACTTCTTTCCAGTGGTGTTTAATATCATTTTAAATCTTTTTTGAGTTGGCCTTTTTCTCGTAGTGGATTGATTGTCTCTTCTATGGTTTCCTGGGATTTAATTTTGCAGATGGAACTTGATATCCAGAAGTTTTTACAACATTCTGACAGCAATTTGAATTCCAACATTTTCCCTCTTCCTACCTTCAGCTTGCTGCACATCGTGTCGCTCAACATTATGGGCTGATAACTATGATTCATGATAATGGTTTAGATGGCCTGGGAAGCAGAATTATGGCGAAGAGAGCAGGTGAAATCAGATGCCTTGCTGTCCGATTATCTGAAATTCCGGCGAAACACTCAGAAAATGATAAAAGTGAGCAGATTAAAATTGCTATTAAGCCGAGGCCAAATAATGATCTGTCAATGAAGCAAATCAAATTGGCATCAAAAGATGTCCAGTGCGCATTTTCAGTAGCCCTGATTCTGATGATTCTTCTGTGATTTCTATTGATGGAAAAAAAATGAGTCTCCTATCCGAGATGAGTATAAAAACTACAGGAGCTCCGTGGCTGTTATTTATGTTCGGGATGGTACATCACAGGTAGCCATTTTCAGAGATAGAGAGAAGGACCAGTCTGACCCAGATTATGATTGGAGTTATCGAAGGTGGGAGATTGCTGCCTTATCTAATGTTGTTTCTTCAATTTCCATAATTGATCAAAAGTTTGTAATAGCTGTTATCCCCATTTTCTCATAAGGTAGAATGCTGATAAGGTCTAAATACTTATTATGATCATTCATAATAATAATTACATGATACTTATAGGAGTGAAGAATGAAAATGGGTGGAATGAAAAATGAGAATAATTTGGTCCTCTTTTTGGACTTTTTTCTTAATTTTAAACTAAAATACTTTGAACCATTGCAGATATGTTAGAAGCATTCCTTGTAACTAGAGCTTTGGCTTGGCTCCTTAGAAGCATTCCTTGTAACTAGAGCTTTGGCTGGGCTCCTTAGAAGCATTCCTTGTAACTAGAGCTTTGGCTTGGCTCCTTACGATATGCAGAAGATGCTACATCCGTTCATGCAGTATGATTCTGCTTTTCCTCAAGTTCAGTCAGATTGCAAGTAATCAACCTCCCCTCAGTTATGGCGTCCCTGCAAGGCCAACTGTAAGCCCTTTTTGTGATATGGGATTGAATCCAACTTCTAGAGATGGTGCTTACATGCAGTGGCCAAGTGCTTCAATGATGTTTTTTCATCCATATGATCACTTTAGACATTCTGTAACGCAGGTATGATGCAACTTCTTTTATATATATTATGCTAGACTTATTACTATTCCCGTTGTACTGTCTTATCCCTTGCGTTCCTATGCTGTTGTGTTTTGTTGATACCATATAAGTATGTTACGTGTATGGTTGTTGGTGTGCTTGGCCTTGCCTGATATTTTGGTTATCTGCATTAGTTATTTTCAACATTCATTCATTCATTCCATCTCATCTTTGCAATGCAGGCAGCATTTTTCACCAGCCTCTGAGCTCTGATTACTCGCAGAATGGTTATACGAGATGTCTTTATGTTTTACTCTATTAATTTTGCTGATTTGCTTTGCTAGGACCATTGTTTGAAGACACCGTTGGTTAAGTGTAACAATGATGTTTGACAACTTTCTTTAATCTTATATGTAACCTTGCTCCACAGAGTAGCTCGCATACTACATACACATGTTCAAAGGGCTGACCTGACCTGGTTCGATATTTGGAAACAATGACACGATTATTAGGGTTAGGGTATTGATACACTGATTAATCAAATGGCTAACATTAAATTAGATTAATGATATATTGATTAGGATTCATTTTATACTCTCTATGAAAATAATCAAGTGAAATTAACAGTAAGATATAAAAAAATATTCATAAGAAAAAAATTAATCTCAACCATTTATCTAGCTCAGTTGGTAGAGCACAAGGTTTTTAACTTCGAGGTCATGAGATCGAGTCTCATGGAAGGCATTTTATAATTCGGAGGTCTCTTACGGAAGCTGCTCTCAATCTAGTGTTGGGGGCAGCCTACTATCTTACCTCCCCTTACCCTATTACATATGAGAACAAGGGACAACCATATATATATATATTTGAACTTTGGTCATAGATTTGGGATTTAGAGAAGGAAGATTGTTTTTCATTGTTTTACATTTATATGGCTTTGAGTCGATATTAGTTAATTGACACCATAGTTTCACTTTTTTTTAATTTTATATAAAAAAAAATTGGGGATTTTTTTTTATTTTCTAGTTATTAAATATATTCATATTTTAAATAAATCATTTTTATAATTTTAATTAAAATATTTTTAATATTCGTTATTTTAAAAAAAAGTTATCTATATTCTATAAGATGAAAGAAACATTAGGTTTGAAATCTGTTCGAACAATCAAGTGGTGAAAAGTTGTTTTACTTTCTTGAAGTTTCAAGTTTGACCATTATTTTCGGTCAAAAAATATTACAGCACATAGTTATTAAATTATAAATAATATTATTTATGTAGATTATCATAATTTAAAATAATTGATAATCCAAACTATTTTTATCAAACACTTAAATCTATTTTTCTAATAATGACGGTTATTTTTTTTACTACTCGCCATTAATTTTAAAATAGCTACTATTCTCATAAATTAACCTGTAATTTATTCATTATTGTGTTGGACGCCATATTCACTGCCGTTTTATTTCAATGTAAATTATATCTCATTATTCTTTGAGTAATTTTTTCCGTACTAATACTTAAAAAGTAATGATTTGATGATTGATAATATGATTTCAAGTAAGTTATTTATCGTTATTAAGAATAATAAAATATTGATTTGATATGTTAAACTAACTTTCTTGATAAAAAAAAGCTTGACCTATTTATGATATGCTTCATAATATTGTTAAGTATTTAATAAACGATGATGTTTTAAGAGTTCAACTGATGTACAAAGTTAAGAGGTTGAGGAAGAAGTTTGAGAAAAATACGAAGAGGAATGAAGATGACGAGGAACAAGTCATTTCATTCATGATGATCAGAACGACTAGAAACATCGATATGAGTTCAAGAAAATAATCACAAAATGGGTTTGATCAAAGTTTAATGCAATATTTGGTTAAATGATAGATTTAATTAGGTATGCCATTGTAAAGGATCTGGAAACGTTTACGACTAATAGAGACGAATCTATTTTATAGGTGAAAGGGCTACAAAATAACATAGAAAATAATATAATTCGGATTAATTTACAATTGATCAACATAATATAAGGTCAATTGATTTCATGTCCACATTAATATTCTATTATTCATAATAACAATAGGTACCAGTGATCAATTTATTATGAATTTGATAAACATTATCGACCGAATTATTTTTTGAGAAAAATAAAAAAATTGATCATTTATGTAATTTAACTTTTATTTAATTTAAAAAAAGAAAAATGGAATTTGAAACAGTAGACAAGGATAAAAGCTGCAAAGAAGAAGAACAAGGATCCACCTCGAACCTCCCTACTCTCTCAACCTGATTTCGCTTTCTTACATGCGATTTATGTAAGTAAAATTCTGATATTCCATCATCTTTCTTTGTTGGTGCAGTGAGCTGAGTTAAGAAGCCTTTGGGTTTGTTATTTGTGAATAATTTATGAGGGAAGAAGACTCAAATTGGTTCTCCAGATGGGAGGAAGAGCTGCCATCCCCAGAGGAGCTTATGCCTTTTTCCCAATCCCTAATTACTCCTGATCTTGCTCTGGCCTTCGATATCCGTAACCCCGACCATGCCCAGCTTCAACAGCCGCCCCCTCCTTCTCAACCATCCTTATCCGAATTCGCTGCCGATTCCGGTGACTTGGGATCCGGGGAAGCCGGAGATGAGCCGGCACGCACTCTCAAGCGGCCTCGTCTCGTGTGGACCCCACAGCTCCACAAGAGATTCGTTGACGCCGTGGCTCATTTGGGGATCAAGAACGCTGTCCCCAAGACTATAATGCAGTTGATGAGTGTTGATGGCTTGACGAGAGAAAACGTTGCTAGTCATTTGCAGAAGTATCGCCTCTATTTGAAGAGAGTGCAAGGCTTATCTGGTGGTAGTGGAGGCGGTGCCAATGGTGGATCTGGGGGTGCCGGATTAGGGGCTTCGGCTGATCCAGCGACGGACCGTTTGTTTGCAAGCTCACCGGTTCCACCACACTTTCTTCATCCTGGTAGGACTAATTCCGAACATTTATTACCCTCCGTACCAGTGCCGGCCATGCAGCATCACCATCATCACCAACAACAGCAAATGGTGGCAGCCGCGGTAGGACATCCTCATTTGCAGTCTCAGTATCATAGGCCACAAATGGGGCATTACGGGCCATCTCGAAATAGCCAATTTGAGCATCCCTTCTTAGGCAGGCAGACACAGCAGCCAATGCATAGGATTGGAGGGACGCCCGTGCATAATCAAGCTCCTAGTAGTTATGTGGAAGATTTGGAATCTGCCAATGGGAATGGTGGAAGGAAGGTTCTTACATTATTTCCTACTGGGGATGATTGATTCAAAACTATGGTAATTTTTGACTCCTCATTTTCATCATTCCGTTATTCTTCTTTATTTTAGTTGGCCCTTTTCTTCAAGTTTCATCATGTAGAGTCTTGGTGGGTAGTTATTCCTGTTTCTGTCTTTTTTAAGTGATCCTGAGGGGGTGCTGATGACCGGAAATGAACTTAAATTTTTGTATTTGATCTTGACTGGTAGGTAGTGTACTTAATATGGTTCTTTGTTTTTCACTACACTCTATATTGAGTAATTGTTGCAGTGTCAGTTCTACAGACTCCTAGGTCTGCAATAAAGTTGTTAGCTGCCGTCTGTTTTCTTAGTCGGCTTTTGGTGAAGGATTTAATCCTGAGGTCACTCTAAGCAACAATAGGTTTTTAGGTTTATCATGCTTGTAATTACATCAGTCTGCTGGTATTAAGTTAATCTGCTTGCCTGGGAGGTCTTTCGACCAGTAAGGTGGTTTTGAGGCTACATGACTAAATATTGAGCTTGAAGTGGGGGAAAAGGACATGCTGACCATCCCTAGTCAGTGTCTTTATCTGTCACAGTGGGTGTTTTTCTTAGTTCAGTGTTATGTAGAGGTAAGCTGTACATTGTATGACCCATAGAAGACTTTGGACCTGTGATATGAAGGGCAACTCAGGGATCTCTGACTTCTTTCCTCTTCCTTTTTCTATTTTTTCTTATACTAATGAACATTAGCTGAATTTCTGAAATTTCACAGCATCTGTAACTTTTTAGTGTTATTGAATAACATAAATCTTAGTGCGAAATAGAACACTCAGCATTTCTGATCAATGAACAATGTAGAATTTGTTGGCATGCTGTTTAAAACATATTATCTTTGGTCTTCTTTCTCGGTCATTTCTGGCTGAAATATTAAATCCTAGAAAAGAGAAGGCACTCTATTAAGTTATAACCATTTCTATTTTGTAGTGAAGTGTTACGGTTGCCTTTGTGGGAAAGACTGAAGTCAAAGAGGCCCAAAAGGTAAAGAAGACTAATAAGATTATGTTAGTAATACTTCTAATTAGAACAATCTATTTAGCATATATTTTACTGCAATTAAAAGTCCAATAGTTTCCTTAATTATAGTTTCTTATTCTACAAGAATAAAACCCTTTAGGGGATAATTCTTAGTAATAAAATAATATTAAATCTTCCAATTTATAGAGGTTTAAGATTCTCTCTTCCTAACAAGTCTAAGGTTAGGAGCCCCTTTGACGAGTTCCATATATTATTTAATTATAGGTTCTTCACTAGGTAGGATTGATTGATAAGGTTTATCAATCAAAGCCATGACTTGTCTAATGACTCAATCCATAATTTATGATCATAACAACTCATCTTGAGAGTCAGACACTACTAGCGATCTCAATGCAAAAGAATTGAGGGGTGCAAAAACTTAACAAACAAGAGTAGTAGAAGCCAGGTCATGAATGGTAGCTAACATCACACATATCGAGTCTAAATTGGGAAATGAATTGCAACTGTCGTTGCAATTATAGGCACTTACTGGTTTCCACTAGGGTTGTAAATAAACATAGCGTTCGACGGGCTACCGTGAACCATTTGTATATTGTTTGTTTGTGCTTGTTTATTAAGCTAAATAAACGAGTACAAACAAAAATTATGTACGTTTATTAAAAAACAAGTTTAAATGTGTGTGTTCGGTTCATTTATATTCACAAACAAACTTGTTTATTAGTTCGTTTATAAACTCATTTATTTAAATATAAATTTATTTTAATTAAGAGAGAGAATGAGTGAGATAGGTAGAGAGAGAGTTAGAGAAAATTTGAAAAAATCCAATGTCTTCGATGACGATTGGACCGTGTTCATTGACAATCTGAGCAAGAGGGTTTCAAGACGTGTGTTAAAGGATTTTTTTAGTCCTTATGGTCCGATTATTAGAATTTTCATTCCTCGATTTTTAGAGAAACCAAATTATAAGTCTTCTACTTTTTCTTTTGTTCAACTTGCTGATGAAGATAGTAGGAAGAAAGCAATCTAGTTTGTGAATGGGAAGTGGTTTGATGGGAGAAGAATCTCTGTAGAGGCTGCTAAGTATCAGAAGGCTAATAGGAGGGTTGTTGCTGATGGGAAGAGGAAGTTGGAGTTCAAGTCAGGAAAACAGAATACTGCAAATAATGGGAGGAATGATGAGTTGATGAAAAGCTTCAGGGATGGCAGATCGTACAAGGCTGTTGTGAAGTCTGATGTTAACAGGAGAAGAGAATCAGGGGCAGGGATAAATTTGGAGGGTATCCAGCAAAAAAGGAATGGTGTGAGAAATGTTTGGGAGATGCATCTTCCGTCAGATAATTCAGAATGGGTTAAACGTTCATTAACAGGGATTATGAAATCTTTTTTTGAGTTTGATTCAATAAAGGAAGCTTTGGAGATTGAGGGATTGGATGTCCAGATAACAAGATGGGGATATGCATGGAAGGCTTGCATCATCACTTTTGACTCGGTTGATGAGTTCTCATATGTGTGGGAGAATAAGAAGGATGAGTTGTTTTTCTGTTTCGATTGGTTGGCTCCAGTTCTAAATCAGAATGGAGTTCCAATGGCTCTGTTCTAGATAGATATGTGTGGATTGCCTTTACTGTGCTGGAATGAAGCGTTCTTGGAAAAACTTACGGGAAGTTGGGGTAGATTTATATGTTTGAAGGATGAATAAAAAAATAGATCAGATCTCTCGTCGGCAAAAGTTTTGCTCAAGGTGGAGAGTCCATTTGATGTTCCTGATACGGTTACATTAGGCTCTTATGGCAGATCGTTCCAAGTTAAGATTTTTCAGGGGTCAGTGGAGATTCAACCAGAAGAATTGGGGAGGAAGATGGATGACAAATTTTTAAATAAGGTGAACAGTGAATACGCATTGTACGAGGAGGATGGTCGGTTTCCAACTATGGCAGCAGACAAAAACGTGTCAGTAGAGAATTCTAGACTTAAAGTCATCTCTTGGTTAAATAATGGTCTTAATAGTGGTTTAAATGGAGTAAGTGGGGGACATTCTTCATCGAGCAAGTCAACAACAGGATTAGAATATTGTAGGTTGTCGGGTAGTGGTGAAAATAGGACTTTTAAAAATGGAAGTCACGTGGGTATGAGATTGAGAGAAACAGTTTACTCGGATGAAAAAGCACAGTCTGATGATAATGTGGTTTCCTTTATTTCGAGTAAGAAATTATGTCCTTCTGGGCCTGCCTATAATATAAAATGCATTGGGCAGAAAGTTTTACTTCAGCCCAATTACACTCCAGCCAAACCAATGAAAGATGCAGAGGAGGGTGATAATAGGTTGGCTACAGTAAATACAGGAGGGGAGAAGGAATTGGTATATGGAGAACAAGATGTTGAATTGGGTCAAGATCATTCTGCTGGTCAGAGAAGTCTACAAGGGGTTCTTGCTAGTGGCTCATAGATGCAAGAAGACTTAGAGAAGGGTAATGTTTCTGCTGCTCAAAAGGGTGATCCAAAGAAGACGACAGTTAAAAGGAGTAATTTGGGCAGTCTGGAGGAGGGCAGCTTATCAAATTCGAATGTAAGAGTCAGTTTAACTATAAACACATAAGGGAATACTTTTGGAACAATTATGGGAGACAAAAATTCAGCCGAGGATAATCGTTTGGCTATATCAGAAAATATCGTTAAGGCTCCTCAGTCAAAAAGCTTAATTAACCGGAGAAGGTTAAGGATTGCACCTTGTCATTCGGGAAGTGTGTGCTCGGTGGGTGAAGTTTCTATAAGCTTTTATGATAGAGTTTATAGAAGGGTGTTTAGTAGTATGGTCAGGGAGTCTTTGGATCAAAATAGGGCTTCTTCACAGTCTGCTCAAGTGTCTGTTGAAGCTAGAATCGAAGCTGCTGCTACTAGGGAGGTATGTGACATGTTGGGGATTACTTTTAGAGGGGGTCAACACATTTTAGAAGAAGAGATTTTCAAGATGCAGATGAAGGGGTCTGAAAAGGGATTATGATTATATTTTTTTGGATTGATGTTGGTGTTTATTGTTACCCATTTTAAATGACAGGATTAAAGATTATTACATGGAATGTTAGGGGTCTTGGGAGAAGAGAGAAAATTAGAGCAGTTTCAAGACTGGTGAATAAAGAGAAGCCGTTCCTTTTATTATTACAGGAAACAAAACGTAAGGTCTGTCAGAGTGGACCAAGGAGGAAGTTGGGGGGCAATCTGTTGAAAGGTTGTACTTTTATTTCAGCTGATGGTTCTGCAGATGGATTGATTTGTTTGTGGAATGAGAATTTTTTTGAGGTCAGTACAGAACATAAACAGAGCAGATTTTTGGCATAATCAGGGAAGTTTAAGATGAATAATTTTGAATGTGTTATTATTAATGTGTACGGTTCATCAGTAGAGGCTGATAAAGAGGAGTTTTTCAGGGAGTTGACATGTTTTGGGTAGAGTTTGAATATGCCCGTTGCATAGCAGGGGAATTCAATGCTTATTTGGTTCCAGAGGAGAAATGTGAAGTTGCACAGAATTGGCATGCTATGGATTTGTTGAGATCCTTTGTACAACTTTTTAGTTTGATGGATTTACCGTTAGTAGGGAGAGATTCAAATTAGAAAAGAATGAAGAAATAATGTGTCTTATTTCTTGAATGAGTACAAGGCTCCTTTTATACAGAGGGAAATTACAACAAAAAAAGAAACTAATTAGAGCCAATATTTGACAGCTTCTACTTTCCTACTTTTTCTTGATTTACATAGAAAACAAATCCTAGAATATCACACAGATTATGACTAAATCAAGGCTTTCAATGACCAAATTTCCAACACTCCCCCTCAAGCTGGTTTAAAGATATCTTCCATAGCCAGCTTGCTAGTCAGATTACCAAATTGCTTCTTGTGTAGTCCCTTCGTTAGTACATCAGCTAATTGTTCATCAGTTGGAAGATATGTCATGCATATTATTCCTGCATTGGCTTTCTCCTTGATGAAATGTTTATCCACTTCTATATGTTTCGTGCGATCATGAAGAACTGGATTATGAGCAATAGCAATAGCAGCTTTGTTGTCACAATAGACCTTCATTGGAGTCGAGTAAGAAAACTTCAATTCTTCAAGAATCCTTTTTATCCACATTGACTCACAGATTCCATGGGCAACGACTCTGAATTCTGCTTCAACACTACTTCTAGCTACCACATTTTGTTTTTTACTCCGCCATGTAACTAGGTTTCCTCCAACAAAGGAACAGTATCCAAACGTTGATCTTTTGTCTGTAACACTTCCTGCCCAATCTGCGTCTGGGTAGACTTCAACTTGAAGATGTCCATGTTTCTTGAACAATAAGCCTCTTCCTGGAGTTCCTTTCAAATATCTTAAGATCCTATAGACGGCCTCGAAATGCTCCGCCCCTGGTGAGTGCATGAATTGACTTACCATGCTAACTACAAAAGCAATATCAGGCCGTGTATGAGACAAGTAAATCAACTTCCCTACAAGTCTCCGATATTGTTCCCTGTCCTTTACTTCTTCAACCTTAGCAGCTTGTAACTTCAAGTTTGGCTCAACCGGAGTTTCAACCATCTTACAACCAAGTAGACATGTTTCTCCAAGGAGATAAAGAACATTTTTTATTCTGATTGACAATATGCCTTAGATCTTGCAAATTCCATTCCAAGGAAATACTTAAGAGCTCCCAGGTCCTTAATTTGGAACTCCTTTGCTAGTCTTTTCTTCAGAATAGTTAATTTTGTTTCATCATCACCAGTGAGAATAATATCATCAACATAAACAATCAAAATTGCAACTTTACCATCTTTTGAATGTTTATAAAATACTGTGTGATCAACTTGACTTTGCAAGAAGCTATAACTGATAACTGTCTTTCCAAAGCGGTCAAACCAAGCTCTTGGTGACTGTTTGAGTCCATATAGTAACTTATGTAATATGCACACTTTGTTACTGCCAAGTTTCTTCTCAAATCCTGGCGGTAGGCTCATATACACCTCCTCTTCCAGATCACCATTGAGAAATGCATTTTTAACGTCAAGTTGATGTAGAGGCCAATCGGAGTTCACTGCAAGAGATAACAACACTCTAATAGAATTTATTTTAGCAACAGGAGCAAAAGTCTCTTGGTAGTCAATCCCATATGTCTGAGTAAAGCCTTTAGCCACCAATCTCGCCTTGTGTCTCTCAACGCTTCCATCAGTTTTACTTTTTATTGTAAACACCCATTTACACCCGACTATTTTCTTTCCTTTGGGTAGATCGACAATCTCCCATGTACCACTTCTCCTTAGAGCATTCATCTCCTCCATGACTGCTAATTTCCAATTCGGATCATCCAATGCTTCCTGTATATTCCTTGGAACACAAAAATGTGAAATCCTAGATGTGAAAGCTTTATGGTTTTTTGATAATCTGTGATAGGAAAGATATTTTGCAATGGGATGTTGAGTGCAATTTCGGACACCTTTCCTAAGTGCTATAGGGACATCAAGATCAGGGATACTAGGTGAATTGTTGGACAAAGTGGAGGAAATCAAAGGTGTAGTAGGGATAGGATTACCTGAAGTTTCGACACTAGAACTTAGATCTTCAGATTGGTTTCGTGCAGGGTTGATATTTGAGTATTTATTTCTCAAATGAAATCTCTTCCTAGTATAAAACTGAAGCTCATAATTAAAATCACGTTGATTAGTTTGTAGTACTTCTCCCCCTGAATGAGAATCTCCTTCATTAGGCACCAACAAACCTGGTTCTCCTAGGCAATCGTTATTAGAAACACTTGAATTTGGATTTTCAAAGCGACCACTCTCAGAAATGCGTGGTTTTTGTGTAGGATAAATGACATTGTGTAGTGGGATAGAAATGTCCCAAAAATTGTCTTCTACATCACTTGTCTCCCCCTGAAGAGAATTTTTTGTGAAATAAGGTTTTGTTTCCAAAAACGACACATCCATACATGAAATTTTTTTGTTTGAGGATCAAAACACTTATACCCCTTTTTATTTGAAGAGTACCCCAAAAAAATGCATTTAATAGCACGTGGGTCAAGTTTTGAACAAAATTGGCATGGAACATGAACATAAACAGTACATCCAAAAACTTTGACAGGTAACTCAGAAAACAACCTTGTTCCAGGAAAAGATGATTTTAGGCAATCGAGTGGTGTTTTGTATGTTAACACCTTAGTAGGCATCCTATTTATCAAGTAAGCGGTTGTTAAAACTGCTTCACCCCATAAGTATTTGGGAACATGCATGTAAAACATTATGGCACGTGCTACTTCAAGTAAATGTTTATTTTTTCGTTCTGCAATGCCATTTTGTTGAGGGGTATCCCGACATGTAGAGTGATGAAAAATCCCTTTCTCTTTAAAAAAATCACCTAAGTGCTCATTAAAATATTCTGTTCCATTGTCATAATGCAAAATACTAATCTTGGTTTGAAATTGGTTTTCAATCAGAGTGTAAAAATATTTGAATAAATCTTTCACGTCAGACTTTTTATTCATTAGATAAATCCAACATAACCGTGTGTGGTCATCAATAAAAGTAACAAACCACCTTTTACCAGAAATAGTAGTAACTTTAGAAGGGCCCCAAACATCACTATGAATTAGATAAAAAGGTTTGGAGGCCTGATAATCTTTTGGTAAATAAGGGGAACGACGGTTTTTTGAAAAAATGCAATTTTCACAATGAAAAAAGAACAATCAATCCCTTTAAATAATTCTAGAAATAAGTGTTTCAAATAAAGAAAACTAGGATGTCCTAGTCTATAGTGCCACAACATTATTTTTTCTCGAACAGAAATTGAACTAGTACCACTAAAGCTCTGAACTTTTTTATTACTGATAGATACTTCATCAAAGTAATAAAGACCTTCAATCATCCTAGCACGTCCAATCATCATCCTGGAGTTCCGGTCCTGAAATTCACAATGTGATTCAAAGAAGGTAATGCAACAATTAGAATCTCTAGATAGTTTACTGACAGACAAAAGATTGCAGGCTAATTTAGGGACATGAAGAACATTATTGAGATTAATTTTCTCTGTCAGTTTAATGAGTCATTTTCCTGCAATAGGTGAAAAACTACCATCGGCAATTCTAATTTTTCATTTCCAGGGCAAGGTGAATAGGTATTAAATAAATGAGAAAAACTAGTCATGTGATCTGAGGCTCCGGAATCTATTATCCACGGAGAGGAATTTGGACAAGAAAAGGCTTTAGGATTACTACCTGTTTGTGCCAAAGAAACACTAGGAATACCGGATGAGAAATTGGATTTTATCAGTTTCAAGAGTTGATCAATCTGTTCTTTGCTGAAGGGACCTGAGTCAGCTTCACTTGCAGTAGGAATTCCATGATTCTTCTCTCCTTGCTTGTTGCTTTTCCAGTTAGCAGGTTTGTCATGAATTTTCCAACATGTCTCACGTGTATGGAGGGGTTTGTTGCAAAAATCGCACCAGACCTGTGGTTTATCATCATACCTGCGTTGGTAGTTTGCTGCCTTGTAGGCTGCAACATCACTCAATAAGGCAGAATTTTCAATTAACTCACCAGTACTCTTCTTTTTGAGCATGACATTCCTTTGGCTTTCTTCTCTTCTAACTTCGGCAAATACTTCGCCAATGGATGGAAGAGAAGGTCTGCCAATAATCCTTCCTCGTACTTCATCAAACTCAACATTGAGGCCGACAAGAAACTTGTAAATACGACTATCTTCTACAGTTTTCTTATGGTGATTACAGTCGTTAATACTTTTCCATTCGTATGTGTTGAAGAGATCAAGATCCTGCCACAGCCTTTTCAACGAATGGAAATATGTGGTGACAGAATTATCCCCTTGACGAATCTCCTCCAATTTTAAAGTCAACTCAAAAACCTGAGATTGGTTGCCTAGGTCAGAGTACATCTGACTAACATTATCCCACAATTCTTTTGCAGTAGGATAGCACATGTAATTGGAGCTTATGTCCTCCTCCATGGAATTGACCAACCATGTCATAACCATGGAGTTTTCAGCATCCCAAGTAGCGTACAACGGATCATCAACAGCAGGAGCCTTCTTGTCACCAGTGATGTAACCGATTTTCCCTTGCCCACGAATATACATCCGGACTGATTGTGACCATCGGAGGAAGTTGTCACCATTTAAGCGGATGGTGGTGATTTGGACAGAATGAGAATTGGAGTGGTGCTGCGGAGTGGCCGCAGCAGGGGTTGAGGTGATTTTCGACGCGACTTCGGACATGGCTACAGTGATTTTGGAACTACTGTGTTTTAGGGTTAAGACACGATTATGGCTCTGACACCAAATTAGAAAAGAATGAAGAAATAATATGTGTCTTATTTCTTGAATGAGTACAAGGCTCCTTTTATACAGAGGGAAATTACAACAAGAAAAGAAACTAATTAGAGCCAATATTTGACAGCTTCTACTTTCCTACTTTTTGTTTGATTTACATAGAAAACAAATCCTAGAATATCTCACAGATTATGACTAAATCAAGGCTTTCAATGACCAAATTTCCAACAATTCACATGGGGTAGCAATAGAGAATCCCCCACTTGGGTAAGGCTTGATAGATTTCTAATATGTGGTTCCTTCCTAAATCACTTTCCAAACGTGATCCAAAAATTGTTACCTAAATCCCTCTCGGACCATAATCCAGTGGTATTAGTAGAAGAAGGCATTAACTGAGGTCCTAAACTGTTTCGATTTTTCAACTACTTGCTTGAGGAAAAAGGGCTTGCTGGGGTGGTTGGAAATTCACTATCAAACTTGCAGATGAACAATGGTCGTAGAGTTTTATTTTCAATGCTTCAAGGAACTAAGCAAGTTATAAGGAATAATTATATGGGGATTTTTTAGGAAATTTCAGAATTAGAAAGCTAGGATTAATGATCTGGAACTGAGACTACAGTGTGGGGGGAACTTTAATCAAGATAGGGATCTGCTGCAGTTATCGAGGATGGAATTGTGGAATTTGCTTAGGAAGGAGGAGAGTATTTGGCTTCAGAGGTCAAGACTGAAGTGGATTAATGATAGGGATAGAAACACAAAGTTTTTTCACTTATGTGCTATTAATAGAAACATAATTAATTCCATTTCAGCATTGAAGGTGGCTGGTGAAATTATTACAGACCCGAAGCAGTTGCGAGCCTTAGTTTTTAATTATTTCAAAGATAATTATAATTCAAAAACTACGCTAGAGGTGGATGAAATAAACCTTAACTTTGCTAAATTGAATGCTGAGCAAAAGGAGGTTCTTGAAGGGAAATTTTCATAACAGGAAGTGTGGGAAGCAGTTTTTCATTCCGATAGTGCCAAGGCACTGGGCCCTGATGGTTTCACGATGGGTTTTTTAAGAAATTCTGGTCGAATCTGAAGGTGCATATTATGAAATTTGTTGATATTTTCAGTGGAAGGAAGTGGGAACATGGGGTCAATCATGCATTTATAACACTGATCCCAAAAATTTTAAACCCTGAGGGTATTGAAGATTACAGACCGATTAGCTTAGTTGACAGCCTGCACAAAATAATTTCTAAAGTTTTATCCAGAAGGCTTGTTTCAGTGATTAAAGACATAGTTAGCCCTTCACAGTTTGCCTTTATTCCTGGAAGGCAGCTGCTTGACTGTGCTTTCGTAGCCAATGAAGCCATTGATTTTTGGAGGAAAAAGGGGAGGAAAGGTGTTGTGTTCAAGGTTGATTTTCGAAGAGCTTATGGTTTGGTAGAATGGTCGATTTTATTGAGATTATTGAAAGTTATGGGCTTTGGTGATAAGTGGATTTCATGGATTGAGTTTTGTATTTCAACTGCCTCTATCTCGGTTCTAGTGAATGGATCACCAACGAAGGAATTTCAGATGAGCAAAGGATTGAGACAAGGTTGTAGTTTGTCTCCACTGCTGTTTAATATAGTCGGGGAATTACTGAATTTAATGTTGCTAAAGGCTACTGAATGTGGATTGTTTGAAGGGTTCAATATTGGTGGGGTTGCTAATAATTTTCACTTGACTTATTTGCAGTTCGCAGATGACTTAATCCTTTTCTGCAGAGATTCTCCGACTCAGATTCTGAATATTAGGAGGGTGTTGAGGGTTTTTAGTTTAATGTCAGGGCTCCATCTTAATCTGTCTAAGAGTAAGCTCTTTGGTGTTAATTTGGAATCTGATACTTTGAATGAATGGGCAGGTGATGTAGGCTGTGCTGTGGGTTCTTTTCCTATGCCATACTTAGGCTTAGCGATTGGTGCAAACAGGAATTCAGAGCTTCTGTGGGAACCAGTAATCCATAAATTTAATATCAGATTAGCTGGCTGGAAAGCTGCATCATTATCGATGGCTGGAAGATTGGTGTTGGTGAAGGCGGTATTGTCATCCTTACCGATTTTTCCCTCTCTATTTTCAAGATTCCGTTTAAGGTGAATCAGAAGTTGAATTCTTTGATGGCTAAATTCCTTTGGGGAGAAGATCAAGTAAAGAAACGGATTCATTGGGTTAATTGGAAAACGGTTTGTCAACCTTATGAGGAAGGTGGCTTAGGAGTCTTGGATTTGAACTTGACCAATAGAGTGTTACTTGGGAAATGGGTTTGGAAGTTTGCAAATGAAAAGAACTCTCATTGGAAAAAGATGATTTGTTGCAAACACAATATCAACAATTTATCTTTATCTATAAATAAGGCTGTTACTCCTCATGATTCATGGATTTGGAGAGGAATGTTGAGTAACTACGAGAAAAAGGATTATATAGGGGATTGTTTGAGATCTAATTCGAGGATACAAGTGGGGAATGGTAGGTCAATTGCATTCTGGAATATGTTTGGGTTAATAATTCACCTTTAAAAAATCAATTCCCTAGGATTTTTGCTTTATCGATTAATAAATGGGGAAAAGTTGTTGATTTTGGTTGCTGATTTTGGTTGCTACGAAAGCAATTGTTGGATGGAATATTCAATTAAGGAGGAATTTATGCGATTGGGAACTGGATCAGTGGATTTCTTTAATGTCACTGCTTGATAATATTGTTTTGGTTGATTCAGTTGATGACTTTCTGGCATGGTCCGACAAAGGTGTTGGTTTGTTCTCGGCAAAGTCTTGTAGAATGACTCTTTCTGGCAGTTCTGGAGGGAATTTTCAGTGGAATAAGTGGGTTTGGTCTGGATTGGCTCCTCCTAGAGTTGAAACATTTCTCTGGCAGCTATCTCATCAGAAATTAGCTGTTAGAGTAGAGTTGAAGAAAAGAGGGGTTCCCTTGGATGATGTTCTATGTCCTTTATGTCTTAAGGATGAAGAAACAATTGAACATCTTTTTATTTTATGTCCTGTTGCAAGGGAACTGTAGAATAGATTCTTAAGGTCATGGGATTTATCTTTAGTTTTGCCTAAAGATCCCTTGTCCCTTTTCTGCTCTAGGTCTTTTATAAAGGTTTCTTCTTCAATCTGGAAATTTATCTCGGGAGTTGTTTTGTGGTCTTTATGGAAGGCTAGGAATTCTGTGGTGTTTGAAAATGGGATTTGTGACAGGTCTTCACTGTTCTTCATTTGCAGTTTTAGGCTGGCCAAATGGTATTTAGCTAAATTTCCTAATGACAATATTCAGGCTGATTTATTAGTTGGGGATCCAGTGCTTGCAGACAATATTTATGTTAAATCATCAACAAAAAAAAAGGGTTCTTTGTTGGACACCACCTCCACCTGAATTTTTTAAATTCAATGTGGATGGGGCAGTTAGAGGTGATGGTATGCAGGGTGGAATTGGAGGATTATTGATAGATTCGAATTCTTCGACCTTAATCACTTTTTCTACTGTTGTGGGACCAGAACCACCTACATTTGCTGAGTTGAAAGATATTAAAGAAGGCATAGACCTATTTCTTTCCACCGAATGGGTGTTGAAGGGTAGGCTTATTGTAGAGAGCGATTGTAAAATAGTTGTGGACTGGATTTTGAGGCCTGTTACTGCCCCTTCGTTTTTAGTTCTTTGGTTGGGGATATTGGGGCCTTACTTTCTGCTAGGGATATTATGATTACATTGATTTCTAGGACTTGTAATTGTGAGGCTGACAAGTTAGCTAAGGAGGGAATTGGTTGATTGTCTTTAGCTCTAGTGGGTTCTGGTCAGTTTTTTAACTTTGGGTGTTTATTATGTAAGCTGTAATCTTATGTAATTATGGTTTATTAATCTATTGAGGTACTCTTTTCCTCCTTCCGCTAGTTGCCTCTTCTCAAGAGGCAACTATGAGGGAGGTTTTTAATGAGACCTCCTATTCCTACAAAAAAAATATAAATTTATTTTATTCATTATTTATTAATATTTATGTTTGATTATTTTATATAAAAAAATAGAATTATGTTCATTTATGATTTGTTTGTTTATCAGTCATGAGTAGATTTTTAATTGTTCGCAAGCATGTTCAATTATATGTTCATGAACATGTTTGTTTAATGTTTGCGAACATGTTCATGAACATTTAACGAATGGGCATAACCAAGCAATTTTTAAATAAACAAACATAAACACTATTCTGAAATTCTTAACAAACAAGAATCAAATAAGTTTAAAAATAAACAAAGAACACAAAACAAATGTCTATTAGTTCAAATCTGATTCATTATAGCCCTAGTTTCAAACGGAACAGCGAAAGAAAGTTTGATGGGAGCACGAGAAACAGTAACCGTTATAGAAAGAAAAAAATCAGATGGAACTGCCAACAGGGTTTGAAGTGGTGTCACAGGACCCAAAGCTTAATTTTCCAACCTTTGATGGGTTATAGGATTTGTTAATTTGGTTATACCGATGCGATAACTTCTTTTACAATTAGCAGAAATAGAAATACACAAGTTTTGTTTGGTGCCTTTTCACATGATGGTGAGGTGGTGCAACAGTTGGAGCATGAGGAACTGAATCTCACATTGGAGGCATTCAAGGATTGTTGCACTTTGAGATTTGACCCACCACTATGCAGTAACCCTTTAGGTTAACTAGTTAACTTGAACTAGACTAGAACTGTTGATGAGTATCAGCGTCAATTTCAAGGGCTGTTGGCACTTGTTAGTACAATGAAGTGAACCAACAGGTCAAATTTTTCAATGCAGGATTATTGGACTCAATTAGGCTTGACGTGGAGATGCAAAATACCACAAACTTTGTATAGGTAATGAATTTCCCTAGTGACCATAAATAACACAAACTAGAGAAAATATTTTGGCACCAATGTCCTTTGCATTGAGAGTGAAGCATCTTTGAAATTAGAGTACATAAGTGATAAGCCATGTGAATTGTGCTGATTTATTGCCCTTTTAATGTTCCATATCATTGTTTAAATGTTGAAGTGTTTTCATTTCTAGGCCAACTATGCTTTCTTTTCCTTAATAAGTAGGATCCTTCTTGGTCTGCAAGCGGGGATGGACTGTTTTCAGTGAAATCTTGTAGAAAGGAACTCGGCAAGGTGTCTGGGGAGTCCGATTTATGGGTAAAAGGGGTGTGGCAAGGTTTATCTCCTCCTCGTGTTGAAGTCTTCCTGTGGCAGCTAGCTCATCAGAAAGTGGCAGTGAGAGAGGAGTTGGTGAAAAGAGGTTTGCAGCTAGGGGATGAAATTCTATGTCCGTTTTGTAAAAAACAGGTGGAATCAGTTCAGCATTTATTTATTTCGTGTGATGTTGTTTGGGAACTTTGGAACAAGATAGCAAGCTATTGGGATATAGCCTTAGTCCTTCCAAAGGATCCACCTTCTTTGCTATGTTCTTGGGGTGAGCTGAGGGGGAAATCGTTGATTTGGAAATTTATCCCGGGAGTAGTATTTTGGTCGATATGGAAAGCTAGGAATGCAATGGTGTTCGAAGGTTCCCCCTTGGATAGGATGTCTCTGTTTTTTATTGCTAGATTCAGGTTATCTAAATGGTTTCTAGCCAAGTATCCTAAGTGTCCTATTCAGGAGGATGTGCTGATTGGTGATCCATCTCTTGCAGATGGTATTAAAGCTCTCAACATTTACAATTTTCAGGTTTCTCGCTGGATTCCACCCCCTATGGATTTTTTGAAGATGAATGTCGATGGAGCTGTTAGACTTGATGGCTCAAATGGAGGTATAGGAGATATTTTGAGAGATTGGAATAGCAACTCCCTTCTGACTTTTTCAGAAAATGTAGGTCAGGGTCCCCCGCCGGGTGCTGAGTTAAAGGCTATTAAGAGAGGCATTGAAATCTATATGTCTTCTTGTTGGGTTAAGGTTGGAAGGTTGATTGTGGAAAGTGACTGTAAGTCGGCTGTGGAATGGGTCCATACCCCAGCTTTGGCCCCTGTTTTTATCCTCCCATTAGTTAAAGAGATTTCATCTTTTATCTCGGACAGGGTGCACTCAATTAGACTGATTCCAAGGGTGTGTAATGGGGAGGCTGATAGTTTAGCAAAGATGGGAATTGGTTGATGTTTAGTCGTTTCCAGTGCGTTTTATCGTTTGAGTTTAGGTTTTTGGTTCTGTTGAGTAGCTTAGTCTGTTGTGTTTTTTCAGTATGGTGTTTATGTTAAATCTTATGTAATTTCGGAGGAGTAATAAAGTTTCTAAGGCACTCTTTTCCTCCTTTGATCAAGGAGGTTTTTAAGGAGGCTTGTCATTCTTATCAAAAAAAAAGTAGGATCCTTATCTCATGGTTTAGTGACATTTTGAAATTCTGACTATAGGCAACTATTTATGCAAGTAAGCAGCTCATTAGACCAAATACCTCCCTTCATGATTTCTTTAAATTTTCAAAACTGGATTCTGGTTTCCCGTAATGGATTCTATAATATTAGCATCCTTGTGGTTACAGTTACCTATATGTAATCGCTAAATTTAGTATAGCAGTCACCTAAGTTTAACCTTGCAATTGATCATGATTGTTTACTTTGGCCTTTGAGTGGCGACAGCAGTGGTATAATTTGCCGTTACATTCTAATTGCTGTTTATAAGTAATTTGCATCTGATGTTATTGTCCGAGATGTATTTTCTTTGACTTTCCATAGTTGTTTGATGTTCCTCTTCATTACATTTTCAATTCTTGTAAATCTCGAGATAGTTGAATGAACTTCTCTAACAAGGGCCTAAGAGGTAAGCACGGCCATTCATCTGTTTAAGGTTTGCCCTGGTAAATATGTCTGGGATTGTATCTTGGTTCATTTTGTAGTTGTGATGAAAAAAAAAAGCTCTGCTTATGTTCCAAATGAGTGAACAGAAAAATATCTCAAGTAACTCAACAGTAACATTGCATATAACCAGTAGTGATCCTTTTGAACTTTTAGGTGCTTCAAACTCTACTAAGATATATCTGGAGTCAACTCTGGATTATACATCAAGTGGCATTGTGGGCTAAAACTTTCAGACTTCCATCCAAGAGTTCGATAGTTTGATTTTATAGCTATATGGTCTCGTTCAATGTTTTAACATCTTGCACAGTATGATATTGTGCTGAATGGCATTTGTAATTTGATATTTGCACTTGTGATCTGGTGGCGATGTACTGCTAGGTTTTTATGGTAGGGTGACTGTTAGTGTTCTCTAGGGGATCTAGTATTGCAAAAGGTTTGGATGTCTGTTTGCTTTTCCGAAATTACGCATGCCATGGATGACTTGGATAAATAAAGTGTAATTTTAGTTTCGGGTTTAGTTTTCTGTTTAATTATTACAATTACTAAACTGCAGCATAGTAGAAGAGTGTGTAACATGTGAGGCTAGTTGTTACTGTAGATTAGGATTGCTAGAAGAAGCAACTTTTTCACTTCCCTCATTGAGCACTGACTGGTTAGCCAATGGTTACTATTCTTTTGTTGTTAAAATGGAAACTGAATTTGGATGTTTGGGGTAAGAAACGTTGCAGCCGATTACTCTGACCGGTCCACATTGGCCTATATGGAATTATTTGCTTCTAGCCGTTAGGGTTTATGCCTTTATGGTTTTAACGTCAAAAGGTACTCGGTAGATTAAAGATGGTGGGAACACATCATATGATTTGGCAAATAATTAAATTGAAAAAAAAGAAATTATATGTCAATAGAATGTTCAACTGAAGTCAATTTTTGAGAGGTAAGTTTGAGATTCAAATTATAGTATTTCCATTTTCGTTTCTTCCCTCTTCTGAAGCTTGGGATTCAAGTCTACTAGTTCATGGTGACTACTCTTGATGAATGCTGAGAAATTCAGTCAAACTCTCTTTCTAAGCCCAGTGGTAGTGTTATTAATATGCTGCTTCCGTTGAGAAAATATGTTACGAGATAAAGGTTAAAATATGTATCGACTACTTTTTTTTTTGGGATTAATCAAGGATAAATACAAATTAATATTTGTTTAATGATAACTCTTAATCATATGATATTAAACACTCACACCCTTAGTATTCATGATGCTCGAACCAGAACCTCAATAGATAACAATAATTCTTTTACTACCGAGGTTGTTTGTTTCATCTATATGAAATTTAATCATTTTTTTATTTGTTTTTTTTTTAACTTTTCTCACGCTAAATTATTAGAAAAATGTTTTTTTGTTTAATTAAACAATTTCTTGAACATTTACAAGCTATTCTCTGCAACTTCCCTTTAGTTGAAAATCTTAAAGGCTATCAAGATGCTTATAATTCTTGTATCCAAAATAAGAAATATCATCAGGTTCAAATTTTTAATCATGTTTCCTCTCTCAAAAATGAATTCAAAGGAATGCCTGAAGGAGAGCGAGCAGAGAGAATCGGCCTCTAAAAATTTCAAATTAACATATATTTTAGATATTTTCTCCGTCATAAACCTAAAGAGTGGAAAGAAAAGCTCACTTCCTTCTTCTCTATCGATATTTAAAATTTAACCTAAACAGTCAACTAACAAGATAGTAAACTTCAAAATATAGTCGTGAATTACACAACTGGTATTATTTCCGGAATCAAAATCTATTTTTTAAAATTTATTTTCTTCCACAATAGACGAGGTTTACTTGGTAAACTAGAATTCCTAAGTAACGAGCTTAGGATAACAATCTTTATTTTGAAAGATAAACCAATCATCACCACCATTGGCAGTCTTTTAAGTGGCAGAGCATACATCACTTTTGCATGTAATACTTGTCAGTTATATAGAATAGTAGGCTTACATGATGCTTCCAATCATTTCCGCATTACTGACATGGTCCTGCTGCTTCTACAAAGCTATCGCCGCTGTTTCTCGACTCAGTTGCTTTACATCTTCACCACGAGGATACGATCGGCCGCTCCCCGATATGAGATCTTTGATGGTGGCTTTAAGCTCTTTATCCTCCATCAAGGATTCCATTGTAACATGAACACCTGAGTTAGAAGCAGGATTAAGAGTAAATAATGTTGAGAGTAATATCATATCAAACCAACTTAGAAGAATGTCAGGTGGAATGAGTTACGTACGGTATCTCCAATAGTGCTTTGGATTTGTAGGGTCATTTATCGTCTCCTCTGCGGCTGGGCGAGTCGTGTACTCTTCTTTAAGGGCTAACAAATCCTGATCATGAAACCTACGGTTTTAGACACTTCTATACCAGACATTGTAATGCTTGCAAGAAAAATACAAGTAAAAAACATGTATTTTAGTTTGTTCGGCATCAACTTGGGTTTCAAGAGGCTGCTACCAACTTTTTATCACAGACCTGAAGGGGGAAAATTGCCCACATCGATGGAGCTTCAACATGCTGCCTTATGAAGAAGTGTACCACATCTGGAACACATCGATCTAGCGGTAACCCATCACACCCCATCACAGAGTTGAAAAACCGGCGCCGTCTCTCTTCATCTTCTTCCCACCAGGCACGCAGGGTAGAACAGTCATGACATGATGGAGCGCATACCTGAAACATATTGTCATACTCAATTCTTAATAAATCATTTCTTTTATGAGAACCAATTTAAATGCATAGAGTAAAGGAAGGAATCAGTAGAGTTCAGCGAAGCTTAGAGATTAGGGAACATAAGAAAAAGAAAAAACTTGGCTAGCAAGATATTACATGCTTTAGGGAGCAAATATCACTTATTATCCCTCCTCCATACGTTCAGTCTATCATATATTTCAATGAAGTTTAGAATCATACTCAAGCCAATAGATCATATGTAAGAAATCACTGAAAGGAATAGCCATTTTTTTTTGCTATAACCATCCGGTATCCTATTGACATACTGATTTGGATTTGGGTACTGCTGAGATCCATTATGGGGATTCTCCCAATCCAGCTTGATCCATTCAAGCTGACATGATTTGAACTCTATATGTTGTGTTAACAGAGATAATGCCTCATCGACCAATTCGAAAAATCCAACATAAAGTTGGCCCAAACTCACAAATCATGGGACCTTGAACAAGGCTTCCGCGTTTTCCATCAAGACAAAGCTTCAATGGCTCTTTCTAATAGTAATCCTTGATGATACATACCATCACTATGCAGATGATGTGATACTGTCTTTAGTGTTGATAATAATATACTTGCACCATATTTTTAGGCATAGTAGCATTAAGTTCCTATCCAGTATTGATACAACTGGAGTAAGACGACACTTTCATTACACCAGAAGGAAATGTCGCAGACACTGTTCTGTCCAATGAAGCTAATTCAGGCATGCCATATTTTTCAGCATATAGTTTGACACATGTCAGTCTACTTTTCACAACCTTTGGTATATATCTTTCATTGTGCAAAAGTGGATGTGGATTACTTTAGAAGTTACATAAAATAAATTATCCCAATATTTCCCCTGCCACGTGACACTTAAAGTGCAATTCATATCAATGTGATTTTGGCTCTTACCGTCATGTAGCTGTACTGAGAAGGAATACCGAATTCAAGATCTGGTTCACTGGGCATTCGTTGAATACGCAAGCCAATTAGGCCAAGTTCTTGCATAACCTGCATTTAGAAAGAAAATTACAATGAAGGAATATATTCAAAGTATAGGAAGTGGAGAGGGAGGGGACAGCCAGGCTGAGAATGGGAAAGGTTGAAAACATACAGGATGAACACATGCGGGAATAAGGCCCAGATCTTCCCCACAAGCTAGCATATTTGACGAATTCAGGAGCACAGGTAGGGTCTTTAGAGCATTTTGCCGCCACAACTTTTCTTGCCGTTGGAAATAGTAATCATAATACAATCTCTTCAGAACATTTTTGCTATATAACGTGACAAACAGTTAGAGGTCAATGATTAATGAGTTTTCAAGAACAAAAAAGGCTTTAAACAGAATAAATTAGGATTTTGAATACGTAACCAAGAAAAACTGACGCAATATCCTCATACTACCTGTGATCATCAAGATCTACAAAACTAGAAGTATCTTCAAGATTAAAACGGGGATAAAAACTTCTTGCATGTTCTGGATCTCTGATAAGAACTATGTTCTGCATAAGAATTTGGTTGAACAATTAAGTTCAAGATTAGGACTAAAAAGTATTGAACATCCAAAAATTGAAAAGAAAAAAAAACTCAGAGGTTCCAGCACATGCTTCTTATTTGACAAAGACAAATGTGCTGAATCTATATCAATTGATCTGTTGGACGTACTAGTTTTTACCTAAAATGCAATTTGTATGTGAACCATGATGTTTTATAAAATACTTTAACTATCTTCAAGATTTATACTGAAATAGAGATTTCTTGCATCCTCTGAATTGGAAGAACTATGTTCTGCAAAAGGAATTGATTGGACAATGAAGTCTAATAGGATGAATAAAAAATGGAACATCCAAAAGAGAAAGAAGAAAAAGGACCTCAGGTTTGGTGCATGCATCTTATTTGACAACAAGAAGTTTCCGGGAATAATCAATATCAAAGAATCCTTATGACATAACAGCTTTACTTGACATGCAGTTTGCTGGTGCACTATTATGTGTTAGTTCTTCTTAACTAAATAACAGAATATACAAGTTACAGTAGTAAAACAAGCATTCTGTCAATTTTGTGCTCTAATAATTGTTTTCAACAATAAAATTGTATGTAATTATTCTATCTTATATGATACTTTGTTAAGTTGACTAAGCTTTAAGATTTATCACTTCATGAAGGATTGTTTTATCCTGATAGGATAACTCTATTAGTCAACAGACATTATTTTTATTAATAATAAGAACGACATAATTGGAATTCAACTATAAGTAAAAGCACAATGTAGTCTTCAAAAATATTTTTGCCTCATAAACATGTTTGTATAAAGTATAGATATAGATTATACTACCTTTAGAAGATCAAATAGATCACGACGTATCTTATCTTCATTGTCTGGCAACAAGGACCTTTCTGCACATGACTTAAGCTTGGCAGCAATTTTTTTCTCAGTGTTGCAGTCCTCCTTGAACTAGAATTTCATGGAAACAACAAAATTGATTGAAAGTAAATTCCGAAAACCTGATCTTCAAATTAACAACACTTATACCATGAACTCGTTAAAAACCAAATGGTGACAACTAACTCAATGAAGGATGCCGATTATGATGCATTTTAGCAATAGAAGTAGATGTTTCACAACAAAAACAGCTAAAAGTACTCTCAAATAACAAGAGGAATCAATGGGAGAAAAAGTCCTAAACTTTTCAGAATAAACCAGAGGATCTATTGTCCATTAAAATTCACCAATCTCATTGTGCATTTGTCTTTTAATATTTAGTTTCAGAATGTTTGTTTACAGGATATATCTCATAGATTGACAGTGTAGGAGAAATTACGTTTTCTTAAATCGATTCCCTGAATGTCAAAATTCAAACAGATGAACAAATCGACAGGAATGAACCGGCAAGCAATTTACTACCAGATAAAACTCCAGAAAAAGAAGTAAAATTGTAAATGGTTAACGAAGGAGATATTCACAGGTAATTCAATCTAGTGATGAAAAATTAATATAACTATGTATTAAATGCATTGTATTTTGGAATCCACCAAAGAAAATGGAAATTCTAACTACAGTTGATATGCATCATTAAAGAAAAGAATTCCATGATTTGATTTCCTGAGACATGTTAATCAAAATATTTGCACACATTAATAATCATATTTTCTCAAATCCTGTTGAATCCCATCTTGTTCATTCATTTGAAAATTAATCAACATAGCCAACAATATCAAAATGAATGAATCCATAAACAGTTGGTAATTAGCATTTCCTTTCTCCAATTAGGTGAGTCAACATGGTCATTCAAGGTTCAAAAAGTTGGCATGAAATCACTTAAACAGACAAGTTCAAGAGGCTGAAAAAAGAAGAAGAAAAACTACCAGAGTTGAGTGAAAGAATGAAATAAAATACACACGCATATAGCAATTAGAGTATGACCATCACCTCATATCGGTCCAGATACTGGTCAAAAAAAATTGCAGCAATCAAAGTCCATGAATCTCCAAATTTTTCCTGAAATCAAAGAAAGAGAAATATGCATATGTTACTTTCTGATACTAAACTGGTTTTTAGAAAAGTGTTAATTTTGGAATCTAACATTTACCAAATTCTTCTTTTTATATTCCACCTATCATTTCTCTCAAGTTAGTTTTGAACCTTATAGATCTTATACATTAGGGGGAAATTGATGAAAATGTTTAGACGGAACCAGCTGATGCAAATCCATGTTACAGGTTACCACCAAATACTAACTATTCATAATCACACTTTTTTCACGAAGGATATAATCGAAATGAAACGTTCTGATTTGAAAGAAAATTGACCATCTTCAAAGTGAACATTTGGTTAACATAAAATGAAAAAGATATTTAGCCAATTAAAAACGCACAAAGTCCATATTCTCCATGAGACACTAATTTGAAACACAAATGTATTTTTTCTCTACCTCTAAAAACTCTTTTCGAACATAAGGGCGTGCCAATCGATCAAAGTCCCATATACCCTCTCTTTCAAGTTCTTCCTGAAATCGAAGCATTATTCAGTTACAACTAGAGCAATTTGATTCCCCTTAGTTGTTATATACCAGAAGAACCTTTGCATACTTCAAGGAATTGTAATTTTGTTACCTGGCTTAGAGGGATAGATGGACGGAACTTTCCAATTAGACCAGTCATAGAATGGTCTGGGAGTTCCCAAATTCTAAAGAAGCCTAAGATATGGTCTATCCTATAAGCTGTAAAGTACTTTCCCATCTGCAATGGAAGCAAAGAAAATTATAAAAATTTCAGCAAAAAAGAAAGAAAGAAAGAAAAGACATACTCTGTCCTTAAAACAGCATTAAAGCAAACAACTTATTGATTTTGGGGTAAAAGTTAAGAAGAAACTGCAAACGAAAAAAGGAAATAGAAAAACCTGTGTAAGGCGAGTACGCCACCAAGCATAGTTGTCTTTGGACATTTCCTCCCAATTATAAGTAGGAAACCCCCAATTCTGGCCATTTTTGTCAAAATAATCTGGAGGAGCCCCAGTAGAGGTGTTCATGCGGAACAAATTTGGATAGACCCAGGTATCAACACTATTCCTGTCAACCCCAATAGGAAGGTCTCCTTTCAAAACCACCCCTTTACTTATTGCATATTCTGCAGCTTCTGACAACTGTCCATTAAATTAGACAGTAATAAAACACCAAATGAGTATTTTATTGAACCAAAACAAATAGAAAATAAAACAGTGATTATACACCAAAACACACATACATATAATATATATATATATATACAGACAGATGCAAACCATATTGAAATTAATTTAACTTACCTGCAAATGCAAGTGGAACTGCAGATAAAAATGAAAGCAGATGGTATCATAGTGCAAAGCATCTTTCGTGACAAGTTTCTCAAGCTGATGAAAAGGAGAGTGAAAATTCTTGTAAT
The DNA here is from genome assembly GCF_006381635.1 of Hibiscus syriacus. Taxonomy (NCBI): domain Eukaryota; kingdom Viridiplantae; phylum Streptophyta; class Magnoliopsida; order Malvales; family Malvaceae; genus Hibiscus; species Hibiscus syriacus. The sequence continues at coordinate 64,162 of NW_024062857.1, read as the reverse complement.
AAATGTTAAGAAATAGACACTTGTATAAGTAATAAAGTCAAAGGTGGAAAAAAAGAATAGTTAAAACTTTGAATGGATGGACAGGACAATTTTAACTTTATTCCTCCAAGCTCAAATCAGAAGTTAAAGTTGAAGTTAGACGGATCTTTACCTTGTCCTTAGAATAACTAGAAAAACGACCCCATTGACTGTGATCAGATGTTTCAAAAAAGTCCCGCAAGAAACAGAAAGCAGCATACGGTTTTAACCATTCCTTTTACCAATTAAAAGTACAGTCAGAATAGTCATGATATGTTTGAAATTAACAAACTTGGTAATTTGTAGGCAATCAAAAGTTGACAGACCTCATTCTCAGAAAAATATTTATGGAAGGAACTGCTGTTCAGTATCAAATCCTTTTCTTTGAGGAAGACTTTCTTGGCAATTGACAATTTGGTAGCTAGAGTAGCCTCATAATCAACATCCTGCATACACAGAATGTACAGTGTTAGAATCTTTATAATCATAAATGTGGAAAACATAATTACTCAACTATTATGGGAACATGAAAGACCTTGGTGTGCTCATCAGTCAATTACCATAGGATAGTTAACAACCTCTAACATCCATCACCTTATTTTCCAGAACTGTTTTTCTGGCAATCCCATTGTATATTTAAAACAAGCAGAAATCAAGTAAAATATATTTCCTCAAACAAAAAAATTAGAAAATAGTAGAAGGGGGTTACCTTTCTATCTAGGCGTTCTTTGGCATTTCTAATCTCATTCTGAAAGGAAAAGAATTAACATGGTAATTTTAAAGATACAAAGATCTATCAGTAACACGAAATTAAATAATTAATGTTGAACAGGCTGTCATTCTACCTTGATATCCTCTGGCATATTTTTTGAAAGGGCTTGTACTCTCAGGTACAATGGATGTAAAGCAAACACGGACAATGAACTGGCAAAGAAATAAAAGAATACTATTGAAAATTTAGCATTGGAATATAAGACTCAGTAACCAATAATAAGCACTCTTTTAAAGCAATCAATGCATTTAATGGTTTCAAATAAGATACAATCCTACTCCTGTTGAAAGGTGGAAAACAGGAGAAACTAAAATCAGAAAGAAACTGCAACCTGAAAATGAATATAAGTGGATGCAAACAGAGTTGTTGAGCAGAAAACATACAGTAGTTTACAAGTTTAAATTGAACATATCAGCTCTGGCCTTCCAGAATGTAAATATAAAAGGTGGGAGAACTTCTAGTGAGGAACTAGTTTGAGCCTGCTATCTACTATCACATTTGCAGGGTTACCTGTATGGATATGAATCCCACCACATCCCATGTACAGATGTATCATTGATAGGTAGAAGCTGAACTAAATGGAATCCAGACTCCACTGCCCAGTCAACAAGTAACTTCAAGTCAAGGAATTCTCCAACACCAAGATCAGCTTCTGAGCGGACAGAGAACATGGGAATAGCAACACCAGCACCTCGCCAAAGCATTTCCTACAATCCCGATTGATGCACAAGTACCATCAAGACCACTTCAAAAGTTCATCATAGTATTCACTTAACAATTAAGGTATCCTCAATTTTGTACCCTCAGCATGCCATCTGAAAGAAAAATGTACTGCCGCTGACTTTTACTGAAACCAACACAGAGCTCCCTAGGTGAAGAAATTTCCAATGAAAGACTTCCATTCTTGCCATATTTACAGTACTTATAAGTGGAAAACTTGTCAAGGAAGAGAAAAGGATGTTTGGAACACAAGGACCAAAATAAACAAACTAGAGAACTATATAAAAAGAATACCTTTAAATTAGAATAACATATCTAAAAAAAAGGATATCTTATTGGAAAATCAACCCTTGGAATTAAACAGTATGCTTCCCAGATATATTCACCAGTATAATGCAGCTTTAGTCCATCCTGAACCTTCCATTGCCCCAACTTCATAGTGCTACCAATCACATAAACCTGTGCAATAGTCCAGCATCATGAACGGATGCAGCTAAAAGACTTATGGAACATCAACCGAAATTTTAAAGTAGCAATTAATCACCCTAGAACTCCTTTGGGAATAAGAATACGAACCAAAGTGCCTTCTTCTACATTTGGACAGCAGATTTTAAAACGTACAAGGATTGAATCTGTATCAAATTCAAATTTCATAACAATAATGGATTAGCTCAATTCCAATCCACCCTCCTCTATAGGAAATAAAAGGAGAGATGGTGCAATACCTTCCTGATCCAATTTGTCCTGAAGGACTACTTCTGGACTATTAATATTTGAGGTAGATGTTTTGCAAAATATGACATCTTTAAAGGCGCTTCTGAATGGAAGAGCATCACTGCCAGTCTGGATTTGTTAATACAAAATTTGACAATCAGTTCCAAATGTCAATATACCATCCATTACAAATACAAGAAAGCAACCTTTGAAAAATAACAGTTCTTCACAAAAAACCAAAATTGTTCAAGAACTATCTTAAAGATATATGTTAGCATCATCTTTCATACTGAACCCTTCTAACTAAACCATTTGATACATGACAATAGGCTCAAGAAAATAGAACCTTTAGGAAAGGTAAGATGATAGAAAATAAATTTCACAAAATTTGGATCAAGTTGGCTCATAAAAAGTCCAGACTCCAGATTGACGTTGATAAAGCAATATTCATTAGCAAAGAGTGTAGCTGTATCCTGAGCATTAACATTAGCGATGGCTTGCTATGCAGCCATCACATAGACCAAAGATCAAGACTTAAAAACAAACAGAGAACTCCAGTGACATTCAACTTTGTCCTACATCATAGAACCCTTCAACCCAGTGGTCCTTTATTTTCAGTTCGCAATATTTCTCAGAATTGCTATATGTTCACTGGACTTGATTGGTTAAAAAAAAAAGAATACATAAAATCCAAGATCAAAAGGCATGCAGATACGTTCAGATTCAACCTTGCCAGAACATAGCCCGAGATTAATACTGACACCTCTGATCCATTTCCCAAAAAGAGGCAGAAGAATATGGAAAAAGGAAAACCTAGTAGCTTAAATTTTTACCATTTAAAGTCCAGGAAGGTGAAGATATAATTGTTATTTGAAATAGATAAAGGATGCAAAGCTGCCGAACTACAGAGGAAAATGACGGAAAAGAGGCAGAATTGCCCAAGATATATGCATGAAATAGCTTAAACTTTATTGAGTCCAACAATAAAATCAAGAATAAGTTGCAATAGTTTGTTCCATCAGCATAAACTAAAAGATTTCTTGTACTGTTATAACTGGTCAAAGCTGAATGCATCCAAAACAGAAAACCAACCAACCCATAGTAGGATAAAAGAAAAGGGTTTTTATTGGCGACTTTCCTACTTTCACTGATAAAACTGCTGTTTTGCAAGCAACTGAAAAGAAAAATAGGGAATTAGAGGAACATTTGCCATTGAATTGATTTATAATGCCAAATTCCGGCTTAACTATTTGTTTACTCTATACTTCCACAGGTACAAGTGCAGAACAACAAAAAACTGAGTAAAGTATAAACATAAAATCCGATATCAACATAGTCTAGAAAAAAGCATATCAGTCTTCCGGGTCAGAAGATCTACAAAAAAAGAATATTGATACCAACAAAGTACTGATATTAATGTAGCTACTGCTTTTATATGCACTTTCCAACCAAAGAAAAAATAAGTGTTTTAGAATATTCATATGGAAAGAAGCTAAAAAAGTGGGGGAGGGAGGAATCAAACGAGAGTAACACCTGCCAAAAATCATGAAGATCAACAATTTGACCCTCCTGACAAAAAGGAGGCAAGGACAAGCTACGCTTGTTTTCCATCTCCCATCTCAGCACATTTCTGGCATCATCCACCACATAATAACGGTAGTCGCAATTGAACTGAACTGGCACCGCAATGGTTCCGGTCCAAATGAGCTCGTCCCCTAGATGAACAGGGCTCAGCAGCAACCCTTTCTTAATGTTCCACGAACCAAGCATTGGTTCGGAGCCGCACACCAACAGGGATTGACCCCATTCCGTGTAATACGGTATTCTGAACGTGATTTTCACAGACTTTGTTGATGAAGACAATCCCGAATACCCCATCTCTCCCTGAAATAAATTACACCCAGAACCAAAACCAAACACTATTTCCCAGATTATGGAAAACTAAACAACAAGCTGAAATTAAGTGGTCTAATATTTCGAATTCACATAAATGAGGAATAAAAAGAAAGCTGTGTGTGTGTGTGTGTGTGAGAGAGAGAGAGAGAGAGAGAGAGAGAGAGAGAGAGAGAGAGTCACCTTTGCTTAGATTGAAAGTTGGGCAACAATCTTGAGTGAAAAGCAATGGTGGTGAAGAATTAGCAATAGAAGTAGAGACGAGAGGAATCTGGAGAAGAAGAAATTATCTCTTTTATCATTTAGTGAGAATGGTGGATGTGTGGTGTTTGGGAAAGAAAAGAGAAGCGGTGCAAATCTGAAAATTGCAATTTGCAATTACAATCATCACGGGAGAGGCGACACGTTACTTTGGTCAACTTCTTTTTCTCTTTTAGCAAGCATCGTGTGGCTCGATCTGATATTAATACGCAGATTAATATAAACCGTGTAATATCAACCCAAAAAGTATAAACCGTCAAATCTCTCTGCCAACAAAAAAACAAACTATCAAATCATCTTCTTGTTCATTTTTCCTAAAAAAAATTATAAAATATAGGATTAACTCTTATATTATGAACTCAAATATCACCTTTAAAAAGTTAATCTTTATTTAGCAGTTTTTCAGATTAATTTTTGAATTAATACCTCTTTTTATCGTGTAATTTTCAACAATAAATTCTTCGGTGAATGAGTTTATAAAATGGTGATCATTTTATTGATTAGATTGACTTTATTAACTGTGATAGAGAAGTGTAACTATCAAGTATGATGAATATGAAATAAATATCGAATTTGACATTACGTGTGTATAATAATCTTGTGACGAATTCGATTCAGATCAAACATAATAGGGTGAATATTGTATTGGTGTCATCGATTGTGTATATTATGTTATTTTGGATATTGCTTCTGAGGATAGTTGGAAGGGTTCATTCTTCTTTGATTAGTTAAGGGACGATGATGTTGATTCGATAGACATTTATCCTTATATCAATGAATAGGTATAGTTCGTTCTTTATCCTTATATTATGTTATTTTGGATATTTCTCGTGTTATATGAATCATCTCATGAAATCACTCAAAACTGTCATATCAAAACTTAGAAAAAAATTTATTTTTATTTCAGATTAATATTTTATATAACAATCTTAAAACAGATTTTAGTTTTTATTTTTTTATCCGAGAGGAAATCGATACATATTTTTTAAAAAAACAAGACGAAGTAAATAGGGCATGAACATATGACTGGCGTGCAGAGAAAACCTATCACACTTCAAGTCAATAAAGTGTTCAAGCCTATCACTAGAACACATTTTGGAATCCTAAATGTACGTAGAACCCAAAATTACAAATTGCATCAAAGGTAACCCCTTTTCCTGGCCATCTCAAGGAAAGGTAACGCCTTTTTCATTTGAATCCATATATATATATATATATAATCGTCACTAATAAATGCTATGTGGAGAAAGAATGGATATGCTCGTAATAAAAGTATGCTATTTGATAATGTATGTGTATTGTATCGGATTATCAATTCAGGTTTGCAATCTGGAAATTCATATTTTTCAAGAGTTTGTTGCACATGTTAATGAGACATTGTTTGCAAATCTATTGTGTCGTTAATTTGTTTAAAATTGATATGGGGTAACATGTTTATTTTTTGCCATTACAAATGCCTAATATCCATTTCTTTGCACGCGCCTTGAGCCTTCCTTTGTGGTTCTGCACTGTGGCTTTAATCCATAATTTGATGACTCGAGCTTAGATCGCAACCACGAAATTAACGAATTTCGATCAAGAATTCAAAGAAGTGTAATCTTCGATTTTTTTAATTTTTTTATTAGAGATATATTTCTGTTTTGGAATTTAGTTTACTAAATTCTCATTGTTTAATAGAAGTTGGTTCCATTTCAGATTTTAATTTATTAAATTTCCGTCGTTCAACAGAAATTGATTTTGTTTCGAGTTTTAATTTTACAAAAACATGGCGTTTAACATATTCAACAAAATAGTGTTGATTGTGAATTTCTATTTTGGTTTTTAATTTTACTAAATTCTCGCCCTTTAACAGAAATTACTCAATTATTAGATTTTAATTTTTTTTGGAATAAAATGTATGTATTAAATCCAAATAAAAACAAAGCAGCAAAGTGCAACAATCAACAAACCAACCAAACCAAAACCTATAAGCCCACACTATACAACCTTATACAGTCCTTGATATAGTCCTCCTAATTAGTTTCACATGCACAATTTCCTCAATACAACCAAGCAATTCCTCATCATTTCTATAAAACTTTCTAAAGTTTCTTCTATTTTTCTCTTCCCCAAATAAAATACATAAAAGCATTCCAAGTAATCTTAAACCTAAAAGAAGAAATAGAATTACCCTTCCCTTTTGAAAGTGCCCGCTACAACTCATTTTCCCAACCGAGGCTCCCACGCCGCAATCCCCACCAAGCCAAAATGGTCTTCTAAACACTTACCAAAAAATTACATTCAAAGAACATGTGATTTCTAGACTCCTCTGCCACTCCACATAAAACGCACACACCCTCCAAAATTATACCAATGCGTCACAGTTTGTCTTTAGTAGCCAGTCGATCCAACAACGCCAACCAAGAAATATGTCTAGGAATGTGAAGAGGAAACCATACTAGCTTCTGCCATGGAACCATATTCTTTTCACCTTCAACTCCTACCAAATCCACCTGGTCCGAACAGGGGATGAACCAACAGCTCCAAACAAGGGCCTTACAATATCCCTAAGGCCTCGTTTGGTTCATGGAATATTTTATTCCTGGGAGTAATCTTTTTTTCCGGGTTAAAGATGCCCACGTTTGGATGGCCACATTCCCAAATGAGGGTAAAAACTGAATACCAATAGTGGTATCTTTTTCCTGTTTTACTGGGAATGTTAATCTCTCATCTTCCTTAGGTATTTATTTATTCCCATCCCCGCTCTCTAAAATACCATTCTCCCCGCTTGCTTCTGGCTGAAACAAAATCTTCTTCTTCGATTTGGCAAGAGTTGCTGCGAGGAGCTGTCCATTACTACTTTGGTTCCCATTTTCATTTCCTAGCCTGGGTTTCTTTGGTTCTTGTTTTCTTTTCCGTGTACCATCAGGGGAAAAACTCGTGTGCATTTGTCACCCGGCGTAGCTTCTTCTTATTGTTATCATCGAAGCAACAAATCCAAGGTAGTGACAAAAGGAAGAGAAAGAGAGGCATGGTAGATCTCTTCATATGGTTTTTTTCTTTCTTCATCCTTGTTGCCCTCCTCGTTATCCTCGTATTTCAGGTCAATCCCCCTTTTCTAATCTTTCTTCTTTTCTGGGCATTTCTTTCTCTATGGTGGGTATTGATTATTTTTGTAGATTCTTTATTTTATTTGTGTGCATTTATCTGGGTATGTTGAATTTCGTTGAACAAAATGGTATGTTGTTTGGTGATTTGGGGTTGAAGTTTTGATTCTTGGAATCAAGTTTGAAAACTGAAATATATATATTGTTTAACGCATTGATGATGTTATTGTTCATCCATATTTGTTCTGTGGCAAAATCAGCCAATTACGGATGTGGGAAAATTTTCCCAAAATAGTGGTAGTCGGAATATATTTTTTCAAGTAATTTTTATAGTATGTCGGGGAAGATGCCAGAATTATAGGGCGTCTCCTACACGACGGCGATGGCTTGGGAAGTTCACGCTCTTATTAAAGTTTAAATCGAAGGAGAAGTCTCATCCATGTGATCTTTGTCCTAATTCTACTAAAATTCTTGTTTATGGTAGAGATTATATCTAACATGTCCAAATACCTGCAAAACATAAATTTCTGATAAAATATCGACTTGTAAATTAAATTAGGGCACAGAAATATAAGAGAATAAATACAATTTATATGCAATTCTATGATTTATCATATATGTTGGACTGGCAACCTTTGTCGATCAGGAATTATACCTCTGTCTGGTCGATCAATTCTATTTAGTCCCGACTTTGAGAGCTCGTTTGATGATGTGATTGATGAGTTTTGGGCCTTGTGGCTCTTAAGATTAACTTTTAACCTATCCAAAGATATTCATCAAAGGATAGTTAAATAGCTTAATATAGGTAGCATTGGAACCTAATGAAAATTGAAATTTTCTTATATGCCTATACCTTGCAGGAAACCCATTGCAGTTAATACACATATTGATGAGTAGCTTATTTTTTGTTTTGTTTACCTCTTGCTCTCTCTTGGTTTAAAGACTTATCCCTTGAAGCACTAATTGTAAAGAAAATCTGATTCATCTTATGGGAAATGTTTATCAATAGATGGAAACAATATAATTTGGAATGCTTAGTTTTGCAAGTCAAAAACAATATTATCACTCTCTTCTGCCAAGTTAGATGGATTCGAGATTCTCATTTTGGTTACAATTTGATAGGTTGTCAAAGCCTTAAAAGATAATTCTTGTTTAAAACAAACTTTGTGCTTTTGTTAAGAAGTATCGAATCCACATAGAAAAGTGAGCCTTGTGAATAATAAAACTAGTAGACTATAATTTGTTGAGTAGTGCTAAAATCATGGATGCTTTAGGTTGTTTACCTAACTTACTCCTGTGATCAATTACACTCGAAAACAACACCTGGTAGATGTTACAAAGATATTCAAATTGCTTCATTGGGAAAAGAAGAAATGAATTTGTAAACTCGTGTATGTCGTCGTTCTCATATTCTTTGATGTATTCTGGTATTTTTTGTCTCGCTAACAGTATACGAGATGCTCCCTGTAAACATATATATATATATATATTTATCTTTAGTGCTAACTGGGAACTTTCATGTGCTTTTGACAGGATGATCTACACTGCATTAGAAGATGTCAATGATTAACCGAAGATGAGGATGGCTTCTTTTTTAATTTAATCTTGAAACTATTTGTTGATCTAAATACTTGCATTTGGCTGTTGTTTTACAATCTTTGTTCAACTTGGTTTTGTTGTAACTGATATATAGCATAAATTTCAAGGTTGTATGATTGTGATGATTTCTAGTTTAGTTTTATATACTCAGTTTGTCTCTTTCTTCTGAATTTGCTAACGGATGCAGGAGTGAACTATAAAAATTTTAAGAGATGATGAACTTATAAAATTTTAAGCGTAAAATAAATTATCAATTGAAATACAAAGAAAATATAAAAAATATAGACTAATTTGAAGTTTTAAGGGGACGACTCTCCCCACCTGTCCTTGGTTCCATCCCTGAAAACAGACGCTCACATCTTCAGTAAATTTACTTATAAATAGTGAAATCATGTAAAAGGAAAATGTGTGTGTTTATTTTTTGTGCATTTTGATTTTTCATTTGGTTTCGTACTAGTATTTGGCTACCTTAGGTTCGTAGCGTAATAATGTTATGCCCACCCTAGAATTATAGATGTTCTTTTTCGAATGAGAATTTAAGGTGGTCCAACTCTGTTATCCAAATTCATTGAAGGATTTTCGATGAAGTTGTAGCTATTTGATGAATAGTTTTGTCCTTCATATCCGTTGCTCTAGGCATATAGTTTAATATGGTAGACCATCTTGGCATTTTCTTTTGCAAACGGATATTCATGACTTGTATGAGTTAAAGGTTGGCACTTACAAAATTACGATTAATTTGGTGGTATATTTTGTATATTCTGTTGCATATTCGATTGCAGTTCCACCAACTTTGAGATTTGTAACCTCTTTATTTGCTTGCAAATGATTTGATTTTGTAGGAAAGATCGTAATATAAATTCATGAGATAAATAATAATGATAAAGTATGCAGAATTAAGTATAAATATAAAAGATAAATAAATAAATTATTGTATATAGAAGATATAATAAATATTATATCTTAGATAACAAAAATAATTCACAACTTTTTATTATTATGAATATCTATGATAAATTATTGTATATAGAAGAGTGTAAACCTTATCGATTGAAAAATACAAGAAACCTCCTAATGAATGTGTTACGTATAAACCGGAGCTAATTTCCACAATGTAAACATTTAGTTAAATGTTGATGTAAAATTTTAATATATTTTACATAAATTATGTAAAATTTAATATTAATTAAAATTAAAATAATACATGATATTTAAATACTCAAGTTATATTATCAACATATAGAATTTTATATAAATAATTTTATTTAAATATTTAGAATTTCACTTTTTAAAAATATAAGACAAGGATAATTTGGTAAAATATATATTCCAGTAATCTTTTATTCCTTCAACCAAACACTGTAATCTTACATTCCTGCCAAACCAACCAAACACAGTAATGTAACATTCCCAGTAATCTTATTCCCTGGTAATCTTTTATTCCCACTGGTAATTTTACATTATTCCGTGAACCAAACACACCCTAAGAGAAAGAATCTTCCTTAAACTCTAACTAACCCTAGTTTTCGAGACAAAACTCCAAACATCAGCCTCTTAAAGACATACTACTTCACCCAGGCCACCCAAAGTGATCATTCATTAGCCAAAAGCTTCGGAAGCAACTGAAGAAGACATGCTCGATTCCAAGACACTAAGTCCTTAAGACCCAATCCACCTTTCGATTTGAGGAGAAAATCCGACTCCAACTCACCTTAGCACCGATGGTCGGGGGAGTCTGAACCCATCCAAAAGAACCTCATACAAAGCTGTTCAACCCTCCTTATAACAGCCTTGGGCATAACCAACTGGCGACACCAAAATTATTAGAGACAAAGACACTTAATCAACTCAGAGCCTGTCATTAAAGGAAACCCCAAATATCGAACATGAGGCTTCTCAACTTTAAACCAAGCCACTATGAATGCGCTCCAACTCCTCCATTGGAACACCATACTCATAAATCTCACATTTCGTCGCATTCATTTTCAACCCTACATTTTATAAAACTTCTCCAATACACATTGAATGCCAAGCACGGAATCAAACAAGCCTTTTTGCAAAAATAAGAAGATCTTCCGCAAAGCGCAAATGTGGCAACGTTATCCTCTTACACTTTGGATGAAATTGGAAAATCCTATGACCAGCCACCAAATCCAACATCCTAGATAGCATGTTCATGGCCAATACAAACAAAAAAGGTGATAATGGATCATCCTGTCTAACTCTTCGAACCCCCTTCAAAATAACCAGCTAAAATCCCATTAAAAGCTATTGAGAAATGCGGCGTAGTCACGCATGTGCGGATCCACTCTCTGAATTTATCTGGAGTCCCCATAGTGTAACACCCCCAACCCGAATCTGACCCGGATCCAAGTCTGAGGTATCACATTGACTTTTCAAAACTTTTGCTTGTACAAAAGTAGTGAATAATTTAAAACTTTTATAACTTATAACCTATTCAAAACGTTTACAAAACTATTCCGAGCTTATACAATACATTATTTTGAATACATGCCAACTAAAACTTTAGTTGTTAACATACATATTATTCATGTTTCTTCTGATCTGACCTTCGGTAAGGAGAACTGACCTGTCTTGCTCCACATTGCTCTTTACTCTTCTCACTTCTGTAACCTATGTGTGAAACAATCACACGCTAAGTCTATGACTTAGTGAGGCAATAAACATATAATGTAAACATTTACTAGTAATCATTTCTTACAACTCATATATTGTTATATGTAACAAATACATACATACATATATGCCATTATCATTCATATCTCTTATCTCCTGTTCCTATGATCTTTTATGTCCATATTATATATCTGATAGACTTGTTATTATATCATCATGTAAATCAATTATAATCTTTACATATACCTTAACAGGTACTCACGTATACCATATAACATATATATCATGTCATGTAAAACATATATCCTATCGTAAATCAACACACAAGCAACTATCATCATATCCATTTTATTAATATTATCTCTTTATTAGCCCATGGTACACATGTGAGAACTGTAGATACGTGAGTCTATTGAGGTTGGCACCACTATGCTGTCACCACAGCTCGTATAAATATCCCGAAGGACCTATCAGAGGTCATAAAGATCATCGGAACTATCCAGAGGTCATAAGATCCTCACTATCCAGGGTCATAAAGATCCTCGGTAACTATCCAGAGGTCATAAAGATCCTCGGTACTATCCAGACATAAAGATCTCGGTAACTATCCATAGGTCCCGAAGAACCTAGGTAAACTGTCCATATGTTCCTTAGAACATAGGTAAACCCTCGACTCTCGGCATGCCAACTATACCCTAGCTCTCATCACATAACATGGGCATTATCATTTATAACTTTTCATATCACTTGTTTTTTCTCTTTTCTCACATACCACATGTATGTGTAACCATATATCTCATATCATATAAACTTATATCTTCTTGTCACATAGCTTCTTTATATCATTCACCTCATATAACTATATCATTTCACTTAGTCATGGGTCATTTCTCATAGCATATATCACATCACATATGTTCATGGGTATATCCCATAGCATATAAAGTAACATAAAACTTGTACATGTATCATGTGTATACTTTCATCTAGCCTATATATCAATGTCATTTAACTTATCTCATAACTATTTGATAATCCTATATATTCTCTTACATAATCTTATCATATGTACATTCCTTCACGTATTCATAGTTATGCATATATTACATAATTTAACTATATCATATCATGGGTGCATATATCATGGACAATTAACATGTATCATATAAACATTTATTCATCATATCATTACATATGTAACAATCAATAACCACACATAACATATCAAACATATACTCATATTAATGAATTCATGCATTCTACTATAGGAAATAGACTGTCACAAGTCTTATTTCCATTAATACATAATACTATCTAATGTGCACTCACCTTGGCCTCACTACGTTCCAATACACTTTATGATTTCCATCTTTCGATCGAATCTTAACTTGCCAATCAACCCGGACTGTTCGTCGATATCTTATAATCATACATTATATATATCATTATCTAATTGATATACACTAATCTATCATTCTTAGACCAAAAGAAATGTCTTTTCAATTTCCCCTTGAAGTGCATCGATGCATTCTACAGTGCATCGATGCATTCTTTAACATGTGCATCGATGCACACTCATGCATCGATACACAAATTACCTTCGATGTTTTCATTTTAAAGGGATGCATCGATGCATTCCTTATGCATCGATGCACCAATTGCATTCGATGTTTCTTCTTTAAAGAGTGCATCGATGCACATCATATGCATCGATACACCTTGCCATAATTTGCATTTTAAGCCCAAAATCCATTAATTCACTCAAATGCTTTATATTTCCCCCTTTCATATTCCTAACTTACATATACATATTTGCACTCATTTCTACTCAATAATCACTTCTTTAACCTCATATCCTATTCTCCTTAAGAAATTCAAGAATCATACTCAAATTCAACATGTTCTAAATTCGATTCTAACATTTATAATTTATTCACATCGAGAACAAGTCAAATTTCATCTCAAAGTTGATTTATTAACTCTATTTCAGAAATCACTTTGAAACTCTTTTCTTTAATCTTTCTAACTTCTTCATCTTTTGATTTTAAGATAACTTAAGCTTCCCAAGCTTAGTATCACCTAATGATTAAAACCCACTAAATTTAGCTAATAATCAACAATAAGAAATCTTACCTTTTCCATGGAGCTTACGGGAGAGAGAGAAGAAGAATAATAAGGAAATAAGCTTCTAGATACTCCACCCATATGTTATCTCTTTAATAAGAGATAAATATCTTTCCATAAAAAGACCATTATATCCTTCCATAATTCCATATTACCATTAATCCAATACTGAAATCATACTTAAACATTGAACTTTTTAATAATTTATATTTTGTCACCAAATTTTTGAAAATTACAATTTGGTCACACATAATTTGGGATGTTACAAATCTCCCCTCCTTTTAAGAAAATTCGTCCTCGAATTTCCATTGCACACTTGACAAGAAAATATCTTTTAATATTCTTAAGTTGTTTTCACAACTTTATCTATTATAATTTATATCAATGATTTGCTTCAATTTTCCAAAAAATCCAATCTATTTCCGTCTTTTCTTTCCTTCAATCTGCATTTCCTTCCTCAAAGCTCCCTTAAACTTGTAAATACTCTTCTCTTGCCTTCATATATATAGGATCCAAATACATAATCATATTCAATATTCTTATCATACTTAATTAAATCACTTCATATTTTCTTCCAATCTTATAACTCTATCACCTTTACTATTACAATTAGCAAATATCAATGGTTCAATCTAGGGCACAAGCCTAATTAACCATATATATCCGAACTTATAAATCCATATACTGTTACTCATCATATGTACAAAAAAAATCCAATCCTACTTTTCGATATAACTCAGTTAATTTTTTCCTTCTCATCTAACTGCTTAGTAACATAAACCTAACCTTTCCTCAGTTCTAATCATTGTCTGCACTACAATACACATGATCCTTTCATATACTTTATACACTTTTCTTTTCTTATCAAACTTATAATATATAATTGTATATCCCTTGTCATATTTGATTCTGTAAACCTTCATTTCCTTATTTCATGACTTTCATAAAATCAAATATCCTTACAACATCGGTTATATCTTTTCTTTTATACTTCCTCACTCTTTCATATTACCTTACTCTTCTCTATCAATCCTTAACTTCCCTAAACAGTGAATCTTTATCTCTTCTCCATCACATTATGATCAACACATTTTCATGTAACCTTGTTAGCCAACGCTAACTCTTTCTTCTAGAGTACAAACCCTTATTATTTCCGCACTCTTGCTATACAAAGTTCTACCCTTGGTTTCATATTCATAACTCTGATTTCATTCATCTTATAAACGTCACTGATACACTTATTCTTGAATCTTTTTTTTTTCTCCAAATCTAACACATCACTTGATCTTTTAATTTCTTATGGTGACATTGTCACCGTATTCTATAGTATCCACGTATAACGAACTTCTCAATTAATTTCTCCACTTTGGAGAAAATGAACACCTTCTAACACTATCTTAATATCATTTATTCAAAGGTCTGTAAACAACAGAAACCTTCCTCAAATTCACCCTTGAGCTCAGGTGCTATTACTCTTTTAACTATTTCGATATTCATTCTATGAGTTAACGATGTATATAATTGAAAACACTTGGAACATCTTTCAACATCATGATTCATTCTCTAATTATACATACATTCCCTGAGGTTTTTCGCTCTTCACTTTGGAAGCTTCCTCTATTACTGTGGAAGCTCTCATATTATTTCTTCTATCACATATTCACGTGTGCATATGATCTCCAATTCATATCATAACATATATATCCCTAAATCATTCTCAAATATTCACTTATCTTATATAAATAACAATTTAACTCTATTAACACGACATCACATCCTTACCTATCAGATCAGAAATTTTCACTCTATGTTGGCATGTACACATTTTTAAAACTCATTTGACTCGGTTTAAGCCACTCCTTACCCTATCAGATCAGAAATTTTCACTCTATGTTGGCATGTACACATTTTTAAAACTCATTTGACTTCGGTTTAAGCCTAGAATCGGCTAAACCTTAGCTCTAATACCATTAAATGTAACACCCCCAACCCGAATCTGACCCGGATCCGAGTTTGAGGTATCACATTGACTTTTCAAAACTTTTGCTTGTACAAAAGTAGTGAATAATTTAAAACTTTTATAACATATAACCTATTTAAAACGTTTACAAAACTATTCCAAGCTTATACAATACATTATTTTGAATACATGCCAACTAAAACTTTAGTTGTTAACATACATATTATTCATGTTTCTTCTGATCTGACCTTCGGTAAGGAGAACTGACCTGTCTTGCTCCACATTGCTCTTTACTCTTCT
This sequence comes from Hibiscus syriacus, assembly GCF_006381635.1. Taxonomy (NCBI): domain Eukaryota; kingdom Viridiplantae; phylum Streptophyta; class Magnoliopsida; order Malvales; family Malvaceae; genus Hibiscus; species Hibiscus syriacus. Next base: position 48,078 of record NW_024062857.1, on the reverse strand, counting down.
CACTTCTGTAACCTACGTGTGAAACAATCACGCGCTAAGTCTATGACTTAGTGAGGCAATAAACATATAATGTAAACATTTACTAGTAATCATTTCTTACAACTCATATATTGTTATATGTAACAAATACATACATACATATATGCCATTATCATTCATATCTCTTATCTCCTGTTCCTATGATCTTTTATGTCCATATTATATATCTGATAGACTTGTTATTATATCATCATGTAAATCAATTATACTCATTTACATATACCTTAACAGGTACTCACGTATACCATATAACATATATATATCATGTCATGTAAAACATATATCCTATCGTAAATCAAACACACAAGCAACTATATCATCATATCCATTTTATTAATATTATCTCTTTATTAGCCCATGGTACACATGTGAGAACTGTAGATACGTGAGTCTATTGAGGTTGTGCACCACTATGTTGTCACCAAAGCTCGTATAAATGTCCCGAAGGACCTATCCAGAGGTCATAAAGATCATCGGTAACTATCCAGAGGTCATAAAGATCCTCGGTAACTATCCAGAGGTCATAAAGATCCTCGGTAACTATCCAGAGGTCATAAAGATCCTCGGTAACTATCCAGAGGTCATAAAGATCCTCGGTAACTATCCATAGGTTCCGAAGAACCTAGGTAAAATGTCCATATGTTCCTTAGAACATAGGTAAACCCTCGACTCTTGGCATGCTAACTATACCCCTAGCTCTCATATCACATAACATGGGCATTATCATTTATAACTTTTCATATCACTTGTTCTTTCTCTTTTGTCACATACCACATGTATGTGTAACCATATATCTCATATCATATAAACTTATATCTTCTTATCACATAGCTTCTTATTATATCATTCACCTCATATAACTTATATCATTTCACACTTAGTCACATAGGTCATTTCTCATAGCATATCACATCACATATGTTTATGGGTATATCCCATAGCATATAAAGTAACATATAAACTTGTACATGTATTCATGTGTATACTTTCATCTAGCTTATATATCAATGTCATATAACTTATCTCATAACTTATTTGATATTCCTATATATTCTCTTACATAATCTTTATCATATGTACATTCCTTCACGTATTTCATAGTCATGCATCATATTACATAATTTAACTTATATCAAATTATCATGGGTGCATATATCATGGACAATTAACATGTATCATATAAACATTTATTCACTCATATAATTAACATATGTAACAATCAATAACACACACATAACATATCAAACATATACTCATATTAATGAATTCATGCATTCTATTATAGGAAATAGACTTGTCACAAGTCTTATTTCCATTAATACATAATACACTATCTAATGTGCACTCACCTTGGCCTCACTACGTTCCAATACACTTTATGATTTTCCTCTCTTTCGATCGAATCTTAACTTGCCAATCGACCCGGACTTGTTCGTGCTCGATATCTATATAATCATACATTAATACATATCAATATCTAATTGATATACACTAATCTATCATTTCTTAGACCAAAAGAAATGTCTTTTCAATTTTCCCTTGAAGTGCATCGATGCATTCTACAGTGCATCGATGCATTCTTTAACATGTGCATCGATGCACTACTCATGCATCGATACACAAATTACCTTCGATGTTTTCATTTTAAAGGGATGCATCGATGCATTCCTTATGCATCGATGCACCAATTGCATTTGGTGTTTCTTCTTTAAAGAGTGCATCGATGCACATTCAATATGTATCGATACACCTTGCCCAGAATTTGAATTTTAAGCCCAAAATCCATTTAATTCAACTCAAATGCTTTATATTTCATCCCCTTTCATATTCCTAATTTACATATACATATTTACACTCATTTCTACTCAATAATCACTTCTTTAACCTCCATATCCTATTCTCCTTAAGAAATTCAAGAATCATACTCAAATTTCAACATGTTCTAAATTCGATTCTAACATTTATAACTTCTTATTCACATCGAGAACAAGTCAAATTTCATCTCAAAGTTGATTTATTAACTTTATTTCAGAAATTCACTTTGAAACTCTTTTTCTTTAATCTTTTATAACTTCTTCATCTTTTGATTTTAAGATAACTTAAGCTTTCCCCAAGCTTAAGTATCACCTAATGATTAAAACCCCACTTAAATTTTAGCTAATAATCAACAAATAAGAAATCTTACCTTTTCCATGGAGCTTACGGGGAGAAGAAGAAGAATAAGGAAATAAGCTTCTAGATACTCTTCACCCATATGTTTATCTCTTTTAATAAGAGATAAATATATTTTCCATAAAAAGACCATTATATCCCTTCCATAATTCCATAATTACCATTAATCTAATACTGAAATATTCATACTTAAACCATTTAACTTTTTAATAATTTATATTTTTGTCACCAAATTTTGAAAATTACAATTTGGTCACTAACCCATAATTTGGGATGTTACACATAGTCTTCAGCTCATCAAGAATAAATTTCAAGCTCAAGTTATCAAAAGCTTTATGTAAATCAATCTTCATCGTGCATCTCGGGCTCAAAGTCTTCCTAGCATAACCTTTAACCACCTCTTGCGCTAGCAACATATTATCCACAATATCACGCCCCTTCACAAACGCAGATTGATCAGGGGTAACCATTTCAGGAAAAACAATGGCCAACCTACAAACACCTTCATATTACAAGCATTAATCACTTTAGGCACAAGCACCAATATAAGGTATCGAAACGAAAAAGTGATACGTTTGTAAACAGAAACCAGACCTATAATTCTGTTTTTGGATTTTAATCTTGTCATCCAAAAATTTATTTGATTTAGTGTTTATAAAGAAATCATTTGGAAGTAACAACATTGTCACAATTTTATTTTAGAATTTTAATTTCTAATTAAATTTGGTTATTTAACATAATCATATGGTAAAATAAATTGAACTAATTTTTGATTTATTATTGGAGTAATTACGAATTTCGGTTTCGTGTTTTAATCAAAACAATGAGTAACCCTACCAATTCACTTAAGTTATGATCTCGAATGTTGATTTTTACTTAGGCTTCGAATAAAATTCAACGTTATTAGTGACCATGAGCCACAAGGATAAGCCTATGAATTTCAAGACTCAAAGCATCGAGGAGATGACAAATTTGTCTTAATAAAACTGTTTATACAAGCCTCAACAAAATTCTACCTCTACTCAATCAATTTCATATCTACACATAAATAATCAATTTCGTTCTTTAATTTTAATTCTTTATTTATTTTACTAGTAATATGATATCTCAAATCTCGTCTAAGATACCATAATGATTTAAGTTCAATGATTATCTATTTAACATGAAAAAATGTTTACATTGAAAAGTGTCTTTTACTTGGTTTGTTAAATGGACAATCATGTAGGAAAAAAATACTTTATATGAAAAGTGTCTTTCAAAGTCGCTTTTAACAGTGAACACCTTACACGAATCAATTGACCTCAGTAATTAAGGGATTCGTTATTCTCCTAGAGGTCATGAATTCATGCACCGACAAGGATATGAGCGTTCATAGTTAATTGGTTGAGAATCTTTGAACATATACTTTGTATTTACCTCAGATATATTAAAAAAGGCTTAAATATATAAAAGGTGGCCAACGTAAGCCCGTTTTTTCAGTTCAGAGCTTGACGTTTTTTTCGTTCCAGTTTGGTGCCTAAAGTTATATTTCGTAACTCAAAATGGTTCACGCCATGACAGACCGTTGATTTTTACCGTTAACCCATTAAAAATGACATATGACTTATTTGTTAATATTAAAAAACCTTTCTTTTCTTCTTCTTCTTCTCCTTTATAGTCTCCAGTTTGGTTTCCAGTTATGGCTCGATGAACCGACGAGAAACACGTATTGTTTCTGCAACTAAGGCGTCGTGTACACTCTACTTGAGCAACTCCCTTTGATGTCATTTTTCATTTTACTTTCTTTCATCAACTAGCGTATAAACTTATCGGAAACTCGTATTCTCAAACACCATGACTCACTCTTTTCGACGTGGAGATTTATACAATAACAACTTTTAAGGAAGCAGAAATGAACGTGAGGAGGAGGAAGAAGAAGAGAAAGAGAAATACTACAACTGCAGCTGCCGCCACGAGCAGCAATGCTCATCATGCAGCAACCTTCTCCGCGCCTTCGAAAGTGAGTTCCTATTTTCTTCTTCCCCAACAAGTTTTCCAGACGGCTTTATCATTCGTCACCATTGCTTCATTCGCCAACGCTCGATACTCGTCTCCTGGGTTGGCAAAGAAACAATGAAATAAGTTGGTATCTCTATTTTCTGAAACTCAATATGTTAACTTTAAGGTCAAACTCTAATGATACAAGTCTATGGGCAAAGAGATATTTCAACACCAAAACTGAAAGAAACAAGAAAAACAAGACGAATGTATAAAACTTACCTGTCCGGTTCGAAGAAACAATTTCGTATAGTTAACTTGATACATTTCGGGGAGGACATTAAATTGTTTTAGAAGAGCAACTGAAATGCTTAATGGATCATGAGGTGCATTGGTCTTCGAAAGTAGGAACCAATACCTATGAAATACTTTATGAGAACTATGCTCAAAAGAGAAAAATTTTAAAAACATTAAACAAGCCATATACTACAGAAGGTTTTAGTCGCTACTTTTATGTAAACCCTGATGTATAATTCGAGTTGGATATCCTGATTTTTAGATTCTAACAACCTCTAAAACTCCACAATATCTAAGTCGCTGCAGGACAACATCCTCTTCATACTTGTTAGGGATCTGCTTGCAATTTGGTTTTATGCAGCGAATAAAGTTAGGTGTTGTATTCTCTAACTGGCGCATTAGTTCGAAAAGTTGGCCCTGCAAGTACTGAAGGAAAAAAAGTAACCATCCACATATCAAATACCCAAAAATAATAGACATGCAAGAATAACAAATACTCTATAATATTACATTCAACATATTGGTAAATACTGGAATGCTTTAAAATGGAGATTTATGTAAGAAAGTTTCTCTGCCAATCGAGGAGACGAGTATCGAGTGTTGGTAAAGGAAGCAATGGTGACAAATGATAAAGCCGTCTGGAAAACTTGTTGGGGATGAAGAAAATAGGAACTCACTTTCGAAGGCGCAGAGAAGGTTGTTGCATGATGAGCTTTACTACTCGTGGCGGCGGCTGCGGTTGTAGTATTTCTCTTCCTTTTCCTCATGTTCACTTCTTCTTCTCTGAAGCTACTGTTGAGCAAATCTTCACGTCGAAAAGAGTGAGTCCGAGTGTTTGAGAATACGAGTTTTCGATGAGCTTATAAGCGAGTTGATGGAAGAAAGTAAAATGAAAGATGGAGTTGAAGAGAGTTGCTCAAGTAAAGTGCGCACGACGCCTCAGTTGCAGAAACAATATGCATTGCTTGTCGGTTCGTCGCGCCATAACTGGAAACCCAAGCTGGAGACGATAAAGGAGAAGAAGAAGAAGAAAAAGAAAAAGAAAAAGATTTTTTAATATTAGAAAATGTTAGAAAAATGGTTAATTTGAGATAAAATAATAATAATAAATAAATATTATTATATAATCGAACGAAGCAAAATAAATAAAACTTAAAGTAGAGGCAAGAAATTGGTTTACTCATATTTAGACAATGAATCGGATGAGTAGAGTATGATAAACCGAAGAAAGGATTTTTGTTAAGGCCTGTATGAAAAGTTTCCTTAAGACAAATTTGTCCTCTCCTTGGTGCTTTGAGTAACGTTGGACGTCGGTATCCCAGGATACAACAACAAACGATCACAATAGTAAGCACAACCGTAGTGATCAGTCGAACACAATCTTGCCTTTCTCTATCACCAGAAAGAAAGAATTTGGAAGGTATTTCTAAAAGTTTTCCTATTCCAATGTTTGGGAAATTGTCTCTAAGTTGTCTATCAAAGTTGTGTCTAAGATTGTGCCTCAACTAACCTATATAAAGGGGAGAGGAAATTAATCAAAAGGTTATGACCTTTTGATGAAGAGATTTGTTGAAAAGCTAATAGGTATAATTGAATTGATGTACTTTTATACCAAATAATAAGTCTGTTCACCAAGTGACATAACTTATTATTAAAAGACATAAATTTTATTCAATTATTTATTAATTTTTCCAACAATCCCCCACATAAATGAAATTGATGATTTCAAACACTGACTCAATATAGTAATAGATTTTACGTTCGATATTTGCATAGGATAGGTAGGCGTCCCCCTTTAAACCTTCCCTTGTGAAAATATGTTTACCTTACTGGTTGTCCAATAAACGTGATGTCCTTGAACTGTCCTGTCGTTGGTGTAAGTGGTGACATATCTCACACAAATATCTCAATGACAAGAATTTGGTTCTCATGGTTATGTCCATATAGCCGTGGACATCTCTTGGTTCTGCAAGAGTTTATAGAACTATGCCCCAATAGTCTCTTTGAAGCGGCTCCACTTCACTCTCACATAGGTGACTTATGTTGTTTGGCTCACCAAAACATATAGTGATCATTAAAAGCATTGCTTAACCTTTTCCACATTTTAGTCATTATTTTCATCATAGGAATGGACTTGGGATAAGAACCCCCATAATGACCTCACAAGGTCTATGCAAGTAGGTTGTCCCATTGAACTTAGATCTTGGGATCTCCAGTCAATTAAGTTGGGTTTTCCTTCATATAGCGCCTTAAATATTAATGGGCTTTAGTTACATTCCTTTCGATGTTTATCAACTTGATCTCGATTCAACTCATTGTTTAGCGGATCCACAATGTTATCTTTTGATCTTACAAAATCAATATAGATAACTCTAGTTGAGATCAATTGTTTAATTATACTTATACAAGGCACCCCCACACTTTGATGTAGTTGTAGGAAAATTTTCTACATTTCCATAACTCATACGGTGTCTCACTTATTTTCTTGTAAGTTACCTTATTTAAAGTTAATTTGCTAATAAAATATCTTCCTTCACATGTTCTGTGACAACTCAGAACATGGCCAAATGTCATTCATAATTCCTTATTTCTCTATTAATAGGAGGATCATCCTATATTTGACCATATTCAACATGATTAAATATAACATCTTATGTCGTTATGTCTTGAAATTCTATCCATGAATTTCACATGCTTCTCGTTGTGGCTCACAACTACTGACATTGTTGAATTTTATTCAAAGTCTGAATAGGAATCAACATTTCAAATCATGAGTTAATTGAATCAATGGGGTTACCATTGTTTCGTTTAAAACACATAACCAAAAATTGTAAATATTCCAACAATAAATTGAAAGTTAATTCAATTTATTTTATCATTTGTTTATGTTAAACAACAAAATTTAATTAGAAATTAAATTTCTAAAACAAAATTTGTAACAATGTTGTTACCTCCAAACGATTTTTGTTATCAACAGTAAATCAAATAAATTTTGTTAAACAACATGATTAAAATCCTGAAACAGAATTATAGGTCCGATTTTTGTTCATATACATATCATAATTTCGTTCGGTACCTTATTTATCGTAACGAATTTTAGTCATAACTAAAATCCAACAATTAAGTAATTTCTGTTAAACAACGGGAATTTAGTAAAATTGAAATCCCGAAACAGAAATTCACAATCAACAATATTTTTGTTGAATTCATTAAACGCCTGGATTTAGTAAAACTAAAATCCGAAACAAACCAACTTATGTTGGACAATGGGATTAAAACCCGAAACATACCCACTTTCTCTTGAACGACAAGAATATAATAAATTAATTCTCGAAACAGAACTAATTTCTGTTAAACTGTGGGAATTTAATAAAACCCGATATAGTGGTATAATTTCAATGTATAAATATTATAAAAGAAATATTGAATGGTTACACATACCTTTTTGATTTCTTTATCGCAATTCACCATTCTTTAAAAAAAATACGAGTGTTATCAAGTTACACCAAGGTTTGTCTTTAATTTTTGAAACCTGCAAAATGTTTCATAGCGAACTTGAAAAGGTTTTGCAAAAGATTTCATATGTACCTTATCATCGAATCACCAAGTATTTAACCATCGACAGACGTAATGGTTAAAAAACAAATTCTACATGGGGTGCAAACTCCAAATTACTTTTGGAACTTAGTTTGACATGCAACCTGCAAAGATATACCAACGTGTCTTATCATTGCACAAGGATTAGTGAACATAAAACACACATGCCTTTGCAATTTAGTGATTCATGCAAAAAACAATATCATTTGCAAGTTATCCACGCAAGTTGTAAACTAGAAGTTGTGCCAATTCACTCGTCTTAAGTCTCCAAGGCTGGTTTCAATGATGAGGCTCGTAGACTCGACTTAACCGTGTAATCTCTAGTTCGAATTCCAATGTTGTTGCAAACCGTGCTAACCAACAATTCCGAATGAGTTGTAAATGTCTCCCTCTAGTGTTTGTTTTGATTTAAAAATCAATAAATCACTCGTTCATATATCTCGGATTAGAAAAAATATTAGAATCTGTCTTAAGATTGTTAGAAAAAATGGTTAATTCGAGATAAAATAATAATAATAATAAATAAATATTATTATATAATCGAACGAAGCAAAATAAATAAAACATAAAGTAGAGGCAAGAAATTGGTTTACTCATATTTAGACAATGAATCGGATGAGTAGAGTGTGATAAATCGAAGAAGGATTTTTGTTGAGGCATGTATGAACAGTTTCCTTAAGACAGATTCGTCATCTCCTCAGTGCTTTGAGTAACGTTGGAATCGGTCTCCCAGGATACAACAACAAACGATCACAATAGTAAGCACAACCGTAGTGATCAGTCGGACACAATCTTGCCTTTCTCTATCACCGGAAAGAAAGAATTTGGAAGGTATTTCTAAGAGTTTTCCTATTCCAATGTTTGGGAAATTGTCTCTAAGTTGTCTATCAAAGTTGTGTCTAAGATTGTGCCTCAACTAACCTTTATATAGGGGAGAGGAAATTAATCAAAAGGTTATGACCTTTTGATGAAGAGATTTGTTGAAAAGCTAATAGGTATAATTGAATTGATGTAATTTTATACCAAATAATAAGTCTGTTCATCAAGTGACATAACTTATTATTAAAAGACATCAATTTTATTCAATTATTTATTAATTTTTCCAACAAAAAATGTCACGTGACATTTTTAATGGATTAACGCTCAAACTTAACGGTCCGTCACAACGTTACCAATTTTGAGTTATGAAATATAACGTTAGACACCAAACAGAAACGAAAAAAAATATTAAGCACTGAACTGAAAAAACGGGCATACATTAGACACCTTTTGTATACTTAAGCAAAACAAAAACAGTGAACACCTTTGTTGTAAGTGATTGAAAATGGTGTTAATCCAATCATTAATCAGAAAATGAGGTTAAAATACGAATTAAATTTTTAAAGGGCATACTTAAATAAAAACACTATTCATTGAGAATTCAGAGAGCATACAGATACATCCTCCAATATTTATATGAATTTTAAATTTGAATATAAGAATTTTACTCTATTACAAAATGAAAAATATATTTACATTTAAAAGATTCAAACCTCGGTCATTCAACTTTTAGAAGATACGATATTAGACATATGATTTAAATTTTGAATTTAATTCTTTTAGAATTTGAATATCTATCACTATCAGATAATATTTAATTTAAATATAAATAATAATACTCAAAAATTCATGAATAAAGAATGGATTTACTTTTAGATTAATCTAACTTTGGATAGTTAAAATCCTTTAAATAACTGTCACGTTTCTATCCTAATCATTTTATTCTTAAGTATGATTAGATTTTGGTCACATTAATATATTATAATTATAAAATAATAAACGTTTAAAAGATTTTCAATTATTTGATAAAGAACGTTCTTATAGACATTCTGCTCAAATTCGAGATCTCCAAGACTAACAATCATCTCTTAATCGTTGAGTTTTCTTATTTCATGCAAAATGACATAATTGTTAACAATTGAAAAATAGTAAAATTTTGGAACTTGTGAGGTTATATGTGGACAAAATTTGTAGTGTGCTAATAAGAGATATCACTTCAATCCTAATTAATATTAAGTCTTGAGTTCAATCTCAAGTAATCTCTGCTCCCTATAAAAAGTAATTATAATAATTCCTTATAAATAAATAAATATTTAAGTAAAAAAAGGAAAACAATGAAAGAACAAAACAAACAATAATTTTATTTATTCAGGAACTAATTTTCTAGTATTTGTTCTTATCTTCTCAGTTGAAACATGTCGTTATAAAGGACACTTGTTCATGAATACATAATGGATGGTACATTTAACAATACATTGTACCATCATATATACATGAATATTAAATAATAAGAGCGATAATTTTTAATATTAAAAATTTAAATTACTAAAAATATTAACTTTCAATGAAGTTATCAATTTATCGGGCAATTTTAGAGACAAATAAATTGTTTTGTTTTATTCAAGCCACAAAGCATACGATTCTGATAGTACTCTACACACAGAAAGCCCCAAAGACTCGTTCACAAACATTTTGTTGGATGATGAAACTGAACTCAATCCACACACTCTCAATCCCAGTAATTTTATATCATAATCACAATAGAACAGAAAGAGAAGCAAAGTCCATGATGTACACACCTCAGTCAAAAGGCCGTCCACTGTAGCCCATCGAATGATAATGATTGTTCTCATGCATGCCGGGAGGGCTGCTTCCACCACCTTCATTATGGCCACGGCTAGATCTTGAGCTAGAGTTCGATGAACGGAACGGCCAGATGAAAGACCATGGGTTTCGTCTGCTCTCCCTTCCGTTGGAAGTGGTTCCACTTTGACCATTTGAGCGGTCACTGCGGCCGCTACCTGATCCTTGCGGTGGCAATTCTTGTCGACAAACGGGCAAGAGTTGTGCTGCTCCAGCCATGGGATGATGCAATCTGAATGATACATGTGATTGCATGGCATCTGTCTTGCTTCAGATCCCAGTTCGAATTTATCTTTACAAACAGGACACTGCAAATCAGAAGGAAGATGCCTCCTAGTTATCTTAACAGTGGGCATTGAATCAATCGAAGTCTGGGATGCCGGAGGAGGGCCCCTCCGATCATTAGCTGAGAGTTGTTCAAACAAATCTTCTACTCCAGGACCTATAAAAAATCCCCAGAATAACTCGTGTTAAACCAATTCCAGGAGCCCCATTGAAAGAGCTTCAACCCCACCAGCCCAGACAATCTAAGAGGAATTTGACCACCAAAAATCAACATAGGACCAAGTGCTACATCATGCTCAGGAACCGAATCTGCTCTTCCCTGATGTTATGGTTAAAATTTCTGTTGGCCATTCGCTGCCTCATGAAGACTGAAAAAGCATCCAGGAGACCAAGCTCCTGCTCCGATCTTCGTCACCAAAAAAATCCGTGGGACCAATATGCACCATTTCGTCCAATTCTTGAACAAATCCCCCTCCACAATAGCAGCAAACTTCATCATGCCCTCGAAGAAAAACTGGGCACCTACATCTATAACACCAATGGGTATTTCTTCCCGTGACATCACCTTCCCTCGTCGAGAAAATCTGAAAAGAAAGCCCTCAAATAGTCTTGCAGACTCTTCAAATTAGCTTTTTTTTTTCAGCATAACAGATCTGCGAAGTGAATATCATTGACTTATATCCACTTCAAAGAACTAAAAGAACAAATATGACTTTCTTTCCTTCAATTCTATTTCTCAGTTAAAAGTAGACGCAAATTTCAAAGATATTATGCTGTACAATCATTGATTGATTCATAATACAACACACAGATTACACAATCCAGCAATATTACTTGGTTTTGATTTGAAAGGAAAAATGAATTAAATTATCATCTTTTTATGTCTCCTCCCCTATTATATTAACTAACATAATCCCAATCAGAGTACAAGAAGGCTGAGAAAAAAAGGACTTGTTTTCAATCCTTGTCGATTAATTCAAGGGTTTAGATATACACAATATGACATCGATAAACTAAGGAAGAAAATGAAAAGAAAAAAGAAGCAATCATTTACCTTCTTTAGCTCAAATTGATCGGCTTTGACCAAGGAAAAAGACGAGCTGTCTTGTTTCTTTCTTCATTAGAAATCGTTTAAGAAAAAACATAATAGTAAACGAATCTGAGAGGTAGAAGAATCAGAGGGAGCTACCTGGAGGAGATCAGAGAGGAGTTTCCCCAAGAGAGAATCTGTGTTTCGGCCAAAGGGAAGGGAAGGATATAGGCATCATTTTTATCCCAAATTACAGTTGAAACTGGGCTAACGCTAAAGTAACTTGGGCTTCCATGGAAGCTTGGGCTAAAACTTCCGAGACATTTTTAAGCTGTGTTGATCTTCATTTCTATTCAAATAAAAACAATTAATTGTTATAATCATTAAACGCTGTCCATTCGAGTAAACTAGTTTGGATTGGATATTCAACCAATTGTAGAGTTGTTTCAGTTTTAGTCATATAACTTTAAATGCAGTCAATTACGTCACTAAATTTACCTGTTTCTTTAAATGTATTTTCATTTTACTCCGTTAAACTACTAACCAGAAATTATAAAAACGATGTTTGATATATAAAAAAGTATGCAATTGAGTCCATAATAATAGAATTATATTTGCTTAAGCAACATGGACACCTATAACCTCACATCTATATACTTTATTCAAATGTCAAAGCTCGCAGATTAGTTTGAGCAAACGAAGTTTAGCTCTGATAGTACCATGCCACGTTGCAAGATAATCTGAACATTTTGTTGGATGAAGCTCAAATCACTTTTACACACTCAATACAACAGAAAGAAAAGAAACCTACATGATCAGTCAAAAGGCCATCCACTATAGCCCATCGAATGATAATGATTGTTCTCATGCACACCAGAAGGGCTGCTTCCACCACCTTCATTGTGGCTATGGTTAGAGCTTGAGCTAGAATTCGATGAACGGAATGGCCAGATGTAAGACCATGGATTCCGTCTGCTCTCCCTTCCACTGGAAGTAGTTCCACTCTGACCATTTGAGCGGTTCCTGCCTGATCCTTGAGGTGGCAATTCTTGTCGACAAACAGGACAAGAGTTGTGCTGCTCCAGCCATGGTATGATGCAATCTGAATGATACATATGATTGCATGGCATTTGTCTTGCTTCAGACCCCAGTTCGAATTTATCTTTGCAAACAGGGCACTGCAAATCAGAATGAAGATGCCTCCTAGTTATCTTAACAGTGGGCATTGCATCAATCGAAGACTGGGATGCCGGGGGAGGCCCCCTCCGATCATTAGCCGAGAGCTGTTCAAACAGTTCTTCTAATCCAGGGCCTATATAATAATTTCCAGCATTTCCTTGTCTAAAACCAATTCCAGGAACCCCGTTGAAAAGGGCTTCAATCCCACCAGCCCAGACAATCTAAAAGGAATTTGATCACCAAAAATCAACAAAGGACCAAGTGCTGCATCATGCTCAGGAACTGAAGCTACTCTTCCCCTGACATTATGGTTAAAATTTCTATCGGCCAATGCTGCCTCATGAAGACTGAAAAGCATCCAGGAGACCAAACCTCTGGCCTCGATCTTCATCACCAAAAAAATCCATAGGACCAATATTCATCATATCGTCTAATTCTTGAACAAATCCCCCACCACAATAGCAGCAAACTGCATCACGCCCTCGAAGGTGAACTGGCCGCCTGCATCTATAACACCAATGGGTATTCTTCCAGTTGACATTGCCTTCTCTTCAAGAAAATCTGAAAAGAAAACACCCACTCACAGACTCTTCAAATTAGTTACTATTTTTTTCAGCATAACGGATAGCAATCTGCGAAGTGAACATTATTAATGGCTTCTAAGAACAATATGATTTTCATTCCTTCAATTTTATTTTTCACTTAAAGGATACAAGCAAATTCCTAAGATATCAACCACTACAACCATCAGTTGATCCATAATACAACACACAATAACAAGATCCAGCAATGTTATTTGGTTTTGATCTAGAAGCAATAAAGAATGAAATTATCATCTCCCCCCCCCCTTTTAAGCCATTTTTATTAATATTAACTACGTCAGTAAATGAAATACAAAAAAAAGTAAATTGATTATTATTGGATTAGAGATCACTTTTCACTGTCATCAGCAGTCAGCAATACTGAACCGCCCTCAATTCCATAACACCGTCGTTGAATAATACCAAGAAAAATGATCAACAATTAAAGACAATACATATTCCCTAATCAGAAATCTATCCAAACAAAGTTCAAGAAGACAGAGGAAAAGAAAAGGGGTTTCCTTTTCAATTTCGCTCTTTTAATTCTGCAAATCTCACACTGTCAAAAATTTCTTCAACCGGTACAGCGAACAATCAAGAAACTAAGAAAACAAATGAAAAGAAAGAAGCAACCATCCTAAAGACTATATTTGATAAGGTTCAAGCCATGATTACCTTCTTTAGCCGAATTGATCGGATCCGACGAAGAAAAACAAGAGAGGTAAGAGAATTGAAGGGACCTACCTGGAGGAGATTAGAGAGGAGTTTCCCACAAAAGAGAGTGATGAGAGTGTAATAGAGAATCACGGTGATTTTTGCAGGAATGATTCACCAGAAAAGAGGAAGGGCATTGTTTTATCCGAAATTACGCTCCAGACTGGGCTTAAGCTAAACCTACTTGGGCTGTCATAAAGCTTCATTCACCACGAAATAAATGAGTTTAACAAAAACTGGATTTTATTTATTACACCCACGACTTTAAAAAAATAACATTTATTTACGATTTATTTATTTTTTATTCATGAATAAATTTATATTTCTTTAATATTTACAAATATATCAAATGAATACTAAACAGTTTGTTTTCATAAATATTAAATAAACAAACATGAATCCATAATTTTAATATAAAATAAATATAATCTTAAATTTTAACGAATATAAACAAATTTAGTGATATATTTTCTCCGAACTTCTCCCGCAAACAATTCTGTCGAAAATCGAAGTTTTTAGTGTAAGAGGAGGCCTCAAAAAGTTTTCCCTTCGTTGATCATAAACTTTGAAGTTTCATACTCATCGACCAATCATTTTTTCCTGAAATGACTATTGGCAGGTCCACGTGATTTGTCAAGAGTCAAATATATTATTATACAATCATATCTATTTAACATACAAATTACAAATAACCATAATTATTATGTATTTAACACCACCAATACTAAAAGTTGCTATAAAGTCCATCAACAAAAATTGAATGAATGTTTTTTAAACTTTCTTGAGTACACTCCCTCGTTTTTCACAAACCATTCTTTCTTGAGTACACTCCCTCGTTTTTCACAAACCATTTGACATTCATCGCATGTAATTCTACCATGGATCATTGATTGTGGCTCAATAGATTAATTCAAATCAAGTTTCGAAGAGGTTTATTATAAGGACGATTTTCTCAACTCAATTGAATGTATTTGCAGTCGCCATAATTTGAATTTCTAACTTTACTTAAAAAAAATTAATGTCTCATCTCACTGTACCATTTATTTATTGATTAAGTTTTGATCTCTCGTTCCTTCTAATTGGAGGTTCCGTGCATTATTTAAGGAGGTATTAATCCCCTTAATTACAATATCAAGGGCTAACATTAGACCATCAAAATATTAAGGGAAATCAAGGGTGGAAACTGGTTCCAACACATCCCACTCTTTTCTATATTGTTCCAATTATCCGTTAAGGACCCCCAATTTTCATCAATTCTATTTCATTACCAATTCAATCGCACCAACGCTAATTCAAAAAATTTGATTACCTCATAATCAATTCCTAGAGAAGTTAATTCGATAATTAACTAACCATAACCAATGGGTTCACACTTCAAAATTTTTATTTAATGAAACACTCGATTTTCGATCATTCGATTTTGAAAATTTTCAAGTACCGAAAAGTAAAGAAGTTTTAGGAAGCATGATACCAGCAAACACCAACGGCTTGCCCTTACGACTTAAATTGGATCAAATACAAAAGACGACCATATCTTTTATCTTTGGCCTACAGTGATCTAAAATATTTTTTTAGTTAAAATAGATACCTAAAGTATACTATCTTTTTTTTGTTTAAGTACTTAAAGTATTTCTTAATTAATGTTACTTGTTAACTTTTTAAAACTTATATGAAAAAGAATGAATAATTTAGATATCTATTTGACTAAAAATAGTTTAAATACTTATTTTAACTAAAAAAATACTTTAAATACTTAAACAAAAAAGATGATATATTTTAAATACTTGTTTATAATATAAGACTTTTTAAATAATATATTTATCTCAACATTATCATATATATATAACTTAGAGATGAGTGATGATATATTAAGCACTAGTACTTTTCTTTCTCTTTCATGGTGAGCTAGGCAGTGACATGCATAATTGAAGAAGATAGGCCTGTAGGAAGTTTGTCTCCATTTGTGTGCTTAAACTTCATGGTTCATCATTAACCATAAATATATAATATTAATTTATTTGCCTTCCTTGTTTAAACTAGGGGTGTTTAAATTCGGGTATTTGAGTTTTGGGTACCTGAGTTTTCGAGTAGTTGATTTCTCGGTCTGTGTCTCGACCTGAATGTTACGAGTACCCGTAATTTAGATACTCGGATACTCGTTTTTTTATCATTTTTAAATTATTAATTTAAAAAACATACACAAATTTAAATGTTCAAATTACATACTCCAATATCCAAACATAAATTTATTAATAATTATATATATATATACAAACCTAACTGGATACTCGGGTAACCACTTACCCGAAAAAAACTAATTTTGTGACCCGGATCCGACCCGAGAAATGTCTGGCTGGGTAACCGATCCGGTCAGATAATATTTTTTTAAAAAATTATAAAATAAATAATAACATACATTTACCATCTTCCCTTCTGTCTTCTATATGATCATAAAATCACCCTAAATTTCATAAATGATTATTTTGTTCATTATTCGTTTAAGGGAGTATCTTAGCCTCCAACATTTCGATGTCAAAACAGATTATGTTGGATGGAAACCCTTAGTTGAAAAACGATCAACATATGTTATTAATGTCACAAATATTCAATTGTCGATGTAGAATATGTTCCTCACTTTAGTAACGTGACACATGCCACATTATTACTTTGAGTGACGTGTTACATATCATTTCAATAATTGAATATAAGCAAAAAAAAAAATGTGACGTCAACAACATGGATTGATTGTTAGCCAATTAATGATTTTCATCCAATAAAAATTTCTAGTTTGATTAAAGATTAAAATGTTTAAGGTTAAAATACTCTAAAAATATATATATATAATAAAATGATATTTATGATAACGTTGGAAAGTAATTATTTTATTATACTAAAAGAAATTTATTGAAAATGTGCACTTCTACTGAAAAACTAAATGCTACAAACTTAGGTGCTCATTTCCAGCGACATGTGTATGTTATTATTCCTTACAAGTGAACGTATACGCTATTTTCATTAAAAGTGAATCGTTTTTTTAGCTCAACGATAAAATTTTCTTGAAATAACATAGAAATTTACGATGTTTTTCTTATTGAAAATATTGATTTGCACAAGGAAAAACATTTTCCAGAATTCATTTTTCGGATGAAACAAATAACTTCAATAAAAAATACTTGGAATGTATGAATTGCTCTTTTGTATCTAAAGAGCTATCCCATTGGTGGAATGGAAAAGCCATTATCCACTTGCAAATGTATGGCGGTTACATCAACATGGCCTACAGCAATAATTATATAATAACAAAAAAAGAAAGGAGATTCTCCAAGAAGACCGGTAGCCTAAAAAGAAAACAAAGGAATGGTGAAGCAAGTGTTGTTGAGCTCCAAATACCCTTCATGGATGCTGTTTTCTGTACTTCTCAACCTGTTTCTTATCGCCAACACTTTTGTGGGAGGTGAATGGGCGTCCCTCCTCCTGAATTGGAGCTCGAGAGCAGCGGCCGAAGCCGAAGCGGTGGCGGAAATTGGCTGTTCGGGGCATGGAAGAGCTTACTTGGATGGCTTGCTCGGTGATGGAAATGAACCGGTTTGTGAATGCAATACGTGTTATACGGGGCCTAACTGCTCTGAGTTTATACCTCATTGCACTGCCAACGCTGATGGGTAAACCCTCTTCTGCAAACAACACATGATATGATCACAATTCACAACACTCTTTTTTCCTGCTTTTTCTTCTTCTTTTTTCATCCGGACTTTTTCTTGAGAAAGTCTCCCAACAGAGATTTTCTGCATATATAAGATCTTGAATTCAAGACATGCTTAAGCGATATCAAGTTGTTTACTACTTGAACTAACCTGTTAATTTTCTCCCTGCTTTTTTGAGAAGTTTAATCTTTTAATTTAGGGTTGATGTTTGAGTCATCATCTGGTAAATACATGTAGAAGATAAAATTGGATGAAAGTGGATAAACCACATAGTTTCTGGACAAGACAAGACAGCATGGCATGGTAAAGGTGAAAGAGTCTGTTTCCAGTGATAATTTGCTCATTGGTTTTCCTGCTTGAATCCACTTGAACCGAGTGGGTTCCACGGTATATTCATAATATGTTATTTATTGTTTAAGCTATTTCACATGTATTTGCATAAAAGGAATTACTATCGAATATAAAGTATATAATTATCATTCATACCAGTGCAGCTTTAGGCACTGTAATAATATAACTAGACTCTAATCAGAGATGAATTGAAGAGCGGTACGAATGCGGTCGCATTCTTTAAAAATTTTAAATTTTTATATAATTTAGATATTTTCTTTTTATATTTTCTATTGATTATTTAATTTTATACCTCTTCAAATTTTGTAATTTCATGTCCTTAAATTTTTAATATAACTTCGTAATTCATAACCTTAACATAAAATTTTGTAATCTTGGCTGCCAATCTTTGCTTAAAATATGGACAAACTCTGATATGCAGCGGGGATCCATTGTTTCTGGAACCATTTTGGATGCAGCATTCAACCAGTAGTGCACTGGTAGTATCAGGGTGGCATCGAATGAGCTACAACTACAATGACAACACTTGGATCTCGTCGCAGCTCGAAAGCCTCATCCGAAAACTACATGCATTCGTCAGTAACGCAGTCACTCGAAACAGATACATTGTTTTCGGTGCCGGATCAACCCAAATCCTTAACGCGGCGGCTTATGCATTGTCTCTCGAAAACACCTCATCACAGTCGCCTACACGAGTCATCGCTTCCGTCCCCTACTACTCGGTCTGTGTCCCGACCCTGCACACCTATATTGTACTCCCCACTCGTGTCTGTTATTATCATCGTCACTGATTTGCATCCGAACTGATTTTTGACAGCTCTATAAGAATCAAGTGGAATATTTCGATTCGGAAAAATTCGAGTTTGAAGGAGATGATCATACATGGAGGAATACTTCAGCAAATGTGATTGAGTTTGTAACTTCACCTAATAATCCTGATGGACAATTGAACAAAGCGATTGTTGATGGCCCTAATGTAAAAACAATCTATGATCGTGCTTATTACTGGCCTCATTTTACACCAATTCCAGCTCCTGCAGATGAAGATTTCATGGTGTTTACGCTTTCGAAACTTACCGGTCATGCCGGCAGCCGATTCGGGTAGATATTTAGCTCCAATCTGTGAAACAGAATAGCATAATTGAATGATGCAATCAACATATTTATTGTGTTTTACACAGGTGGGCAATTATAAAGGATGAAACTGTGTTCAACAGAATGATAATACACATACAACTCAATTCCCTTGGTGTTTCCAAAGACACTCAGTTAAGAGCTTTTAAGCTTTTGAAAGCAGTCCTAGAAGAAGGAACTGAAATATTCGACTTTGGATATCGGACAATGAAGATGAGATGGGACAGACTGGTCACGACCTTATCCTTGTCGAACCGCTTCTCTCTTCAGAAATTTAATCCTCAATACTGCATTTTTTACTGTAAAATCAGAGACTTTTCACCAGGTACTTTATGATTATTAACAATCATACAGAATAGAATGTCTTCTAACTTTATGAGTATGGCAGCTTATGCATGGGTAAAATGTGAGAGAGAAGAAGATAATGATTGTCATGCAGTTCTCAAGGCAGCTAATATCATTGGTCGTCAAGGAAATGTGTTTGGTTCGAAAGATCGCTATGTTCGACTCAGCCTGGTTCGAAGCCAAGATGATTTCGATATATTAATACAACGATTACAAAAATTAGTCTCGGAGGAAGTCGGGAGCCAGACTACGTGAAGGATGAGATCAACATTTGTTGATCAAATGTATGATTGCTTATTGGGGAGAGGTCATGCAGCCTATTGACCTTTGTTAGTGTTTAAAGATAGGGAAAGGGTTAATGTCAATGAACCTTTTAGACCTGTATTCTTTAAGGAAGAATCATGTCTATTGAACTTGTAGATATGCATATGTTGATACTTAATGCAATACTTAAAGAATATTCATATTCATTATCATAAATATTTGACACAAATGAGCAATAAGAATATTCAAGTGTGAAGTTATTTGCTAGGAAATGTGAAATGATTCAGGGTTAAAAACATACAAGAAGCTAAAAGGAAAGTGGTATTTATCAATGAAAAGGCCTATAAGGCTTCCATTGTTTCACAGCTTCACTCAGGGAATTCGGGACCATAGCCAACCATGACGACAAATCCGGCAAAGGTCCTGTTAGGGCAAGATAATTTAGTCCTTGGCTTTCAGGCATTCTCTTCCAGTTCACCTACATCAAAAAGAAAATTAAATCTAAGATTCCTTCCATCTAAGTGATAATATCAAATAGATATCCACACCTAAATAAAAAAAATAGCATGACTGTGAACTTCATGTATGTTTCCTGGTTAGTGTTAACTTCCTAAAAATGCTACTTTTAAAGCCTTTTTCACTTAAGTTATTGTTTGTTTAAAAGCTCATTTTAGTCATTTTAGGATCATGTAGTTGCATATAGTTGCATTTGTGGTGGTTGCACTATTTTATTTCTCAATGGTGCTGTTTGAGGGAAAGGTGCAGTTTGTCTATGGTGTGCAGGGAATAGCAAGAAAAAGGATTCTTTGGGAAGTAATGCCGCGGCATCACACGTTGCTAAAGCAGATTGAAATGCCTTGGCATTTCTGGCGCAGAAAAATACGAAAAGATATTTCTGCATCAGGACAGCTGGCACTGGACAGCTGTCCCTGCACGTGGAGGACTGCTGTAACCGCCTGCTAGAGCTGCCAATATACCACTGCCACTTGGAGGATAAGGTTCATGCACAAAATGTGATCCTAGGGGTATGAGGGGTATTTTGCACCTAACAAACTCATCATTACCCCTAGATATTTTATTTATTATATATGACACCTCATGGGAGAGGAAAAGGAGAGGGAGCACACGCATAGAGCAGAAAAATCAGATTTTTATTTTCTTTTTTTCCTTTCTTCTTCCTTGGAATATTCCTCCATTGATAAAGCTCCAAGGAGTGGCAAGCTAGGCGCCGAAAGGAGCTAGCGAGCTAGGTGGTTCGTGGTGGCCGAGAGGAGACCTCCGGTGGCGCGTCGAAGGCTTCTTCTCACTTCCCTTTTTGCTGTTATTTCTTTATATTATTTTGTGGGTTGTTGGAACGAATTTTCATGACTTTGTGTTTGGATATTTCGAACCCCACCATGAACTAACTTATTTGGTGGTGGTTGGTTGAATGGTTGTTTAAACTTTATTTTTAATGGTATATTTAAGTTTATTTTGGTTCTTTATTTGCTTTGCTTATGAATGCTTCACCATCTAAGCTTGTAAGAGGCATGGAAATGTCCATCTCTTAGATGAAGGTTAGGTATTCGGAAGAATCCTAAACTAAAAATACTTGTAAGTATTCGGAAGAAACGCAAGATAAGATCCTCATAAGCAATGGGTTATGATATTTTCAAGGGGCTTTGAACCGGCCTAGGAATATTATAACTTAATCCCTTAGATCTCGGAAGAGACTAGGTTAGGATTTCAACGACTAAAAAGGGTGTCTTCATCAATAGGGTAGGTTGTCCAACATCGTTGAGTGAGAGCAGATGCCTTGACATCCTATTCTGTTAGGTTCTTTTGAACACCTTAGGAAAGCCCTGTCGAGTAAGTAAAGACAAGATAGCTTAGATATACTTGAGAAATAAGTTTAGCAACCTTAGACCAATCCTTACCATTCATTTCATTGGAAGCTTGTCACGTGAGGATTATTTTCTTCTTATTTTATTTATCTTTTTAATTTACTGTTTTTACCATTTCTCATTGCCTTGACATTTCATCATACTCAATATTAAACATCCATCATTGCCACTGCATTTCCATTTGCTACACCATCACACCATCAATCCGCATCCACCAGCATACACATATCCATTGTCGTGACATTTGTATATATCAAGACTAACTATACTTAGATAGAATATTGCATTGCTTTGGTTAGACTTTTGTGATTTCACCCAATCCCTGTGGAGACGATACTCACTCATCATTATATTACTTGAGCGATTGTGTATACTTGCACATTATTTGCGTATATTTTATAGTACTCACAACACGCAACAAGTTTTTGGCGTCGTTGCCGGGGATGGCAGCCTGAAGTTATTTAGTTTTGCCAGAGCATTTTATTTTGTTTTGCATTTTTATTTTTGTATAGTTTACTTGATATTTTTGTTTTATTTTTCAGGTTTATTTAGTGTATGCCTAGAAGAAATTCTAAAGAGCCTTTGGAACCAATAGAACCTGAGATTGAAAGACTCTTTAGAAGAAGAAGACGTGCTCAAAGAAATATGTATCAGATTGGAAACCAAGGCATTGGTCAAGATGACGGAAATCAGAATGCCGAGGCATTAAACAATGCTGAACCTGCTATCAGGCCTCGTGTTATTCGAGATCATTTAAATCCGATGCTGGATAATCTGAATCCTGGGATTGTGGCACCCGAAATTCAAGCTGCACATTTCGAGCTGAAACCAGTCATGTTCAACATGTTGAATTCCATTGGGCAGTTTGGGGGTATGCCAACTGAAGATGCCAGGCAGCACATTCGCAATTTTCTGGAAGTTTGTGATTCTTTCCACCAAGAAGGAGTGAATGAGGATTTTCTGAAATTAAAGCTTTTTCCGTATTCATTGCGTGACCGAGCAAGGGCTTGGTTGAGTGGTGTACCAGCCGGTTCGATGGAATCATGGGCAGATCTTTGCAAGAGCTTCTTATTGAGGTACAACCCACCGAATATGAATACGCAGCTAAGGAATGAAATATCATCTTTTCGCCAGGGCGACGACGAATCCATGTATGAGTGTTGGGATCGTTACAAGAGTTTGCTTCGAAAGTGTTCAAATCATGGTTTTCATGATTGGACTCAAGTAGTCATGTTCTATAATGGAGTCAATGCACCCACGAGGATGTTACTGGATGCCTCGGCAAATGGGACATTGCTGGATAAATCACCTACGGAGGCGTTTGCTATCTTGGACAGAATTGCTAACAATGATTATCAATTTCCTTCCTCAAGACTTGGGAGTGGGAGGAGAGCACCTGGAGCATTCGAGTTAGAAGCCAAAGATTCGGTGTCCGCTCAACTCTCCGCTATTACTAATATGTTGAAGAACTTACAATGTTCCACTGATGTGAAGGAAGTGAAAACAACTAGTCTGGCATGTCTGTTATGCCAAGGCAATCATCACGAGAGCGAATGTCCAACCAACCATGAGTCCATCAACTTTGTTGGTAATTACAATCGAGGCAGCAACAATCCTTACTCAAACACTTATAATGCTGGATGGCGTCAGCATCCTAATTTTTCATGGGGAAATCAAGGAGCCCATAATGCTAATCAACCTACTAGGCAGCAGAATCACAATGAGCCTTAAAGTTACCAAAATGTTATGCCATGGCATAATGCTAACAAAGGAGCTTCATCTTCAGCGAGCATAAGTTCCTTAGAAGCTACAATTCAAGAATTCATATCTACTACGAAGACAATGTTGCAAGACCATTCTACTTCAATTAAGAATCAAGGAGCTTTACTTCATAGTCAAGGCGCCTTACTTCAAAGCCATAGCTCGTCTCTGAGAGCTTTGGAAGGTCAAGTTGGTCAGATTGCTACGGCATTGCAAGAGCGTCAGCATGGACGTTTGTCAAGTGATACTGAAGTCACTAAAGGGCCTGGAAAAGAGCACTGCAATGTGTTAACTCTTAGGAGTGGAACACAAATCAATCGACAATTCAAGGATAGTGGGCCACAACAAGATGATTATAATCCCACTACTGAAGCTGAATTACAAGATGATAGAGTTTCTGATAAGGACAAGGAGGAGGATTCTGCCAAGGTACCAGATTCTGATGTCAAGGCAAAAGAAAATTCTATTCCTACAGCTAAGGAAGCTAGACCTCCCCCACCCTTCCCGCAAAGATTGAAGAAACACAATGATGAAGTTCAGTTCAAGAAGTTCGTAGACATTCTTGATCAGCTCCATATCAATATACCTCTCTTGGAAGCTGTTGAACAGATGCCGATGTATGCCAAATTTCTGAAGGACATCTGTACCAAGAAAAGGAAAGTAGAGACTGTTGCCACGGCAACAGAATTTTGTTCTTCATTGAGTAAGTTGCCACCAAAGAGAAATGATCCGGGTAGCTTCATTATTCCTTGCTCAATTGGAGCTAATTTTGTTGGAAAGGCTTTATGTGATCTTGGTTCAAGTGTCAACTTAATGCCAAAATCGATATTCTTGAAGCTTGGCATAGGCGATGCAAGACCCACCTCAGTTATTTTACAACTTGCCGACAAATCCCATGTTAAACCTGAAGGGAGAGTCGAGGATGTCATAGTAAAGGTGGACAAGTTTGTGTTTCCAGTCGACTTCTTAATTCTGGACTGCGAAGTTGATGCCAAGGCACCAATCATTCTGGGAAGACCTTTCCTAGCCACTGGACGTATCTTGATAGACTGTGAAAAAGGTGAACTCACCATGAGAGTGGCTGATCAGTGTGTAACTGTTAATGTTTTTAGAATGCTCAAATATGTTGACGACACTGAAGAATGCCAAGGCATTTCTGAATTGAACTCAGTAATTGAAGAAGAGACTGAACATCTTTGCCATAACAACTTCATTCAGCTAGCAGAAAATGAATATTGGGTGGATGATGAAAGCTTAGTGGAGTCCGACGACTTTTCAATTTTGGAGGAGCAATCTAGCTTAGTACAAGTTAGATCAAGTATGAATTTTGAACCTCTAAATTTTGATGAATTCATTTCTCCTAAGCCTTCATTATTGCATGCACCCAATCTAGAGCTTAAGACTTTGCCAGGGCATCTTAAATATGTTTACTTAGGTAGCGATGAGACTTTACCGGTGATTATTTCCACTAACCTTACTGCTAACCAAGAGCAAAGTTTGTTAAGTGTTTTGACGCAGCATAAGAAAGCAATTGGTTGGACTATGGCCGATTTGAAAGGCATTAGTCCCACAATCTGCATGCACAAGATTCTGCTAGAAGATTGCCACGGCAATTCAATTGAACCACAAAGAAGACTCAACCCTGTTATGAAGCAAGTGGTGATGAAAGAAATTCTGAAATGGCTTGATGCTGGAGTGATCTACCCTATCTCCAATAGCTCATGGGTGAGCCCTGTCCAATGCGTTCCGAAGAAAGGAGGCACGACGGTGGTTACGAATGAGGATAATGAGCTATTACCTACTCGCACTGTTACCGGCTGGAGGATATGCATGGACTATAGAAAACTCAACAAAGCTACGAAGAAGGACCACTTTCCTCTACCTTTCATCGACCAAATGTTGGATCGATTGGCCGGCAAAGCATTCTATTGCTTTTTGGATGGGTACTCGGGGTACAATCAAATTGCCATCGCACCAGAGGACCAGGAGAAGACTACATTTACTTGTCCCTATGGCACTTTTTCCTTTAGGAGGATGCTTTTTGGACTCTGTAATGCCCCGGCAACGTTTCAGCGCTGTATGCAAGCTATATTTTCAGATATGGTTGAGGATTTTCTGGAGATCTTCATGGACGATTTTTCTGTTTGTGGGGATGATTTTGAACGATGCATCGGCAATTTAGCAAAAGTTCTCAAGAGATGCGAGGAGGCTGAGTTGGTCTTAAACTGGGAAAAATGTCACTTCATGGTGACTGAAGGTATTGTATTAGGCCACAAAATTTCACACAAGGGTATTGAGGTAGACAAGGCGAAAATTGAAGTGATTGAAAAGTTGCCACCACCAACTTTGGTCAAGGGAATAAGAAGTTTTTTTGGACATGCTGGATTTTATAGAAGATTTATCAAAGACTTCTCCAAGATTTCTAAGCCCTTGTGCACATTGCTTCAACAAAACCAACCCTTTGTGTTTGACGAATTATGCCTCGGCGCATTTACTGAGCTGAAACGACAACTGATCTCGGCACCCATTGTAGTCCCTCCCGACTGGACATCACCATTTGAGCTGATGTGTGATGCAAGCGACTATGCCGTAGGAGCTGTTTTGGGGCAACGCCGAGGTAAAATTTTTCATGTTATTTATTACTCTAGCCGCACTTTAAATGAAGCACAATTGAACTACACCACCACTGAGAAAGAATTACTTGCCGTGGTATTTGCTTTTGATAAATTTAAACCTTACCTAATAGGCACTAAAGTTATTGTTCACACTGATCATTCGGCCATAAAATACTTAGTGAACAAAAAGGATGCCAAGCCTAGACTTATTAGGTGGATCTTACTTTTGCAAGAATTTGACTTAGAGGTGGTAGATAGAAAAGGAACTGAAAATCAAGTTGCTGATCACTTATCTAGGCTAGAGAACAATTCTGAATGCCATGACACTGTAGATATCCAAGAGGAATTTCCTGATGAGAAAATTTTATATGCCGCGGCAATCCCGTGGTACACTGACCTTGTTAATTTTCTTGTTAGTGGAATTGTGCCTTTTGATTTGAATAGTCAGGCTAAAAAGAAGTTCAAGCACGATGCAAGGCACTATTTTTGGGATGAGCCATATCTGTTCAAACATTGTGCCGATCAGCTCATTAGACGATGTGTACCCGAAGAGGAGCAAAGTGATATTTTGTACCATTGTCATTCGGCCCCAAGTGGAGGCCATTTTGGTGGAACAAGGACTGCTGCTAAGGTCCTGCAATCAGGCTTTTACTGGCCAACTTTGTTTAGAGATGCCCAAGCATTTTACAAAGGATGTGATCGATGCCAACGGACTGGAAACATCTCCAGACGACATGAGATGTTGCTGCAAAATATTTTGGAGATAGAGCTGTTTGATGTGTGGGGCATCGACTTCATGGGACCATTCCCATCTTATGAAGGAAAATTATATATATTGCTTGCTGTGGATTATGTGTCAAAGTGGGTGGAAGCAATAGCAACTTCAAAGAATGACTCTAAGACCGTACTCAAGTTTTTGCACAAGTATATTTTCACTCGGTTTGGAGTACCTCGTGCTATCATCAGTGATGAAGGAACCCATTTTGATAACAAGTTGATTGCCAAGGCATTGCTGAGATATGGAGTTCGACACAAGATTGCCACGGCATATCATCCGCAGACAAATGGCCAGGCTGAGATATCTAATCGAGAGATCAAGCAGATTTTAGAGAAAGTGGTGAACCCAAAGCGAAAGGATTGGTCGCCAAAGTTGGATGAAGCACTTTGGGCGTACAGAACAGCATTCAAAACTCCTTTGGGGATGTCACCCTTCAAGTTAGTGTATGGTAAAGCTTGTCATCTCCCGGTTGAGCTTGAACATAAAGCTTATTGGGCTATCAAGCGATTGAATTTCGATGCTCAACTAGCTGGGGAGCAGAGATTATTAGAACTTAATGAAATGGAAGAGTTTAGAGCACAAGCATATGAGAATGCTCGGATATACAAGGAGAAAACCAAGAAGTGGCATGACCAAAAACTGATGCCACGGCATTTTCATGTGGGGCAACAAGTCTTGCTTTACAACTCCAGACTTAAACTCTTTCCTGGGAAGCTAAAATCTCGATGGTCAGGGCCATTTGAGGTGCATTATGTCTATCCCCATGGAGCTGTTGACATCAAGAGAATAGACAATGGGAAGATCTTCAAGGTCAATGGCCAGCGTCTGAAAGCCTACAATGGAATTCCACCACCGCACAACAAGGACGTGTTACGGCTGCACGATACTGAAGCGTGCCCAGAGGAGAACCAAATTTCGATGCCTCGGCATTGAATTTGTGTCTGTGCATAAATAAAATTTAACATTCAAGTTTTTTCTTTAGTTTTATTTTATTTTATTTTGTAATTAATTTTTGATCTGATTTGTAGGGACCACATTGCTGCAAACCGTACAAGGAGCGGTTACCAAAGGGAGGAAAGGACAAAGCATTAATTGGAGAGATATTCTTTTGATTTGTTTCTTTTTAATTTAATTTCTGACATTTCTTTTCTCTTTCCACAGTTTTTATCCCATCACATCATTGCTTTTTGGCAGTTTTTCCTTCCCCATACACGCACAACCCCCATCCACTAATTTCTCTCTTAACCGTCCTATCACCCCTTTTCCCTCCTAAATTTTTAACTTTTTCTTTTATCTTTCATTATTAATTTTTCTCTTTCATTTTAACTTTTACCTTTTCTCTTTCTTTCATTCATCTTCTTTCTTTGTTATTTCTCCATAGCCGAAATACATCCAAGTTTTTAAAGCTTTCAAAAGCTTCTTCCTTTTTCATTTTTCTTACTTCAAAAACACTGAAAATGGTGCGCTCAAGACCAGCTCCAACCGACACGACCGCTTGGCAACAGTTTGAGAACGATGAGGCTAAGGCTCGGTTCTAAAACTTCAAGAACCGAAAACTCTTTTTTGAGTTAGGATTTATTTTTACTGAGGAAACCGATGGTGGTTTTGGACCCGATGTTATGGACATCGTGACGCCACTCAAATGGCAGAAGTTTGCTCGTCATCCTGATTCGGTGAACGCCTCATTAGTTAAGGAGTTCTATGCGAATATTTCCAAGCCCAATCAACACTCCATCTTCGTTCGAGGTAAACAAATCCGTTTTACATCCACTACTATTAATCGTTATTTTCATTTGCAGGATGTTGTGGATAACCATGCCACGTTCGAAGAGGAAGCCGATAGCAACACATACGATGGGGTCTTGGAGGACCTTTGTTTCGAAAACACTGAGTGGAATGGTCGCCAGACGAGCCGATACTCGGTCAACCGGGAACGTCTTCAGCCGTGCGCAAAGCTATGGAATCACTTTCTCAAGCATAAATTAATGCCCACCTCCCACAACACTACGGTATCACTTTCACGCTTATGCTTTTACATTCTATAATGGTATCCCGTTCGATCGATGTGGGTCGTATCATTGTTCAGCAAGTTCACGACTGTTTGGGTAAAAAGGCAAGTGCTTTGGTGTTTCCTAATTTAATTACCGCTTTATGTTGTAAGAAAAAAGTTGAGGAAAATGCTTTTGATGAAATTTTACCTGGATTATCGGGCATCACTAGGGCTAGACTTCCACTGTTGTTGGGAATTGAAAATCCCAAGTCTAATGACCCTGTTCATGAGCAATCTGCAGGTGCTACAGAATCGAATGCCGAGGCAAGGTTACTTGCTCTCGAGGAAGCTGTGACGCAGACTCAAGCTCAACTGCATGCTTTACACGGTGACATCCGTAACTTCTTTGGATATGTGAAGCATAGAGATGCTGTGGTGGAATCATTCTTTCAAGAATAATTCCCCACGGACAACGGAATTTTCCTGGATTCCCAGACGAAATTCTGCCGGCATTTAATGCCGAGGCATCTCCAGAGCCTGAGCACGATGCACCTGATCCTCCTGCTGATGACCCTACTCCTGATACACACCGGTCCAAGACTCTTGAATATCCGCCCACTGTCCCTGTCGAAGAAACACCCAGCCCCGTCCCAGCACCCAATCCTTCTCCTGCACAACGTAGTGGTCGCCGCACCAAGACCACGGCTGGACGCATTGTGCACTATTACTCCAAATCTTCCGAGTCCAGCCCAGCACCTATCCGAAAGCGCACCCGACGAGGAGCTGCTAGCACCTCCAAAGCACCACCATCACGTAAACATTGAGGTACCTCTTTTACATCCATTTTCATTTAGTTGCATTTCATTGCATAACATATAGTTTTTAGTTAGTTTGGTTCTCTTTAAAGCATCGAGGACAATGCTTCCCTTAAGTTTGGGGGAGGTAGTGTTCTTGGTAGGTCATATGCATGATAGCATTAGCATAGTATTATGCCATGGCATCAGTAAATGGTAGGACAGTTAGATAAAATGTTTTGAGGATACCCGATGATGATAATTTTGTTAGGCTAGAATCTGAATGTAAATGACTGTTGAGAATGATAGAACTCACTCTAGGGCTTGATGCTTGGTGAAAAATATTTACACGATTTGTATTTTCTCTATACTTAGAAAATTTAGGAAATTTTTATGAAGGAACTCTAGTTAGTCTTGGCATTGAAATATAGTATGGTGTTTAAAAGAAAAATAAAAAACAAACTCCCTTAGAAATGAAACTGTGAATAAATGCTTAAGCATAGCTGTAGAGGGACACTCCTCTTTGCCGTGGCATTTCTTGGAACTTTCTTTAATAAATGGAAGCCTCGTGCATATGAGTGAATGAAAGAAGTCACGGGATGACTCTACTTAACTAGCTCGGGGATGGAAGGTATGTTCCCTTTCATCTAGAGTGTGGGAGAGTAGGTGTGATGAGCTGACTCCCTTCGTAACAGCATCAAAAAAAAGGAGTGAAAATGTGCTTAATGATAAGTAAATGCCTTGACAAAAACTAGAGAACTTGATTAGAAATTGTCTAAATTCGATAAGTATAGATTGGATACAATCACGCACACACACTACCACAAAGGATTTGACCTAAAGAAAAAGTACTTGAATTCTTGATAAGTCTAGCATGTTGAAGCCTATCGTTCTGAGGGTTGAAATTAAATTTTGTCCTACTGTCTTACTATCGAACTTTGCCATGACATTATGCTTATGTAACTGCTATCCATTGCTCGAGGACAAGCAATAGCTTAAGTTTGGGGGTGTGTTAACTTCCTAAAAAGGCTACTTTTAAAGCCTTTTTCACTTAAGTTATTGTTTGTTTAAAAGCTCATTTTAGTCATTTTAGGATCATGTAGTTGCATATAGTTGCATTTGTGGTGGTTGTACTATTTTATTTCTCAATGGTGCTGTTTGAGGGAAAAGTGCAGTTTGTCTATGGTGTGCAGGGAATAGCAAGAAAAAGGATTCTTTGGGAAGTAATGCCGCGGCATCACACGTTGCTAAAGCAGATTGAAATGCCTTGGCATTTCTGGCGTAGAAAAATACAAAAAGATATTTCTGCATCAGGACAGCTGGCACTGGACAGCTGTCCTTGCACGTGGAGGACTGCTGTAACCGCCTGCCAGAGCTGCCAATGTACCACTGCCACTTGGAGGATAAGGTTCATGCACAAAATGTGATCCTAGGGGTATGAGGGGTATTTTGCACCCAACAAACTCATCATTACCCCTAAATATTTTATTTATTATATATGACACCTCATGGGAGAGGAAAAGGAGAGGGAGCACACGCATAGAGCAGAAAAATCATATTTTTATTTTCTTTTTTTCCTTCTTCTTCCTTGGAATATTCCTCTATTGATAAAGCTCCAAGGAGTGGCAAGCTAGGCGCCGAAAGGAGCTAGCGAGCTAGGTGGTTCGTGGTGGCCGAGAGGAGACCTCCGGTGGCGCGTCGAAGGCTTCTTCTCACTTCCCTTTTTGCTGCTATTTCTTTATATTATTTTGTGGGTTGTTGGAACGAATTTTCATGACTTTGTGTTTGGATATTTCGAACCCCACTATGAGCTAACTTATTTGGTGGTGGTTGGTTGAATGGTTGTTTAAACTTTATTTTTAATGGTATATTTAAGTTTATTTTGGTTCTTTATTTGCTTTGCTTATGAATGCTTCACCATCTAGGCTTGTAAGAGGCATGGAAATGTTCATCTCTTAGATGAAGGTTAGGTATTCGGAAGAATCCTAAACTAAAAATACTTGTAAGTATTCGGAAGAAACGCAAGATAAGATCCTCATAAGCAATGGGTTATGGTATTTTCAAGGGGCTTTGAACCGGCCTAGGAATATTATAACTTAATCCCTTAGATCTCGGAGAGACTAGGTTAGGATTTCAACGACTAAAAAGGGTGTCTTCATCAATAGGGTAGGTTGTCTAACATCGTTGAGTGAGAGCAGATGCCTTGACATCCTATTCTGTTAGGTTCTTTTGAACACCTTAGGAAAGCCCTGTCGAGTAAGTAAAGACAAGATAGCTTAGATATACTTGAGAAATAAGTTTAGCAACCTTAGACCAATCCTTACCATTCATTTCATTGGAAGCTTGTCACGTGAGGATTATTTTCTTCTTATTTTATTTATCTTTTTAATTTACTGTTTTTACCATTTCTCATTGCCTTGACATTTCACCATACTCAATATTAAACATCCATCATTGCCACTGCATTTCCATTTGCTACACCATCACACCATCAATCCGCATCCACCAGCATACACATATCCATTGCCGTGACATTTGTATATATCAAGACTAACTATACTTAGATAGAATATTGCATTGCTTTGGTTAGACTTTTGTGATTTCACCCAATCCCCTGTGGAGACGATACTCACTCATCATTATTACTTGAGCGATTGTGTATACTTGCACATTATTTGCGTATATTTTATAGTACTCACAACACGCAACAGTTAGCAATTTTCCATCTCATATATGACCTTGTAATTTATGCAACATTTGTCTTCTAGCAAATAGCATAGTCAGATAATTTATTAACACTTTTTTTATCTTCAACATGATAGTTGTTTGACAATTGGAAGGTGGAACCATAAAGAAACAAAGGAAATCTAGGACTTATAAGTTTATATACACGGCATGAAAAAATAGCACAAATACACAAAATATCTCAAACTCTATATAATATAAATTACTAATCTATCAAAACTCATATAAATAGAAAATACTTTAAGAACAATTATGATATGACAAAAATACAACACCATATAAATACATGAATTGCCAAGTCTAAAAGAGTGTAAGGTTATTCCTCGGACAAGACTAAAATATTTCGTTATATTTATAGGTTTAGGCATTATATTACTCGGTCTCACATGTAAGTGTTGAATACATGTATGTGTTTGAAATGGGTATAGCCAAAGTTTTTTAAGTTTTTCCATCTAAATGGATATGCCTAGAGTTATATCCTTGTGTCAAACACGAGTGTCATACATGGATGCTTCAAGAAAAAAGAAGAGTCTGGGCAACATAGGTTTTAGTAGTTATAATTTTAGGATTCTTTATATTCATAAAGTTATTTCAAACAGTATTTTACTCATTTAATTACTGGTAGTTTTGCATTATAAATGATAGACTGGATGATATGCTTTGCTTTGTTTTCCATCTACTTGATTTTTGGTCTTTCTAATATGAATGGAGAAACACGTGCAAGTGAAGCAATGGGGAGTAAAAACATTAAAACCAAGCTTAAAACAGTAAAAGTGCGGAAATATTGTGTTATTATCTTTCCTTGAGGAAAATATTGTGTATTATTATCTTTCTTTTTCTCGTATAAAGCATGCAAAAAAATGAGGTTTAGGGATTAGATTACTTATTTTTTAGAGTTTATTTCCTTCCTTTATTTATCTCTTCTACTTCTAGTCTATAAGATAGACCTGTAACTAAGAGAATATACAATACAAAATTTCATTCTTTTCAACAAAAAGGAAATTAGTTGAATCCTAAGTATTCATACATATCAAGAGATCAAAATCTAGTCAGATGACCACTAAACAAAATGAACACACAAATCTAACCATTATCTAAAATGAAATACAAGCATTAAGGTAAAAATAAAAAATAAAAACCAATTTAGACAAATTCTGAAGTTTGCCTGTTTCAACAAGTTTCCACTACACATACATAGTAAAATTAGATATTTCACATCGATTTAAAGATCCTTCGGGTTAACTTCTTCAACACTTTTCCACTAAATATACATGGTTAAATTAATTATTTCATATCAACTTAAAGCTCCTTCAGGATAACTATTTCATAGCAGGGCATCAAAGACTCCAGTATCAAGAATATTACACCTGTGTAGTAGTTTGGTTTGCATCATGTTAATTTTTATTTCATTCAGCTTCTTGTTTCAATCCAGGCTTTGACCTCAGTTTCTTGGTCCACGTGCTAATTCACTTATACAAGACAAGAGAGGGTTTGCTTAAGGCTTTGAGTTATATACAAGGTAGGACCTTTGACTTCGATGTGATTATCCTTTAGTCTTTAGTCAAGATTTCTTGATTCAGTTTGTAATTTCTTTGTTTGTTCCCCTTTCACTCCCAGGCCCATGTGCTAATCCAAATATTCAAGCATTGCTTATCAAGTATGTTAAGTAATAGAAAGTAAGCAAAAAACAAGCATAAGCTAGATAACCCAGTTGGCTCTATAATTTCGTTCTTTTTGAACTATTCAACCATTTAATAAAATATTTCTTGAGAACAGCATCATCTCCCATTCTCACTAAATAAAATTAATTTAATAAATGAAAAAAATATGACCACAAGAACCAAAAAAAAAACAGAAACAAATAACATACTTGTCCGGGAAATGCTTCAGCTAATGCCTTGATGGTAGAATTTTGTATCCAAATTTCATCAACAGATTTATGGTGTACTATTCCATCTATGGATGATTCACTTATCCCACCACAATTAACCATAATTCGACCATTGGGCATCAATCTATCACTTAGTTTCAACCTGACAAAGGAAATTATATAACATGTTGCAAACTGTCAAATATGGACATGAAACATGTAGCAAACAAGTCATTACTGTTTGTCTAACAGATAACAGATGATGATCTTGTAGGCCTCAGTCATCAACTCATTTGGCCAGCTCCCTGGTGTTATACTGCAGTTTGCATGGTTCACTCTTTGCCAACAATTTAATCCATCTTCTTTAGCATGGGTTTATCTTATTATTACTTTGGCATTTAGCATTTATTATTTCCTAAATTCATCATTTTGGGTTGTCATTATCATCAACTGATTATAATTAATTTCTGAAGATATCCTTATCATCTAAGACAAATAAAGTCCAGTACATTTGACTGAAAAAGTTGTGGAATTTATGTTAATGAACTTTTTTCAATGAAAACATGCCAAGAGAGATTTCTCTCTCCAGAGGACTCAACTTTTCGATATTTCTTATAGTATTTTTGTGAGTCTATCTTCCTTCAAAAGATAGAGTCTTCTGAGAAACGAGCAGTAAGAGTGTACGGTAGAAGCTAAAAAGAAAAAAAAAGGATCATAGCACCCTATTGAGATATGAACCCTACAGAAGAAGCGAGTAAATCGGGAACAACTCAATTTGTCGGACTGGGAAATTGAACAGGAAAGTTGGACACTTCGACTTCCTATAACACATAGATCATGGTCTTTATTTGATGTTGTGACTGATTTAGGGCAATATATAAGCCTGAATAAATAGAATTTTTTCCTTCTATCATGTTTCTTCAAATTTGAGTTTCAGAGCTGTTGGGTGTACTTAATTTACAGGTTTCTTATACATGAAGTTCTGGGAATTTTGGTAACATCTTGGTTTGCTAAAAAAATTACTAGTTTTTGAGTCTAAAAGTCTGGTCTTATGTTTTGCTAATGCTAACATATTTTCAATTTATAACATAATATTGCTCTAAGTCAGTTTGTTAGCTCTCTACTTGATAAGTCCTTGTTCAACCATCACTGGAAGATGTCTGTACATGATATGAGAGCTCATTGTAAAGAAAATGAAACTAATCTGATGATTGATGAAGCAATGGACCTTAGATGTAAAACAAAGGATCCAAGCATAAGCTTAGTGATTTCTTCACCTCTGCTATTCTAATTTTGTACTCATCACAAGAAATCCTATAGAAGATAATCTCATAAAACACAAGTCTACTGTTGTAAAACCCAAATTACACCTGCATTCATCAAAGAATGAAGCCTAATGCAAATTTTACACAAATAGTGCTCACAGTACCAGAACTATAGCCCGTTATCCCTTATTCTCTGCACTCAGCCTCAGACCTATTGTAACTCTATACAAGCCCCACCGCTTTTCTCTTAACTAAATCTATAAAAAAAGTCTCTAATATGTTTTGTGATTGCCACATGGTACATACCTCTTGCAACTGCGACAGAACCTTTCCATCAGAGAACAAGTCAATGACGATACCTGAATGTTAACTGTCACAAGTTAGAAAAAAAGGGGTGCTAAAGCCGATATCATGCTTTAGCTGAAAATGTAGATGCTAACTGGAATTATGAACCAAAAGCCAGAAAATAATAGCCTTTTTGAGATCATCAGAATAAAGAACTTAATCAACTCAACCTCCAGCAGCTTATTTCTAGGAGATATATAGGATTCCTAGTGTATGAAACAAGATAATATCCAGGAGAAAATGTTTGTGTGTGTGTTAATGATCTTAGAAAGTCAACTATGCATAAAACTAAAACTGAAATCTCACCAGCATATCCTGAAGGAAGATGCTGTTCAGGTGAAAAGACATCACCAATGTGAACTTGAAGCCCACCACCAACTTCATTACACTTCTCAAGATTGGATAGACCAAAATATTATCTTGCTTTATCAATTAACTATGTACAGAAAAGAAATAATCACCACCTATTAAAAAAGAAATCAATTGAGAGTGATCTTCATTGATTTAAATATTTAAACCATGCAAAGACGGTTCGTAAGTATAGCAAATGCCACCTTACTAAATTCTTTAAGTGGTATGGAACAATGATAATGATACTAAATTGTAGAATGTCTACCATGCACTTGCCAACATAAATTTATCCTTACTATTTCATCAATCTCCCAACCTTCAACCTGCAATGAAGGCCACACGTCAAGCATCAGATGCGCAGCTGTTCCACCGCCCTACAATAGAGTATAGCTTCACAAACATATTCACTAATTTCAAATTAGCGAGAACAAAACTGCAGGTTAGAATCAGATAAAAGATAAAATGCGTTACCAATCCGTAGATTGCGATGGGACCTTCAGGAACAATTGGTAGTAAACTAGCGAATTCGTCCTAAAATTGGTAAGGGAAAAAAGATAGTTAAAACAGCCCACACAAACTGAAGGCATATGGAAAGTGGAAACACGGTATAGAACATCTTATCTGACACTAATCAATTTGATCAGGCTAGACAATTACAATCAAAGTGAACAGGTTTATAGGGTTCCAAAACAAAACAGAACATGCTTAAACTGATTACATGTGAAAAAAAAAAGTACGAAAGAACAAAAGAACAAAAGAAGAGGCTTCTTCACAACATACCCAATATGATCCAGTCCATTTCTCGCCACCCTTTTGTAGAATGCTATGGACATTATCTGCAATGGGCGCATTGGGATTTTGGGAATGAATCAAGCCATTGTATATAACAATAACGAGCGATTGATAAATATTCTAAAAAAAATGAAAGAAAACGTACGAGTGGAATCGAGTAGAAGCATCCTGGATTCAGCAGTGTAGACGATGAGAATGTCATTGTATGCAGTCTTGACGGACGTCAACACTTGAAAGGGCTCTTCTTCTTCTGGTGGCGATTCGTCTTGCTTCGGATAAGCATTGTGGGGTGTTTCTTCATGCTGAGTTGTTAAGTCAATTTGGGTACAACGAGAAGCGATTGAAGAGCGTGGTTTGAAGGGTGTGAGAGTAGGAGTGGGAGGGAAGAAGAAACCCGGGGGAGGGAGATGGGGCGATGCGATTGCTGATTGTGTGAATGAAATTGAAAAGCAAAGCATTGTGAAGATATGATAATGTATTAGGAGAGGCTGAAATGCCAAATGGGCCGCCCCCGCTAAACGCACCTCCTTTCTATACCATTCCATTCGCCTCTCTTTTTTTTCCTATGGTATAATTACAAGCTTTCAAATATCCTTGTATATATATACCACTTTCTCAGGTTTACTCGTAATTTTCTTTTAAAAAAAATATAATTATATGATAATAATAATAATAATAATATTTTTGATATCATTGAATAACCTCAGTGATAAAAATGAGTGTTGTTCTCTCTAGGTTTTTTAGTTCAAACAATTACGTTTGTAAGGTATAGGGATGGCAACGGGCCGGGTTCGGGCAGGGTATTGGTCCCCCGTCCCCGTTTAAAAAATCGGTACCCGTCCCCGTTTAAAAAACTGTGGGGATTTAAACGGGGATCCCCGTCGGGTAATCGGGGGAAACCGCGGGGAAACAGGTATCCCCGTTTAGCATAAACGGTTATTTAAACGGGTATTGGGCCAGGTATTGGGCCAGGTATATATATATTAAATTAAATATATTTTTTATTTAAATTAAATTTTTAATATTATATATATAAATAATTATTTTTAATATTTATCGGGTTGGGTATCGGGGCGGGTAATCGGGGCGGATAATCGGGTAATCGGGGCGGGGATTACCAAACCCGTCCCAGTCCCCGTCCCCATTTAAAATAAATGGGTTTTCCCCATCCCCGTCCCCGTTTATCATCCCCGAACCCGACCCGTTTTATTCGGTTTTCGGTTTTCCCCGTTGGGTTCGAGTTTTTTTGCCATCCCTAGTAAGGTATGTGTATATTATCAATGGTTAATAAATATTTTGAATAGATATTATCTTGTAATCACCTTAAACTATTCGAAAATAATAATAATCTCATAAATAATAAATCATATATAATTTTACATATTCTATAATTATTTATACAATTAATATCTTAACAATATAATAATTATGTTTCATATTTTTTTATACGTATTATATACATTAACAACTCTCGTATAATATAATTGTTTCGAATCACATTTCAAGATAGTTCTCATGTATTTTCAGGGTTTTTGGAATAGACTTAACTACTTTTTTATATTTGTTTTTTTTTAATTTGAATATGTTCTTAGTAATGTAAAGATTTCCTTTCATGTTAGTATGAATTATTCAAATAACCAATAAGACAATAAATAAGGTATTGTACTATTCAATAAATAAATAAAGCAGTGCAATATATATATATATATTTCAATTATGAAACCCTTAGAGCCATGGTCCTAAAACTAAAAGTGTTCATAATTAGTGCATTATCAAGGTACTATAGGTTGAGCTTTCATGCATTTCATGCATGCAACTTATTCTATAGGTTAATGCAACACCCCCAATCCGTACCCGACCCGGATACGAATATGAGGTGTCATATTGACTTTTCAAAACAAGTATATAATAAAACCATAGAAAATTTAAACTTTCATTAACATAAAATCTGTATTTTACATAAGTAAGTTCAAAACATTACAAAATTGATCAGAGCATATGTACATTACGACTCTATTTACATGCCAATACATCTACTACATAACTAAAACATACAGTGCAAAGTACTTCTGATCTGATCTTCCAGTGGAGATATACTGCTTTGTTGTTCCTAAGACTGGTCCTCTTGTTTTCCTGTACCTACGAGTAAAACACTTACCGGCTAAGTCATAAACTTAGTGAGGCATAAATATAATAAGGAATTTCTATAAATATGAACATTCAATCAACTATCCAGTGACCATTATGCTTATCATAAATCCATGATGTCATATATGAATCAATATAAACAATAATAACATGCAAACATGTACATGCTCGTTACATATTTTACAAGTCCATGTACATTATTAAGAACTTTAGGTATATGAGTACTTTGAGGTTGTGTACACATATGCTGTCACCACAGCTCGTATAAGATTTTCACTAAGTGGCATATAAAATCTATATCCCGAAGGACCTATCCATATGTTCCGAAGAACATAGGTACCTGTCCATATGTCCCGAAGGAAGGACATAGGTAACCCTCGACTCTTGGCATGCCAACTATACCTATAGCTCTCATATCATATAACATGAGCACTATTTTCATATCAATTCTCTTATGATCACATGTTTTCTCTCTTTTGTCACATATCACATATATGTGTAACCATCAATTTCATATCATATAACATATGTTACCAGTATATTCACATGAATCAAATATCATATATCAAATCATACAAACATGTATAACTCATGCATGTTTCTATAATGATCATAACATATGCATGTTCATAATTATTAGATTATGAAAATTAATATAGGGAATAGACTCATCACAAGTTTTATTTCCATCAAACTAAACCTATAGTATGCACTCACCTTGATATCAACTACTTCTATGACTTCCTTTCTTTGGATCGAATCCTAACTCGGGGGTCATTCCGGAACTTGCTTACGCTCGATGTCTACATAATCATATATTTATACACATCAGTATTCCAAATAGCATACTATGATTTCTCATTTCTTAAACTAAAGAAAAGGCAAAATTTCATTTTCTATTTGAAGTAGTATTGGTACCCCTATAGGGTATCAATACTTACCTAACTGTGGTATTGGTATCATGCCTAGGAATCGATACCCATATTTCATTTTATAATTCTCGTTTCAAAGATGGTATCGATACCGTCCTTATGGTATCGATATTGTTCTTCATGTATCGATACCTCATGAATGTCTTCCTTATTTTACTCTTGGAGTATCGGTACCCAATGAATCAGTACCAATATCCATAGCCTTGATTTTTCTTTTAGAACCCGAAAATTCACTCATTCTAACTCAAATCATTCATATCTTAACCCCTTTAATACTCTTAACTCAAACATGCATACCCAAACCAATTCCTATGCATTTAATATCTCTTTATCCTCAAAATCTCATCCTCAAAATGGAAATCAAGAATCATACCAAATTTTCTATATGTTATAATTTCAATTGTATCACTTCATATCCCTTAATTCAACTATTGACAAGTCAAATTTAGCTTCCAATTCTACTTATCAACTTTTTTCCAAGTTTTCATTTAAAAACTCCTTATTTTTAATCTCTCTTAACTCCTTCATTCTTTGATTTAAAGTTAACTTAAACTTTCCTTAAGCTTAAGTATCACCGAATGATCAAAAACCACTCTTAAATTCAATGAATAATTAGTTAACAATGAAATTCACCTTAGCAACTTGATTCCACGGTTGAAAGAAATAAGAAGTTGAAGAGAACTCTGGAACTTTTCTTTTTCTTCTCCTACATCCCACGTGTAAATATATATATAACCCCTCTCAAATTAATTATCTTGCTATCAAATGACCATTTTGCCCTTCTATTCTTCCATCTTTGATATTTAATCATATACATCCATGAACTATTCAATTTATCTACTTTGACTAACAAATTCTGAATTTTTCAATTTAGTCACTAACCTGGTATTGAGAATGTTACAAATCTCCCCCTTAAGAAAATTCATCCTCAAAGTTTCATTGCACAAAGAGATGTGGGTACTGATTCCTCATATCTTCCTCACGTTCCCACGTTGCTTCCTCCACCTTGTGATTTCTCCACAATACTTTAACTAATGGAATAGTCTTATTCCTTAGTTGTTTCACCTCATGAGCTAATATTTGGATCAATTATTCCTCATAAATCAGGTCAGGCTGAACCTCTACCTCCTCTGGGGTAACGATATGGGAGGGATCGAACCTATATCTTCGAAGCATTAAAACGTGGAATACATTATGAATCTTTCCATTTCTGGTGGCAAAGCTAATTGGTATGCATTGGTCCAACTCTCTGAATGATCTCATAAGGCCCAATAAAACGAGGACTCAACTTTTTTTGTCCAAATCTCAACCCTTCTTCCATGGAGACACCTTTAAAAACACTTTATCTCCAACTTGAAACTTAATTTATTTTCTCTTCAGATCAGCATATGATTTTTGTCTATCAGCAGTCGCTTTTAGATTGTTCTGAATTACTTGAACTTTTTCTTCCACTTCCTTAATTAAATCAGGACCAAGGACTTCTCGATCCTTAAGCTCGTACTTATTCAAAGGTGTACGACACTTTCTCTCATACAAAGCTTCATAGGGAGCCATTTTAATACTTGACTGATAGCTATTGTTGTAGGCAAATTCGGTAAGTGACAAGTAATTTTCACACGATATTTTGAACTCTATTACACAGGCTCTCAATATATCCTCCAGAATTTGGATAGTCAGCTCGGATTATCCATCGGTCTGAGGATGAAATGTTGTACTGAATCTAGGATCTTGATCAGAAACAATTGAAATCGGTACACCATGCAATCTGATAATTTCCCTGATGTACAATTAGACATACTTATCCATGGAGAAATCGGTTCGTACCATAATGAAATGGGTTGATTTAGTCAATCTGTCCACAATCACCTAAATTGAATCTCTTTTGTTTGGGGTCAAAGGTAACCCCGTCACAAAATCCATCGTTACATTCTTCCATTTTCACTGAGGAATAGACATAGGTTGCAACAGTCCTGATGGAACTTGATGTTCCGCTTTGACTTGCTGACAAGTCAAACACTTGGACATAAATTTCGTAATATTTCTTTTTATTCCTGGCCACCAGTAACGACTCTTGAGATCCATATACATCTTGTTTCCACCCGGGTGCATTATCAAATGACTATAGTGAGCTTCCTTTAATAGACCATTCTTTAACTCATCATCATCTGGAATCACTAGTCTCATTTGATAGTACAAGTTCCCATCAACTTTAATCTCATAATCATAAAGATCTCAATTCTTCACTTAATGTAACTTCTTCAAATACTTTTTATCTTTGGTTTGTAATTCCTTGACTCTGTCTAGCCATGATGGATGAAGGGTTAATTTCGTACATAATGCACCATCACCATCCAATGACAACTTAGCATCTAAAGCTCGTAAGGCTGCAAACGTCTTTCGACTTAAAGCATCCACCAACACATTTGCTTTCCAAGGATGGAAATTGATTACCACATCATAGTCTTTTAGAAATTCTACTCATCTCCTCTGCCTTAAATTCAATTCATTCCGAGTCAACAAATACTTCAAGCTCTTATGATCAGTATATAAATAGCAACATTCACCATATAGGTAGTGATGCCAAATCTTGAGAGCGAGCACTACTGCAGCCAACTCTAATTCATGGGTTGGATAATTCTTCTCATGCGATTTCAATTATCTAGACGCATAAGATACCACTTTTCCCTCTTGCATCGACACACATCCCAAGCCATTATGGGATGCGTGACTATATACCACATAGTTATTGCCCGACTCCGGTTGAACGAATATTGGAGCTTCTGTTAAAATCTTTTTCAACATATCAAAACTTTCTTGACATTCAGGAGTCCAAACAAATGCTACACCTTTCCTCATCAACCTAGTCAAAGGTAAGGTTATCATCGAAAAGTTCTTAACAAACCTTCGATAATAACCCGCAGCCCCAGAAAACTTCGAACTTCAGACACATTCTTTGGAACCTCCCATTCGAGAATGGCTTTTATTTCTGAGTATCAACTCGAATTCCTTCAGTGGAAATTAAATGTCCAAGAAATGTTACCTCATTTAACCAGAACTCATATTCGATAGTTTAGCATACAACTTATTATCTCGCAAGTCTGCAAAACTAATCTTAAGTGTGCACTATGATCTTCATTCGTTTTGAATACACCAATATGTCATCGATGAACACCACAAAATTAGTCTAAATAAGGTTGAAATATTATATTCATTATGTCCATAAGGCAGCCAGTGCATTTGTAACTCCGAAAGGCATCACAATGAACTCGTAGTGGCCATACCTTGTTCTAAATGCGGTCTTTGGAATATCTTTCTCCTGAACCTTCAACTGATGATATCCAAATCTCAAGTCAATCTTAGAGAAAACCGAAGCTCCTTTCAACTGATCAAATAAATCGTCGATCCTAGGGAGATGATACTTATTCTTAATAGTTACTTT
This sequence comes from Hibiscus syriacus, assembly GCF_006381635.1. NCBI lineage: Eukaryota > Viridiplantae > Streptophyta > Magnoliopsida > Malvales > Malvaceae > Hibiscus > Hibiscus syriacus. The sequence continues at coordinate 4,019 of NW_024062857.1, read as the reverse complement.
ATTGAGCTGTCTGTAGTCAATACAAAGACGCATTGACTCATCATTCTTTTTGACGAACAACACTGGAGCTCTCCAGGGTGAGACACTCGGTCTTATGAATCCTTTATCCAATAATTCCTGTAACTGTATCTTTATCTCTTGCAACTCTTTTGGAGCCATTTGTATGTGCCATGACAATAGGCGTAGTTCCAGGCATTATTTCAATCTGGAATTTCACTTCTCTATCTGGAGATAACCCCGGTAATTCTGCTGGAAAAACATCAGGGAACTCTCTGACTATAGAGATTTCTTCTAAACCTTTCTCATTGATTCTAGTATCCATTACATTAGCCTGAAACCCTGACATCCCTTCAAATCTATCTGGAATTCTAGTATTTTTGCTGACATTACTGAAATAATATTTGCTAATGGATTCCATCTGTAACTGAATACTATCACTTCCAATCTATCTGAATTGATTAGCGTTACCCTATTCAGTCTATAATCGACATTCGCATGATAGTGATATAATCAGTCAATTCCTAGTATCACTTCAAATTCGTCAAAGGGTAATTCCATCAGATTAACAGGGAATTCAATTTCCTGAAATTGTATGGGACACCCTCGACACACTCTATTAACCCGAGCAATGTGCCCTAATGGATTTGTACCTATCACATCATTACAAGTAGCTTCTAATTGCATTCCCATTTCTCTCACCAATTTAATAATATATATAGTATGACCCCGTATCAATAAACACCATAACACATTTATCATACAATAGAAAGGTACATGTGATTATCTCTGGATCATCACGGTCTTCATTAGTCTTGAGATTATACACTCGAGTAGTGGAGCGAACTTCCTGCTGAGTAAAAGATTCTGGTGACTTCTGCCTCTTCCTCTACCTCTTCCTCTCTAAGACATCGAAGCAGATCGCTGAGACTGTACAGACTCTCCTATCCCCAATGGGCAATCTCTCATGAAATGGCTTGTTTCCCACATCGGAAACAAGTTCCAGATTTAACTCTACATGTCCCACCGTGATATCTTCCACAAGTCTGATAGTGTCTCAACTGTGCTATTCCATCACCAGACCTTACTGATTGAGTCTGTCTAGCTCTTATCTGATTTAATCCTCTAGCGGAGGATGCCACCGATTCAAACCTCGCTTAAGATCGAAAGCTAGAATCTCTGTCTCTCTTAGGTGGTGTAGAACTTGATGAAGCCTAGTTCTTTTATACGTTGGGCTCTTTGCTCCTCAAACCGTTTATTCTGAGCTCTTTCTAGAGCTTTACTACCTCTTGAAACAAGGACAAGTTCAAAACTATTATCTACTTAAGCCTTGGGCACAAGCCCTCCACAAACCATTCACACACATCCTTCTCTGTAGGCACAATTTTGCCGAAAAATGACTTAATTTTTTAAGCTCACACTCATACTCATACACAGTGCGGTTCATTTGCTTCAAGTTCAAGATTCTTGCTTTATTTGTTGATGAATTGATCTCCTATGTACTTGTGTCTAAACTTTTCAAGGAACAAAACCATGTCACCTAATCACTGGTCATCCTCAAGGTGACATTCGTCCACCAGATTCTCGCTTGCCCACGGAGTAAGGAGACCACTCTGTCTAACTTCTTCATATCAGAACATGGAGTCCATCTAGCATGATCTTTACATCATTGAACCAAAGGTCCGCATCAACAGAACCTTCTTCGGTTTCCCCCTTGAAAATAAGAGTTAAATTCATCCTCTGAGTTGAAAAGGCAGGAGGTTGGAAATGCGTTAAGATAGCGTCCAACGTCTTGAAGAAGACACCTTGATCTTGTACAAGCACTCTAGAAGGTACTGTTATCACCTTGCCGGGCCAGGGCATGTGAGTTACCGCTCTCAGCTAATCTATCATCTTCCGCTTCACTTCAGGAGCTATCTTGTCCAGGCATATAATAAGATATAACCAAATATTTATATTAGCATAACAACATTCTTATTACTCTTATCAGATCAGAATTTCTTACTATCATGTTGGCATGTACACATTTTAAGACACTCTAGACTCCAGTTTATGCCGAGAATCAGCTAAACCATAGCTATGATACCATTAAATGTAAAACCCCCAACCCGTACCCGACCCGGATACGAATCTGATATGTCATATGACTTTTCAAACATGTACATTAATAAAAACCATAGAAATTTAAACTTTCATTAACACAAATCTGTATTTACATAAGTAAGTTCAAAAAATTACAAAATTGATAAGAGCATATGTACATTATGACTCTATTTACATGCCAACACATCTACTACATAACTAAAACATACAGTGCAAAGTACTTCTGTTCTGATCTTCTAGTGGAGATATGCTGCTTTGCTGTTCCTAAGACTGGTCCTCTATTTTCCTGTACCTACGAGTAAAACACTTACACGCTAAGTCATTGACCTAGTGAGGCATAAACATATAATAAGGAATTTCTATAAATATGAACATTCAATCAACTATCCAGTGACCATTATGCTTATCATAAATCCATGATGCCATATATGAATCAATATAACATAATATATTAACATGCAAACATGTACATGCTCGTTACATCTTTTATAAGCCCATATACATTATTGAGTACTTGAGGTTGTGCACACATATTCTGTCACCACAGCTCGTATAAGATTTCCACTAAGCGACATATCAAATCTATATCCTGAAGAACCTATCCATATATTCCGAAGAGCATAGTTATCTGTCCATATGTCCCGAAGGACATAGGTAACCCTCGACTCTTGGCATACCAACTATACCTATAGCTCATATATATAACATGAGTACTATTTTTATATCAATTCTTTATGATCACATGTTTTCTCTCTTCTGTCACATATCACATATATGTGTAACCATCAATTTCATATCATATAACATGTGTTACCACTATATTCACATGAATCAAATATCATATATCAAATCATACAAACATGTATAACGCATGCATGTTTCTATAATGATCATAACATATGCATGTTCATAATTATTAGATATGAAAATTAATATAGGGAATAGACTCATCACAAGTTTTATTCCATCAAACTAAACCTATAGTATGCACTCACCTTGATATCAACTACTTCTATGACTTCCTTTCTTTGGATCGAATCCTAACTCGGGGGTCATTCCGGAACTTGCTTACGCTCGATGTCTACATAATCATATATTTATACACATCAGTATTCTAAATAGCATACTATGATTTCTCATTTCTTAAACTAAAGAAAGACAAAATTTCATTTTCTATTTGAAGTAGTATCAGTACCCCTATAGGGTATCAATACTAACCGAACTGTGGTATTGGTATCATGCCTAGGAATCGATACCCATTTCAATTTGTAATTCTCGTTTCAAAGATGGTATCAATACCGTACTTATGGTATCGATATCATTGGTATCGATATTGTTTCTCAGGTATCGATACCCATGAATGTCTTCCTATTTTACTCTTGGAGTATCGGTACCCGATGAATCAGTACCAATATCCATAGCCTTGATTTTTCTTTTAGAACCCGAAAATTCACTCATTCTAACTCAAATCATTCATATCTTAACCCCTTTACTACTCTTAACTCAAATATACATACCCAAACCAATTCCTATGCATTAATATCTCTTTATCCTCAAAATCTCATCCTCAAATGGAAATCAAGAATCATACCAATTTTATATATGTTATAATTTCAATTGTATCACTTCATATCCTTAATTCAACTATTGACAAGTCAAATTTAGCTTCCAATTCTACTTATCAATTTTTCCAAGTTTTCATTTAAAACTCCTTATTTTTAATCTCTCTTAACTCCTTCATCTTTGATTTAAAGTTAACTTAAACTTTCCTTAAGCTTAAGTATCACTGAATGATCAAAACCACTCTAATTCAATGAATAATTGTTAACAACTTGATTCCACGGTTGGAAGAAAGAAGAAGTTGAAGAGAACTGGAACTTTTCTTTTTCTTCTCTTACATCCCACGTGTAAATATAAAA